>NC_065537.1:41523183-42723183 GCF_932294415.1 Quercus robur
TTACCTTTTTAACATGTTGGTTGTTATCACATGCTTAGATTAGGGTTTAGGTTGGGGTTTTCTTAGTTTTAAAGTCATTCCTTCACATGTTCATGCATTGATGCCATAGGTGTTGTGTTGCTGAGAGGTAAGTAAAGGGTAAGTCATGCATTAGCAATGTTCATGCATTTGTGTTAGGGTTTTTAGATGAAAGATTAGGGTTTCTAATATGTTAGCATTTTGTTTTTGATATGTTTTGTTTGATGATATGCTTGCTGCCATGTTTAAGTTGCTGTTTTGTTTTAGATGAATGATGGGGTTTTCTTTTATATGTTTGGCTCTCTTTTGTTTGGATAGACGGATAAGTATGTGTTTAGGGTTAAAGATGCCATGTTGTTTGCTAGATGCATGTTGGTGTGTGTGTGAGTCTAGAATACAAGTATTTAAATGGTTTTTAATAGGTTTAAGATATATGACACAATGATGGGAGGCCAACCTTAAGGTTGGGCGATATTGAGTGCCTAACACCTTCCCAAGAGTGTACCTAAACTCCGAACCCAAACTCTGGTAGTAAGATCAAAGTTCCTTCCTCGAAAGGATGCTATATTCATGGTTCCTAGACCATATAACTTGGTGGCGACTCCACTGGGGATGATGAGTTTAATTCCTATATGTCCTATGTCTTAAATTTAATAAAAATTGTATAAATACTTGTTTTGCACAAACATCACTTTTTCTCTTTGTCCTTTAACCTTGGTTGGTGATAAGTGGAAAGATGGAAGGCTCCATTTGGGCCCAAATTTTTTGAAGTTCGTCCCACCAACTCACAATCAGTGCCATCTCCTATAATGGGCCTTGAGCACGTTAAAGGTTTTCTACCAATCCACTATGGGGTCCATATAGGCCCTCGGTTGAAATCATAGCCCACCTAGTTGTGAGTGACCTACTTATCTATCCCTTTAGCCTTAGGAAGCCTACCCATACTAGAGAGATCCTAGATCCTACCATGAAGGGTACCCTTTGTATATCTTTTGTTTGTTCAGCCATATATCATGTGTTCACCTAATCCTAAAAGATAATTAAAAGGTATGAAAATGGGAGGGATGATCCTAAAGTTATGGTATACCCTAAGATGTTATGGGATAAAAGAAAAGAAGTTCTCACATATAAGAGGCTTGTCCCTAAATCCAAAGGTATATCTTAACTTGAAAGATTCATAAGACTGTAGCCTAATTGCTATCATAGGCCCAAGTGGAAAAAGCCCTTTTGAAAAAGAGGATTTTGGGCCTAAGGTAACAAATACACTATGGACTTAGCATCCAAAATCCTACAAAGCTGATATAAACTTCCCTAATCTTGGGCCTCCTTGTGGCATGCTTAGGCCCAAAATGATGAGAATTTCATAGGCTTTGAAAGGAAGGCTACAAAATATTCTAGCTAGAGGGCTATTTCAAGAAAAAAAATGATGAAATAATGAATAAAGAATGAAAAGCCCAAAGGTGATGAATACATTGTAGGTCCAAGTTTGAGACAAAAGGTTGAAGATTCCTAAGTACATTCTAATGAAAGCCCACGAGAGTAAGGTGAGAGCCTTATTGTAAATGGACCAAAGCCCAATGAAACAAAGGGCAAGGATCCATGAGAGGAAGGGGAGTGATATTGTAATTGGGCCATCATTAAAATGAACTTAAGAATTTTACAAGAACATCTAAAAGTTAAAAGGAACCTTTTTATTGGAACTTGAACTTAATGAAAATGGGGCTTCTTTTCAAGCATCATTGCACTGCCAAAGTCAAGAAAGCACGTCCCCACTCCCATTTGGTTTCGAGAGAAAGGAGGGCGCTTGATCAAGATAGAGGATACATACCAAGAAGAAGAAAATCCCTAAGAGACAATTGCTACCTCCTTGGAAGACCTAATGGCACAAAAGATCCTTCAAGTTTTAGATGAACATGGAGAAGCTCTCAAGAAAATAGGAGGATGCCTCACTAGGTTGGAAGAATCTAGGCTCAAGAAATCCACACATGTGGAAATACACGATGATGAGGAGGAAATGGAGGAATGGGACGAAAAGAACAAAGCAGAATATGAAAGGAACAAGCAATTTGAGAAGCTCACTATGGAAACCGTAGCTATGAGGGAAAAGATGGAGAAGATGCAACTTGCCTTCTGCAAGGCATAAGGGATGGATGACTAACTCTATAACATGGGGGGAGTAGGCTTAAAGGCTCCCATTGCGTTGCCTCCCAAGTTCAAAATCTTCGATGTGGAAAAATTTGATGGGTCTGGGGATCCAAAGCAACACATAAGAAGATACCTAAGTATTGCAGAAATGAAAGGGCTAGATGAGAAGCAAACTTTGCATGTGTTCCCTCTCTCACTCATGGGAGGTGCATCAAGGTGGTACTATAGCCTTGATCCAAGCAAAACCAAGGTGTGGAATGAGCTAGTGGAGTTTTTTGTGGACCAATTCATCTTTAACACCATGATTGATATGAGTCTAAGGATTTAGAGACTACCAAACAAGGTGTAGGGGAGACGTTTTCCAAATACATGACTAGATGGAAGAACAAGGCATCTAGAATGGTCAATAGGCCAAATGAGAAAGACCAAATTAACATGATTATCAAGAACTTGCTTCCGGTTTACAATTGTAGGCTTTTATCATCGCCTATTAGCTTATTTGGAGAATTATGTGATTGTGGAACAAGAATTGAAGATGCTCTCAACAATGGAAAATTGGAGAAAGGGGAAAGCAAGCCTCCAACCAAGAAGATGTATGGAGGGGGGACCACCACTAAAGCACCCAATCCTATAAATGTGAGTGCCATCATACCCCAATAAACACTAGCCCACCCAAAGAAAGCTCATCGAGAGTTCTCCGACCTAGGAATGACCCTCACCCAAGCATATGAAAATCTATCCTCCAAAGGATTCATCAAGCCTTTAGACCCCACACCTGTGCCTAATCCCATACCTCCCTCCTGGAATCTCAATGAGTATTGCCACTACCACCAAAAATCTGGCCACAAAACTGACAATTGCTTTTGCCTTAAACATGAGATACAAGACCTCATAGATAATGAAACCCTTCTAAATCCCAACATCATTACCAAACCCAACATTAGAAAGAACCCTTTGCCTAATTACCATAGGGCTCCCCCTCTATATCAAAATTGGGTACAAGTAGGTGAAGTTGAATGGGATTGCTCAAAGTTGATAGAAACTAAAAATGTCAATATCAATGCCATGGAAGTCCAAGGAATATGGGATGAAAAGGATGAAGTCCTAAAGGAAGCTATAGCAATATGGGGAATACTTCCCAAAGGGGCGACATAATTGAAGAATAGAGTTTTGGAGGACAATATGGCAATTATCCCTAGGAGTGGGAAGCATTACAAGCCATCCTTTTTAGAAAATGATCATCTTGGTAGGGATCTAGGGGAAGAATCCAAGCCCACAGAACCTAGAGGAAGAGAAGAAGAAGAAGATAGGGTTTTGATGCAATTGAAGAAGACCCAAGCTCATGTGCTCATATGGGGTTTACTTATGGCCTCTCAAAAGCATTGTAAGGCTCTCTTGGATTCCTTTGAATGGGAAAGAAGTACCAATAGAAACTACACCACAAGAAGTATTGTCTCTTATGGGAGTTGAAGGTTCCTTACACCCTCTCCTTACTTTTTCCGATGGAGATCTCCCTCCTGAAGGAGCTACCCATACTAGACCCTTGCAAATCACCATTGAATGCATGGGCGCCAAGGTTACAATGGTTCTTATTGACAATGGATCCGCCTTGAATATTTGTCCTTTTAAAACCGCCCTCACTATTGGCCTAGACATGGAGATCATCATTCCTTCTCCCTTGACCATAAGGGCATATGACAACACTTCAAGAAAGGTCATGGGTACCTTCAAGGCTCCTTGCAAGATTGGGCCAATGGAAACCATGGTGGAGTTTCATGTCATGGACATTACCCTAAATTACAACCTTCTCTTGGGAAGAGCTTAGCTTCACCCTAATGGGGCAATCCCTTCCTCACTACACCAAAAGATGAAGATCCCATGGAAATGAGGGATTGTCGTAGTGTTTGGAGATGGTGAGATCCTAGCACTAGTTTGTGGACTCGAGGAAGGAGGGAGTGAGTTTCAAATGAGTGGCTTTGTGTTTGTGAACATGGCCGACTATGGGTTGAAGGTTGAAAAGTATGCTACTGATTTGTTCCCATATTGTAGCCATGAGGTGATTGCAATGATGGGATATATGCCTGGTATGGGCCTTGGAAAGGAAGGAAAATGGGTAGTTGCATCCCCCAATATCAAGACTCAAGTGACCAAGGAGGGCCTAGGATTCCTTGAAGGTTGAGATGGAATCAAGAAAAACCATGGCACTCTCAATGGGAATTTCATGAAAGAAGGAGGAGACTTCCCTTATTGTGGCTTCCCCGAACCTTGGGTGGGAAAAAAAATGGAAGGGTGTATCTGGGCTGGGAGATGTTCTTTAGGCTGCGTTTGAATCGACTTCAAAGTGATTCCGGAAATGATTTTCCGGAAAATAGGTGTGTTTGGTTGGTCCGGAAAATTCTATTTTCCGGAAATTGAAATCCGTTGACTGAAAAAAAAAGGCTTTGACCACGGAAATGAATTTCCGTTCCTATATTCACTTCAAATGAATTCCGGAAAAAGGGAGAGAGCGAGCGCGCGTGAGGAAGGCGAGCTCCAGTCCAGTCTGATGATTGCCGGCGAACCCAGTCGAGCTCCAGTCCGCGCCGCCGATTGCTAAGCGTCGATCGCGATCTCGCCGCGTCAATCGCGATCGTGCTGTGCTTCACAAGATCGCGATCTCGCCGCGTCGATCGCGATCGGCGCAGTGCTTCGCGAGATCGCGATCTCGTCGCGTCGATCGCGATCTCGAATCGCGATCGTGCCGTGGATCGCGATCTCGGATCACGATCGCGCCGTGGATCACGATCGCGCCGTGGATCGCGATCTCGCGAAGAAGACGAGATCGCGATCGACGACGCGATTGACGGCGCGATCGTCGGACTGAATTTGTCGTCGTGGATGATTTTTTCCTGGGTTGTGGCTTGTGTTTTTCTGAATTTGTGTTTTCCTTCTTCTTTTCCAAACACCAGAAAATATTTTCCGGAAATTTTTTTGAAGTGCAACCAAACACCCTGGAAACATTTTCCTTTTCCGAAAATTAGCATTTCCGGAAAATATGTATTTTCCGGAAAACGTTTTACAGCAACCAAACACAGCCTTAATGAAAAACTTACTTTTAAGGAGAAGTCTACTGTAGTGATCAAAGAAGTGCAAGAAGAAGTTGATTGGGTGAACTTCATGGATGCTGAAGTAATGAAAACCATGATGAAGACGAGTGGGGATGTGTTTGCCATCACCCATCACCAATGAAGAGCCAAGTGATCCTTCCAAATTCATCATGCCTACTAAGGGGCCCATTAATAATTGGACTTGGGTTGGGTTTTCTGAGAACATAGGGAAAGAGTTTTGTAATGCAAGTTCCAATGTACTTTTCAATATTATCAATAAGATGAATTTTGATTTGACTTACTTTGATGTGTCCCATAATATTGAAATTCTACACTTAAATGATTCAAATGAATTTGAAAATGAAATTAATAAACAATTGGAAAAGAAAATTGAACCTATGGAATCAACTCTTGAAACTATTAATTTGGGCAATGATGAGAATCCACACTTAATTAAAATTGGCTCAACTCTAGATAAAAAAGAAAAGAAAGATCTTCAAGAACTCCTTATGGAATTTCAAGAGGTGTTTGCATGGTCCTATGAAGATATGCCCAGAATTATCCCCGAGATAGCTTAACATCACATTGATACTTATGACCATATGGTGCTTGTCAAGCAAAAATTGAGAAGAATAAGGACTGAATGGCTCTTAAAAATCAAAGAGGAAGTCACCAAGCAACTAAGGACCGAATGCCCTAAGGATGACTTCCCCCTCCCTCGCATTGATGTATTGGTGGATAACACTGCAGGAAGCGCCTTGATGTCTTTCATGGATGGTTTTTTGGGATACAACCAAATCAAGATGGCTCCTAAAGATAAGACCAAAACCACTTTCACTACCGAATGGGGAATTCATTGTTACACGGTAATGCTGTTTGGCCTTAAGAATGATGGGCAACTTATCAAAGGATGGCTATGACCTTACTACATGCATAATGAGGTCGAGGTGTATGTTGATGATATGATAGCGAAATCCAAGGATAGAGAGAACCACACCATGAACTTGAGGAAGTTCTTTGAGAGGATTAAAGAATACATATTGAGATTGAACCCACAAAAGTGCACCTTTAGAGTAATCGTTGGAAAATTGTTAGGGTTCTTGGTGAGTGATAGAGGGATAGAAGTTGACCCATCTAAGATCAAAGCCATATTGGAGATGCCTCCACCTAAAAGTGAGAAAGAGATTAGCGGTTTCTTGGATCTACTACAATACATTAGCCGATTGATTGCCAAGCTCACTTCCACTTGTGAGCCTATCTTTAAGCTCTTAAGGAAGAACAAACCACACACATGGAACGATGAGTGCCAAAAAGCTTTTGAACTCATCAAGAAATATCTCCTCCACCCACCTATCCTAGTACCTCCATCACATGGGAAACCCTTACTCCTATACCTTTCCATCATAGGGGACGCGGTTGGCAATATGCTTGCATAAGAAGATGATGAGAAGAATGAGAGGGAAATATATTACTTATGCAAGAGATTCCATGATTACGAGACTAGGTACACTCCTATAGAAAAGTCATGCTTTGCACTTGTTTGGGCCATATAGAAGTTGAGGTACATCATTTTACCCTTTCAAATATGAGTGGTAGCAAGAATGGGCCTATTGAAGTACCTCTTGGAGAAGCTTGCTTTGAGTGGGATATTGTCACGGTGGTTGATCTTATTGGTAGAATTCGATTTGAAGTATGTGGCTAAAAAAACTATCAAGGGAAGTGTCATGTTGGATTTTTGTGCTGAGAATCCCATAGAGGGGAAGGACGGTAAAGAGGATTTTCTAGATGAGGATATTTTGGATGTTGAGCTAGGGACATGGAAGATGTAATTTGACAAAGCCGCAAACCAATATGGGAATGGGATAGGAGTACTCTTGATCACTCCTGAGGGATCTCACATACCTTTGGCAATCAAGTTGAACTTTTAAGCAACTAACAACATGGTTGAATATGAAGCGTGCATCGTCGGAATGGAAGCCCTTCAAGATTTGGGTGTAAAAGAAGCCGAAGTCTTTGGGGATTCAACTTTGGTTATAGCTCAAGCACAGAAGTTGTGGAAAGTCAAGGAAGAACATTTGAAGCCTTATCAACAATGCTTGGAAGACTTGACCAAGACCTTTGACAAGATCAAGTACACAATTATCCCTAGAGCACAGAATTAGTTTGCAGATGCCTTAGCTAGTTTAGCCTTCATGGTTGAAATACCCAAGGGAGTATGGACACGACCCTTGGAAATTGAATAAAGTTTTGAGGAAGTGCACAAAAGGAAAACCAAAGCCTCTATAATGGTCGTAGAGGAAGAGGAAGCTTCGTGGTACTATGACATCATTAAGTTCTTGGAACTAGGGGCATATTCGGATGCTGTCGACAAGAGAGAACGTCGTTCCATTAGGATGATGGCAACCCAAAACATCCTATGTGGAGGACAACTCTATAGAAGGTCCTATAACGGTGTACACCTTCGTTGCTTGAAAAGAGAAAAGGCCGAGTGGGTAATAGAAGAGGTTCATCAAGGAATTTGTGGCCCTCACATGAATGGAAGGATGTTAGCCAAGAAGATCCAGAGGATGGGTTACTACTAAAGTACAATGGAGACTGATTGTGTGGACTACGTGAAAAGTTGCCATGATTGTCAGACACATGCCAACTTGAACCATGTACCACCTAGTGAGTTGTATAGCATGACTTCTCCATGGCCATTCTCAATTTAGGGCATAGATGTGATTGGAAGAATAGCTCTTAAGGCTTCAAATGGGCATGAATACATTTTAGTGGCAATTGATTACTTCACTAATTGATTACTTCACTGATTGTATGGACTACGTGAAAAGTTGCCATGATTGTCAGACACATGCCAACTTGAACCATGTACCACCTAGTGAGTTGTATAGCATGACTTCTCCATGGCCATTCTCAGTTTAGGGCATAGATGTGATTGGAAGAATAGCTTTTAAGGCTTCAAATGGGCATGAATACATTTTACTGGCAATTGATTACTTCACTAAGTGAGTGGAAGCAGCCTTCTACTCCGTGTTGAAGGCTAAGCATTTGGCTCGGTTTTTAGAAAACAATATCATATGTTGGTTTGGGGTGCCCCAAGAGATCATTTCCGATAATGGTTCCCACTTTGAAGGGGATGTTCAAAGAGTCATGGAAGAATATGGCATTGAGTATCACAAGTCTTCACCATATCGACCACAAGCTAATGGGATTGTAGATGTAGCCAATAAGAATGTGAAGAATATCCTAGCCAAGATGGTAGTGACGTAAAAAGATTGGGCTGAGAAAATTCCTTTTGCCCTATGAGGTTATAGAACTTCTATCCGAGCATCAACAGGGGCAACACCTTACTCTTTGGTCTATGATAGTGAGGTGGTGCTTCCTATTGAGGTGGAAATACAATCTTTGAGGGTGTTAGTAGTGACTAAGGTCCTAGAAGAGGATTGGGCTAAGACGAGATATGAACAATTAGCTTTGATAGATGAGAAGAGAATTAGGCCACAAATCTTGGACTCTCCTTTGGTTTCCTTAATGATGTGCCCCAAGACTAACAATGTTTCCTTAAAATCATTTAATTATGTAGTTATCTTCACAGTCTAACGATACTAAAGACCAATATTTCTTTGGGTGGGACCCTATAAAATTCAACATTTTCGATTCTTCTCACTTTTTTTTTTCTAGCTCGTGACATACATTTAACCAACATGTATATATTAACATCATTATTACAATAATTAGCACTAAATTGTTTCTACATTTTTTTTAGATGAGGAAGAAATGATTTGAGTCCACAAACTTGATAAATTTTCCTTAATTCTATATATTATGTAGCGAGTTAACCCAAAAATAAAAAAATAAAAAAATTAGTGATTAATACTTAGAAAATTAAAAAGATTATATCAAACAAAGTTTAAAAAATAATTTGCATTAAAAATCATTACATCTTATGCATAAATTATGCCATGTGTCATATGATAAATCCTTGGAAGCATTAGCCTTCGTCTTGTCCATACTTTGGTATTTCTTGAAGTCAGTGTGATTACTATGTTTATGTTTATGTTTATCTTAATTCTATGGATGTCTACGGCGATCACTCGTGGCAAACCTCCATACCCAACGAAGTATTTAAAAAAAATGAATAAATTATCCACATCAAATAATTTCTTTTTAAATCATTTAATTATGTAGTTATCTTCACAGTCTAAAGACACTAATGACTAGTATTTCTTTGAGTGGGACACTATAAAATTCAACATTTTAGATTCTTCTCGCTTTGTTTTTTCTATCTCGTGACATACATTTAACTAACATGTATATATTAACATCATTATTATAATAATCTAGCATTAAATTGTTTCTACATTTTTTTTAGATGAGAAAGAAATGATTTGACTCCACAAAATTGATAAATTTTCCTTAATTCTATATATTATGTAGCAAATTAACCTAAAAAAAAATTAGTGATTAATACTTAGAAAATTAAAAAGATCATATCAAACAACGTTTGAAAAATAATTTGCATTAAAACTCATTAACAATATACTTAAAAAATGATTTACCTTCTAATTTAATTGATTAAATGAATTGCATAAATTATGCCACGTGTCATATGATAAATCTTTGGAAGCATTGGCCTTCGTCTCGTCCACACTTTGGTATTTCTTGAAGTATGTGTGATTACTATGTTTATGTTTATGTTTATCTTAATTCTCTTTTTATTTTTTATTTTTATTGTATATGTTTATGTTTATCTATTTCTTTTCATCTTATTATTTATTTTGTAAACAATTATTAATGTTGGAAAAAAATGGGTTAAGAGGCTAAAGAAATCAATGTAAGAAAATGGGTATTGTTTGCCTTACATGGAACAGAGTTGAGCATGTATCTTCTCAAATCTTGGACTCTCCTTTGATTTCCTTAATGATGTGCCCAAGACAACCAATGACGTTACAAATAAAAATTTCTTTTAATATTCAAAATTTTGATAAGTTTATTTATTTTTTTTTTGAGAGAAAAAATTTTGATAAGTTAAATGCAACATAGGATTTCTTATTTGGAAAATGATATGCAACATAAAAAAAATTTAAATTACTCACACATATATAACCTAGATGACATAACAATAATAATAATAATGTTAACAAAAATTACAGTTTATAAATAATTCAATATTTTGCATAAGCCACTCAAATCCTAGTTAGGACATTCACTCGCATAACAATACAACAACATAAACTGATTAGTGAGAGTACAGTGATGGTGATGCATATGCTATACTTCTTGAACAACGTCTATATTGTAATAGTTGGAATGCTGTTTATAATTCAATAAAAAAGGATAATCCCTGTGACACCCAAATCTTTTAATGGAATTTTATCGAAGCCTGCAGCGATCACTTGAGGCAAACCTCCATACCTTACGAAGTATTTAAAAAGTATGAATATATCCATATCAAATAAATTTTTTTTAAATCGTTTAATTATGTAGTTATCTTCACAGTCTAACGACACTAAAGACCAATATTTCTTTGAGTGGGACATTATAAAATTAAACATTTTCGATTCTTCTCACTTTGGTTTTTCTATCTCAGGACATACATTTAACCAACATGTATATATTAACATCATTATTATAATAATCTAGCCCTAAATTGTTTCTACATTTTTAATTTTTAGATGAGAAAGAAATGATTTGAGTCCACAAATTTGATAAATTTTCCTTAATTCTATATATTATGTAGCGAATTAACCTAAAAAAAAAATTAGTGATTAATACTTAGAAAATTAAAAAGATCATATCAAACAACGTTTGAAAAATAATTTGTATTAAAAATCATTAACAATATACGTAAAAAAAAAAAGATTTTTCCTTCTAATTTAATTGATTAATTGAATTGCATAAATTATGCCAGGTGTCATATGATAAATGCTTGGAAGCATTGGCCTTCGTCTCGTCCACACTTTGGTATTTCTTGAAGTCTGTGTGATTCCTATTTTTATGTTTATGTTTATCTTAATTCTCTATTTATTTTTTATTTTTATTTTATATGTGTATGTTTATCTATTTCTTTTCATCTTATTATTTATATTTTAAACAATTATTACTGTTGGAAAAGAATGAGTTGAGAGGTTAAAGAAATCAATGTAAGAAAATGGGCATGGGTTGCCTCACATGGAATAGAGTTGAGTATGTATCTTTTCAAATCTTGGACTCTCCTTCCTTAATGATATGCGCAAGACTACCAATGCCATTTCAAAAAAAAAAATTTTCTTTTAATATTTAAAATTTTGATAAGTTAAATGCAACATAGGATTTTTTATTTTGAAAATAATATGGAACATAAAATGCTTTTGATTATTCAATCTTTCACTGCAATTGTTAGTGTTTTTATTTGGGCATTGACAAAGAATATAAATGTTCCTAAAAAAAAAATTATAATTAGTTTCCACCCAATTACATTTTTTGTTCTAAATTTTCATCCAAATTTTGTGTTTTTTTTTGTGTTTTTTTTTCAAGATAAATTTCAATCATTTCGTTGGTGCTAACTTTCAAAGAGTCAATAGCCTAAAAACTCCTTTATAAATAGAGGAGAATGACCATTATTCATAAAAAAAATTGTCCCATGTTCTAGTTTAAGATAAACCTCTTTTAGTTGAATGGCTGTTAATGAAGATAACACCAGATAACATGACAAATTTAATAGGATTTTAAATTTCTCTTAGCCTCTTCTTATTATTTGTTTCAACACCTGATATTCAAATTTAGAAGTAAATTCTTCTAATACAATTGGGTTGTGCTAATAAACATTCATAATTTATTATAACGAAATTTATTAGAGTCCACTCTTGTATTTTTAAAGAGCATATTATAGATAGTATCAAAAGTGAACATGAATATTCTAACATATTATAACCTATCAAAATTTGCTTAAATGTTGCAATTTTATGGGCATGTCACAACCACCTAATATATAACTATCTTGCACAATGCAATTAAATTTTATGAAAAACTTTTCTGCAATTGTGTTATGCTTAGTGGTAATTATTATTTTTGTTGACTTGTTATTATTATTACACATAAAAATATTATTTATCTTAGGGACATGTTCAAGGCTAGTCCTCTTGATTGTAGTGAAAATAATGAGGTTGTTATTGTTCTTTATTATTTTTCATGTTGTAAAAGGTGTGGTGATTATTTCTTGTTGTTGTTATTATTAAACATATCAATGTTATTTATTTTTATAGAAATGTTAGTATTTTAATGGAGATATGATTAAAGTCTGAGACTTTCTTAGATCATATCATTTATGTAGATTATTTCATAATGTTCTTCTAAAAAAAGAGATTATGTTATTATGTTGCACTATGTTTTTTTTCTCCTTTCAGCAATTTCCCCATATATTAAATCCTTTTATAGTAAAAGGATAGTAGCATAATCAAAGATGGAAAGTGAAATTTGAATAATTTGGATGTTGAAAGTAACTTTTTTTAAGGGAATGTTGAAAATAACTTGAAAGGGACTAAGGGGAAGATTGATATAATTTATATTTTAATTTTAATTGATTAAACATTGAAAAATATTTTTATAATATGGTTGTTTAATTTTAAGATCTCTTTATGGACTAGTAGACACTACATGTTTTTTTCACTAGAAAAACACAATTATTATTGTCCCTAAAGTTTGCATAAATTTTTGTTTTTTGTCCATTAACTTTAAAAAGTTCTTTTTTTGTCCCTAAATTTTTTTTAATTTTTTTTAATTTTTTTTTTTTTTTTTTTTTTTTTTACTTTCAGCCTTTAAATATTCCCAAAAAAAAAAAAAAAAGATTTCTAAACTATTGAAAAGTTCTTTTTTTTGCCCCATTTTTCTCACTAGAATATTAGAAAAAGATTTTTATAATGTTTAGAGATGAAAAAAAAAACTTTTTAAAGTTTTAGGGACGAAAAGTGAAACTCCCGCAAACTTAAGGAACAAAAAAAAAAAAAATTTAGGCAAAAAATAAAATTGGAATACTTGTTGGATTGAAGATAGATTTGGAGAGAGAGAGAGAGTGACGACAAATATTTCTTCGTAATAAAATTTATAGTATCTATCACTCTAAACAGTAAATTCAAATTGGAAGATGAAAATCAACGTTGCTTCATTTGTTTCACTTTCTGAGAAGAACTCTTCACTGATATAGTGACGACAAATATTTCTTCATAATAACCAAAATACAAATTAAAAATGACGTATAGATGGCTAATCTCAAATTAAAATTAGCCTAACTTGTAAATTATCTTACTATTATTAAGGGACTTTAGATTGGATTTTTCGTACCCAAAAAAATAAACTTGATTGATATCTTAGTTTGATAGTAAAAAAATACTATTATGGAACCTAAACACCTCATTTTGCAACCCTCATTTAACCTCATATGGAGGGTAAATGAGTAATTCACCTTGGAGGCAAGCATATTATTTTCGGCCATTAGATCCTTAATTTCATATCATCAAAATGATCTTAATACTGTAACGATCAAAATGACTAGTCACGGGCCCCTGTTGGATCATCTAATTGAAAGTTATAGTCAAATCAACTTTTAATGACAAGTTGCGTTCTCATAAATTGAGTCTAATCACATGAGATAATGAATAATTAATTTTAATTAGTTTGACTATTGATTTTATTAAAATTAATGACATGCCATTTTCTTATTGATTTGGACTACAACTTACCATGGGGTTTCATGCATAGAATTAATTGAATCTGCAATAATTGATGGTTTTGAAAAAGTTGGGGTGTAATTGATGTTAATTGGAGAGAATTAGTGTTAATGGCTGACCTTATGGACCAAGCAATCTAATTTCAGCAAAAAAAAGTTAGAAGCTGGCTGTCGTGCAAAAAAGAAAATAAAAAGCTGATTGTCTGCTTATCTAGCGGATCATATACTGAAAAGGCAGACATATTTGAATTTTTTTTCCTTTTCGGTCATCTGCTTGCTCCTCACATATGTTAGGCTTCCAAAACACAAAATTGCGTTTAGATTCAGCCCCTACCAACCTTCATTAAATGACATTCCATTCAATTTTTTTTCTACCACTACTATATAAACCCCATTCTCCTACATTCCAAGATACAGAAACATACTCCCTTCTCTCACTCATGAGTTCTAGTGAAATAGGGTTGGTCTTGTCATATCTTGGTTGTCGATGCCTCGTGGCGGTTCGACCACCCATCACGGCGACGCTCGCGCGAGTGCCTACGGAATTGCGGGCCCAGTAGCTCAGGTGCTGTGGAGAAGGGTTGTACCTTTGGTGTGTGTGATTGGAAAATAAGTCAATTTTACAGGATTTACCAAAGGTAAGTGAAGTCGCCACCAATCATTGGGTTTTTTTTAAGGTGTGAGTGGTCACCTGACTCTATTTAATTTTATTACCAATCCTAGGCTAAGAAAAATGTCGTTTTTCCTAATCTAATTTGGATGGATAAAAAATCTTGATTCTTGATTTCGGAAGTCTGGTTACATGTGGGGAAGGTGTTAGGCACTCCACAACGCCTGTCAGTAGATAGTCCTTTGTTTTGGTAAAATCTTAATTTAAGGACATTGACAATTGAAAACAAGCTATTGGCATTAGCTTTTAGGGCTTTAAACGGATTGGGCTTTGAGGTTTGGTTTTGGAAAGGGTGTGGTCTCGATCGATGCTTCCCTAGTGTTTTTGGAATTGGTGCCAAATTTCCACGGCAAAAATCCGGCAGCATTTCGCTTTATTTTCGTGGCAAAAATCCAGTAGCACTTCGCCTTTGGTGTGTCATAATACACAAAATGCTATCCTCACCAAGATTTTGCCGTGAGAATACGGCAATGGGGATGCCCCGTTTTCAAGATGAAAATTCGGCAGAGTTTCGCGTTTGGTGCGCTATGGCGCATTGGCAGGGTCTACGACGCGCGCCAACATGCTCGTGCTAGGACGAGCTGGAGCCCCTCAAAGCATCAAACATATTGATGTGTGTTGCATACATGGGGAAACCAATGTCACTTGGTGACATGGATCAAGATGATCACACTGCGATGATTATGCACACAATATAGCGTGAATATGCACCAACAGCAATTGCCCTGGGCACATCAAGGTCAAGAGTGCCCATGGCTAGAGAGGGTCGCTCACATAGCCATGAGGGTCCATCATACAAAGTGCACAATTACCCACATACAAGCATATATAGATATACATACAACATGCACAATGCTATCACACAGAATCAGAAGGTAAAGCAGACATTGCCAACGTTCCAAGGGTATGGCCCAGCAAAGTACAGGAAATGTAAAACAGACATTGCCATATCTAGGGAATGCGGCCCAAGCAAGGAGCAAGAAAGATAAAATTGCTCGGGGAGGGGAACCCTAATACAAGATTCTAGGGAAAAGGCTAGAAGATAGGGAGAGAGAAAACTACTTGGAGAGGCTAGGCCTCCTAATCTACTAAACATTACCCTTTTGTGGGCTTGTGTCTTCTTGCTTGCATCCTTGCCCTTTTTTCTTGCACCTAGGAGGTCGCATCCTTGCTCCAAGTGTCCATGCGCACCAACATCACGAAGATGTGTCTCACAAGCGGTCAATCCAAACAAGCACAAAAGGGATGGAGGAAACCACACAAGCAAGTGGACTCAAAGACTAACAAGCACATGCCCACGAAGGGCACAAAGCATGGCAAATCTTAGGTCTAGACAGTCAAACATGGATATAAAGCATAGAAGCAAGCATACACATGCATAAAGGAAATGATCCAAACCTTTGATATAGGCCTAGGCGTATGGATGTAGGCCTAGACCACAAGATCTAGATCTACACCCTACCTAAAGGGCCAAAACACAAGAAAAAAGGGATAACAAGAGATGAAAAGGCTTTAGAAGCACATGACATAGCAACCAACATGTAGATCTAGACACATAAACATGACACGGAGCACACAAAGATATAGATCTAAGCATAAGCATGCTAAAAGGCACCTAGGCACATGGATCTAAGTGCAAACACAAAATTTAGGCATATCCTAGCCCAAGAAGGCTAGGCCAACATCATCAAAGTAATAAAACATGATAGAAAGTAAGGAGACATGCTAGAAAAGTTATAAAACATGCTAGGAAGAAAGATAAAGCAAAGATATACTATGGAAAGCAAATAGACATGTTATGAAACAAGAAAGGGTGTAGATTGTATCAAAAAAGCTACATCTACACCCTTAGAACCTCAAATCCAAGGTCCTAAGACCAAGGAGAGGAAAAAGAGGGAAAAAAACACCACCTCTTAATTGTTGAGAAAAAAGAGGAATAAAAGTTTTTTTGGATGTGTTTGGGAGATAATTTAGAGAGGAAAAGAGAGAGAATCTGCCCAGAAAAATGCTCCAAATTGCCTAGAATAGTTTTTTTTTTTTTTTTTTTGAAATCTGGGGGTCTAGGGGGTTAAATAGAGGCTTGGCATGCTTCTCGATGTTAGGATTAGTGCCCTAAAATCCTATTGTATGCCACATATGCATCATGTATGATATCATGTATGACATTATGTTTTATGTAATAAACTTGTTTTATTATTATCTAAAATAATGATAGCACGAATGTTTGGACATTATCATATAGTCATTGAGATGCATAGTATGTGATTTATATGATTTAGTCACAGAAGATATAAATCACAAGCTCTTTGTAAACTCAAAATCTTAGTTCGTAGTCGGTGATGAAATTAGGCATTTCATTTGCAAAGAGTATAACATGTCAATTAAGATGATTTGTCTTAATCATGGAAGTGGAGACTTCTAGTTTTTATGTTAATATCTTTTAAGTGTATAAAACATATTGAATTGGACAGCTGTGAGATTTATTATTCTATTAACGATTGTCAAATGAATAATAAATCTCACGACTTCTCATTTACATAAACTCTTAATCCTAAGGGAATAGTGAACCCGATCATGAAATGTAGATTACTTTAATATATCAAGAGTGAGATCTAGACAAACGGTCAAAACCTTAGTATGTTGGGCAACCATACATAATGTTGAAGGAACACATATTCTCAAGATGGAATTCATAGTCTCTTTATTTAGCTATAAAATATTCCATTGAGATAAGTTTAATGAGTTTGATTATTCAGAGTGTTAGACCTAACCACTTTAGTAAAGAATTACTAAAGTTTATATTTTATGAAATTAGATTTCATAAAATATATATTCAAGATGTAATAATCTTCAAAGTGACAGTTACACATTATGACTTTGTATTACTGCGAATATTTTCATGAAGGGGTTAAATGTTTAATAAAGTCTTGGGATATAATTTATTAATAAGGCCTAGAGTGCAATTATATTTATATAGTGGTATTAAATATAATTAATGGTAACTTTGGGCTTGTCAAGAGTTGGTAGATAAGTCTAAAGCCTATTGGAGCTAGAGCTTTATTTGTCCCTTTTGATCCCACTCCAAGCCACACACTAAAGCCCAATTGGGCTGGCCCAAAAGGCTAACCTAATTAGATAATCAGTTATTTATTTAATAAGAGTTATTAAATAAAGTAACTGCCTAAATGCAGAGATATATGTATGATTAAAAGGAGAAAATATTTCAAAGTTTTTCTTAAGAGAAAAAAACTTGGTTATTCCCTTGAACAAATACATATAGAACTGATTGAGAGACCACACATCTTGGGCACATTGTGGAATAGAAGTGAAGATTGAAAGGCTTCCCAACAAAGTCCAAACTTCATTTGTTTTGAATTTCGCTGCATCAAGGTATGCTTTCTTGTTCTTTGTTTCTAAAATTCAAATATTGCAAGTTATCTCACATGAATGAAGTAGATTCGTCATATTCCACTGCATGTTTTGTATGAGATGCAAAATTGTGTTTTCCATGTGTTTTTCCAACACCTAAGGCTCGGTGCACCTTTAAGGTGTGTCGGGTCGGGCTGGGCCGGTGGCCCTTTAGTGGTTGCTGGGTCAAAATTGCTAACATCAGCAGTGTTGTCCTTTTCCTCTAGGTTTTTAGTTTTGACTTCGATCGCATATTAGAAGGCCTTCCCTAACTCCGATTGAGCTAATCTTGGTGTCCCTAGAAATATCTAGATATCTAGCTTTTAGAACACTGAAGAAATTGGAAATCCAACGGTTGGAACGAAAGTTATGGCCTTAGGAAGCGAGCTGACGTGCCCAACACGATTTTCAAGATATCTCAACCGTTTTAACTCCAATTCTGATCCATTAATAGTCATTGGAAAGGGAATTAAGTAATCTTTGCAATGGCGCTGGTGTCAACCCATTTCGATGGTTGGATCAAAAATAGGGTTTTTGGTGCATTTAGGAGTCAACCTCAGGTCAAACTTAGTCAAAGTTGACAAAAATATCCAAATAGCTTGGGTTTGATGTAGAAACGTAAAAAATGTTGTTTTGAGATTATTTTAACCAATTTTGACTTTCGGTTAATCGAGGGTTGACTAGGGGCATTTTGACCTAAAATGGCACTTTGGGTGCTTCGATGCCCGAACGGCTTGCACCACGTCAATGTAGATGTTTCCGCAACCCCATGGAAGAAAGTTAGTATTTTTGGAATTTTCGGGGTTCAGCACGCAAATCAAGGGCAGACCAAATACGGTATCTACATTGGTTTTCCTAAGACTCAAGATATTGAGTGAACCTCTCTCTCCCTCTCCTTATTCTTCCTCTCTACCCCACTGTGAGAGACCGGGACATTTGGGTGCTCTCAATCAAAAGAGAAAGGTATCGACACCTCTCTTTATGGGGATTATGTGGAGTCGCCACTTTTTTTTTTTAATATTACAAAAAATAAGAAAAATTACAATATATAATTCACATATCTGAAATGCCTCAAGTTTCGTTAATCGAACATATGAATACAATTTGGTAGATATCGTTATAGGGCTTTGGTCCTAAATACAATCTATGTAAAAAAATTACAAAACTTTGGTCCTAGATACAATCTACCAAAACAAGAATAAGACAAGACACTATTCTACGAACCAAGACCTATGGTTCGGGGGCTAGGATACATAATGGGAAGGTGTTAGGCACCCATTCTACTTGAGCAAAGCCCGATCTTCTAGACCCTAAATGATCATTAAGTACCCTTGACCAATGGTATGCAACAGATTATGAAATGCAACATGTCAGGTAAACTTTCTTAGATCAATGGCTAAATGTTATTTAGAGACCTCAAATCTGATGGAAATGATCAAATCTAATTTTTAATTTGGAAAATAAGGTTCTAGGGTAAAAACATAGATCTGATATTATATATATTTTTTTAAAAGGAAAGAGTTTTGATGACAAGATAGGAAGTTGTTGGAATTTTGATGAAAAAATTTAGATAGGATTTTAGGTACAAAAGAGGGTGAGTTTTCAATAATAAAAAATCAGATCTAGTTTTTAATCATGTAAAGGAATGATTTTTGAAGAAAGAATTTCAGATCTGATTTTTAATTATGAAAAAGAAAGATTTTTGAAGAAAGAATTTCAGATATGATTTTTCATTATGAAAAAGAATGGGGTGTGAAGAAAGAATTTCAGATATGATTTTTAACTATGAAAAAGAATGGGCTTTGAAGAAAGAATTTGAGATCTGATTTTTAACTATGAAAAAGAATGGGTTTTGAAGAAAGAATTTTAGATCTGATTTTTAACCATGAAAAATAATGGGTTTTGAAGAAAATATTTCAGATCTGATTTTTAATTATGAAAAAGAATGGGTTTTTGAAGAAAGAATTTCAGATCTGAAATTGAATAACAAAGAACCATAGATCTAAAACTATATAATGAACATCCTAAATATATATGATCAAACATGTGAATCAAACAATCCCTGAATTTTAATCATGAAACAAATACTAAAGATAAAAATCATACCAGAGATTAATGTTCACATGTTAACATGGAAAGCATAATTAGATGCACATGCTAATAAAAGAATCAACATTCAAACATTCAATTTAGTAAGGAATTAAAATTGATACTTGCATCAATTACACGAAAAAATTCTACTGGGGAATTGCTTTAGAGTCAAAGAGAGTAAATCTCTGTGAGTCTTGAAGAATTATCACTTAATAGGAAAGAAAATCTTAAAGTTAGACTTCCAGAGTTTCTTTAATGTTAAGGAGCCAAGGGGTGCTTAATTCTTGGTTTTCTCTTGTATTTATAAAGGTGTATCTGCTTAAAAAATAAGGTAGGGTTACTTAAAAAATCAGCATATATGAATTAGGTCAGGTTTTATCCCTAAAAATCGAATTTGATGGGTCTAGACCTGAACCAAACGTATCTTGGCCCAATTTGAAATTTATGTCAATCGGCATTATGGAAGTGCCGATTGGCACTCCACAAGTGCTAATTGGCACTCCTCAGTGCTTCGCCCAGTTTCATCTTCTTGTGCATTTTGGACTCTTTTTTGGGCATTTTTCTGAGCTAGGAATCGTACTTGGATGTATTTTGGACTTTTTTTCTCAATAAAATCCATCTTAACTTGATAATTAAATCCTTAAAAATAATAAGTATCTGAAAGATAATTACTCTAAAAGCCTAATTATCAACAATTCCCATATTATCAGATTATCCATTTTATTCCTACACAACCAAACTTATTTTTAATCAAAATAAAAAACCAATCACATAAATTTATTTAATTAATTTTAATTATCAACTAATCAAAATTAATTTCAATTAATCACACGTGATCAGTTTCGCTCAACTAAATGCATGTAGACCATGAAAACTTGATCTTGTGATATCTTTCAATTTGACGGTCCGATTTGGGAACCGGGCATATCGTCACGATCGTTAGAATCTCCAGATCATTTTTATGTTATGTGATAAATGATTTAATGCATAAAATGCAATTATGATTTTTGAGTATTTAGAATGATTATTTTGGTCATCTTTCAAGGTTAAATTATGAGTGCAAAATTAAGTGTCTACAGCCACTCTTATGACCTCCACCAAAAGCCTCCTCCTCTGCCATGTGGATCTTGCATGCAAGTATTATCTTATCCATAAACTTGTTTTTCATTTTGCCATAATGTTAATTTAATATTAGAGAATGCTCGTTGATTTTTTAAATTCCTTGAATATGCTTGAATGCTCTTGATATGTGCTCTTTGCATGTTATTGGTTGTTTATCACATGTTCATGTATAGAACAAGCTTTCCTCTTAAATTCATATCCAAAATGTAAAAAATATGTTAATTTCATAATTCTCTCAAATGCTTGAATCTAGGATATCACCATTCACACACATTCGCAAGTGCCCATGACGAGTGGTTTCCTCATGGGATGTACAACTCGGCTTCGAGTGGACCAAGCATAGGGTGAAAATTGAGTCGCCACCTAAATTACATCTAGGAACCATATGTATAGCACCCTTATATGAATGACTAATCTTACCAAAGCACATATCCAGAGTTTAGGTATGAGGATGGGAAGGTGTTAGACACCAAACCCCACCCGACCTATAGGTCGGCTTCCACTCATTGTGTTCCAAATCCTAATCCCATCAAAGAGTCTTTTAATAGATTATTCTACACACACACACACACACACACACACACATAACCTATTCTAACATGCATCTAACACATAACATGGCATCTCAATCACATTCATGGCACAAAGTCCCATCATTCATCTAGCACGGCATATACCTAAGGGCAGGAAGCATATCACAAGGCGATAGCATCAATAAAGCATTTAAGCAAGCATATCCAAACATTTAAACATAGCATCATGGCATCAATCAAGCATATTCATCAATCATACCATGCTTATCATCCAAATCAAATGCATGTTCATGTAATTATGCATGACTTACCTCACTACATCACAGCACCTATGCATCAATGCATGTTCATGTTCATGTGCATGTTCATATTGTTCATTAAAGCATGTAAACCCTAATCATTAATTTAACAATTAAACATGTAATCATGTTATTCTACGAACTTTGGACCTAAACATGTGAGAATTAAACTAATAAAAGCTAAATATGTGATTGAAACAAAGCAGAATAACAAAATAAAGAAAAACTCTAATTCTGAGTTTCTAGGTACGAGCATGTATGTGCATACAGTTCTAAATAAGCAGCAAAATAGCAATTCAAACACAACTTAACATACTTCTAATATGAAAGCTATAAACCTAAACCAAAACCAACAAACAAAGATATTAAAATAAAAAACACAAATAGACAAACAAAACAAACAAGAGTGAAAGATATAAGGTTAGACCCTTACCTCAAACATAGGAACTCCTTTGAGCTTTAATTTGATCATTTCCCCCAGTCAATTTAACCAAAATAAAATCAGAAGGTTAATAAGCTTAAAACTCAAAGGTCAAGACTAGAATAGGTCCCAACCAAGTCAACTTTAACTTGAGGATGTTTTAAAATAAAAACTCCCTCTTGATTCACCATTTTTTAGTGAATTTAGCGTGTTCTGGGAAAAGAGTCTTTGGGGCCTTTTATAGTGATCATAGAGGGGTGTAGGATGGCTCCCAACTGATGTGGGATTCACTCTACACAATTTTTCATTAAAGCTTTCCATATAGATGTTTTTGGAGACCCCATGCATGTGTGCATACATGAGGTATGTGTATGAATGCTTGATGTATGTGTGTGCATACTTACAGCACACGTGCACATAATTGCAGCATGCGCACGCTATTGACGCCTCATGATTGCTTGACCACCCATCATGGGGATGCTCGCGTGCTTCTATGGAGGAATGTTGTACCTCATGTGTATGACTTGAATATGAGTCGATTTTAAGGAAATTACCAAGGGTAAGTGAAGTCGCCACCAATCATTGGGTTTTTCTAAGGTGTGATTGGTCACCTAACTCTGTTTGATTTTATTACTGATCCTAAGCTAAGAAAAATGTCGTTTTTCCTAATCTAATGTGGATGGGAAAAAAAATTCTTGATTCTTGAGTTCAAAAGTCTGGTTACGTGTAGGGAAGGTGGTAGGAACCCCACAATGCCTATTCGTAGACAATCCTTTATGAAAGCTCGAAAATGTGTTAAAAACACAAGAGCTGTTTAGACCCCCAAATTAAAGTTACGGCTTGATAGATTTATCACTAACTTAATTCTAAGTGCGGAATAGTGTAAATGCGAGCGGATAAACAAACAGGCTACTCTAATCCATAATTAAGACAACATAGTAGTAAAAAGGAATGTAAAAGAGTAGGGAAAAAAGATGTAAACACAAGATAACATGTCGATGTGTTATCGAAGAGGAAACCGAAGAACTCGGCGAAAAACCTCTCTGCCACCCTTCAAGCGGTAATCGATCCACTAGACAATCAGTTGGGATACATGGGTTAGCAAAAGACCCTCCAAGCCTAATCTACCCGATGTACCCAAGCCCTCCAAGCTCCTACTCAAACAAGGCTTCTCGGAACCGTGTCTTGTCTAGCTCTTCGGATCTCGCAACAAGCACCATGTTGCATCTGCCATCCTTGGCTTCTTCCAATGCTTCCTAGCAGCACCAAAACCTCACTTGACACTTTGAAAGGGCGTGGTAAGTGTTTGGGCTATCAACCTCTCAATGGTATGGAAATGGAGAGGTAGGAGTTGAGGAAAATCCACAAGCAATTATGTAGAGGATTGTGGGTATAACAATCTCTAACTCTCAAGGTGTTTGGCTAGGGTTTTCTCTCAGAAGCACTCCTCAACATTTGTGGGCAATGTGAGTATAAATAGTGTAGGCACAGAAAGTGTGTATCAGAATTGACAGTCTGGCAAAACAGAATGTCTCGCGGGTGTCTTGTGGGAAGGCCTTACCCGCAAGATACTCGCGAGACATAGCTGTCTCCATCCTGTCCTGACTCTTCACATTCCAGCATGTCCAAGTCACATGGGTCACTTCGTGGGATGCTTAGTTGCGAGATACCCGCGAAAACTCTTTAGTCTTCAATTGCTTGAGTCTTCACACACTCTCTCTCTATCACACAACCCTTACAATCAAATTCCACAATAAATACAGGGTACAAAAGATTGAATAAAATTACAATCAAATTTGGCACGGAATTAAAGCCAACAAAACACATAGTTGTAAATTACAACTTTACACTTTATTTTGGTAAAATCACAATTTAAGGACATTGGCAATTGAAAACGAGCTATTGGCATTAACTGTCGGGGCTTTAGGAGAATTGGGCTTTAAGGTTTGGATTCGGGAAGGGTGTGGTCTCAATCGACACTTCCCAATTGTGTTTGGAATTGTTGCCAAATTTTAGTGGCGAAAATCTAACAACATTTCGCCTTATTTTTGGGGCGGAAATCCGACAACGCTTCGCCTTAGGTGCGTCAAAGCACACAAAATACTATTCTCACCAAGCTTTTGCCATAAGAATATGGGAATGGAGGGTGCCCAATTTTCACGGGGAAAATTCGGTAGAGTTTATCGTTTGGTACGCTATGGTGCATTGGCAGGGTTTCAAGCCTATGTATACGGCGTGTGCCAACATGCTCGTGCTAGGACGAGTCGGAGCCCCTCAAAGCATTAAGCACGTTGATACGTGTCACATACATGGGAAACCGATGTCACTTGGTGACATGGATTGGGATGGTCACATCGCGGTGATTATGCACACAGTATGACATGAATATGCACCTACAACAATTGGCTTGAGCACATACTCATGTCACAAGGTCCAGAGCACTCATGGCTAGGGAGGGTCCCTGACGTAGCCACGAGGGTCCATCATACAAAGTGCACAATCACCCACACACTCGCAAGCATATATATATATATATATACACACACATACATCATGCACAATGGCTATCACACAGAGCATGGAAAGTAATACAGTCATTGCTAATGTTCCAAGGGTATAGCCCAGCAAGATTCAGGAAATGTAAAACATACATTGCTATACCCAGGGAACGCGGCCCAAGCAAAGAGCAGGAAAAGTAAAGGGTACAAAGAGAGGGGGAACCCTAATACATTCTCTATAGAAGAGGCTAAGAGAGAAGGAAAGAGAAAACCACTTGGGAGGGGCTAGGCCTCCTAATCTACTGAACATTGCCCTTTGTGGGCTTGCGTCTTCTTGCTTGCATCCTTGCCCTTCTTGCTTGCGCCTAGGAGGTCGTACCCTTGCTCCAAGTGTCCATGTTCCATGCGTGTACATGCAATGACAAAAGAAACAAGCCACCAGACAAGCAAAGAAACAAATAAAAGGAAAGCAAGCTGAAATACAAGCCAGCAAAAGACGCCAAACAGGGGCAAACAAGCATGTTATCAAACAAAAGATGGTGTCCTAGGTGGAAAAATGTAGGTTTGGATTGAGTGTTTATAGTTCCATTGGATTGGAGTATGGACGACACACAGACTCATGCATGAACATGTAGGCAAGTGTGTAAAGGATGCAAAGAAGCAAAGAAAACCAATGAGTGGCACAAAGCAAGCAAGGCAAGCATATCAACATCACACGGAATGGAGAAAGATGTATGTGTCAAGCAAACCAATACCATGGAGGTGTATCCCACAAGTGGTCGCGTCTAACTATCCATAAGAGGGACAGATGCAACCACACAAGTAAGTGGCCTTAAAGACAAGCACAAACCCACAGAAGGCACAAATCATGGCAAGGCCTAGATCTTGATAGGCAAACAAGGATATAAAGCATAGAAGCAAGCAGGCAAGCATAGACATGCATAAAGAAAATGATCCAAACCCTTTTATATAGGCCTAAGTGTATAGATGTAGGCCTAGACCACAAAATCTAGATCTACACTCTACCAAAAGGGCCAAAACACAAGAAAAAGGAGATAACAAGAGATAGAACGGCTTTAGAAGCAACTTATAAAGCAAGATAAAGCAAAGGGTGTAGATTGTAGCTAAAAAGCTACATCTACACCCCTTGAACCTCAAATCCAAGGTCCTAAGACTAAAGAAAGGAAAAAGAGTGCAAGTACAATACTTCTTGATTGTTGAGAAAAGAGAGCAATCAAAGGTTTTTTGATGTGTTTGGGAGAGAATTTAGAGAGGAAAATAGAGATAATCTGCCTAGAAAAATTTCCAGAAATGCCCAATTTTATTTTTTTATCTGAGGGGGGTTTGGGGGTATTTATAATGAAAAAGTGACTCTTCAGCTCCGGCGACCACTTAGTGGCTGCTGGCTAAGCTCCGGCGACCACTTAGTGGCCGCCGACTTGGAATAGCCTAATGAAGGCCTTCCTAGGCTTGGATTGGATTGATCTTGGTGTCCATGGAAAGGTTTGGATGTTATGTTTCTGTAAATCTAAAGAACTTTGAAATCCAATAGTCAGATTAAAAGTTATGGCCTTGGGAAGTGAATTGACTTTGCACGATTTTCAAGATATCTGGACCATTTTGACTCCGATTTCCACTAATGAATAGTTGTTGGAATGGGAATACGATTCTCTTCGTAATGAAGCTAGTTTCAACCCATTCCAATGGTCGGATCAAAATTAGGGATTTTGGGGCCCTCGAGAGTTAACTCCAAGTCAAATTTGGTCAAATCATGAGAACTGTTGTTTTGGAGTGGTTTTGACCAATTTTGACCTTCGAAGAACCCTGGGTTGACCAAGGGCATTTTGATCAATTTGACCTAAAAAGACACTTTGAGTGGTTCAATGCCCGAACGGGTTGCACCACATTAATCTAGATGTTTCCGCAGCCCCTTAGAGAAAAGTTAATATTTTTGAGATTTTCGAGGTTCGGCATGCATATCGAGGGAAAACAAAAATACAGTATCTACAGCTGCCCCTTCTTTATCTAACATCTCGATGGTATGGAGATGTGTTGGATAAAGAACATGATTCTGCATTTTGTTGCCCCAAAATTGCGTGCGGAAATTGCACTGTTCATGGGTCGAGATTGGACTTACCTAACAAGGATAAGTTGCTGCAGCTGGTTCGGAAAAAGTTCTTCTGGCTTAGTCCTTGATGCTAGGAAAAAACTCTATTTTTTTCATTCTTTTTTGGTTAATGGTCAACCAGTCAACGTTTACCCAGCCAACGCTAACTGACAGCCATTTATGGCACGCCGGGCAGACCTGGCGACCATTAAAGGTACGCCAAGCTGCCTAGGCTGTACGGTAGATGGGCCCCAAAGCCCCATTTTGACCATTCTGACCTCATTTCTCTGAATTCTCACTTATAAAAAGGTTTTTGGAGCAAGTCGCGGTCTAGTGGGTCCAGCTTTCAACTTTAGTTCACAGCTTCAGTCTTCTGTTTTGCCCTTGAGGTCAGTGTCCATTTTTCTGGCAAATATGTTAGTAGCAATGCAACTAGGAAAGCATGCTAGAACTGATTTTATTTTTAGTATTTTTTCATATATGTTTTTTATTTTATTTTATTTATGCCATGATGATGTTGGAGAAAATATATGTTCACATGTTTAAGTAGCATAGGAGAAGTTGCATATGTTGGATGCTATGATAACACATAAAACACTATGAAAACTAAGAGAAAAGCTAGGTAGATATGAGAAACTATGCATGATAAATGGGAAAATTCTAGGAGATTGAAAACGTAAGACCAATGCAATTTTGAGAGAGGGTATTTTTTGGAAAACATAGGATTACATGGTCGTTGCCAAATCTGAATCCCTATGAGACTAAACGGTCGCTGTCAAATTTGAATCTCGTAGAAGGCATAGGATTAGATGGTCGCTGCCAAATTTGAATTCCAATGAGAGTAAATGGTCACTACCGAATTTGAATCTTGAAGAAGGAATAGGATTAAACGGTCACTGTTGAATCTGAATCTTGATGAAACTAAACAGTCGCTGCCAAATTTGAATCTCATAGAAGGCATAGGATTAAATGGTCACTACCAAATTTGAATCTCAAAGAAGGCATAGGATTAAACAGTCACTGCCAAATCTAAATCCCGGTGAGACTAAACAATCGCTACTGAATCTGAATCTCGAAGAAGGCATAGGATTAAATGGTCTTTACTAAATCTGAATCCCAGTGAGACTAAACGGTCATTGCCAAATTTGAATCTCGAAGAAGGCATAGGATAAAATGGTCATTGCCGAATCTAAATCCCGATGAGACTAAACGGTCGTTGCCAAATCTAAATCTTGAAGAAGGTATAGGATTAAATGGTCGTCATCGAATTTGAATCCCGATGAGACTAAACGGTCACTGCCAAATCTAAATCTTGAAGAAGGCATAGGATTAAATGGTTGTTGTCGAATTTAAATCCGGGTGAGACTAAACGGTCGCTGCCGAATCTGAATCTTGAAGAAGGCATAGGATTAAACGGTCACTGCCAAATCTGAATCCCAGTGAAGGCATACGATTAAATGGTCGTTGCCGAATCTAAGATAGCTATTTTGAAAACCTTGATATTTTTAGAAAACATGACATTTTGGTATGAACATGTGTGATGTGTGTTAGGTAGCAAGGTTAGACATACTTACCTGTTTATTTGCATTGCCATATGTTTTGGGCTTACTAATTAAATATGGATTTGTTTTTGCAGATTATGTCTTGGCTAGTGAGATATAGTGGAAATCGCGGGAAGGCTCCCGCCATTGTTCCATCCTGAGTAGACTCGTCTAGTTGTGATGAAGACATTATTTCAGTTAGTGAGCAGGTTGCACAGACCCTTCAGAGGAACTTTGATCGAAGGGGTGATGACACCGCACCCCCTAGGGGCATACATATAGCACATTACACTAGGAGCTGATGTACAGTAGAGACAGTCAGTGCCTCATCTTAGTCCTGCACTGGTTCAGGAGGAGGTTCTTCACAGTTCCCTCAGATCGAGGAGGGAGGAGGCCCAGGGGTTGACAAGCTCATGTTTGATGTGGATGCTAACTTAGAGGTTGATGACACAGTTGGGCAGGGCCCTGGTGCTCCTAGGCGCAGGAGTCATAGATTGAGATTCCTACCTTGCCAGGCCGGATTGGAGGCCTATACTGGAGAGATTGATGACTGCAATGAAGACACCCATCTACAACATGAGTTGAAAACGCATTTTTCCGCTCAGACGTAAAAGGGTCAGGTACGCTCTCCTTTTCCTTTCCATTTGGTAGTTCGGTATATATATATATATATATATATATGATGTGTGCTGACAAACAACTCTTCTTTGATCTTAAGCATAGGGTGCTAATAGGGTTCGCAGCTAAGGGGCATGGTCTTTGTTTTCCCTCATCTTGTTTCATGCCTCTATTGATGTGCGTTGCCGCGCCTTCCTAATGGAGCAGGGATTTAAGGCCTTTCTTCATATTCCGCCTTGTTCCATGAGGCATGGGCTAGTTGAGGCTTTGGTGTAGTGGTTTTGTGTTGAGAAGGGCAATTTTTACTTAAGTTGTGGGGAGTATGCAGTCCTTCCCCTTGATTGGACGGCCATCTTTGACCTTAGATTTGGAGGGGAGCCAGTTTCAACTGAGTTTTTGAGCTTTGCGGTGGCGAGAGAGCTTTTAGGCATTTCATACCCCCTTACTAGGACGACCAAAGGGTACTTTGGGCCTATTGATGAGCCCCAAATTTGTTTGTGGTGACTGAAGGAGAACATACCTTGGAAAACCGAGCCAAACAACATCGCTCTCAAGCAGTTCTTCTTCTACTTCATCGATAGTTGCCTGCTGGGCAATAACCGGTTAGTGCTAACTCATAGGTTGCTGGCGGCCATGAGAGTAGTGTCCGTTATAGGGGCCTATGATTAGGGGTCCCTTTCCTACAGATTTTTCATTGCCTATTTGAGGCAGGCGTCACGCCAAGACTTCAGGAGCCTTGAGGGTTGTTGGCAGATTCTAAATTGGTGGGCATATGAGTACATTCTGGCCATGTGACCGCAGTATGCTGGCATTTCCATGACTATATATCCTAGGTCATATGCTTGGTTCCTTTGCGATATTTCCAGAGTTGTTCAGACTTAGCGAACTACTATCAACGCCGCACTTGATTGCATCACCTAGGGTGAGATACGTAACACTCCATGTGATGGAGGGCTGTTGGCTAGACCCGATGTCATTCCTGCCATGGCTCAGTTTCATGCTAGGCGTTGGTGTGGGCATAACGGAAATTGTCAGAGTCTCCACCTAGTTATATGGTCAAGGAACCATGAATATAGTGTCCTTTCGAATAAGGACCTTTGATCTTACTACTAGAGTTTGGATTTAGAGTTTAGGTATGCTCTTGGGAAGGTGTTAAGCACCTAAGATCGCCCACACACACACACACACACTAAACTAACATGCATCTATCCAAACTATCTAAACACTTGTATTCTTGACTCTCACACACACACACACACACACACACACACACACACACACACACACTAAATGCATCTAACAAACAACATGACATCTTTCATCCCAAACAAAATATACTTATCCACCTATCTAAACAAAAGAGAGCCAAACACACAAAATAAAACCCTAGCATCCATCTAACACGAAACCCTAGCATGCATCTAAACAAGGCAGCAGCCCCAAACATGGCAGCAAACATATCATCATACAAAACATATCAAAACAAAAAGAAACATTAACATATTAGAAACCCTAATCGAACATCTAAGAAGGCTCAACATAAATGCATGATCATTGTTAATGCATGACTTACCCTTCACTCTTAGCAACACAGCACCTATGGCATTAATGCATGAGCATGTGAGTGAATGGCATGTCATCAAAACAAGAAAAAAAAAAAAAAAACCCTAATTCTAACATGTGATAACAAACAAGCATGTTAACAAGGTGATAAAATATTTTATGAGGCTTAAAACATGTGAAAAGGAGGCTATGCAAACAAACATATGAAGATAGAAACAAAACAAACAAAAATTAGGGTTTTCTGGGTAACGGCATCACGCATGCTAGAACAAGTTTGTGTACGCAAGCTAGATCATGCGTACTGTTAGGTTAAAATGAATTCACCCCTTGCAATTAATTAATTAATTACCCATGTTAATTAATTAGATCGAATTTCATGCAATAGCGTGGCAGCACAAACAAACCACCAAATTATCTAAATGTTGTGGAAAATAAATTCGACACAGGTAATTTGTTTACGAATGGGGAAAACCATCGAGGCAAAACCCCACCGAGTGATTTTAAGGTCACCACTCCCAAGAATCCACTATTATCAATCACAAGTGGTTACAAGTATAAGGAATCTTACCAAACCCTTTGGCCTATTCCGAAATACCAACCCACAGTTGAACCCTTACCCCAATACCCAATTAGACTTGTATTGTAACGGAAATCTTTCTGTCCAATGCACGAATCCCAGTACATGACTAACTAATGATGCACGGATCCTAGTACGTGACTAACTCCTTTGCACGAATCCCAGTACGTGACTAACTCCACAACAACTCTTTGATTGATGTAGTTGATTTACAACAGCTTCATATAGAAACACCAATAAGATCTTCAATGATGGTGTGAGAGACATTGATTGGTTACAGTACCCAAAGGCATACAAGAAACGTAGCAAGAACTCTTTCTTCTGTAAGAGGAGGCTAGGGTTTCAAAAAGAAAACCTTATGAAGCTCTCTAGGGTTAGGTTTTTCTTTTTCCACGTCCTTGTTTAAATAGGAGCTCAATGGACTCTCCTATTCCAAATAGGTTACACAAACCTTGGGCTTTTCTAGTCTAATAAGGATTATACAAACCTATAAACAAATAGCCTTTTAGAATAAAAACGTTGCTGGCTATAGTCTGAATCCCGTAAGCTCAATAGATCGAGACATGTGTCGAGCTTTAATGAATCTCGATAGATCGAGCTTCTGTAGAGAAGGTATTGAGACCTGCCGATTGCACTTTTCTTGAACAGTTCTTGAGTAATCTTTATGTCTTCAATGTAACCACTTGTAATGATCATCTTGAACCTGCTTAGATTTACCCAAATACAAGTAAAGTGCGTTTTGTCAATGGATATGCCAATTACATAAAAATATGTCCCTTACATGTATGCAGATCCTTAACCAGAAATCCTAATCAATATAAAAATAGAGCAACAACCAAAAACGTAAAATCTAACAACCTAGCATGCTTAAAAACATAAGGAAAACCTAAAACTAACCTAAACAAACATATATAAACGTAAACTAAACAAAAGAAACAGATTAAAACAAGAATTAAAGACAGAAAAGAAAAAGAAAATTTTAAAAGAGTACCTTAAAGAAAAAGCTCCTACGCTTGATTTTTGACCGTTCCCCTCAGTCAAATTTATCACAATTCAATGAAAAAGTTATTAACAATTTTAAACTCAAAAGATTAGGGCCAAAAAAGTTCCCAATCAAATAAAAATGACTTGAGGGTGTTTTGTGAAAAACTCCCTTTTGATTGACTATTTTCTAGTGAATCTTTGGTTTTTCCCTTGGGATTTCTGTATGTCTTAAAAATCTACCATGTAAGGCTTTTTATAGTTAAAAAGATAGGGTTCGAAGCGGCTCTGAGACGATGTGAGATTCATTCCAAACCTCAGCCATTATTGGAGAAAACTTGCCTTTCTTATGCTTTTGAAACCCTAGCTACGTAGGATCATGCCTATGTATGCATGCAGTGTCTTACATACGCAGGCCGCAACCCACGTATGCCAGCCGAGGGTTACTTTGGTCAATTTGTTTCCAAAAATAGATTTTTACTCATAAAAATGGTTACATATTTCATTTTAACACTCCTCAAGTCAATTTAATATTTGATTGGGCTCTAAATTAGCATTGGGCCTTAGAGTTCGAGCATCATTGGGGAACGAGGGCTCGAGTTGTAAAGGATACAAAATGTAGTGTCTGCAGATGCCCTCTTTTGATTATTGAACTTTGCTAATAGAATCAAAAGAGTAAGAAACAAAACATTTTGCTTCGACGTATGGCTCGGGCTAAACCCACGCACACGACACACATCACGCATACATAAGGCATGGTGCAACTTCGAAGAGCTGTGTGGGATTCGTATGTCCGAAGTCCTACCTTTGTTACTCGGGAAATGAGCAATGACAGGTTCACTATCCCAGAACCTGTTTTGCCACTTGCAAGCAAATGGCAAGTGACTCATTATCCTAGAGTCACTAAAAAGACAAAAAAAAAAAAAAAAAACAAACAAGGGTGCTCTTACGAGCTAACCCCACAAACAACAAAAGGATATAGTCTCTGTGGTGTCCATCTGGGGCTCTTACCTCAAACTTTTCCAGGTGACTTGTTCCTCTTATCTTCTTCACTTCTTTCTCTACCTTTTTTGGTGAAGCTCTTGCCTCTAGTTGGCATTGGCCTCTTTCTCTATCACTGTCTCTACCTTTTTTTTTTTTTCTTTTTCTTTTTTTACATGCTTGCATGTTCACTTCTCGGAGGATATGTGCACGAGTAGGATCCACTAGGGATGGTGAAGAACTCACTGAGGAGTGGATGTGCATGGGGAGGAATCTCCTACCTCTCATGACTTGCTTGGAGATGAGAAACTCGCTAAGGAGTAGAGACCCACTAGGGAAGAATCTTCTGCTTCCTTCATGGTTTGTGAAGGATTTCGATGAAGAATCTTTTGCTTCCTTGTTGGGGAATTTCGCATGGGACTCATTGGGGAAAAATCTTCTGCTTCCTTACTAAGGATGCTACGGGGAAGAATCTTTTGCTTCCACACTGGGGATTTGCTTTGGTGTACTTAGGTTCATTGGGGAGGAATCTTCTACCTCTTCCATAGGTATGATGCTTGATATGCTTGAACTATTAAGGAAGAGTCTTCTGCTTGATACATTTGGGAAGAATCTTTTGCTTCCTTCACTGGGGATACTTTGCTTGAGTTGCTTGAAATGTTGAGGAAGAGTCTTCTATTTCCTTACTGAGGATGATGTTTGACACACTTGACTTGCTGGGGGATGGTTCTTGAGGTGCTTGAAAAACTGGGATTGGTTCTTGATGGGCTTGATCCACTGGGAGAATTTTTCTTTACTCTACTTGATCCACTGGGGAATTCTTTGATATGCTTGATCCACTGGGGGGGTTCTTTAATATGCTTGATCCATTGGGGGAATTTTTTGATAATTTATGTCTAATTGTGGAAGTCTTGAGATGTCCCTCTTTTATTTTTTGAAAGAAAAGAAGAACAAAAAAACCTTTTTTTTGTCCTTTCTCTTTTTGTTTCAGTCACTAACCCTTCCTTATTTGAACTGCAGCCCACTATCCAAAAGCATGAAGAGTTGGTATGGCTGGCCGGGAATCTCAAGTTGGAGGTGACCAACTACTCGAGGAAGCTGTACGGTCCTAGAGGAGTGGCCCACCTAGGTGATGATGATGATGGTGGTGAGGAGGACTCAGAGGTGACTTCTAGCTATTAGTCATGGAAGAGGCGGCACCATTGATTACCTACAATTCAAGACACATATAGGCATACAACACAGCTCTTTTTTTTTTTTTTTTTTTTTTGCTTTTATGTTTTTTATTCCCTTTAGTAGACATTTTGGATTGAGTTTGAGACAAAGGATTGTATTTAAGAACATATTTTTACATTTATGCTTTTGATTGGAACTCAGTACTTAATTTACAATTATAATGATAAATTGTATGTTTTTTATGCTTGCAATCTTGTGCTTGGAATATGTCTTGAATGATTCTTTAGGTCACAAGAACCCTAGGAATGCTTGGGAGTGGAGAAACTCTGCTTAAAACAAGGGAACATGGGCTTCTGCCAAGCGCCATACGTACGTGGAGGTGAGCCTGCGTACGTAGCTTTGACTTCGTGTACGCTGGGTTGACTCTGCGCACGTGGGCCACGAATCAGAAAAACCCTAGCCGACTTACTTGGTATAAAAGTAGCCGTTTGGGTCTAAAACCCTCACAATGTATTTCCAACTCAGAGAACACTTCTTTGAGGTCCCCAATGGCAGAAAGCTCTCCCTTTGATGTCTCCACTTGGATTAGGAAGCTTGGTCCCGATTTCAAGGATTCTGTTGCTCCCTATGGCCTTTCTTGCATCTTTCCTTACCATTAAATTAGGGTGGATGAGCCTCTTCTTTGTGTTGCTGCTATCTATTGGGTTCCTTCTCTACATGTATTCTGCTTCAACGGAATAGAATTATGCCCCACTATTGAGGAATTTGCTGCTATCATAGGAGAACCAGAGATTGATGATTTTATCTTTCCTACCATGGGTAGGGATCTTCCTTCCTTGCTGCGAGTGGTGTTGGGTATCCCTGAAACCATAGCCAATAGGTGGTGTGTTTTTGGTAAACTCAACCTTAGGCTGGTCTTTGATTGCTTTTCTAGTCGAGCCTTCCTAAGGGTGAAAGGCCACGATCGTACCATCTTCGTGCCTTTTGCTTATGTGCCCTTGCAAGGTATTTCTAGGTTCAATAGTCACATTGTGTGGACCTTCAGATGTCTATGGTGGTTTATGAGCTAAAAAGAGGTAATCCAGTGGGCTTGATCTTGGCGGAAACCCTCAATGGTTTGGATGCCTTTCAAAGGAAGGAAGCGAGTTTCTTTGCGGGAAGTCCTCTTCTTCTTCAGGTTTGATCCCTAACTTTTTCCTAGGTTCTTAACCTAGCAGGATTCCTCTATGTTAGGTTCTAAGACTTTAGGATCTAAATGTATTAGAACTTCAATGTGTAATGTTGGCAAACCATGATCAAAACTTAGAGTCTAGATTTAGGCTGCTCAAAGTGTGTTTATGTGTAAAGTTGGAATCAAGTAATTGCAGGAAATTACTATTCAATTTCTACAAGGCTTGATCGATCGAAAATTAGACTCGATCGATCGAAGCTTATGCAAATTATTTTTTCTGCAGAATTTCCAACTCAGCCCAAGCCCATATGACGTGTAGGGTTTTATGTTTTGCTTTAAGTATAAAAGGAAATCCCTAGCCACGTTTTAGAGGTTGTTGTTATGCTGTGTATGTGAATATCTTGTGAGATCTAGAGGTGTTTACATTCATACATAGGGTTATCAAGATCAAGATTAATGTCAAGAGCTTGGTGATCTCTTCATTTACTATTTCAAAAGCTTGAAGAAAACACAAGTGGGAGTACTTGTGGTTGCTGTGGATCAAGGAAAGAAGTAGTCTGTTGACTCGGAGCTGTCACGTGGTCATGGTAGTATCATGGTAGTAAGTTTTCCGCTCGAGGTAGTAATAGGATGTTAGTGGTTTAAGTCTTATTGTAAAACTTCAATTCTTTCATAGTGGATTTGTTTTACCTTGAGGAAAGCTAGGTTAAATCCTCTCCAGGTTTTTTACCGGTTTGGTTTTCCTAGGTTATCATATTGTTGTGTTATTTACTTTTCCTCACTATTCACATGATATGATTTGAATGTGTTTAACCTAGATCTTATTAATGAACTTTTTAATCAACTTGTTTTAAGGGGTCTAAAAACGTACACTTTAATTTTGCATGGATTGCCTTTTCGGTTTTGCATGGTGGCATATCTCAAGCATGGTTCATAGTTACTGTAAGGACCATTGTGTGACTCTAGTTAGGCTTCGTTGCTGTTCTTACTACTCCACTTGTCTTATCTCAAGGCAATTTGGAGAGTGTCAAGGAGCTCTTGGTGATGTGGGTGCCTTCCATACCACGATGTTCACAGATAGGATCTTGGGCAGGATTAGTGAAGCTTGGCCATGTCGTAGGGTAACGAAAGACACTGTTCCTCCCAAATTCATCTACCCCACTGCAAGCTACAAACAACGGTTGAAGGATGACATGAAGTGGATTTTGAAGGATGAGAAGGCACACATGAAGACTAGCAATAAGATAAGAAGGACTGAGTGACCACCTTGATATGCCCAATGTTTTACTTTTCTGCATTTTTATGATTCTCCTATTTTTGTTTTTGAATTTAATAAAGGATTGGAATGTTCCAAATCCCCTATGAAAGCAAACTTGTTATCTTTTAATTTGAGCAATGAGAGAATTTCCCTTTTTATTATCTTTGCTTAATGTTATCTTCTTTATTCATTTTTTTTTCTTTTCCTTTACCATGTAATTTTTGCCTATGACATCATTTGAGGAATTTTTTCCATGCCCATGGTCTTTTCCCCTAGATTTTGCCTAGACCGCCTTTTCGGGTTTTCAATCTAGTGGAATTCTTCTGCCTTAATTTTTTCCTAGGCCGCCCTTTCAGGGTTTCAACCTAGCAGGCTTTTTTTTTTTTTTTTTTTTTTTTTTTTTTTTTTTTTAAATTTTTTTAAATTTTTTTTTAAGATTTAGTATTTCTGGAGTCTATCCATGTTAATAGGGCGAAGCATCTCTTCCCCATCCAAATCTGTGATTCTTATAACACCTCCTGACATGATTAGTTATCTTAAACTAATCATGTCAATGTCTAAAATTACATTCCTTATCTTAGTACCATGGTGGAACAAATTTTGTGTAACAAGCTCTGCATATATCATAACAGCTTATTATGATCAAGCTCCTCTTGATGAATATGGTGAGTAGCATAAGTTCCTATGCTTCTAAAATTAGATGAATAAAGTAGTAATTAATAATCCACAACTTTTAATAATTTTAGGACTATTAAGGCAGCCTAAGTGGGGACATCTTAAGGAGTTGCATGCTGCAATTAAATTGTGCTCTACAACTTTGCTGTAAGGAGCACGAACCAACTTTTCATTTGGGTCAACAACAAGAGGTAATGTGTCAAAAGTCTTTATATTTTCTCATATATCACTAATTAACACTTATTTATTTCTTTAAACTTAGGCCATTGTTTTCCAAGAAGAAAATGGAGGCTGTGCGGCATTTCTTACTAACTATGCTAAACAGAATGTTACTGTACAATTTCAAAATATACCACTTGAATTGCTTTTGAAGTCGATCAGTATTCTACCAGACTATAGAAATATAACCTTCAATTTAGCAAAGGTAATTTATAACTTACAATGTAACAATGTTTTTTGTAGTTTTATACATGTTTGTAATCCTGGGTTCTAACAGTTAGAACAAGAAATACTAAATTGTCTACTTATTAGGTAGAGCAATAACAATAGTTTTGAGCTCATAACATTTTATTAATTAATTACAAACTGTACAAGCTTAATTTTTTTTTTAGACAAATTTCTAGCATATATTGTTTGAGTTTTGAAAATATCATTTATATTCTAATATGCCTTGATTCCCTTGTTTTGAAAAGACCCACATTTGTCAAATTTATAGTAGGAAATTTGTTGTTTAGAATTTAATTGATATCTTGTGAGTTTACAATCATTCGGCTTATAGAAAGTTTTTTTTTTTTTTTTTGAAATTTTTTCTTTTCTTTTGATGGTAGGCTAAAAGTTCTATTTTCTCTTATCTTAAATAGGTTAAAATGGTGTATATTGAAAAAATCATTAAATCAACATAAACATTTGATTCAGTTAGTAGCTGGGAAGAATTTAAAGATGTCATTGTGAATTTCGAAGATGCATCATTAAAATCAAATGAATTACTTGAGCACACAAATACAACCAAAGACAAATCTGATTAACTTTGGTATACTCTTAGGTAAATTCATTTCTCATTGAATTTTACTAGCATATATGAACAATATGTGCGGCTTCTCTTCATTGCATCAACTTAATGACATTTGTAAGAATTGATGGAGTTTTTTTTGTTGCAACACAGGTTTGAACACACTTTGTCTTGCACTAAACCAGTACTTCATGCTCAATCTTTTGCGCATGTTGCACATGCTTTTTTGAACGACATATATATAGGTAAGTTACTTATTCAATTCAAACATCTTGGAAAAGGGACAATTTCTTCTTTTTTTTTTTTTTTTTTGGGTGTAAATCACAAACGTTTCCGTACATAATGAAGGATATAGCCAAATTCTACTTAATATATATATGACTAAATTTAAATATAACCTATTGATCCAACCCAACTTAACCTGACTCACGTGAGTCGGGTTGAGTCGGTTTTCTACACATGTAATGAGTTAGGAATTTCTCAACCCGACATGCTCAGGTTGAGTTGGAAAAAACCCTTCAATGCAGCCCAACTCGACCCATGCACATGTACACCCCTACTTTTGATAATATGAAGTCTCCAAATATAAGGTTTAAAATTTTTTGGATTATATAATATTTGTTTATGCTAGGTTAAAATAAAAGAATTGAAGCCTTTGATTTAACATTCAAGAATTTTTGAGTTTATGCTTGGTCATATTCATGCAGGTGCTGCAAATGGAAGTTCTAATGTGAAGTACTTCACGAGGGACATTCCAATTGAGTTAAATGATGGGATGAAAACCCTAGTATCAAACAAAATGATGGGATGGAACCAATATTCTTAAATCAACTCATTCCTACAACAATCCAAGAATTAAAAAAAAAAATAAAAAATAAAAACGTGGTCATGCAATTAAGGGAAATGAAAATAAAAACCTCAAATTGAGGACATAAATTAATCGAATACCTACTTTGGCCATAGTGTAGCCAGTGACATCCGGTATGCAGCAAGGACATGTGTGGCATGCTCTACGGTGCTCTTTGGCCCGCTCCACCTAGCAAACATGGGGTTCCAACAAATGCTCATTACTGAACTTTACATTTAACAAACTTTGCTTTATATTTCACATCCATATACTAAGCATTGATAAGTTTCTTTTGTTTGTTAGTTTGACATATTTTTAATTATATCAAAGAGACAAATAAAATCTAATATACTATTACACAAATAATTATTCCTAAGAGACACTTAGCTTGAATAACGAGAACTCAATGAATGTACCTAATGGCAAGGGGCCTTAAGTGCACTGGCAGTAGAGGCGGCCTCGCAATAGGGCATATTTGTGGGAACCTTAAATAGGCCCATAGCTGCACCAACAAGAGTGCTCCTCCAATCTGCATTGCATCCTTCTTCGATGCACTACAAAGTTGCTTGTAGAGCCAGGCCAATGTTGAACTACCTCAACTGTACCGTCTCGCATTGCTGATAGGGTTAAGCAACTGCAAAGGCAACAATGAGACCCGATTCGCCGACTTGTCCATGAACAACAGGGCCCCCATCCGTACAAGTAGGTGGTAGTGGGTATGTTGCTGCACGACTTCGTCACTAGCATCTGCAGCTGGGGGAGTGGAAAACTGTGCATCAAGCCACTTGTATTTTATCCTTGCCCCAGCAAGGGTAGACTTGTTTGAGTTCAGTATCACAGGCGGAGGTTCATGGCCCAACAATTCTTGGCCCAACAATTCTTGGCACACCATGTTCCATTGCAGGTCTGTCCTCCCAGTGACAAGCAACCCATCCACCGGAATCCCCAACATCACCTCGATATCTTGCAAGGTGATACCCATTTCTTTATGGGGTAAGTGGAACATGTGCGTTTCCGGATGCCACCACTCAACCAATGCTGTGATCATGGCGTGGTCGACCTCCATATCAGGAACCTTGAATAACCCGGTCAAACCTGCTGCATCTATGTAGTGCATGATACGTGGGTCTAGCCCACCCTACGGCAACACACATTTACGTTGTTGAACCTTTATGACACCAGGCACCTCCTACACACAGATGAGTATTGTGTTAGGTAGTGCATATGAGGTAATTATAAAATGGACATGTATTAATAATACAACTACATACCTCGCCGGTGGCGTGCCTCCAAAGTGAAGTTGACCGCTGATCCGGCTGTCGGGTCAACTGGGTACGATTGTTGGGTCCAGGCTGCACTCTATCTAGTGCCTGCATATCTGACATGACAGCAAATAGATTGTTAAGAATTATCTGACAAGTAAACCACAATTAATTTAAAATATAAGCATGGATACAGTAAGACATATTATGATCCCAATAAGATTGTCAACATCACTTTTTACCCCCACTTAACATGCAATCCAAAAGCAATCAAATTAAAGCTTAAATAAATAAGAACTTGCCATAATTTTACATAAAAACACTTTTTTTTTTTCTATTATCTGTAATTGAAGTAAAAAAACCAACAAATGACTAATTAATGTGCTAGAAATTTGATTGATACCTAGATGTTCAACATCTGAGCAATATTTAAATGTGATAGTTCTTTTTGGTTTATGATGTCTTTAAGAGCGATTTTAACAGGGAAAATATCAATTACAATTATTAGGAGCTGCATATTAGGTTTCCAATTAAATTTAACCATGCGACACACAATATGTGATCTTCCCCCAAGGACATTTAAATTCAACTCTATGGCTTATGACCAATGCAGTCACATAGTAAATATAAATTGCAACAACTCAATGTTTAGCCATTTAGGTATTCTGTTCTCAGACCTGTTCAATCAAACTTGGTCTTTTCAACAAAGTAACACTCTCTATAAGGTCATCCTTGACTGCTCCTTATTTATGTCCTATGCAATTACTCGTTTACGATGGACCACCAAGATCCCTATAGCTACAGGTCATTTGGTCTCGAGTTCTCAACTTAATATCTAGAAACCTATACTAATTATTCTACATTTCTACCACTAGATATTTAAGCATACCATGACTCATTCAACCCATTTCCTTGCTTGTTAGGTCTATTTTCAACATTTTAGGAGTTAATTCTACTCAGTTTCCTGCTTGCGAGTCGTTTTCAAATTTTAGGCTCATTTCCTTGCTTGCTGGGTCTATTTTACAAATTTTAGGAGTTAGTTCTAGATCCATTTATATGAGTATGGATCTAGTATTACCCAAATCCAGTATTAGCTATAAGCAATAGTCAATCAAAATGTACCAAACTCATTAAACCACAATGATGGAGTGAACACTGTTTCTTAGAGTAAATGCATTCATTTTTTCTTGAAGTTACTTGAGCAGTTTGATGTTCCAGTGAATATCATTTCTTGTTTAACCAAAGGATGAGAAATTACAGAGGATTCTCCTAAAAAAAATTACATAATTAAAAGATTATAATCACAAAGAGAGAAAATCAATAAAATTTACAACATAATGCATGTCATTTTCACCAAAGGGTACAGGACCACTCAAACAAGAATCTCAAATTCACCGAATTCAACCTAATAAGCTGAATAGTATTGGCAAAAATAATATTTGCCAAACAGACTCTGTATATCAAGGCTTGTCCATGAGCATTGCATAATTTTTAAGTAAAACTCTATTAGTAATTTTTTTTTAGATGCTTCATTTAATTTAATTTAAAAATAAATTTTAAAAAAGTGTTTAGATTATGAAACATGCTCACTACAAACCTAGCTCCAAATAACTCAATATTATGTGTGTGTATTACACTATTATAATTAAAGTCTTTTTATCATTAGCTCTTTAATTAAAAATTATTAACATAGTTAATTTATTTTATGTAAAAGTCTATAAAATTTTTAATAGACTTAGATAATTTTGATATTATTAAAAAAATTATATTTTATATTTACATATAATTATTTTTATTTTAATAATATTATCTTTTATACATATAATTAGTTTTAATAATATTAATAAAATATTATCTTTATCTACACATTATTTTTTATAGAAAATATCTACATATAATTAATACTTTTATAATTATTTATAATTTTTAATTAATCTATGCATGGACATATTATTAGTAAACAAATAAAAATAAAATTAGTGGATACCAATCACATATATTACCTTAGCTTCTTTTTAGCACTTTCTCAAAAGGGAAAATTCAAACCAATTATCATGATTTGGAGATATATGTTTTAAAAAAAATTATTTTTAAACAATTAAAAATGAGTAAATGCTAATTCTATTTAGCTTGCCCATTTAGAAATTTTTTTTTAATTAAAAATGAGATAACATGTCCCGGACCCTGCCAATGACAAAATCTATGATTATTTCATACATTTAACTTTCAATCCTTGGTCAACATAAGGTTAAAAGTATTTTTATATTGATATTAATATTTAGGTCATATTAATAGATGCCCTTAGGGTAATTATTAATAAACTATTTAAAAAAATTTAAGTTATAACACCACTTTTATGAGAAATACAATCAACTGTTATAAAAACTAAATGCTTTTTTCTTGTCCTCTACAAAGTTCCTAAAAATGTATCCAAAATCTAAGAAATTTTTTAAGTACTCCTAAAATACGAAGAAATGATACCCCCTCCTCTCAAATTTATAATGAATCCCACCATGAATTTAAATAATGGACTCCTCAATGAATGTGAGAACAACACCCTTTTCTTTGCTCTAAAAGTACATAAAAATTACTTAATCTATACCCTTAGGACATCCGTTAACTTTTTCCTTATTATTTTTGTGCACCTAAGGAGTAGTTTACATGGATGAGGCAGTTTACATATTTGTGCACCTAATAAAGAGGACCAAATTGATCAAGAAAAACGGATCAAACATATATGCCTTAAAAAAACTGCCAAGAAACAAAATCCATAAAATAAATCGAACAAGTGACAAGATAACATTCAAACATTCAAGGGTAAAAAATGTGAAATCAAAAGAATATGATAAGGGCTTTCATATTGCCCAAGAATAATAAAAATTCAACACTTCTACACCACACCCTTGCTGCAAAAGTAAATCACAATTTTTCCTCACGTAGACAAACCATGAGTTAAAGTCTTTTCACTAACAATAAATAGCAAAAAATAGCAAGACATAATGAAAAATCAATGTTTAGCATAAAAGAAGTTGCAAGCCAACAAACTAAAGACACTTTTTTTTTTTTTTTTTGATAACCAAGGCACTTGCATGTTCGGGAAAGAATAATGATTTCAATTGATAAAAATAGATTATTGCCTTATGTCCTGATATATAAAGATTCAAGAATTCTACGCACTCCGTTGCAGAAGAAAATCACCATTTCCCCTCCCTATAGAGTGTAGACACATCATCACAAATCAAGATTGTGAATCACAATTTCCCCTTCTATAGACACATCAAGATTCAAAACTTCTAACTAACAAATATCAAGACATAAATAAAAGTATAAAACTCTAGTTGCCGGCTGACAAAAAATGATATCAATGATGAAATAGACAACAAATAGCTAGACTTCAATTAACAAAAACGAAGTTGCAGGTAGACTAAGAAAAAACACACAAGCTAAAACATTATTATTCAACTATTATGAAGAAGATAAATAAATCAATTGATAAAGAAAGATTATTGCTTAGGTCCTCATCAAACACCATCCCAAGTAGACATACCATACTTAAACATATTAAACAGATTGATTTAGGGGTAAAAAAAATCATAAAAATCCTCGTATCCCAGAGCATGACCCAAAAATACAAGAGTGCAAATAAGGAAGCACAGACCTAAACTTCTGTATTTAGAGAAAAACCATGTATAAAGCATGCCAATCATAACAATAAATCACCATCGACTAATGCAAAATATCATATGAGGCTGTAGAGCAAATGACAAATTCAAAATTGCAAATCTTAAGTTCTAAAAACTTGTGATGAGTGCAAATAGATGACAGTAGAAAAAGGAACCAGGGAAACATGTTGAGTGTTGGAATGAGTTAGAACCACACAAATGGAGCCTGAAATTTCCACAATAGTAGCACCCATTTTTATTTACACAAAGATTTTAAATTTCTTAATCCATAGTAACCAGCCAGCTCAAAATAAAAGGGGGCAAAAAAAAGTTCACATATTTGTGCTCCTATAGAAGAGTACCAAATTGATTTAGAGAAACCAAACCATACTACAACAAACAACATTAAATTCCATAAAATAAAATAAAATAAAATTGAAAAAAAAAACCTTAAAAAGAAGCCAATCTCCAAATTCTATAAATAAAAAATTAGAGTAAAGAATATTATAATATTTCAGGGATTAAACAAGAATCTCAAATTCACCGAAGGGTGCAGGACCATTGAATGTTCAATCATTCCTCTCCCCCTCCATATGGTCAATTTTAAACAAAGAGGAGCCGTATTGCAAGCAAAAGAACTTCTATGCTTGCTATATCAACTTCTCCAGCCATACATTTGCACATATAAGCTGAGGGTACCAAGGAATGAATTTTTTTTCAATAAAGTTACTTAAAATTTTCTAGATTGGACTGATATGCAAAACAAAAGTAGTGTCAATTCCAAGAAATGTGTACTGCCACAAAAAATAATGAAATTTATAAAAACCTAGATATACCAAAAACAATGAGTAGTAAAATGTTTAAGGGATATGAAAGAACTTAATTTGTTTGTTCCTGTACTAAACGCTACTATTTCATCACTCTTACTGGTTTTTAATTGGACTTACAGTAACTGACTTTCTATTTCATGTGAATGTGTATTATATTTCATAGATTTATGTATATAGGATGTCATTATGGGCAGAACATCTTGGATTTACTGAAGACTGCTTCAAACAACTAGAGTCTCAAAGTTTTCATCATTTTTTTCTTAACCTGTGTACCCAATAGAACCAATCTTTGTCCAAACCAATCTTTATGAGATGGGTTCTGATTTAGAGCTAACAGTTGCTGCTAGAGGCATGAGACACATTTTACACCATTTACAACAACTATTTAGACTCAAATGTAATTAGTTCGACACCATTTACAACAACTATAACAAAATCATGCCTACAATCGGATAAGACACATTTTACACAAACCCAGAGACATCACTGAAACACCACCACTTGATTTGCCAAAACCCCCCATCAAAACCCCAAGCACATTTAAACTCATTAATGAGAAAATAATCATTGCAGCATATAAAAGACAACAAAATTCTCATTAATGAGAAAATCACACAAACATAACCATATAGCAAGAAATACTTTAGATCATCATCATTGCAGCATATAAAAGACAACAAAATTCTCATCTTTATTAGTAAATTTAATACTTTTAAGTAAGTTTCAACAAAATAATCAAAATCCCACATAAAACACAACCTAATATTAACCAAAATCAGAAAAGATATCAGAGGAGAGCAACGTACTTGTAATCAATGGCGGCGGGAAGCAACGACGACTGATGGAGATTGGATAGGGAGAGTGAGACTGATGGGGAGTGGGGAAGAGTGGGAAAGCCTGATCGCAGAGCGAGCGAGGGAGAGTGATGGCAGAGAGTGAGAGAGAGAGAGAGAGAGAGAGAGAGAGAGAGTGTGTGTGTGTGTACAGGGAGAGAGTGAGAGAATAGGTGTTGTGAGACGTTAGGGTCCTATTGATTCAAATCGCTGAAGAAAACTCAATTTTATTCTTACCAAGTTATGAATAACTACACAAGCATTTTTTTATTGGGAAAAAGCCATGTTTGCTGCGCCAGCGTGGCACAACGGTCAGACTAACTCGATTATAGTAATATTGAGTTCTTCATAAAAACTCGACCCTCATATTGTTGAGTTACGAAAGAGGGGTATTTCCCTAATTAGTTTGAGAAAGAGGGCAGAATGCTGTATATTTTGTGCGAAAAGGGCATTTGCCCATTTTGGCCAACAAAGAATTTATAAAGAATCACACAGATTTTTGTTTTTTGGAGAAACCAGACCGCAAGCTTGGGAATTTATTCAAAAAATGAAATCAATGAACATCATGAAACAAAAGAGGAGCAATGTCAGCAGGAAGGTCTCCCAACCAAACTTGCGAGCCTACAACATAACTAGCTTTCTTAGCTAAAGCATCAGCAACAGAGTTACACAAACGACTAACTAAATTAAAATCAAAAGACTGAAAAGTAGAAACATGAACTCGGATATCATCCAACACGTTCCCATAGCAGGTCAACTCGCCCGACCCCTGTCGAAGAGCATCAATCACAGCGGTTGAATCCCCTTCAAAAACCACTTGGGTAAGGCCAATTTCTGATGCAAACTGCACAGCCCTTAGACATGCTAAAGCCTCCAACTCAGCCACCGAGCTCCCAAGAGAGGTGGGAACAGATAGCGCTCCAATCATAGCACCATTGCTGTCACGCACAACCACACCCAAACCTGCCAAATTTGAAGATCGAAAAACCGCAACGTCGAAATTCGCCTTACACACATCTGACATTGGAGGGCACCAACGTTGCATGGATGGAGGGCTAGGAAGGGCCGATTCCGTGTCCTGTGCAGCCAAAAATTCCTGCAAAAAATTACCAGCACTGCTGCAAATCCGATCCACAGGGAGAGCTCTCTGCCCAAAATGCAACGCATTCCTTCTGTTCCAGATACTCTATGTAGTAATGACAAAAATCTCAGCATGATACTCATCCTGGCAGTGCATGAACCTGGACAGGAGCTCACAAAAATAGACTGGTTGAACCAGAACCGCTTGGTGAAACCACTCTAGAGACATCCAAGCACTCGAAATATCCTTGCACAGCCAAAGAGCATGCACAACGTCCTCAGGGTGTTCTTGGCAGAGGTTTCACTGGTTAAAAGGAGCAATATGTTGCCGATATAGATTGTCCATAGTTGGCAATCTGCTGTTATATGTCACATATTGCAGCACTTTTTTGGACCGCCCTTGTAGATGAGATATATTGCCGCATTCCATTGGGCTGCCGCAATAGATCTAGCCTTTTGTGGCATACTACAGCAATGCTATAAAACACCGCCGCAATATACGTGTTTTAGTGATGTTAGACTTAGCTATAGTGGCACTCTATAAACCCACCGCAATAAATATACCCTTTTGTGGCATACTACCGCAGCGGTATATAAAACTGCCACAATATATAAGTTTCAGCGGCATTTGATTTAGTTATAGCGGCGGTAATATCAAACCGCCATAGTATATGTCTTTTTGCGGCATTTTTTTAGTTATAGCGGCAATTTAAGCGACTGTCGCTATAGACCTGTTAATTGCCCAAAAGTCCAATTTTTTCCCCTTGTTTTTTTTTTTTTTTTTTTCTTCTTCACATAAACCTATCAATTTAGACCCCAACCTTTTCATTTCTCATTTGTTTGTCTCCCTCTAAAAAAAAACACATTCTCTCTCTCACACTCTCAAATTAAAATCTCACGTCATTGATCTCAAAACCCAATGATCGATCTTCCCACCACCACCACCACGTATTCTCACTCTTAAAGCCTAGATTGGGTCTGTCTCTATTAGCACTCACCGCCGCCACTAGCCGATTGAAGCCCCAAAAACAGCCATCAAGGCTTGACTGGGAATATAGGAGTGACTTTTAACAACACATCCACAACCCACCCCACGACTCATCATCGGACCCAACTGACCACCACTTCCACAACCACCAATCACCACAGTCTACCATGGAGGGATGAGGCAGAAAGAAAGAGACCCATCGAGAGAGCGACCCACTGAAAGAGAGACATTGATTTGAGTGAAAGAGAGAGTGAAGCACCGATCTTTGAGAGAAAGACATTGATTTGAGAGAGAGAGAGAGAGAGAGAGAGAGAGAGAGAGAGAGAGAAAGAGAGGGAGGCCCACTAGTTTGAGAGAGAGGGAGAAAGTTGGTATGAGAGCGGAGGACTTTGAGACATGTTTGGGTCTGATTTTGAGCAAAAGTGAGAGATAGAAAAAGCGGATCGATGAGTGATATGTGCAAAGAGTGAAGAGCGAGGAGCAAAGAGCAAAGATGGCAATGCTTGGTCATGGAGTTAGAGAGAGATCTAATAATTTTGGAAAACAGAGAGAAGGAGAGAGGAAGGATTGCGAATGTCTTAGCTAGAAGAGTTGGAGAATCAGTTTGAGAATGAGGTTTTGGGGCTGAAGTTTTTTTGAGTGTATGATTGTGCGAGAAAATGCTTAATAAAATGCTATTTTAATTAATTGTTATTGATTGAAGAATTTGTGTTATATTGTATGGCCCCCTACAGTGGCGGTATTAAAAACCACCGCAATATAAATGTTTTAGCGGCATTTCTGTTACTTATAGCAGCAGGTTGGATGACCGCTGCAATAGATACTTTTTTGTGGTGCTTTTTCTTAGTTATAGCGGCAGTTTAGACCACCGCAATAGACCTTTTAATTGCCCACATATAGTCCAATTTATCCCTCTGTTGTTTTGTCGTTTCCCTCACCTAAACGCCATTTTGGCTTTTCATTTCCCTTCTCTTTTCATTTTCCCTCCGTTAGCTCTAAGAAAAAACCCACACACGCACATACACACACTCTCTCTCTTTCTCTGTGTCAAAATCTGTTTCACTCTCAAAATCTCTAGACCTCAGCATGTGCCAACCCACCCAACTCACTAGAGATCGAACTCAACAGAGACCAACTGCTACTCACGCCGCCGCCAATCTCCAGTAAGCATCTCATGAGTTTTTATTTGGCTTTATTTGTCCATGCATGTGCCTCTATTTTTAAGAATCGATGAAGAAACCCGTATGAGTTTTGTAGAAAATTTGGAGAAACATTAATCAAGCAAGCGCAGTTACTCAAGAGAGACGGCAACTCATACTTCAAGAAAGATCGTATTGGAGTCGCCATTGATACTTATACAGAGGTACTATTTTTAACTCTAATGGAATTTTCTCAAATGGGTTTGCCTTAAATTTCAAAAAAAATTGTTGGGTTCTTGTGGTTTTGTGTGTTTTTTTTTTCCAAAAAATTGATTGTAGGTTTGGATTTGATTTTTGAAGGCAATTACGCTATGCCCAAATGTTCCTATGTATTTGATGAATCGTGCTTTGTGTCATCGCAAGCGGAAGTATGTATGGGCACTAACCCTTTTTAAGTTTCATTTCACTTTGCAATGATTCTTTTTTGTTGTTTTGGGGTTGAATTCAATGCCCCTTTTTAGCTTTTACCTAGTTATGGCATTTGCTTTTGTAGAGATTGGCTAAAAGTCGAGGAAATAAAAGGGTTTAGGATTATTTCTTTCGTAACTAAAAGGGTTTAGGAGAATGTGATGGGAAAGTTTTGTGCATGAAACTGCTTAGATTTTTTATATATTTTGATTTTGTTTATTTTAGGTGCACTTTAATGGTTCTGATGCATGTCTTTTTTTTTGGTTTTATAGTTGTTGTTCGCAGGCTCCCTTCTTCTACTTCCTAGCAAGATTTGAAGGTGTGGAATTTTTATATTAAAAAGTAATGTGCAGATTTTTTATTTATTTTTTCATGCTGTTGTGTTGGTAACCTTATTGGTCAATCGGTTTCAGGATCATATGCGAAAAGCTGGTGATGTATGTTTTGCTGAGGTGTCCCGTGATGGGGAAGGTATGCCTTTTATCTAAAATATGCATCTATTAATTTTTTGGTATTATAATTAGCTAAAATTGTTGTTCGATTTATATGGTTCGTATGAGTTTGATGGTCAATTTTCATTTCCTTTGGTAAATGAGCTCTAACTTAAATTACACCTCTTTTTCTTTTTAAGAGTAAGTTAGAGGATGAGGTTGTGGGTTAAAGTTCCACTGGCTGCCTGTGTAGTTACCAATTTTAAGAAAAAATCATTTCCTCTTTTTTATGTGGAAATACAGATATGTTTTGGATATGCAAATAGCTGTGAGACAAACTCATTATGTTTATTGAAAATGCAAATTTTCTTATGGAAAAAAATTAGTATGTCTCATAATTTATTTTGAACAAAAGTTTACACGTCCTATGCTTGACATCTATAGTTTGCAACTTTGCATTTGGTGGGTTGATGCCATGTTCTTCTGTTTTGTTTGTATAGTTGCTATAAGGGGGTGAAATAAGACATTGGAGATTGCCGACGCATGTTTAATGATTATAGCTCATTAAAATGTCCGTTGCTGTAGCATATAATATTCATTATAAAATTTTCTTGACAATATGCTTAAATGACACAGTTGACTTCTTAATAGTTTTTAGTGCACAGGTTAGGAATACCATTCATCTTCCCGCTGAATTGACATGATTAATTATATCCTAATACTTTGGATTGTAGAATTTTGCTGTATAGTTGTGGTTTGAAGGTGTGTAAAAATCCAAATGCTTTTACAACTGCATGCATCAATTATTAATATTGCAGGATTGTAAATAATTAAAATTTGATGGATAACTCCAACTTTAGATGCTTACATGCTGATGGATAGTTTTGGCTAACATTCTTAATTAGGCTGATTTGAGAACGCAATAAACTATATATCAGTTTCAGATTTGAGAATGAACTTAGGTTTATATATATTCTCTCCTTGTTGGCAGATTGCAAAAAGAAAAGACATTACAAGTTCGTGTGATCAAAGCAAGTGAATTTGTTTGTGTTAGAATTAAGGTTCTCTCTCTCTCTCTCTCTCTCTCTCTCTCTCTCTCTCTCTGTGTTTGTGGTGGATTGTTGAATTGGGGCAAGTAGGTGGGTTGCATGGAGTTATAAGGTGGTATTACTTGATATTAGGAGTGTTGACTGTTTTGTGTAATATTGGATGATTCTTGTTGAGTTGTTTTTCTTTGATTAACTAATTTTAGAGGCTTCTCTCTATCTTTTTCACACATGGTGAACACTAAAATGAAATGGGATATTTAAAGAGATGTCCATTCCTAAAGAATATTGCTAGTAATAATGTTATAGTTACCAAATGTGTTGATAACTTCTCTATGCATTTAAATTTGTTGTTTTCATTAGAAACATAGTTGAAAGTGAATGATTAAAGATGATTTTTTTCTTAACTTAAAGTGAAATGAACTAAATGAAACGTGTGTTAACTCTTGGTTTGTGCTTTCATGAAATCACATTATAGTTGTTTCTTGTAAACCACTTTATAGCAATGGATAAGTGTTGGATGAAACTTACCAATAGAAGGTCATGAGAATATTTAGATGGAGTCCAACAGTTTCTGAATTTAAGCATCTAACCATGCACACCCGGATGGAATGATTTCATGTCCATGTAAAAAATGTGTGCATACAAATTCGTGGCCTACAAATGTTTTACAAGCTCACTTAGTGTCACATGGGATTTGTAGGGGTTATGGCCCTTGGGATTTTAACGGGGAATCATCGTTTGCAAAGACTTCTACTAAAATTCCTAGCTGTGTCCAAGAAAACTCGATAGAGTATGTCGATCTTCGTGACATGTCGCATAACATGTTCCCCATACATGATATGGCATCTGGGCCAATGGAAGAAGTCCTTAGTGTGCAACAACCCATAGAAGGTCCTGGAGAAGGTCCTAATGAAGATGCACTACAATTTATGAAATTTCTTGAAGATGCTAATCAAACTTTTTATGAAGGTTGTAAGCATTTTCGCAAATTGTCAACCATTGTGCATTTGTACCACATGAAGAGTCTTAATGGTTGGACCAACAAATCATTTACCATGTTGCTACAATTTTTACTTGATTTTCTTCATTCAAATGCTAAGTTTTCAAATGATTGTTATGAGGCTAAGAAGATTATTAAGGATCTGGGCTTGAGCTATGAGAAGATTCATGCTTATCCTAAGATTGTATTTTATATTGGAAGGAGAATGCCAACTTTGAAGCTTGTCCAAACTGTGGAGTTTCAAGATGGGAAAGTAATGAGTCTAAAGGTCAATAAAGTACTAATTCTTCCCCCAAGAAAAGAAAAAAGAAAGTTGCAAAGATCCAAGACCATTTATTACCTTTAATTGGGTCTAGTCAAATTCAAGTTATATGGGGTAAGGTGCAACTATTGTTGAAGTTTGCATAATTTCTCATCCAATTGGACACCCTGAGCTTGATAAAAATATTTCCAATGAAATTCATGAAAAATATAATTTCTATTATCTTGAATAAAATGATGTTGCTAATTTCTAAATTTTTTGTTTTGTTTAAACTCAAATATCAGGAAAAAATGAAGGAATTGTTGGCTGACCCTTCGAATCAATTACAGTCATCTAACACAAGTGGTAGTATTGCATGGTCAACAAATGATGTGTTTGCCATAGTGATGGGTAAGGAGCAAATGTCGTATTCGTGGGGTAGGATTTGGTCCAAGCCCAAGTGGTTGAAGTAGCAAGAGAGCTCTCACGAGCATTCAAATACAATCAAGTCAAGCAAGGGACAACGAAGTTGCACAACTAAAGGCTTCCTTGGCTACTATGGAGGAGAAACTGGCATGTTTTGATGAAATGAAGGAAAGACTTAGTCAATTCAAAGATGTGGAGTGAAGAATGGCTTGCATGCTTCAACAAATGTAACAAATTTATTCACAATACAGTCAGGTATGATAAATGACTTTTAGAATGTCAATTTTAAAATAATTTAAAATTGAAGGAGAAGCTTCTACACTGCTCTGCTTGGTTGCACAGCACATCATTGCACTGCACAACACTACATTGCTCTACTCTGCAATGCTCTGCTTTGCTGCAAAATGGGCATGGAGTTGGGCTGGTAGCTTGTAATGACTTGAATGTTGATGTGTGTGTATATGAGAGATAGATAGAGAGAAGTGAAATGTAAGAATATCATGAATGAAATGATATATTGGATGGAAAGAAAGAAAGAAGATAGACATTTGAATGAATGAATGAATGGGCAATGTATGTGATTTTCTTCTTTTAGTATGGAGATATTCTTGTTTTCTTACTAGGCCCAAAAGCCAGATATTCTAGTACTTACCTTCTCTTTTTTCTTATTCTTTTTTGCTGAGTTATTCTTGTACTTACTTATGAGTGACGTAGAACTGTAAATGGTATAGTGCCCATAAAAAAATGGTATAGTGAGCTTTCATTTGCAGAAAAATGAAGTAACTTTCACTAACCCTAGGGCCATTTATTCCAGAACAAGCAGTTCTGGAATACTATGCTTAATGTACATATATAAAAAATAACTTGAATTCTATCAATTAACAAATCTAAATTTGAAAGAAAACTCAAGTTCAAGTCCATGAGGACGATGACATGCATGTTATATCCACCTGGTCAAATTCAATGTGTCCACTAATTGTAGCTAAATTACAAGTCATCCAATTAGATTTTGAGAGGGGTTTTGTTTAACTTGTTCCCATTTTTAGCCTTGGTAATATTTTCTTGTCATTCTATACTTATTGAGTAATCATAATTTGTATGTAGGATGTTCCTCCGGTTCAACAATTTCCAGCTCTCCAAAAATCATCAGTTGCATCCCATCAACCAAGAAGCTTATAAGTTTTATCTTGGTGTTCAAGGACTTTTTTGTGTACAAAGAACTACATTTGAACAACCGCATTTTTTGCAAGTGTTAAAGGATATTTTTAAACACTTTGGAACTTTGATTATGATATTAGCTTAATTTGAGCGGTTGTTTTATTCAACAGACCACATTTTTTTTTTAATCTTATGATGATGGTTATAGACAATGTTATGTATTTGATAATATATTTCCATGTTAATATTATGTTAGTTTGGAGACATTTGTGGTGTTGTTAATTAGTTACATTTGTGGTATTGTGTCAGTAGAGCTAAAACTATTACGGGTTCTTTGTAACAGGTCTGTGAACAATTTATCAGAAAATAGTGGTTTTAAAAGCCAGTGGAAAAAAAAAATTAACCTATAGCGGTGGTCAAAAAGAGCTGCTAAAGGTGCACATGTTATGTTTTAAATTAAGACCTATAGCACATCTATAGCGGCAGTCATACCCACCGTTACAAGGTGCATATGTTCTATTTTAAATGAAGTCCTATAACGGTGCTTCTCACCTACTGCTAAAGCTTGTCACATATAGCGGTGCTTCTCACCCACCGCTACAAGTACAATTAGTCCATTTTAATTGAAGCCCTATAGTGGTGCACATAACCCACCGCTAAAAGTCAATTGACCTGAATTCTAACCTCATATGGTGGTGGTTTTTGGCTCGCCGCAATAAACCAAAACTGCCGCTAAAAGGTGCATATACAACGGTGCTTTTTGTTACCGTTGCAATAGATCTATTGCGGCACTACAACAGTGACAAAATGAACCACTGCAATAGCACCTGCCGATAAAGGTCAAATGTACCTTTAGCGGCGCTTTTTTGGGCTTTAGCGACATTTTTGGCCCTTCGCAATAGTCCTTTTTTTTTTTTTTTTGAGGATACTAAGTATTTTTTAACACACACATGGGGAGAGGGGAGAAGGTTTTTTAAAGAAACTTACAGTGGTGTATATTCAAAAGGGCCTAACATTTTTCTTGTAGTGATTCATATGGAATTTGTTGATGTTATTTGCTATTTTTTTTTATTGTACTGGCTTCTCATAAGATTGGGTTAGAAATTGGAAAGGAGTTAATAAATCACAATTTAGAAAATTCAATTCTATAAAGCATTGTCCATGAAACTATTATTGAGTTTCTTCAAATTGAATTTATGTTGTATATAAACTTAGTTTAAAATACTAGTATTACTATTTTCGTGTGTATTCTAATAAGTATTACTGTTTACTCAAAAAAAAAAATTTTATGTTATATATGAAAATAATAAATGCTTTTGAACTATTCGCTTTCAATACATTGCTTACTTCATATTTAAATGTATATAATAGAATTCAGTTACATGTTGATGCCTAAAAAAATAAGTTACATTAACAATAAACATGTGATTTTTTTCCATTACAATAACTACAAAAATAAAATTTATTTATTTACGTTCTTATGGGAAAAAGCCCGTGTGCGAAGCACGGTTCAAAAACTAGTTTAATTGAAAAAAGAAAGTCATAATAAGAAGATTACGTTTGTATTAAATTTTAAATAGTTGTTAAGATTTCTAACAATTCTTTTCTGACAGTCTGATGAGTCAAAAGCCCATTTTAGAAAAGGAAAACAAGCTGGCCTTTATCCTGTGGTACTTCTTTGTGTCTCCAAGTAAGATGCCTAGGGCTAGGAATCATAATATATCCCCCAAAATTATCCGATTATTAAAAAAGGAAAAACAAAATCTAAAGTTACCGACTTACCGTGTGGAAAAGGAATGGTATGGCTTTGAACTTTGAAGAAGAACTTTGGCTTACCATGTGGGAAATTATATACTCCCTCCGTCCCACTTTGTTTGTCCTCTATTCCATTTTGGGATGTCCCAAAATATTGTCCTGTTTCTAAAAATAAAAGTTATTAGTTTACTAATGTTCCTTTATACCCCTAAGCCTCATTAAGAATAACTCCTTTTAAAAAAGGCTAATAAATTTATTTAAGGGTAGTTTTGTAAACTTATACATTTTTATAAGGCAGACAAGATAATAAATGATGTTCCCTTAAAATGTTTGACTTTTCAAACAGGACAAATAAAGTGGGACGGACGGAGTATTTTTTTAAGAAAGAAAAACCTTTATAATGTTGACCGTTAAAAACAAAAAGGGTGATCAACCATTGGGCCATTGGCCACTGGACCTAGTTGGAAAAAAGAAAAAAAAGGTTTTTATTATTTATTTATGCCCAGGACTAACATAATAGGCGGGGTTCTTCCACTCACTGAAGTCATCTGTTAGGACATATGTGTTTCACATGTTAAGAACATATGTCATGATTTTATGTAATTGGCTTATCCTTTGACAAAACGCACTTTACTTGTAATTGGGTAGATTTATGATGTGTTTAAATATTCAAGAAACCATGTTTCAAGATCAAGTGTTGAAGCCTTCAAGTCTGTTCAAGAAAACAAACTGAAAGTGCAAAATTACTAAAGCTCGACAACTAGCTCGACAGCTAGCATATGTCGAGGTTTAGAGAAGTTGTTCAGCCCGTGTGCTCGACACCTTCTCGACAGTTGCTCGACACTTCCTATCTGTCAAGGTTTAAGAATTTCAAAATTCTGATATGATTTTCTTGGGATCCGTGAATGTGTTTTTGGGCTTTCTTTTCTCCTAACCCTAGACATATAAAAGGATTGTTTTAAGGGCCATCAAACAGTTCACAAGTCGCATAAGCATTGAGCAAACTCTGTTCAAGCAAATTGTGACCGGAGATGAAGTTCTTGCCCTAGTTCATCTCTTTCTCTTGAAGAAGTTGCTGTGTATGTGCACCATAGGGTTTTGTGACCAAGCATCTTCTTGATCTTCATCGTGTGGATGAACTGAAGAACTTTGCAGCCAATAACCTTCTTAGTTGGTGATTGAAGTTGCATACTGGGATCCGCGCAATTGGTTAGTCACGTACTTGGGAGCTGTGCATCGAAAGTGAAACTGTCACTACAGAACAAGTCCAATTGGGTATTGGGGTAAGGGTTCAACTGTAGGTTGGTAAGGTACTTGGGATTCCTTTACTTGTAACCGCTTGTTGTGATAATAGTGGAGTTTCAGAAGTGGTGACCTAAAAATCACCCGGTGGGGTTTTTGCTGTGTAGGTTTTCCCCATTCGTAAACAAATCACCTTGTCATTTATTTTCCATTGCGTATTTAGTTGTTTGGTGATTTGTTTATGCTACCACGCGCTTTGCATGATAAATTGATTAATTAATAACTTGACTAATTAATTAATTAATTTCAATCACAAGGGGTCGATTCGTTTTTGGCCTATCATCATCATCATTGACCTGACCATTGACCAGACCAATCTATCTAGACTAAAGTTGGTTCAAACTTGAAAAACCCCGATTGAAAAAAGAAAAATATTGTTGGGACTTTTCGTGCCTTGAGTTGTAGAAAAAAATTTACAACATTGGTGTGGGGGATCAACTTGAGCTCGGGCCAAGAGCCAATGGCCCAATAGATCATGTCCTAAAAAATGGGCCCAGCCCAAAAATAAGAATATGAGTAAAGAAGCCTGAGGAATAAAAGATAAACTCCTAGAAGTAAATCTCGTGGAGGTCCGAGCTGGTTACCATTACCAAGGCGCCCTTCGAGGTAATAAGCAGGGTTTTTTCCTATAGCAGATATGCTAGGAACCACGGGAAGCCAATTCTCCTCTGAAATTTGAAGAACTTTGGCTTACCGTATGGGAAATTATATATTTTTTATAAGAAAGAAAAACATTTATAATGTTGACTGTTAAAAACAAAAATAGTGATCAACTATTGGGCCATTGGCCACTAGACCTAGTTGGAAAAAAGAAAAAAAAAGTTTTGTATTATTTATTTATGCCCATGACTAACGTAATAGGCGGGGTTCTTCCATTCACTGGAGTCATCATCATTGACCTAACTACTGGCCAGACCAATCTATCTAGACTAAAGTTGGTTCAAACTTGAAAAACCCCGATTGAAAAAAGAAAAATATAATTATGACTTTTCGTGCCTTGAGTTGTGGAAAAATTTTTACAACATTGGTGCGGGGGAATGAACTTGAGCTCAGGCCAAGAGCCGAAGGCCCAATAGATCATGTCTTAAAAAATGGGCTCGGCCCAAAGATACGAATATGAGTAAAGAAGCTTGAGGAATAAAAGATAAACTCCTAGGAATAAATCCCGTGGAGGTCTGAGTTGGTTACCATTACCAAGGTGCCCTCCGAGGTAATAAGTAGGGTTTTTTGCTACAACAGATACGCCAGGAACCACGAAAAGCCAATTCTCCTTTTGTCCAAGATGTCACCGTCATCAAACTCGCCTCAGGAAGCACCATGAAAAGATAAGGACCACAGAGACAGTCACCTCTGTATTAATGAGATGTTCTCTACCTAATCTCTTCCACATTAAATGTTGATTGACTAGCCTGAACAGTGAATACATCCCAAAAGTCCTATTTCATGATGAAAGAATGGCAGAGTAGGGGGTGATGGGACAAGTGTCCCCAGAATCCAGCTGGAAACAGGCCAGCTAGGGTGAGAGTGAAGGGGAAGCTGCCTATAAAAGGAGGAGAGGTGCTATAGAAAAAGGGTTGAAACATATTGAGAGAGAAGACTTAGAGAAGAACAAGAGAGAGAAAGTTGTAATAGCGGAGAAGAAATAAGAGTTTTTAGCTTTCAGCCTAACCCTTTGTTCCTAGGGAAAGCAGTTTCTATATCAATAAATATCCTTTTCGTTCCTTATCATTTTATAATTAGTTGTTTAGATCTCCCATTGTGGAATTTTTATCCTTTAATTTTTATAAATTCACTGTGCATGTCAGTTACTTAGTCACTATAATCACCACAGTGCTTGTTTTTGACGCCCACAATAGGTATTCTGGATTCAAATACCCCCTCCCAACTATTGAATTATTACCGCACAAAAAAAAGTAAAAAAGGAAAAAAAAAAAAAAAAAACTTGGGTTAAATTTTGTCAACTTTGTCACATTAAAACATGATATTTTAGTACTATTCTGTATTGTATATTGTTTAAGGATATCTTAGTAATAATATTCTAATTTGTATATTGTTTCACGGATTGTCATGTATCTATATAACTTATCACTATAGTGGGTTCCAAATTAGCTTAATTGGTGGAAAATAATTTCTTTGAATAAGAGATCTAGATTCAAACTCTCTTCATCAAAAACCAATTTATATATTAGTCTGATGATATTTAAAAAAAAAAACATTATGAAGTAGATGTTACATGTTAAAATTCTATCATATATAGTAATTAATTATACAAGGAAGGCCATTGCCTTAATACAACAACCCAAAAAAAAAAAAAAAAAAAATTCTAACAGCCTAATGCTGATGACTGATGAGTGAAAGCCCCCCATGTTTAGTTTAAGGAAAAAGAAAAAGAAGAAAAAGCAATATGAATCAAATAATTCCTGTAACGTGGAAAAGGCAAAACAGTACTCTCCGGCGAGTGGAAAATGGGTCCTAGTGTTTTTACGCATGACTCACTAGTCCATACCGTGTGGAACAAGAACTTTCACTTACCGTGTGAAAAACCCAAATGACTCACTAGTCCATACCGTGTGGATCAAGAACTTTCACTAGTCCATACCGTGTGAAAAACGCAAACGACTCACTAGTCCGTACCGTGTGGATCAAGAACTTTCACTTACCGTGTGAAAGAAAACAAAAATAAAACCTTAAACAATGACTTTTATGTTTGAATGTGGAAAGAACAAGGTCATCCCAATCTAAAGTTAGTTCACACTTTAGTGATAAATATTCATCGTTAATGCATGGCTTTCGCTTCATAAAAATCCACAAGACTCATCATTAGCGTTGTCATTTTCAGTAAACTACTCCATCATGATTGATTACAATCATACTGTTGTTGTATTTCTTCTTTTGTCCTTGGGGATATTCAAACTGGGTTCATGCACTGAAAATCAGAGTCAGATTAATTATGTGACAGTGAAACGCATCCAAAGTGAAAGAGAAGCACTTGTCAGCTTCAAGAATGGCGTAAATGATACTCCAGGTAAGCTTTCTTCATGGGTCGTCGGTGAACATATAAAATCTGAGTGAATAAGGAATGATTGAATTGATTAGTTATCGTTTACAATTAGCTATATATAATGATTGAATTGATTAATTGATTCACGGAAGGCGTAACAGATTTTCCAGGTAAGCTTTCTTCATGGGTCGGTGAAGATTACTGCCAATGGAAAGGCGTAGAGTGCGACTACAAATCAGGTCATGTTATCAAGCTCAATCTTAGCAACCCAGCTGGACGCTGCAGGCACTATGATTATAATTACGAAGGAAGAGTCACTGAAACCGGTCGGTGTCCACATTGCAATACTCCACCGAAGAGATGTTGTTTTTATTCCATGCGTAGCTCATTGGACGGTAAGATAACTTCTTTGAATATTTAAATTACTTGGATCTAAGTTGGAATGAATTTGTTTAGCAAAAAAAAAAAAAAAAAGACTTTAAAGGTATTTGAATTCCTGAATTTTTCAGCATGCTAGTAGAGAACTTGATGTATCTAATCTCTCTTATATATTAATCTTTTTCAGGGGATGTTAAAGCATCTCTTTCAGGGGATGAAAATGCATCTTTTTCAGGGAAGATTAGTCCTTATCTCGGCAATCTGTCGAGCCTGAGGTATCTTAACCTTGAAGGACACTACGATTTGTCTACCAAAAATTTGGATTGGGTCTCAAGTCTCTCTTCTTTAGAGTACCTGTATATGGGGAAAGTGAAGATCAATCATACCAAAGGAGATTGGCTTCATGCAATTAACATGCTTCCTTCCCTTCAGGAGTTAAGTTTATGTTCATGTCAGCTTGAACACTTACCATCTTCCCTTACTTTCCTTAATTTCTCCTCTCTTGAAGTCCTCGATTTATCATACAACTCATTTAACACCTCCATACCTCAGTGGTTGTTTAATCTTACGAGCCTTACAAAACTTGATTTGACTTTTAGCAATCAAGGAGGAAAAATCCTTGATTCATTTGGGAGACTTGGAAACTTGCAATACCTCTATCTTGGTGGTAACCGTTTCTATGGTTCAATTCCAGCTTCTATTGGCAATTTGTCATCCTTGAATGAGTTGGACCTCTCATATAATCAGATGAATGGAACCATTCCAGAAAGTTTTGGGCAACTCTCAGAGCTAGCCAATTTGTATCTCCTAGAAAACTCTTGGGATGGTGTCATAACAGAAGCCCAATTGATGAATCTCACAAGCCTAGAAGAGTTTATGCTAACAACTAATAAAAATCAGCCTCTAGTTTTCAATGTGACACACAACTGGTTTTCTCCTTTCACCCTTAAATCTCTTCATCTAGAAAGTTGTATCATTGGCCCCAAATTTCCTTCTTGGCTTCAAGTTCAAAGTGAGCTTACCCATGTCACCCTAAAAAACGTTGGAATCATAGGCATTATCCCTGAGGATTGGTTCTTTATGATATCTCCTCAACTCACCCACTTAGATCTATCCAACAATCAGATAAAAGGGAACTTGCTGCACCAATTAGTATTTCCAAATGTGACTAAGCTATTTCTGCAAAGCAATTTGCTTTCAGGCCCTATCCCATCAAATATTAATGATCTAATGCCAAACTTGCAATATTTAGATCTTTCAGATAACCATCTCTATGGTAAAATTCCTTTGTCCATATCAAAAATCAAATATCTTAATATTCTTGTCCTCAGGAAAAATAATCTTTCAGGGGAGCTCCCTTATCATTGGAATGAGTCACAAATAGATTTGCGCGTTGTGGATGTTTCATACAACAACTTATGTGGAAAAATTCCGAGCTCAATGGGTTTCTTAGGAAACCTTTCAATATTAGTGTTGAGCAACAACAATCTTAGTGGAGAAATTCCTTCTTCCTTGCAAAATTGTTCTCTTGTGAGCATTGATTTTGGGGGGAATAAGCTCTCGGGGAATCTTCCATCATGGTTAGAATCAGACATCTTCATGCTACGCCTACGATCAAACCTATTCAGTGGAATCATCCCTCGAAAATGGTGCAATCTTTATAAACTTGGCATCCTAGATCTTGCACAAAATAATCTCTCTGGGCACATTCCAGATTGTTTGAACAATTTTACTGCTATGGTTGATTACAACAACTCTGGGTACAAGTCTGTTGAGAACTATACAGAGAAAGCACACATAGTGACAAAAGGAAGAGAGTATGAATATGATCGCATTCTCCAATTTGTTACCTGCATTGATCTTTCAGGGAATAGTTTGACTGGAGGAATTCCTATTAACATAACAAGCCTCACAAGATTGGGTACACTGAACTTGTCAATGAATCATCTAACCGGAAACATTCCCAAGAATATTGAAAACTTGCGATGGTTGGAAACACTTGATCTCTCAAACAATAGTCTTTCCGGACCTATTCCTGAAAGCATGTCGTCTTTGACTTCCTTAGCACACTTGAACTTGTCTTTTAACAACTTGACAGGAAGAATCCCATCTGGTAATCAACTCCAAACACTAAATGATGTAACCATATACAAGGGAAACCCTTCATTGTGTGGGTCTCCTCTTCTGACCAAATGCCCAGGAGATGAAACATCTGATGGCCCAACTATTATCAGAGTTGATGACAAACAAGGTGGAGATGATTATGAAAGGATATGGTTTTATGCTAGCATCGGAATCGGTTTTGTTGTAGGATTTTGGAGTGTTTGTGGCACCCTACTATTGAAGAAGTCATGGAGGCACTGTTACTTTCATTTCTGTGATGACATCAAAGATAGGATAGCATTGCTAATTGCATTGAAAGTAGTTCATTTGAAAAGGAAATTTGGGCTAGAAAAAAATTGAAGTTTGTAGATAGGAAAGCTGTTTCAGTTCTAAGTTTGAGGTATGCATTTGTTTTGTGATATCTTAAGTTAAATATTTTTTATCTTGATTTTTCTATTTGAGTTTTTGGTTGTTATACACGTGTTTTCCTTTGTAGTTGACCTATTTGATAATTTGCCTATGTTCTTTTCCTTTTTGATTTCTAAGATTACATTTATGAATTTTAGGGTTTTAATTCATTTGAAATTTATTAGAGATAAGATGTAGAAGATTTTTTAAATTTTTGTTCAATTCATTCTTTGTTTGCATCTTTTGCATTTTGGTTGTCCAGGTTATATGTTTGATAATTTAGATCGTCAACTTCTATTTCATAAACGATTACTTGTCCGATTTTTTTGGGAACATTGCAACATCTCAATAGATCCAGTGCATAGGTATAGGATTTGACATGTGTCTGCATCTCAATAGGTCATCAGAAAAAATTTTCAGGCATATTCCTATATTTTATGTGAAATTTACACTTTTACCCCCCAAATAAAATGTTTTAGTTGCTAAATAAACAGAGCAAGACTTTTACTCTCTATCAGCATAGGGAACCCCAAATAATCAATGGACAAGGAAAAAAATCAAGTGGTCAAAGGAAGTAATTCTGATTGAAAAGGCCACGGAAAGAGAAAGAGGGTCTTTTTTTGTTAAGTCTGTTGACTGAAAAGGATAAGGAGAAAGATTGATACAGGGACTTAATATTTTCTATATGTTCATGCATGTATGATGCATGAGGCATCATTAATTTTTAATTTTTTTTGTGGACATAATTGATGTGAAAAAACATCAAGATTGTGTTTGGATAATTGAATTTGGATTTGGATTTAAATTTGAATTTTAATGTGATAGATTTAAAATGCCTAAATTTCAAATCTAAATATTGAAATATATCTTATGAATTTCAAAAAATCTATGGACTTAGAAGTTATTTCAGATTCAATGGTAGATTTGTCAAATCTAAATTTATGTGCCTAAATCTTGCCATCAAATGCACACACAAAGTTATTTTCTGTGTATGTTTGATTGGAAAAGAACCGTGCATGGTTCAATCTTCAATGGATTATATTGTGCCATGTATTCATCACATTGACATATCCATTGGGAAAAGTTGATCCACATGGTTCGTTTGGAATAGTTGCTTAGTTTCTACGTACTTGGCATGAGCTGATTTTTACTAGAGTTTATGAGGGTCTTTTCTATATGTTTCTTGTGTTAATATATATACTAGTATGTAACTCGTGCTTATGCATGGGAATGATAAATTGAAGTGGTGCTATTGATGTTAGCATGAGTTATTAAACATATTAGACATTAGTTCAATCAGGACATTTAGAGGTGCTAAAATGGTTTTTCCTTGCAATTTTCATGATATTAGTTACAACAAGTTTCTCATTACATTGCTATTATGTATATAAATTTGAAAATCACTATTGAATACTACATATACAATATCAATTCACAATCATTGTACGTGAAATTCTACTAAATACAACACAAAATAAAAATGATAGGTGCATGGAATCGTTCAGTTCAATTAAAATTTTTTAGGTTCAAGATCTCGACATACAAAATATCTGAATAGAAACAGTATAAAAAATATGCTCATTAGTTTAGAGAAAAAATAACAGCAAAAATCTAAACAATTTAATTTTTATGGAAAGCTAACAAAAGCAAATCCAATTTTGATTCTAATTGAATTTTCTCTAAGCTTTGGTTTGCAAGTTTTGATTTGGAACTAGCTTAGGATTAGTATTTGAATTTGGAATGGCTCTTCTTTATTGTTTCTTATGTGAAATTCAATTTTGTTATTTTTTAATAAAAAAATGTCATGTCATTATTCAGCCATGTAAGTAACACCATTAACGGAAGTTAATAAAATGACTTATATCGCTCACTTTGAAAACTTGAGGGACCAATTGCACTCGCAGGATAAACTTGAGGGACTAACATTTTAATTTCGCCTTTTTTTATGATTTATTTAGATGGAATACGTGATGCAAAATTAAGCTCTAATTGAAATCCAATTCTTATACTGAACTAACTCACTTGGCACAAAAATTTAAAAGCTTAAATTCGATAGGACACGTGGCACAAAATTAGACTCTAATTGAATTCCAATTTGAAATCTAATTGGATTTTCTCTCAGTTTTATATATATAGAGATTGGTAGTCTCATCAAGGCAATTGTTTTACTCAATTGATACTTTTATTTTCACAATTTTATTTTATTTTGGTAGGAAGAGGCATAAAAATAACCAGACAGTTTTAAGCATGGTTTTAAAAATTGGAACGGTCAAAGAACCGGATTCTAGAGTGGTTCTCGGTTTTATGATCAGATCAAGGTTGGACCGATGGTTGAACCGATGATATCATAAATAATTAATTAATAATTTCAAATTTATAAAAATAAATAATAAAAATTTATAATAAGTTAAAAAAAAATAATGTGAGTTTTCACATCTTAAATTATTAACTTTACAAAAATATAGAGACTAATAAAATAACAATCCTTAAATTATACATATGAAAAATTAAATAATATAGCATAAGCCTTAAGTTTTTGACATCACCTAATAAAAATATAAAATAAATAAAAAGAAATAAAAAAGACATGTCATGTTGGCTCTTGGCATCTCTTTTATTAGATTGCTTAAATTTAAGATTCTAAAGGACCTTCTTAGAAAAAATATATGGGGCCGCCACTGTCAAACCATGCTGCTCTTCACAGTGATACGAGAAATTATAAGATTTACATGGTGGACAAGTGATGTGGTTCACCATTCCACTAAAAAACTTCCACCTGTTTAAAATTGTTAGTTAGAAAATTTTTTTAAATAGAAATTAATTACTGACTCAGTAATTTTAAACAAGTGGAAGTTTTTTAGTGGAATGGTGGACAAGTGACGTGGTCCACCAGAGGACTCTATAATTTCTCCAGTGATACACACACTAGTATGCTACATATATTTAACACATTAAAGCTTTTTTCTTTTTGTGTATTTGGAGCAGTCTTAATTTATATGGAGGATAAATATGGGTTTGTCTGTTTGTTTTTTTGGTTGACTCTATACCGATTTGATACTTGAAATTGAAATTGTTTATATTTGGGAAGAATGATGCAGACCCTATTTTTTAGGGTTATTATTAATTTTATTTTTTTGAATCCAATTCTCAAATTTATGGGATGGCGGTAGAATTAATTTTAAGACGGTTGTTGTTCATTCATTTTTCTTTTTCTTTTGCTTCCAAATCTGGAGGGGGGGGGGGGGGGGGGGAGCAAATATTAGTATAATTTATAATTTTGAAGATGATCTTAAAGGAAGTTTTAAAAAGTCAGGGTCCCCTCCCTGGCTCCGCTAGTGAATTCAATATATAGTTTAGTTCCAGTTTAATTCCTGAGAAAAAGAGAAAGAGAACTAAGATGAGATACCTTGCGGTTGAAGCGATGAAGGCTGGGTCAGTGGGTCTGCCATCTGGCGATGAAAGGGGTTAGAACGGACTGCCGAGAGGGTCAAGTTGTTTCCCCTTTAGGTTAAGATTTTTTGGTTTAAAATTTGATTGGTTTTTTTTTTTTTTTTTTTTTTTTTTGACTGGGTATTTGGCTTATAAAAATTTAAGTTTTATTTTCAGATTTTAGTTCTATAATTTTTTTGGATTGGGCTGGTTAGTCGGACAGAGAGTCTTCTTTAATTTTCAAATTTTAGTTCTATAAAATTTCTTTGGACTTTTTCTTTTTGTTTGAAATGGCCTAATATATTGTTAAGGGGACCAAATTATGGACCAACATTTAATTTTATTAGGCTTAAAAAAAATCTAGGGTGGTCATAACTTTTGTTTAAGGGTGGACAAATATAAAAATTTTAAATTATTATATAATTTTTTTTTTTCCTAGGTCATGGTGGTCCTGTGACAACCCTAGCCTGAACGTGGCGTTGCCTTTGTGGATTGAAACTTGCAGCTTAAAATTAAAGCAGACAAACTGCTTTGTCTCTATCCTTCTTCAGTTCTTCCTCATTGTAAAGATCATAAGTTTAACGCTTTTGGGTAGCTGAGTTTATTGCTTCAAGCTCAAGAGCATCTTCAAAAATCTCTCTTAATCTCTTTTTGTCAACAACACAGCTGGTGGAGTGCATTTGAACAAACCACTCAAAATTGGTTCGATCGGCATGATCTCGAATTTTCTGGTTGAACCATAAATTTTCAGTTTTATACCGGCTTTTGTAAATTTCTGGTTTTCGAGCATAATTGGACCAGATTATAGTCCGATTTCCAGTCGAACCGTCTGGTCCGATTTGGTTTTTAAAACCATGGTTATAAGCATCACTTTTACATTTTATTCTTTTGCAGTTTAGTTATATCTAAAATTGAGAAAGGGACTAGAAGCTTTGTTAGCATTCACACTACAAGAAAAAAGGCTTAATACAACGAAAAAATTTTTTGCAATAACAATTAATGTCGTTGTAATAAGGTGTTATTGCAACGACAAAAAAGTCGATGCAAGCTGTTGTAATAATGTCCAAGGCAATAGGTTTATGCAACACTAGATTTCATTGCAATAAATTTCACATATTGCAACAATTTACTTTGACAATCTTGTTGCAATTGGTTGATATTTTTTATAAAAAATAAAAATATTTTAAAAAAAAAAAATAATTTTTTTATATAGTTATTTTTCGATTAACCTATTTTGCAATTCAAAAACCATATCTAGGAACTACACTAACAAATCAAAGATACACATAAAAGATGATAAATTCAAAATACTTCAATTCAATACATATGTCAAAAACACAAATATATACACAACTCATTGAGTTTACATTCAAACACATAGTTTTGAAAAGTATTCAAAAATCAATACAACATGAAAGAAAAGTTTTTTCCCGAAAGTGCTATCCAAGCATGCTTCATGACCACTTCATTGACTTACCACCTATTTTGGAAAATAAAAAAGAAAAAGAAAATAAGTATAAAGTTGAAAAACATCATATATACGACACAATGATACCAATATGCACCATTACTGATTCTAAAAAACAACAGACACACACCATTACTACTTGAAAAATCAAATTAAAATTTAAAGAGAACCAAAAGATTACCTGAAAGTTAGAGAGAAAATCCTTAAACTAAGAAAGAGTCTCTTCAAGGAGACTATAAATTAAGAGAGACTGAAATTTGAGTGAGAAAATTTAGCATTAGTAGATATCAGAGAGAGATGGAAATTTGAGAGAAACATTTTGTAGTTAGTAGATAAATTTGAATTTTGAGATAGGCCTAAGAGAAAGAGGGAAAGTGAGATGAGAAAAAGAAAGAGATGCATGGAGAGAGAGAGAGAGAGAGAGAGAGAATTTGAGATTTAAAAATTTAACCCAAAAAAAAAAAGGAGATAGTGGTAGGTGATATAAAGAGGGAAACTAAGTTGAAAAAAAAAAGGAGATAGGCGTGGGTGTGAGGGAAATTTGAGAAGAGAAAAAATAGGGAGATAGATGTGGGTGAGAAAAAGAAGGAAACTAAGATGAGAAAAAATGGGAGACATGTGTGGATGAGAGAGAAAAATTGAGATTAGGAAAAAAAAAAAAAGGATAGACATGAGTGAGAGAGAGGAAACTAACAAAAAAAAATAGCGCCAATTTCCCAAATTTTCTCGCTACTCTATTATTCACCTCTATTACATCAACAAAATTTGATGTGAAATAACGATTTAACCTATTACAATAATATAGTTCGACGTGAAGTAAAAGATTACCTATTGCAACAACATATCTCAATGTAAAATAAGGATTACCTGTTACAACAACACATTTCGATATAACATAATAATTATTGCTACTATCTCATATTGATGTAATAAATTTAAGTTACTATTAAAACAAAAAACAACCTAGAGAAGCAATAGCATATATATTGCCACTATTATTATTATTATTATTTTTGTTGCAATAATACTTGTTGTATTATATCTTTTTTCTTGTAGTGTCAAAATCCCAAAACATTTTTCCTTTATTAGGTCAAAGTCATTAGTTAAGTAAAATATTAGATAAAATACACTATTGGTCCATAAAGTATCCTATACCCCACACTCGACAAATAAACTCTAGAATTAATTTACTGGTGCCAAGATATCTTCTAGTTCCTTACATATCTTTGATTAGGTACAAATATAATTGATGGGTCCGGTTAATGTATGCCCTTAGGGCATACATTAACCATCTATTTTGGGAAAGTTTTTAGGGTAAGGAGTTGCTGCAACCTTGGTTGCAGCAAGTCCTGCATATTGTGTGAAAGTGAGTGAGAGAGAGAGTGGTGAGAGAGGACAGTGAGAAACACTAATTGGACAGGTGTCACATCCACCATTATGCCACATCCTTGCCCAAGTTTTTATGGGGAATTGCAAAAGCTATCAAAACAATTATTCAATTTTTCATTTCTTCATAAAAAATTTCCTAAAATAGTTTACTTTTATTTGCTATAAAGGCACATGTTAGTAAAACCCTTTATTTAATGGTGCCAAGAGACATCTCTAGTCCAATGGTACCATTTCATGTTCAAGACCCCAAGATTGGGGTGGGGTAATTTATTATTAGGATAATTTTAACTATAGTCACTCAATTTTACACCCATAATTTAATTTTGGAAGATGATTGAAATGATCATTCTAAGTACCCCAACAATCATAATTGCATTTCATGCATTAAATCATTCGTCACATATCATAAAAATGATATTGAGATTCTAATGATCACAATGATATGTCGGGTTCTCAAATCGGACTGTCGGATTGAAAGATATCACGAGACCAAGTTTTCACGGTTTGTATGCATTTCATTTGGGTGAAACTGATCACTGGTGATTAATTGAAATTAATTTTGATTGGTCAATGATTAAAATTAATTAAGTAATTAATGTGATTGGTTGTTGAATTTGATTAAAATGAGTTTGGTCGCATACGAATGAAAAGGATAATTTGATAATCTGGGAATTATTGACAATTAGTCTTTTAGAAATAATTATCTTCCAGGTAATTATTCTTTTAAGGACTTAATTATCAAATTAAAATGGATTTTATTTGGAATATAAGTTTGAAAAACATCCAAGTACAAATCCCGACCTAAAAAAAAAGTCCAAAACAAACCAGAAAGGAAAACCGGGCCAAGCACCAAAGAGTGCTAATCGGCACTCCAATAGTGCCAATCGGCACTTGTAGAGTACCGATCGACACTCTTACAGTGCCGATTGGCATAGGCCTTAAGTCTGGCCCAGAAACTTTCAGCCTAGGTCCAAACTTATCAGATTCGATTTTTTAGGGATAAAACCTGACCTAAGTCGTATATGCTTATTTTCTAAGCAACCCTCTATAAATAGAGGAGAAAATCCAAAATTTAGCACTCCTCTGCCCTTAACATTAAAGAAACTTTGGAAGTATAACTTTAAGATTTTCTTTTCTGTTAAGTAAAAATTCTTTAGGACTTAGAGAGACTCACCCTCTCTCTAACTCTAAAGTAATTCTTCCATTCCCCTGTAGAATTTGTTGATGCATTGATGCAGGTATTGCTTCTATCCTTTTTATTATATGTTTGTTCTGTCATTAAGATGTGCATCCAATTCAGATTTCCATGCATCTCTAATATGATTTTTCTTTTTGTTGTTTTGTTTTTGGATCTTTTATTTCATGAAAACATGTAATGATTGCTTGTTTATATGTATATGTTTCATCATATAGATGTAGAATATACATGATATAATCTTAGATCTGATTCTTTGTTAATATAAAAATCAGATCTAAAAATTCTTTTCAAAATCCATTATTTTTTTTAATTAAAAAATCATATTTGAATTTTCTCTTTGAAGTTCATTCTGTTCTTTAATTAAAAAATCAGATTTGGAAATCTTTTTTAAAATCCCTTCTATTTTCTAATTTAAAAATCATATCTAAAATTTTATTTTAAAAGTTCATTATTTTTAATTTTAAAAAAATCAAATCTGAAAATTCTTTTCAAAATCCATTCTGTTTTTTAATTAAAAAATCAAATTTGTTTCTCTTCAAGTCATCTAATCGTTGTGAAAGCCCAGAGCATTCAGCCTACTGATTTTCATACATCATAAAAAATATAGATGGTTTTGACATTTTATTATTTGCATATTATATAATTTATATAACGGTGGATTTGTTAAAATTTGCACCCAAGTTACACCAGGTGTAACTTTAACCCTACCTATATATATATATATATATATATATATAGGGCATGGGTTCAAGTTACACCAAAAGGGGGTAAGTTACAGACAAAAGGGGAGGCCGACTGAGGCCATCTGTTTACAAGAAAAAGGTCCGACTGAGGCCATATGATTATAGGTGTGAAGACCTACTAAGGTGTTACAACTGTATAATGAAACTGAGGTTGCCATTTGATTACAATACTAAGGGTTGTAATGAGAGAGCTATGTGAAGTAGTTTTTCTAAAACTAAAAAACTTGCTTCAGAATGGAGACTGAGCTGCCTTAAATAGATGGAGGGAGCCTTGGATCCTTTTTGAAGATTGCTGAAAATCCGGAAGGTAAAATGCTTTTACTGGGGGTGAAAGTCTTTTCCATCGAAAGCAAATAGTACTTCTGGATTATTGTGTCGGGTACTATAGATGAATAGTGACTGGTACTGTTCATGAATAGTAACCTGTCTTTTGTCCTTTTCAAGCTGCTGAGTGCGGGTACTGTTCATGCATAGTGACTGATACTGTGGATGAATAATAATCGGGCTGAAGAACTGTTCTAAATAGTGACTGGTGCTATCCAAAATATCTTAATTGCTATCCAAGTTGTAACCATCATAAGGATCTTAGGTATCTTGGAAGGGATCGATTGGATTGCGGTTCTCTGAAGCTTTTGAAGAGGCAAGAGAGACTCTTTCTTCTGACTCTAGCTTCTCTGACTGGATGAGTAATTGCTGGGCAAGATCTTTGAGTTCTTTACTAGATTTTCTGGCAATCTGGACAGAGTCTAGACTAGACTGAGATCTTGTGTTGTGAGCAATGACTCTTTGAACTGGAGGAGGAAGGTTCTTTACTGGCGAATGATGTTCTAGATCACTCTTAGGACTTGCAAACCATTCTAGTGAGAATGCTAGTCTATATCATAAAAATTTGATGGGTCTCCATCCTGGGGATCCCAAGGGGGATTGTAGTTGCAATCATGCTCATGATAAGTAGCATATTGGTTACAGAATCCACATTATAACAAGGGTTCATATTCTGGTTTCTTTTTGATGAACTTCCTTGGATTATCGTGGTTGACCCATTGGCAATCAAGGATTGCAGTGGAATAGGGCCTAGTTGTGAACACTGAAATTCTTCCTGTACTTCCTACGAAATGGTAATTTTTCCATAGGTCTTGAGCAGTATTAAGAATTTCATTATTGAAGTAATCACTCCAACATCCTGCAAGGGCATGGGGATCTCTATAAGACAAATGAGAATCTCCTTCATACCAGGGGCCTTGATGGGAGTAACCATTAATGAGTACTAGGTGTTTGGAAGGTATTACAATCATCCAATTGTTGCTGTCCCATTGTGGGAGTGTGCTTCAGCATCTAATGGAAACAAAAGGACTTCTGACTTTTGTAACAACTTGTTGAATAATTTGTGGGAATTGGCTAGTTTGATTATGGTGAGTGAGTTTGATTAATCTAATAAAACCATATTTAAGCATTTGTGAAAGCCAGCTTGGATCTTTGTCATCTTCATCAGACCCACCCGGGAAACGGATGCTTTTTCTCATATACTCTGAGATTGCTCCCAAAGTATTCCTCCCACCTAGCCTGTACAAAGATGTCATCTGTATCATCTGAGTTAGCTGGGTCAGGGTATGTGGTAGTGACCAATATTTTGAAATGTTCAAACCATCGGTCAAATGATTCAAACATAGCCTTGCATCCTAGAATACTGGTTTGTACTTCAGGGGGCAAGTTGGCAATAGCACTTCTTAAAATAGTTTAAGCCTTAAGGCTAAACTTAGCATAATCAGTGCCCTTGATAGTCATTTTACCCATTGAATGGATCTCCGCTTTGCCAAAGAGTTGACTAGTGATGGCTTCATTTCTTGCCTCAAGATTAACCAGGTGAATTTCTAACGCTTTGAGGGTTCTTTGGAAAAGGCCATTTCTGTCTAAGGTGAAGGCTGCTTGGAGGTTGTCAAGGATAAATTTAATGGAGTATGGCAAGTCTTCATAAACTCCCTTATTCCATTGCAATTTCCTGGATAAAACTTCCTGTAAAACAACAGACATGTCACCACTGGAGTATGTCACCTCTGCCGGGACATAATCCTGAAGGGATGATGATCCTCTTCGGTTTCCCTTAGAGGATGCACCTTCATGCATTACAAAAGACTGTCCTGTTAGAGGCCTTTTGTCTTGAGGATAGCCCTGTACTGGTGCTTTCCCCTTGTTCCTCTTCTCTGCCGAAGAAGTCATTTTCCACTCACTTGTGGTATTTATATTATAAGTTATTTGCTCCTCCTTTTCCTGTTTACAAATGTTTAAGCATACATAATGAATTTTCTTATTTTCAAAAATGCAATTGTCAAAAACATGATTTAGAATGAAGCAAATAATCATATAGGGAATGTATGGGTTGGGATATTGAGATGATTCTTGGAACTGATTTGGGCCATGAGAATCATTAATTGAAATGATAGGTACATTTTCAAGATTCTTGGCTTGAGTAATATTTCCTGAAAGAGTTGATGGGAGGGCTCTAGCATGAATAAGGTTAAGGGTCTTGGAGACAGAAACTTCCTAGAGGTTGCTAATATCTCTAGGCTCTGGACTCCTAAGGAACTTAAACTTAATTGGCTGGCCAAAGGGATGGGTAGTGATTCCTTCACTATCCATGAGGAAAGGATACAAAAGACACATGAAAGGTTTCCTAAGATGACCCTATCTGTCATATTCTTGACAAGAAAAAATGTGGTTTTGAAACACGTATTGTCTTGACAAACATGGGCTTTTGGGATTTTGAATTCAAACTGCATTTTTCCTCCACTTGCAGAAGTTAACCTTTCTTTGGTTTTCTTAAAGTACTTGGAGGGAATAATTTCTTCTTGAATGCAGTTGAGATCAGCACCTGAATCTATTAAGGCTACGACCTCAAATTCAAAATCTTTGTTGATGACAATCTTGACTTTGGAATGCCATTTATGGAAGTTAATCCTGCTAATGGTTTCTAAGAACTTTTCACTGGATTGTTCTTGGACCATATCAGCTGTAGAGTTAACTGTTTCATCAACTTCTTCATCGGAAGGGTTCTGAAATGAGGTGCTTTCCTCATTGCCTTGATGAGAAGTGTTTTCTATATGTCTGACTCTCTGATCAAGGAGATTGTGGTCTACTCTAAGAATTGTTAATTCTTGCTTAAGGGTTCTAACCTCTGACTTGGTTTCCATGATTTCTTTCTAAAGGTCGTTGACTGTAACTTCCTTCTTTGATTTGGTAAACCTGCTGTAGATTTTTTCCAAATAAACTTTGGGTTCCTGAAGCCTTGGTTCAGGTTTACTGGTTTCCCTAACTAAGGTTTTATGGAAATCACTAAGCCTTTGAGCTTTGATGACTAGGTCTTCGATCTGTTCTATGAGATCTAAGAGGAGCTCTTCTTGCTTAGAAAGAACATTGATATTTTTGTTCCTACAACAACTATCTTGGCATGGTATAGGTTCGTCTGGGCCACTAAAGGTACTAGAGGGTTTAGAGGATGACCTATATATTTGGTGGATCTTTTCATCACTAGAACCATTGGGAGACTCACTATCTGAGTGGTCAAGTTCTAAGAGTTTGAAGATCTCTTCCTTGTTGGCTTGGTCACTAACAAGGGTGTTGATAAGGGATTTGGCCTTAGCTGTACACTCTTTTCTGAAATGACCTTTCTTTCCACAGTTAAAGCATTTTCCTGATGCTTTGGGTATGAACTTTCCTGTGGACTTGGATTTTCCTTTCTTATAGAAATCATCTGTCTTAAACTTCTGTTTTCTATAATACTTGGCTGCTGTTCTTTTCGTGTGGGATTTCTCAGAGGGTTCTTTTCCTTTGTGCTTGGATTTTCTCTTAGGGATGGCTGAGGGTAAGCCATATTGTGTACAGAAGTTTCCTACTTCGTACTTGGCTTTACTCTTGTTGGCTTGGCTTTGGATTTTCAAATCTCTGCACATCTTCATTCCTTCACTTCGGATTGTGCTAGAGATGTCTCCATAGGTTAGGTTATCATAATCTATGACACCTAAAGGGCTACAAAGGGTTTCTTTGACCTTTTCGCCAAATAATCTAGGTAAGCCATTGATAAACTTCTCCTTCCAAAATGGAGAGTTACAATTGCTTCTGTGCATGACTCTTGTGGTGAAAACATCTTCATACCACATGTAGTCACCGAGGGTTTTACATCTAAGGTTACTCAATTGGTCGTAAATCCTAGATGTGATGTTGCTAGGTTTTCCTACGAAGTGTTTCATGATCATATAGATCAGGGTGTTGACTTCATCGGGAATACCTCTTCCTATGTGTTCGTCAAAGATGGGGGTTCCTTCCTCATCTTTTTGGACAGCATTCCTAATGTCTTCTCTAGACTATTCTGTTAGGCAGTTGTTCCACCATTGCAGAATTTTTCCTGTGAATCCTAAGCTTATGAACTCTATGACCTCTGTATGGGAATGTCCATCAATTAGGTAGTTATTGGCTACCATGGTCATATGTTGGATTTTGTTTAGGATTTCCTGTTCGGATAAACCATCTATGTTCCATTCATAGAGTTTACCAGAAGATACCGAGAATTGGCTACTAACATTCCTTTCCTCGAACTGGAGGTCAAGGGGTGTAGGTCTGGGATACCAATTCTTGGTTAAGCTGGTTGGGCTTACTTTGGGGTGGTAAAGCCTATTTACCTGTAAGCTTCGAAACTGGTCTTCTAGATGTTCTATCTCCTTTTCATTATCTGAGGAGGTTCTGCTAGAACTGCTAGAGGCTGTGTGGGCTTCTAAGACAACTAATCGGGAGTCTCTACTGGTTGAGGTGGTGTCTGGTGAAAGGGTGACTGGTTCCTTCTTCATGAGTTCCTCAAGCTTTTGGGAGATGATTTCTAAGGCTGTTTTATCCTTAGGTCTAAGACTGGATTGTCTAGTTGTGGGAAGCTTGACTAAAGGTTTTTCTAAGGCTTGGATAGGTTTACTAGGGTGTCCTGATTGGAGGATAACCTTGTTTTCTATCCTATCTTCTATTCTATCAAGCTGTTTTCCTATAACACCTAAACACTGGTTGGTGAAGTTGTTTTGCTCTATTACCTTCTTGACTGGTTTCTCTTCACTAGTAGGGACTTTGAAGGGGGAGGCAACTACATCACTTCCACGGTGCTTAAAGGTTATGGCTTCCTGGGGTGGATGACTAGACCGAACAACATTTTTGTTACCTTTGTTGTCTTCTATGGTCCAGTTGGTTTTGGTGATGACACAAGACTTTTTGTGCCATTCAAAATGGTTCTCAAAGTATTCAAAGAAAGGGACATTGCTGGATATCTCTTTCATGAATTCTTTCCATTTTTCCAAAACTTCTTTCTTTTGTTCCCTGGTATGGTTGGCTCTATAGGCTTCTCTTTTGACTCTATTTTTCTCCAGGTCAAATTCTTTGCCTAAGGCTACTAGATCAGGGGTGAACTCTTTCCTTATCACCATAAGTTAATGATCAATTTCATATTCTTGCTGAAAAGGATCTTCCATATCAGTTCCTGATGGGGATGGGATTTTCTGACTACTGTTGGCTTCTTCTTGATATACAACTGAGTCTTGTTTAGCTGTGTAGCAAGGGGTACTAACTTGGGATTGGGTTTTAACTCCTTGAAGCTTTGGTCCTAGATCTTTTCTAGATCTGGGAAAGGGAGCTAGGGGTCGGGATGTGCTACACTGAGATGCAGGTCTATCTCTAAGGAGAATATGTGAGTGCTTGCTAGGTTGGTGTAGATCTATTGGGGATCTAGACCTGGGTTCATCATATTCTAAAGGTGACCTAAACCTAGATTGGTCAAAGCTAAGTCTAACCATTCCATTTGCTAGTTGCTAGACAAAATCTAGATCTGGATTTTGGAATGGGTTTTGGATCTGTAGTGTGTAGTTCCCATTCTATAAAGTCCAATTTGGAGGAATGAGACATCAGACCATTTTAGGGTATGTGGAACCTGGATCTTGGATCTGAGGTCTTTGGTTTGGATGAGAGTAGTTTCTCCTAACTTTCTCTTATCAAGTGCTTGAACATTTAAGTCCGTCCTACAGCGCTTATAGTAAACTCTGTATATCAAGGCTATCTGCTGGACTCCTTGTAGCATAAGGGTTCCGTGAGTCTTGATATTGAGGGTGAGGGCTTTCATGATATGCGGGTCATGAATTCCAACTGTGAAGCTGGGGAAGCAATCAAAATGGATTGGTCCACAACTAAGACTGGATTCTATGGTTCCTAAGAGGCTGTCATTAAATCTGATATGACGGGTGTCTCTAAGGGCCATTAGAATTGAACAATTTAATCCTTCTCTGATCAAAGGTTTGACTCCAACCTGGACTAAACCTATGTGAAGGTAATTGTGTCCTTCTTTTCTGTGAGCTAACAGAGCAGAAGAGGGTAACAAGTAGCATGTCTCATACTCCTTGTTGATGCTGTAAACTTGTTCTATAGTTCTAAAATGATAATCTATCTTGAAAACCTTTTTCAAGGACCATGAAGATGACTTATAGATCTGATGGGTGGGAACCTTAGGGAAATTCCAATCTCCTAATTTTAGATCTGTATCAAATAACTGGTAAGACTCTGAATTGAGAATTCCTTCATCTTGAGGGATCTCAAGGAGGGAAGAATGGGATGATCTCATGCTGGTAGAAGAGTTACTTCTAAACAATTTGTTCATTGTTTTAAATCAAAAGCTTAAGATAATCAATCACAATCTAACCACCTTTATCTACAAATTCCTGGATATAACCTTAGATCTGAAACAGGGTGTTCTAACGGGACCAACGCCTTCTCACGTGCAAACTACAATCTCTTACTGCCACAATACTTTCTCACAGTGGAGACCACCCTAAACGCCTCTCTCTGGCTAACACGGGCTGACCAAACACTAACAAAGAAGTATACCGGGTCTAACTAGATTGCAAACAACACAAATCTAGACTTACTTGTCTCAACAGTACACATTTGCAACAAATTTTAGGGCTAAAAACAGGGACAAGAAAAAGCAGGTAACTGGGAAATAATTGATTAGCTTGAACAAATAACATAGAACAAAGAATAGGGATAATAAAAGGAGGCGTTGCCTACCACAGACGAAGAAATAGATGAATGGGAATGGGAGAGTTATCATGAAATAGATGTAAAACAAAATATGGGGAATGAGAGATAACATAATCAAAATAATGATAATGCAGAAAATATTTGATAACTATAGCTGTACTGAGCCAACTTGATTGAAACTGAAAGTAACTTACAATAACTTAACCAGCCAAACTTGGCTCTGATACCAAAAGGGGGGGGGGGTTAAGTTATAGACAAAAGGGGAGGTCGACTGAGGCCATCTATTTACAAGAAAAAGGGCTGACTGAGGCCATATGAATACAGTTGTAACACCTTAGTAGGTCTTCACACCTGTAATCATATGGCCTTAGTCGACCCTTTTTCTTGTAAACAGATGGCCTCAGTTGGCCTTCCCTTTTGTCTGTATATATTAGGTAGGGTTCAAGTTACACCAAGTGAAACTTTAAGTAATGTTACACCACTCAATATTTTTTAATTGGATGTGAATTTTGACAAATTCACTGTTGTCATAGTTCATTCTTTTTTCTTTTTTTTGATAGTCAACTTGTACCAAAGTTTTCATTAATAAAGACTAACATCCAATGCAATTACATCATTCATGATTTGATTCTCAATACAGGGTGGGGATTCCTCAACCTAGATTACACATTCTTTTACGTTCCTAGCATCTCTAGTGAGTAGGTGAGCAGCCGTATTGTTCTTTCTATTCATGTGGACTGCTTTCCAAGAGCAAAACATCTGCAAGTATCTCCTGGAGCCTTCAATTATCTTTAGAATTGGGATGGCAGGCGCAACTACTCCATTTAGAGCTTGTATCACCATTTGGGCGTCTCCTTCTACTATAATATCCTTTAAACCCAAGTCCCACGAGAGGAGAATGCTAGCTTCAGTAGCTTTGGCTTTTACTTCTAATGCCCGCAAAGGGAACTCCACTTTTTTGCTCATTGTCCCCATTATCTGCCCCTTATTATTCATGATGACCACACCGATTCCACACGTACCTTGTTCCTTAAAAACACCAGTGTCCACATTCACCTTATACCAGTCCTGTGGAGGAGGGGACCAATGTTTGTGATTAATCATTGGCCTAGGCAACTGGCATTTGGGCGGCACAGTAGTCCGGACTTCCTCCCGATACCTTCTTGCATCTTCCGCGATGGTTTTACCTTGTTTACTAGCTCCCCCATGCCTAACTGTATTCCTATTGTTCCACAAGCACCAGGCCACAATAGCAAAAAACTCCCAATCTTTGTCACTCGGGGATTCCAGCAATAGCCAAAATACATCTAAGAACTCTTTGGGATGAGGAACAGAGTTATCAATATTTAAAACCCAACCCCTTCCACATTTCTTTCGCTTTTATACAGCTCCAAAGACAATGGCCAGAGGTTTCACTTTCTCTGCAAAAATCGCAACAATCATCCTTCATAATCTTCCTATGCATCAAGCACTTCTTAGTGGGTAGTATATCTCTACTTGCTCTCCATAAGAAATGCTTTATTTTGTTTGGGCATTGGAGGCCCCATATGGTCCTCTAGATTGTTGTCGTCCTGGATTTGTCCGAACACTCAGGTGCTTCCTCACCTCTTTTTGCTTCAGCAAGGCATTTCACCGTTGTCCTATATGCACTCTTTATTGTGAAGCATTCATTTGGTGTCTTAGCCCAAACTAAGGAGTCTGCCGGGTTTAAAAGGCTGAGGGGGATGCTCAGTATTTCCTCGGCTTCATGAGGGAGGAAGGTGTGCTTGATTAGAGTGGTTCTCCACTCCCCTTTCTCATGGCTGATAAGAGATGCTACTTTTTCACCATGTCCCATCACAGTTCTTATGGTTATTACCTTGCCTGATTCTGATGAAGGCAGCCATCTCGAGTTCCATATCTCAATGCTTTTTCCATCACTAACCACCCACTGAGATCCCTCCTTGATGATATTTTTTGCCGCCACGATGCTCCTTCATATGTATGATGGCTTTTTCCCCAATTGGGCTTCCATGAATGATCAGTTTGAGAAATATTTAACCTTTAGAACTCTATGAGCCAGTGAGTTGGGATTTTGTTGTAGCCTCCATCCTTGCTTAGCGAGAAGGGCTAAGTTAAAAGCTTTTAGGTCCCTGAAACCTATACCGCCCTCTGCCTTTGGCTTGCACAAAATTTTCCAAGATACCCATGCCACCTTCTTCTCCCTTCCACTTTGACCCCACCAAAAACCTCCCATCATTAAGTTGAGTTTTGAGCACAGTGAGTCTGGGAGCTTGAAGACATTCATGGTGTATGTTGGAGTGGCCTGTGCCACTGCTTTAATTAACACTGCCTTTCCTGCATTAGACAGAAGCTTCCCTTTCCAACCCACTATCTTCCTCCCAACTTGGTCCTTTATGTGGTTAAATGCCTTTTTCTTCGCCCTTCCAATCAGTAGGGGTAGGCCCAAGTACTTTTCATGGTGTTGTATAATTTAGGCTCCAATGATTCCTTTTGCAAACTCCTTAATTTCATCTTTCATGTTCCGGCTGAAGAACAAAGAAGTTTTATCTCTATTTAGTTTTTGGTCAGATTCTTCCTCGTACACTTCTAGCACCTTAGCCACTTGCTCACATTCGTCCATTGTAGCTCTACAGAATATGATGCTGTCGTCCGCAAAAAATAGATGATAGATTCTTGGAGCTTGTCTTGCAGCCGCCACCCTTTTAATCAGCCTCTCTCTCTTTCTTTTTGATCATTGCTGACAAACCTTCTCCATACAGCAAGAACAGATACAAGGAGATTGGGTCCCCTTGCCGAAGGCCCCTTGAAGGAGTGACCGATCCTTTTGGCTCACCATTAATTAGCACCGAAAAGGTCACAGAGGTTACGCACATCATAATGAGAGATATCCACCTATCCCCAAACCCCATTTTCTTCATCATTGACTCAAGATATGCCCACTCAACCCTATTGTACGCTTTACTCATGTCTAATTTTATTGCCATTAGCCCTTCCTTCCCCTTCCTTCTCTGATTAATGGAATGCATGGATTCAAATGCTACAATGACATTGTTCGGTATCATTCTTCCCGGAACAAACGCACTCTGAGCTTCATCTATAACACCATGAAGGACTTTCTTCAGCCTGTTCGCAAGGACTTTAGAGATGATTTTATAGATCACGTTGCAAAGGCTGATAGGGCGGAATTCCGTTATATTTTGGGGGGTTTTTTGTCTTAGGAATTAGGCAGATGTATGTTTTACTGATATCCTTTGGCATAACACCTATGTTAAGGTCCTGCAGCACACAATTCGTAACAGAGGGGCCAATAATATCCCAGTATTTTTGGTAAAAGACAGGGGACATACCATCCGGGCCCGGTGCCTTGGTGGGGTGCATTTGTTTGAGGGTGTTCCACACCTCCTCTGCCTTAAATTCCCTTTGGAGCTCTTCATTCATATCAGGTGTCACTCTCTCTTCCATAGCATCTAGACTTTCATCAAACCTGGTCAGTTGGTTAGAGCTGTAAATGGACTTAAAGTAATCCAGGATTATCCTCTCTGTTGTCTCCTGATCTTCATGCCAAACACCCATATCATCCATCAGTCCCCCAATTCTATTCTTCTGTCTTCTTTGGCTAGCTGTAGCATGGAAAAACTTGGAGTTTTTGTCACCATGTTGCAACCATAAAACCCATGACCTTTGATTCCACATAATCTCTTCCCTGGTATGCAGCTCATTAATCTCTTTTTTTAGGGACTGAATTTCCTCTGCCGTTTCGTGGAGTAAGTTAAGGGACTCGAGCTGTTAAAGGCGGTTTTGTTTATGCTTCAGCCCTTTGTATATATTCCCAAAGCTATTTTGGTTCCACTGCTGAAGTTGCCTCTGACATCTTCTAGTCTTTCTTGAATTGACAGAGCCGAATCATCCCTGTAAGGGTCCCATGCTAATTCAACCATCTCTTTGCTCTCTTCCTCCTGAGTCCACATTGCTTTGAAGAAGAAGCGTTTCTTTCTTCTTCTTTGATGGTGGTCCTTATTCCGAAACAGGGCAAGGAGACAATGATCCGAGGATGACATGGAAACATGGTGAACCTTTGCTTCCAGAAAAGCTAAAGACCAAGCTTCATTTGCAACCATTCTATCCAAACGGATAAGAGTTTTTTGATCACCAAATCTACCATTGCACCAAGTAAACCTCGGTCCCATAAAACCCAAGTCGATTAGACTGCATTTACTCAACACTTCTCTGAAAGCTTCCATTTGTGCAGCGTCTCTATCCTTCCAACCCACCTTCTCATCAGGATGTACAATCTCATTAAAATCACCACAAACCAGCCATGACATCTCACATTGTGCGTTGAGTGTTTCAAGTAATTGCCAGGATGTGTACCTTTTACCGGTATCGGGGTGTTCGTAGAAGCTTGTTACTCTCCAAGGGCCTCCATTGCCTACACCATGAACAACAACATCAATGTGGGAATGAGAACAGCTCTTGAACCTGATGTCCGTTCCTTCCCGCCACAAAAGAGCCAACCCACCACTCCTGCCATCGCTAGAGACAATGATCCCCTAAGTGAAGCCCAATTTATTCTGAAATCCCTTCATCTTGTCTGTGTTTTCTTTTGTTTCTACTAGAAATACCAACACAAGGTTTTTCTTTTGCACCTTTTTGGTGAGCATACGAACTGCCGGCGAAGTCACTAGACCCCGACAGTTCCAAGCTAGTACAGTCATTTGGCTGGGTGGTGCTGCATCGTAGGTCCACACTGCCACCCATTTTCTTTTCTTCATCAAGGGTATTCTTTGAGTGTGCCTTGACTTTCGCCCATTTTTTTCACTTTACATTTGGGTCTAACTCTATTAGAGGTGCTTCACATTTTCTCTTTTGGCTTGCTGGGTCACTTACCACCTTAGAGCCATTTTCCTTCACTTGTCGAGCTAGGCGCTTCTAGTGCCCACTTTTTGGGCCCAATATTTCCGTAGTCCATCCATTATCTTGGTCGTAGCTTATTGCTAATGGGCTTGACTCAGTCTCGGCCCAATATTGATTTTCTTTATCTGCACAACCCTTACTACTTATTTCTTGTTTGTGTTTTCTCCCTTCTTCGGACTTTACACCAGCCACGTCATTTAGCACTTTCTCCCATTGCATATCATCTTCCATATCTTTTGCGTTCAGCGTGCTCGTCAGAGAATCCTTCCCACTTTTGAATAGATTATCTTCAACCTTTTCCTTTGAAGAACTGACCTTACCATTTTCATGAAATATCTCCACCTTCTAATATGACTCCACCTTCTGACCCGCCTTTCCAGGTTTAGCGTGGCCGTTGCTTGTACCAACTTTTTGACAGAGGGTTTGCTCACTCACGTGCTGCCTACCTACCCCCGAGATCTCCTTTAGTCAGAGTTTTACATGGGTCGGTGTCTCCGTTGTAGGTTCCTTGTGTTTGTCTCTTTTTTCCAGCGTGTTTTCTTCTCCCATCCTACCATAGTCTCTATCGGTGCTTCTTCCTGGCTCCCCTCTCAGCCACGCGCCATAATGCTTCCTTTCTTCATCACCATGATTTTCCCCCTCCTTTCTTTCCGAGCAATCTATTTCCCCATGATCTAACATTCCACATCGGTAGCAGAAGTTAGGAAAACATTCATACTTGAAGAAACCCATCTGCTTTCTCCCCCTTCAATCAAAACCTTCTCCCCTCTTATGAGCTTTATTGTGGCATTGAGACGTATTCTTACTCTTAGGAATTTTCCCCATTGCACTCCTTTCTCCGGGACGTCGACGTCTAAGACCACTCCAATCTTCAACCCAATCTCATATCCAGACTTTCTAGTCATGCATTTCGGGGGAAGATTGAAGATTTGGACCCAAAAGGGGACCCATTTTAGTTTTATCTCCTTTGGGACCAACTCACCTTCAAAGTCCTGCATCAGAATCAGTTGTTTCTCATAGCTCCACGGGCACATCTCCATTACTTTTTTCTTATCTGTCCCGTTGCCGAACTCCACCAAGAATAAATCCTCTTCAATTTCAGAGATTTGCATTCCTTTGCTTGGCTTCCATAACATTCTCATGTTCTTTTTTAGGGCCTCCAAAATGACAGTGCGTTGGGCGAGTATCTTCATGACCATACGGTTTTTCCCAATCTCCTTCGCCGCCCTTGTACTATTGCTTCCCAGCTTAATATCTTCATCTTCTGATTCTGTAACAGTTAACTTTTTTCACAGTTCCTCTAGTTCTTCCGCCATCAGTATTTTCACTGCCCCCACTTGCTTTCTCAAAAAAAGGGGGGGGGGGGGGTTACCAAGACTGGCATCACCACAGAGGGGAGGTCACGCTATTCCTACAGGCTGAGCACAAGACTCCACGTTGCTTCTACATGCGTGAGAGCATGAGAGCACCATAGTTCATTCTCTTGATCTTTGAGCTAGATTCACTCTTCTATCCTTCATATGATATATTTTTTTATAAATAATCTCATGTTTCGAGAAGATCATTAAGGTAATAGACCTTCTTGTTAAATTCCCTTACTTTTGTAAGAATTGTGTGTGTGTGTATATGTATGAAAGGACAGACATGTGCTTAGAGTTTAGCAGAACTACCAACAACATGAGAATAATGGAAATAAGTACGCTTTCTACACAACAAATGGCAGGCATTTGTTTGTGTTTTACCACGAAGCAAACTTTATCATAAATACACAACTGCTCTCGAGATCCTAAATTTGGGACTGCGTGTATCAAATATTAGCAAGTTCAAACATTCAAACTCACCTAAAGCAATAATAACAACAAGCTCTCTAACCTCAAAAGAACAAGTTATTTGAGAATCAACATGTGTCATAGAGTACAAGTAAAAGATCAAGAAGAAAAAATAATATTTGTGGGAGGAAGTATACACCCGTAACAGGGTATACTTCCTCCAACAGTGCATTGCATTTCTGTCACGTCATAATATGCACATGCACATTGTTATCCTTCTCTAGGGCCGTATACAATAGTACTTGACACTTTGAGAAAAAGCTTCAAGAACCAAAAACTAATTCATCTTCAATAATCCTACATTAATTACCCTTTACACGGTTAGACAGACTGATTTAGTCACGTACTTCTCAGATGATCTGTTATTTGAGTCACATGAAAGGACTATACGTACCCATATGATTAGGATGGAAGTACAACTCTACAACCTGGAATAATGATCAATTTAAGGATTGGGAATTGGAAATTGTTATTACCATTTCCGTTTTCAAGACGCTTGAATTTCTTTGCTGGCTGAAATTACTAATTTATGCGTAGATCTAGTAAATTCTGTTATCAAAAAAGAAAAAAGAAAAAAAGAATATATATATAACCAGCAAATTCTATCTTTATTTTTTTAATCAGGGTTAGAAATTATCCTAATAATAAATTACCCCACCCCAATCTTGGGGTCTTGAACTTAAGAGCGTACCATTGGACTAAGGATGTCTCTTGGCACCATTATATTAATTTTATCTAATGAAAGACATGTAAGGAACTAAAGGATGTCTTGGCACCAGTAAATTAATTATATCTAAGTCTTTCTCTCTCTATATATATATATATATTTCTAAAAGCTAAAGGGTGCACATAGCTTTAAATTTGAGGAGAATTGGTTAATGTTAGATGAATGTGAGAAGGTTGTGGAGGAGGCATGGGTTAGTGGAGGGAGGCTAGAGTCGGCCTTGGTGACTATTAAAGAAAAAATAAAAGAATGTGGGGTTGGTTTGAATGCTTAGGGCTCATCAAAGACATAGCCTGAGACTGAGGAAATTAAAAAGTTGCAAAAAAGGGTGGAGCAATTACTTTATGGTGATCAAACAGAAGAAGCAAAGACTGAATTCTTGGAGGTAAGCAAAAAATTGGATGGTCTTCTCCTTAAACAAGAAATATTTTGGCACCAACGATCAAGAGTATCATGGCTGAAACATGGTGACAAGAACTCAAAATTTTTTCATTCAAAGGCCACTCAACGACAGAGAAGAAATTTTATCCATGGTCTTCGCAATAATCAACAACAATGGGTGGAAGAAATTGAAGATATTGCAAATGTGGCGACTGATTATTTTGAGACATTGTTTAATTCAGAGGGGAATGGGCAGATGGATGACTGTCTTAATACAGTAAACCATAGAGTTACTCCGAAGATACTAGAGGAGTTGTCCAGAGATTATACAGCAGAGGAGATAAAAGCAGCATTGTTCTAGATAGGACCAACAAAGGCTCCTAGACCGAATGGTATGAATGCTCTCTTTTACCAAAAATTTTGGCATACTGTTGGTACTGATGTGGTTGCTATTGTATTAGATTTATGCATTTTGTTACCATGCCATCTGATATTAATTATACACACATTGTTCTAATTCCAAAAGTCAAGTCATCTGAAAAGATGTCTGATTATAGGCCCATCAGTTTATGTAATGTCATCTATAAAATTATTTCTAAGGTGTTGGCAAACATATTACAAATTATTTTACCTCAATTGATATCACCTACTCAGAGTGCTTTTGTTCCTGGTCGTTTGATCACTGATAATATTTTGGTTGCATATGAATCGTTGCATTCCATGCATTGTAAAAGGACTGGAAAAAGGGTTTCTATGGCCCTAAAATTGGATGTTAGTAAGGCATATGACAGGGTAGAGTGGGATTTTTTGAAGGGTATGATGGTTAGACTTGGTCTTCCTAATGTTTGGGTGGATAGAGTCATGACTTGTGTAATGACCCCATCTTCTTTAGTGCGGATTAATGGGAGAGCCTATGGTAGGATTACACCATCTAGAGGACTCCGGCAGGGTGATCCTTTGTCGCCTTATTTGTTTCTGATTTGTGCAAAAGGGTTTTCCTCATTACTTGCAAAGGCTAAGAAGGAGTGGCATATTCATGGGGTGTCTATTTGTAGGAGAGCTCCTACAATAAGCCATCTATTGTTTGCTGATGATTTGTTATTATTTTGTCGTGCTAACCAGGAGGTAGTCCAAGCTATTTCTGATGTATTATAGGCCTATGCAACATCCTCAAGTCAATGCATTAATTTTGAAAAGTCTTCTGTCTTCTTCAGCAGTAATACTGATGTGGATCAGAAGGAGAGAATTAATGCAACATTGGGCATTAAAGAGGTGGACCGGTTTGAGTCATACCTTGGGCTTCCTACTTTGATTGGCAGATCTAAAAATCAAGCTTTTTCCTATCTTAAGGATAGAGTTTGGAAGAAAATTCAGGGCTGGAAGGGGCAATTGTTATCAAGAGCAGATAAGGAGGTTCTTATTAAAGCAGTTGCACAATCGATACCTACATATACTATGGGAGTATTTCTGTTGCCTAGGAAGCTTTGTGATGATTTAAATGCAATGTGTGCTAGATTTTGGTGGGGACAAGTGTGTAGTGAAAGCAAAATACATTGGAAAAGTTGGAACGCCCTATCTTAATCAAAAAAGGAAGGTGATATGGGTTTTCGAGACATAAGGTGCTTCAATCTGGCTATGCTGGCAAAACAAGGGTGGAGGTTATTGCAGGAGAATGGGTGTTATATGAATGTTTTAAAGCTAGATATTTTCCTAGAAGCACATTCATGGAGGCTACTAATGTTCCTAATGTCGATGCTGGGCCTCAAATGGCTGAATAACTGTCGTCGGGCCTTCATTCGACCACCTGCCATGGTGACGCTCCCGCGCACGCAAAGCCCGTTGGAGGCCCCTCTCGATAATCGGTGTGGTTCACACGAAGCTTTGGGTGCTCTCTCTCTCAGGGGAGGAAGGTAGGTCTACCTTTGGAGGTGTGGCAGGAATCTTGGCCAAATTTTAGATGATTACCAAAGGTAAGTGAAGTCGCCACCAATCATTGGGTTTTTCTAAGGTGTGATTGGTCACTTGTTTCTAGTTGATTTTATTACCAATCCTAGGCAAAGAAAAAGAGAATTTTTCCCAATCAAATGTGGATGGCAAAAAATCTTGATTCTTGAGTCCAGAAGTTTGGTTACGTGTGGGGAAGGTGTTAGACACCCCACAACGCCTGTCCAAGGACAGTCCTTTGTTTTGATAAAACCTTAATTTTTGGAGATTGGCAGTAAAAAACATGATTTTGGCATTGGCTTTCGATGCTTTGCATGCATGGGGGGCTTTGAGGTTTGGCTTTTGAATGGGTGTTGTCCCAATCTATGCTTTCCTAAGGCATTTAGGCAAATTACCAGATTTCCATGGCGAAAATCCAACAACATGTCACCTTACTTTCACGGCGAAAATTACGCTTCGCTTTGCCTTAGGTGACATAGACTATAACAATCACACTGGAAGGGGCGAGCTAGTATATATACATACATCATGCATAATGCAAGCACATAGAGCAGGAAAGTAAATGCCTACATCCCTAAAGCATGGCCCAAAATATTGGTGCAAGAAAGTAAAGAAGGGTCGCCATGCCCTAAAGATGAGGACGAATGGTACACGGCATGATACAACCCATCTAAGAGAGAAAGGACAGAGGAAGGAAAAGGGGTTTAAAAGAGTGCATAACCAATTGGGAGAGGCTGGACCCCTAAACCTACTAAACATAACCGCTTGGCTTATATCCACATGCTCACATCCTCGCCCTTTTTGCTTGCACTTGGGAGACCGTGCCCTAGCTCCATGTGTCCTCGCTCCATATGTGTACATGCAAAGGCAAAGACAAGAAACCAGCAGACAAGCAATGGAAGGAAAAGAATCATATGAAACAGGCATAAAGCAGATAAGCATGATTGACATGGCAAACAAAGAAACAAGAGAGCAAGCAAACAAGTGAGAAGGCAAACAAGCAAGAAAGCAAACAAAAGGTGGCGTCCGCGAGGGACAAATGTAGGTTTGTATCGAATGTCCATAACTTCATTGTGTTGAAGCATGGATGACACACTAGCAAGCAAGACTCATGCATAAACATGTAAGCAAGCATGTAAAGATGCATAGAAAGCCAATGGGTGGCACAAACAAACATGGTAAGCATAGCATTGTGCAGAGCGGAAAAGGGAAGGATACGCACGGAGCAACCCGGCATTCAGAGATGCCTCCCAAATGGTTACATCCAAACAAGACCTCATGGGCGTCGGATATAACCACACAAGGTCAAGCCTGCAGAGGGCGCCAAACATGACAAAGCCTAGAACTAGAGAGGCTAACACAAGCATAAAGCATAGAAGCAAGCAAGCATAGACATGCAAATAGGATGATCCAAACCCTTTGATGTGGGCCTTGGTGTATGGACGATGACAAAGACCATAGGGTCTTGATCAAGTTCTAACCACTAGGCCAAAACACAAGAAAATGCGATAAAATGAACAAAAAGGCTACAATAGCACATGGCATGACAAACAAGGTCTAGGACCAAGCAAATAAACATGGCATGAAGCACCCAAGCACATAGATGATGGAATAAAGCATGTAGAGAACATCGGTCTAAGCATGTAAACACACCGATCTACACATATAAGCATGGAAATATGCATGTAAGCATGTAAATGTACATCTAAGCATGTGGATGTAAGCATAAAAGCATGGAAGAACAAAAATCCAGGCATACAAGCATGTGAAGGCATAGACATAGGCATAGGAGCATAGAACATGCATACAAACATGTAGATCTAAACAAGGCATGACCAGAGACATAATATCAAGCATGTGAGCATGTAGACCCAAACATCAACACATAGGAAAGAAGGATCTAAACATGGCATAAAGCATAAAGCATGAAGAAAATACAACTAGCACATTAACAAACATGGAAACACATGGAAATAAACCAAAGACATGCTAGAGGCAAAATAAAGCAAAGAGAATGCTAGATAAAGCAATAAATCATGTTATTAAGGCAAAAAGAGCAAGATAAATGCTAGAAAAAGATTTAGAAGGTTAGAGGTGTGGATAGTAGCTAAAAAGCTACGTCCACACCCCTAAACCCCAAATCCAAGGTGTAGAATCAAGGAAAAGAAGATTGGGTATAAGAACAATACCTTGTATTTTTGGTGAAGAATGAAGAATCAAGAGGATTCGATATGTTTTTTGTGTGTTTTTTGTTTTTTTGATTTGATAATAGTCGCTGGAAGGAGAATTTGATAATATTTGCAATGGCATTGGGTCAACCCGTTTTGACGACTGGATCAAAATTAGGGTTTTTGGGCCCACTAGGAGTCAACTCCGAGTCAAACTTGGTCAAAGTTGCTAAAAATCTCTGAGAAGCTCGAGTTTGATGCAAAACCATGAAAAATGTTGTTTTGTGAGGATTTTGACCTTGTTTGACATTCAGTCAACCCAAGGTTGACTAGGGGCGTTTTCGTCATTTTAGCTGAAAGAGGCACTTTGAGTGCTCTGATATCCGAACAGGTTGCACCACGTCATTCTAGCTGTTCTCGAGGCCCCATGGAGAGAATAATATTTTTGGATTTTTCGGGGTCTGGCACGCAAATCGAGGGTAGACAAAATACGGTATCAATAGCTGCCCTTCTTTATCTGATATCTCAAGTGCAATGAGAGGTGTCGGATAAAGAACATGATTTCGAATTTTGTCAACCCCAAATTCCGTGTGGAGACTACTCACGGGTCAACCGGTCAATGTTGACTTGGTCAACATTGACCAGCGGCTCTTTAGGGTGCACTGGGTTGACCCGGCGGCCCAAAAAGGTGCTACGGGTATCCTAGGTCACCCAAAGGCTTATAAAGGCTCCCTTTTGGCTTATTTTGACCTCATTTCACTCTTTCCTTTGACTTCTCACTTCTGAAAAATTCTCTGAAGCGACTACAAACTTAGCAAATTTGGCTTTTCAGCTTTAGTCTGCTACTTCGGTATTTTTTGCACTTGAGGTCAGCGTCTATTTTTCTTTTTCTCTTCTTTTTATTTTCTGCAAAATGTTAGTAGCAATACTACTAGGGATGCATGCTAGTGCTTATTTTATTTTTGGAATTTTGATAAACATACTTTTTTTTCGCCATAATTTATGCCATGCTATCTTAGGAAAATGCATATATATGGTTGTGCAAATATGCGGAAATTTAAATGCTAAAAATAAAATGTAGGATAATGGTAAAGGGACTTAGCTGGTACTTAGGAATAGTGGAAATGGTGAGACATACGACACAGCTGCTAGTTGGCATCGGAATAGGATGTGAGCATACGACATAGCTACTATAACCCACTATAGATCAGGAACTTGAAAACTTTTTAGGAACATGATAACTGTGTGATGGTGAGCCGTACAGCATGGCCACTAGTTAACCTCAAGATAGGACATAAGCATACGGCACAACTGCTATAACCCACTATAGATCAGGAACTCGTACTTCTTTAGGAACTTGATAACAATGATGGCAAGGCGTACGACACAGCTACTAATTAACCTCGAGATGGGATGTGAGCATACGGCACAACAATTATAACCCACAGTAGATCAGGAACTTGAAATTACTTTAGGAACTAGATAATTGTGATGGCAAGGCGAAAGGCACGGCCATTAATTAACCTTGAGATGGGATGTGAGCATACGACACGGTAGCTATAACCCACCACAGATCAAGAACATGGAAACTCTTCAGGAATTTGATAACTGTATGATGGCGAGGCCTACAACAAGACCATTAATTAACCTTGAGATAGGATGTGAGCATATGGCACGGCCGATATAACCCACTGTAGATCATGAACTTGGAAACTCTTCAAGAATTCGATAACTATGTGATGGAGAGGCATATGACACAGCCACTAATTAACCTGGAGATGGGATGTGAGCACACGATACGATCGCTATAACCCACTATAGATCAGGAACTTGGAAACTCTTTAGGAATTTGATAATTGTGTGATGGAGAGGCGTACGACACTGCCGATAATTAACCTCGAGAAAGTATCTAAGCATAGGGCACAGCTGCTATAACCTATTGTAGATCAGGAACTTGGAAACTCTTCTGGAATTTGATAACTGTGTGATGGTGAGGCATAAGACACGGCCGCTAATTATCCTCGAGATGGGATGTGAGCATATGGCACAGCCGCTATAACCCACTGTAGCTCATGAACTTGGAAACTCTTCAGGAATTTGATAACTGTGTGATGGTGAGGCATACGACACGACCGCCAATTAACCTGGAGATGGGATGTGAGCATACAGCATGTCCGCTATAACACACTGTATATCAGGAACTTGGAAACTCTTTAGGAATTTGATAACTGTGTGATGGAGAGGCCTATAGCACGACACTAGTTAACCTCAAGATAGGATGGGAGCATATGGCACGGCCGCTGTAACCCACTGTAGATCAGGAACTCAGAACTTCATTAGGAACTTGATAACTGTGATGGCGAGGCGTACGACACGGTGGCAAATTAACCTCGAGATGGGATGTGAGCATACGACACGACTAATATAACCCAGAGTAGATCAGGAACTCAGATATTTTTTAGGAACTTGATAACTGCTATGGCAAGGTGCATAGCACGACTACTAATTAACCTCGAGGTGGGATGTGAGTATACGACACGACCACTATAACTCGCTGTAGATCAGGGACTTAGAACTTCAATAGGAACTTGATGACTGTGATGGCGAGGCGTACGACACAGCCGCTAATTAACCTCGAGATAGGATGTGAGCGTACGACACGGTCGTTATAACCCACTGTAGATCAGGAACTTGGAAACTCTTCAGGAATTTGATAACTGTGTGATGGCGAGGCGTACGACACGGCTGTAAATTAACCTCTAGATAGGATGTGAGCATACGACACGGCCACTATAACCCATTGTAGATCAGAAACTTGAAAACTCTTCAGGAATTTGATAACTGTGTGATGGCGAGGCTACAGCACAGCCGCTAGTTAACCTTAAGATAGGATGTGAGTGTATGGCACGGCCGCTATAACCCACAGTAGATCAGGAACTCGGAACTTTTTTAGGAACTTGATAGTTGTGATGGCAAGGCGCATGGCACGGCTACTAAATAACCTCGAGGTGGGATGTGATCATATGACAACCACTATAACCCACTATAGATTAGGAACTCAGAAACTCTTTAGGAATTTGATAACTGTGTGATGGCGAGGCGTACGACACAGCTGCTAATTAACCTCGATATAGGATGTGAGCATACGGCACGACTGCTATAACCCACTGTAGATCAGGAACTTAAAAACTTTTTAAGAACTTTGATAATTGTGTGATAGCGAGGCATACAGCACGGCCGCTAGTTAACCTCAAGATAGGATATGACTATACGGCACGACCGCTAATATCCACTCTAGATCTGGAACTCGGAACTTGTTTAGGAACTTGATAACTGTGATGGCGAGGCGAATGACCCGACTGCTAATTAACCACGAGATGGGATGTGAGCATAGGGCACGGCCGCTATAACCCATTGTAGATCAAGAACTTGGAACTTCTTAGGAACTTGATAACTATGATGGCAAGGCATACGGCACAGTTGCTAATTAACCTCGAGAGGGGATGTGAGCATATGGTACGGCCGCTATAACCTACAGTAAATTAGGAACTCGAAACTTCCTTAGGAAATTGATAACTGTGATGGCGAGGCGTACGGCACGGCCGCTAATTAACCTCGAGATGGGATGTTAGCAAACGACAGGACTGCTATAACCCACAGTAGATCAGGAACTTGGAAACTCTTCCATAATTTGATAACTGTGTGATGGTGAGGCGTATAACAAGTCCACTAATTAACCTCAAGATAGAATGTGAGCATATGGCATGGCCCTTATAACCCACTGTAGATCATTACCTTGGAAATTCTTTAGGAACTTGATAACTGTGATGGCGAGGCGAATGACCTGACTGCTAATTAACCACGAGATGGGATGTGAGCATAAGGCACGGCCGCTATAACCCATTGTAGATCAAGAACTTGGAATTTCTTAGGAACTTGATAACTGTGATGGCGAGGTGTACGGCACAGTTGCTAATTAAACTCGAGACAGGATGTGAGCATACGGTACAGCCGCTAGAACCTACAGTAAATTAGGAACTTGAAACTTCCTTAGGAAATTGATAACTGTGATGGCGAGGCGTACGGCACGGCCGCTAATTAACCTCGAGATGGGATGTTAGCAAACGACAGGACCGCTATAACCCATAGTAGATCAGGAACTTGGAAACTCTTCCATAATTTGATAAATGTGTGATGGTGAGGCGTATAACAAGTCCACTAATTAACCTCAAGATAGAATGTGAGCATAGGGCACGGCCGCTATAACCCATTGTAGATCAAGAACTTGGAATTTCTTAGGAACTTGATAACTGTGATGGCGAGGTGTACGGCATAGTAGCTAATTAACCTCGAGATGGGATGTGAGCATACGGCACGGCCGCTATAACCTACTATAGATTAGGAACTTAGAACTTCTACAGGAACTTGATAACTGTGATGGCGAGGTGTACGGCACGACCGCTAATAAATCTTGAGATAGGATGTGAGCATACGGCACGACCACTATAATCCACTATGGATCAGGAACTTGGAAACTCTTTAGGAATTTTTATAACTGTGTGATGGCGAGGCGTACGACGTGGCTACTAATCAACCTCGAGATAGGATGTGAGCATACGGCACGGTCGCTATAACCCAGGGTAGATCAGGAACTTGAAATCTTATTAAGAGCTTGATAATTGTGTGATGGCGAGGCGTACAACACGGCTGCTAGTTAACCTCAAGATACGATGTGTGCATACCACATGACCGCTATAACCCACTTTAGATTCGGAACTCGGAACATCTTTTGGAACTTGATAATTGTGATGGTGAGGCATACGACATTGCTGCTAATTAACCATGAGGTGGGATGTGAGCATAGGGTGCGGTCGCTACAATCCCCAGTAGATCAGGAACTCGGAACTTATTTGGAACTTGATAACTGTGATGGTAAGGCGTACGGCATGACAACTAATTAACCTCTAGATGGGATGTGAGCATACGGCATGACCACTATAACTCACTATAGATCAGGAACTTGGAAACTCTTCAGGAATTTAATAAATGTGTGATGGCAAGGCTTACGACATAACTACAAATTATACTCGAGATAGGATGTAAGGATATGGCACGGCCGCTATAATCCACTGTAGATTAGGAACTCGAAACTTTTCTAGGAACTTGATGGCAAGGCACACAGCACGGCTACTAATTAACCTCGAGGTGGGATTTGAGCATATGACACGACCACTATAACTCACTGTAGATTAGGAACTTGAAAACTTTACAGGAATTTGATAACTGTGTGATGGCTATGCGAATGAAACATCTACTAATTAACCTCGAGATAAGATGTGAGCATATGGCACGGCCGATATAACCCACTGTAGATCAGGAACTTGATAACCTTTTAAGAACTTGATAAGTGTGTGATGGCGAGGCGTACAACACGGCCATTAGTTAACCTCAAGATACGATATAAGCATATGACACGACCGCTATAAGCCACAGTAGATCGAAAACTCGAAAATTCTTTAGGAACTTGATAACTGTGATGGTGAGGCATACGACACGACTGCTAATTAACCACGAGATGGGATGTGAGCATAAAGCACGACCGCTATAACCTACTGTACATCAGGAACTCGGAACTTCTTAGGAACTTGATGACTTTGATGGCGAGGCATACGGCACGACCGTTAATTAACCTCGAGATGGGATGTGAGCATACGGCACGACCGCTATAACCCACTGTAGATTAGGAACTTGGAACTTCTTTAGGAACTTGATAAATGTGATGGCGAGGCGTACGGCATGGCCGCTAATTAACCTCGAGATGGAATGCGAGCATACAACACGACAGCTATAACCCATTATAGATCAGGAATGCGGAAACTCTTTAGGAATTTGATAATTTTGTGATGGTGAGGTGTATAACACGACGCTAGTTAACCTCAAGATAGGATGTGAGCATACAACATGGCCGCTATAACCCACAACAGATAAGGAACTCAGAACTTTTTTAGGAACATGATAACTGCGATGGCAAGGCGCATGGCACGACTACTAATTAACCTCGAGGTGAGATGTGAGCATACAACACGACCACTACAACCCACTGTAGATCAGGAACTTGGAAACTCTTCAGGAATTTGTTAACTCTGTGATGGCGAGGCATACTTCACGGCTACTAATCAACCACGAGATAGGATGTGAGCATACTCGCGGTTGCTATAACCTACTGTAGATCAAGAACTTGAAATCTTTTGAAGAACTTGATAATTGTGTGATGGCGAGGCGTACAACACGGCTGCTAGTTAATCTCAAGATACAATGTGAGAATACGGCACGATCGATATAACCTACTGTAGATCAGGGACTCGGAACATCTTTCGGAACTTGATAACTGTGATGGCGAGGCGTATGGCACGGATGCTAATTAACCCTGAGATGGGATGTAAGCATAGGGCATAGCAGCTATAACCCACGGTAGATCAGGAACTCAAAACTTCTTAGGAACTTGATAATTATGATGGTGAGGCATAAGACACGGTCGCTAATTGACCATGAGTTGGGATGTGAGCATACGGCACGGCCACTATATCCCACTGTAGATTAGGAACTCGAAACTTCTTTAGGAACTTGATAATTGTGATGGCGAGACATACGGGATGGCCGCTAATTAACCTTGAGATGGGATGTGAGCATACGGCACGACCGCTTTAACATGGGATTGTGAGGCGTATGACATTACCATAAATTAACCTCAAGATGGGATGTGAGCATATGGCATGATTGCTATAACCCACTGTAGATCATGAACTTGGAAACTCTTCAGGAATTTGATAACTGTATGATGGCGAGGCATACAACACAGTTGTTAATTAACGTGGAGATGGGATGTGAGCATACGACACGACCGCTATAACACACTGTTGATCAAGAACTTGGAAACTCTTCAGGAATTTGAAAACTGTGTGATGGAGAGGCGTACATCACATTCACTAGTTAACCTTAAGGTAGGATGCGAGCATATGGCACGGCCGCTATAACCCACTTTAGATCAAGAACTCGGAACTTCTTTAGGAACTTGATAACTGTGACGGGGAGGCGTACGACACGGCTGCTAATTAACCACGAGATGTGATGTGAGCATAGGGCACGATCACTATAACCCACTGTAGATCAAGAACAAGGAATTTCTTAGGAACTTGATAACTGTGATGGCAAGGCATACGGCATGGCCACTAATTAACCTCGAGATGGGATGTGAGCATAAGACACAATCGCTATAACCCACTGTAGATTAGGAACTCGGAACTTCTTTAGGAACTTGATAATTGTGATGGAGAGGTGTACGGCACGGCCGCTAATTAACCTCGAGATGGGATGTAAGAACGTTATAACCCACTGTAGATCAAGAACTTTGAAACTCTTCCAGAATTTGATAACTGTGTGATGGCGAGGCATATGACACGACCGCTAATTAACCTGGAAATGGGATGTAAGCATACGACCGCTATAACACATTGTAGATCAGTAAGTTGGAAAATCTTCAGGAATTTGATAATTGTTTGATGTAGAGGCTTATAGCACGGCCGCTAGTTAACCACAAGATAGGATGTGAGAATATGGCATGGCCGCTATAACCCACTATAGATCAGAAACTCAAAACTTCTTTAGGAACTTTATAACTGTGATGGCGAGGGGTACGACAGGGCCGCTAATTAACCTCGAGAATGGATGTGAGTATACGACATGGCTGCTACAACCCACAGTAGATCAGGAACTCGGAACTTTTTTAGGAACTTGATAACTGCGATGGCAAGGCGCACGACACGACTACTAATTAACCTCGAGGTGGGATGTGGGCATATGAAACGTCCTGTAGATCAAGAACTTGGAAACTCTTTAGGAATTTGATAACTGTGTTATGGCGAAGCGTACGACACAACAACAAATTAATATTGAGATAGGATGTGAGCATACAGCACGGCCGCTATGATCCATTGTAGATCAGGAACTTGAAAACTTTTTAAGAACTTGATAATTGTGTAATGGCGAGTCATATAGCACAGCCGCTAGTTAACCTCAAGATACGATATAAGCATACGACACGACCTCTATAACCCACTGTAGATCAGGAACTCAGAACTTCTTTAGGAACTTGATAACTGTGATGGTGAAGCGTATGGCATGATTGCATATTAACCCTGAGATGAGATGTGAGCATAGGACACAGCCGCTATAACCCACGGTAGATCAGGAACTTGGAACTTCTTAAGAACGTGGTAACTGTTATGGCGAGGCATACGGCACAGCCGCTAATTAACCTCCAGATGGGATGTGAGCATATGGAACGGCCACTATAACCCACCGTAGATTAGGAACTCGGAACTTCTCTCGGAACTTGATAACTGTGATGATGAGGCATACGGAACCCGTTAATTAACCTCTAGATGAGATGTGAGCATAAAGCCCGGCCGCTATAACCCACTGTAGATCAGGAACTCGAAACTTCTTAGGAACTTGATAAATGTGATGGCGAGGCGTACGGCACAGACGCAAATTAACCTCGAGATGGGATGTGAGCGTACGACACAGCTGCTATAACCCATTGTAGATCAGGAACATGGAAACTCTTCAGGAATTTGATAACTGTTGGATGGCGAGGCATATGAAACGGCTACTAATCAACCATGAGATATGATATGAGCCTACGGCACGGTTGCTATATCCCACAGTAGATCAGGAACTTGAAATCTTTTTAAGAACTTGATAATTGTGTGATGGCGAGGTGTACAGCACGGCCGCTAGTTAACCTCAAGATACAATGTGAGCATATGAAACGACCGCTATAACCAACTGTAGATCTGGAACTTAGAACTTCTTTTGGAACTTGATAACTGTGATGGCAAGGTGTATGGCACGACTGCTAATTAACCCTGAGATGGGATGTGAGCATAGGGCACAGCCGCTATAATCCACGGTAGATCAGGAACTCAGAACCTTTTAGGAAGTTGATAACTGTGATGGCGAGGCGTACGACGAGGCCGCTAATTATCCTCGAGATAGGATGTAAGCATACGGCATGGCCACTATAACCCACTGTAGATTAGGAACTCGAAACTTCTTCAGGAACTTGATAACTATGATGGCGAGGCGTACGGCACAGCCGCTAATTAACCACTAGATTGGAAGTGAGCGCATGGCACGACCGCTACAACCCACCGTAGATCAAGAACTTGGAAACTCTTCCGGAATTTGATAACTGTGTGATGGTGAGGCGTATGACACGGCCACTAATTAACCCAGAGATGGGATGTGGGCATATGGCACGGCCGCTATAACCCACTGTAGATCGTGAACTTGGAAACTTTTCAGGAATTTGATAACTGTGTGACGGCGAGGCATACAAAACGACTACTAATTAACCTGGAGATGTGATGTGAGCATACGACACGCCCGTTATAACACAATGTAGATCAAGAACTTGGAAACTCTTCAAGAATTTCTATATAGTGTGATGGAGATGTGTACAGCATGGCCGCTAGTTAACCTTAAGATAGGATGTGAGCATATAGAATGGCCGCTATAACCCACTATAATTTAGGAACTCAAAACTTCTTTAGGAACTTGATAACTGCGATGGCAAGGCCCACGACACGACTACTAATTAACCTCGAGGTGGGATTTTAGCATACAACACGACCACTATAACCCACTATAGGTCAGGGACTTTGAGCTTCTTTAGGAACTTGATGACTGTGATGGCGAGGCGTACAACACGGCTGCTATTTCCCACTATAGATCAGGAACTTGGAGACTCTTCAGGAATTTGATTACTGTTTCATGGCGAGGCATACTACACGACTACTACTCAACCACAAGATAGGATGGAAGCATACAACACGATCTCTATAACTCACTATAGATCAGAAACTTGAAATCTTTTAAGAACTTTATAATTGTGTGATGGCGAGGCGTACAGCACGGCCGCTAGTTAACCTCAAGATACAATGTGAGCATACACCACGACCGCTATAGGACATTGTAGATCAGGAAGTCGAAACTTCTTAAGGAACTTGATAACTGTGATGGCGAGGCGTACAGCACGGCTACTAATTAACCTTGAGATGGGATGTGAGCATTGGGCACAGCCGCTATAACCCACGGTAGATCAGGAACTTAGAACTTTTAAGGAACTTGAAAACTGTGATGGAGAGGTGTAAGGCATGGCCTTTAATTAATCTCGAGATGGGATGTGAGCATATGGCACGGCCACTATATCCCATTGTAGATTAGGAACTCGGAACTTCTTTAGGAACTTGATAAATGTGATGGCGAGGCGTACGGCACGGCCGTAAATTAACCTCGAGATGGGATGTGAGCGTACGGCACAGCTGCTATGACCCATTGTAGATTAGGAACATGGAAACTCTTCAGGAATTTGATAACTGTTGGATGGCAAGGTGTATGACACGGCTACTAACCAACCACGAGATAGGATGTGAGCCTACGGCACGGTTGCTATATCCCATAGTAGATCAGGAACTTGAAATATTTTTAAGAACTTGATAATTGTGTGATGGCGAGGTGTACTGCACAGCCGCTAGTTAACCTCAAGATACAATGTGAGCATACGAAACAACCGCTATAACCCATTCTAGATTTGGAACTTAGAACTTCTTATGGAACTTGATAACTGTGATGGCAAGGTGTACGGCACGACTGCTAATTAACCCTGAGATGGGAAGTGAGCATAGGGCACAGCCACTATAACCTATGGTAGATCAGGAACTCGGAACTTCTTAGGAAGTTGATAACTATGATGGCGAGGCGTACGGCAAGGCCGCTAATTATCCTTGAGATAGGATGTGAGCATACGGCACGGCCACTATAACCCACTGTAGATTAGGAACTTGGAACTTCTTTACGAACTTGATAATTGTAATGGCGAAGCACACGACACGGCCACTAATTAACCATTAGATTGGAAGTAAGCACACGGCACGACCGCTATAACCCACCGTAGATCAGGAACTTGGAAACTCTTTCGGAATTTGATAACTGTGTGATGGCGAGGCATACAACACGGCCACCAATTAACCTGGAGATGTGATGTGAGCATACGGCATGCCCTCTATAACACACTGTAGATCAAGAACCTGGAAACAGTTCAAGAATTTCTTAACAGTGTGATGGAAAGGCATACAGCACGGCTGCTAGTTAACCTCAAGATAGGATGTGAGCATATAGAATGGTCGCTATAACCCACTATAAATTAGGAACTTAGAACTTCTTTAGGAACTTGATAACTGCAATGGCAAGGCGCACGACACGACTACTAATTAACCTTGAGGTGGGATTTGAGCATACGACACAACCACTATAACCCACTGTAGATCAGGGACTTTGAGCTTCTTTAGGAACTTGATGACTATGATGGCGAGGCGTACAACACGGCCGCTATATCCCATTGTAGATCAGGAACTTGGAGACTCTTCAGGAATTTGATTACTATTTAATGCCGAGGCATACTACATGGCTACTTCCCAACCACGAGATAGGAAGTGAGCATACAGCACGATCTCTATAACCTACTATAGATCAGGAACTTGAAATCTTTTTAAGAACTTTATAATTGTGTGATGGCAAGGTGTACAGCATGGCCGCCAGTTAACCTCAAGATGCAATGTGAGCATACGACACGACCGCTATAAGCCACTGTAGATTAGGAAGTCGAAACTTCTTAAGGAACTTGATAACTGTGATGGCGAGGCGTATAGCACGGCTGCTAATTAACCTTGAGATGGGATGTGAGCATTAGGCACAGCCGCTATAACCCACGGTAGATCAGGAACTTAGAACTTTTAAGGAACTTGAAAACTGTGATGGAGAGGCGTAAGGCACGGCCACTAATTAATCTCGAGATGGGATGTGAGCATATGGCACGACCACTATATCCCACTATAGATTAGGAACTCGGAACCTCTTTAGGAAATTGATAACTGTGATAGCGAGGCGTACAGTACGACCGCTAATTAACCTTGAGATGGGATGTAAGCATACAGCATGACCGCTATAAGCCACTATAGATCAGGAACTAGGAAACTCATCCAGAATTTGATAACTGGGTGATGGTGAGCTGTATGACACGATCACTCATTAACCTCGAGGTGGGATGTGAGCATATGGCACAGCCGCGATAACTAACTATAGATCAGGAACTTGGAAACTCTTTAGGAATTTGATAACTGTGTGATGGAGAGGCATACACCACGGTCGCTAGTTAACCTCAAGATTGGATGTGAGCATATGGCACGGCCGCTATAACCCACTATTGATTAGGAACTCGAAACTTCTTTAGGAACTTGATAACTGTGATTGCGAGGGTATGACGCGGCCGCTAATTAACCTCGAGATGGGATGTGAGCATACGACATGGCCACTCTAACCCACAGTAGATCAGGAACTCTGTACTTTTTTTGGAACTTGATAACTGCGATGGCAAGACACATGGCATGGCTACTAATTAACCTCGAGGTGGGATGTAAGTATACGACACGACCACTATAACCCATTGTAAATTAGGGACTTAGAACTTATTTAGGAACTTAATGACTGTGATGGCGAGGCGTATGACATGGCCGTTATATTCCACTGTTGTACAAGAACTTGCAGACTCTTTAGGAATTTGACAATGGTGTGATGGCGAGGCATACTACACGGCTACTAATCAACCACGAGATAGGATGTGAGCATACGGCACGATCGCTATAACCCACTGTAGATTAGGAACTTGAAATCATTTTAAGAACTTGATAATTGTGTGATGTCGAGGCATACAGCACGGCCGCTACTTAACCTCAAGATACAATGTCAGCATAAGGCACGACCGCTATAACCCACTGTAGATCAGGAACTCAGAATTTCTTTAGGAACTTGATAACTGCGTTGGCGAGGCATACAACACAACTACTAATTAACCCAGAGATAGGATGTGAGCATAGGGATAGCCGCTATAACCCACATTAGATCAGGAACTCAGAACTTCATAAGAACTTGATAATTGTGATGGCGAGGCGTATGGCAGGGCCGCTAATTAACCTCGAGATGGGATGTGAGCATACGGCACGGCCACTGTATCCCACTATAGATTAGGAACTCAGAACTCCTTTAGGAACTTGATAACTGTGATTGTGAGGCGTACGGCACGGCCGCTAACTAACCTCGAGATGGGATGTGAACATACGACACGGTTGCTATAACACACTATAGATCAGGAACTTGGAAACTCTTCAGGAATTTGATCACTGTGTGATGGCGTGGCATACTACACGGCTACTAATCAACCAAGAGATTGGATGTGAGCATACGGCACGGGCACTGTATCCCACTATAGATTAGGAACTCGAAACTTCTTTTGGAACTTGATAATCGTGATGGCGAGGCGTATGGTACGGTCACTAACTAACTTCAAGATGAGATTTAAGCATACGACACGACTGTTATAACCCACAGTAAATCAGGAACTTCAAAACTCTTCAGGAATTTGAAATCTGTGTGATGGAGAGGCGTACATCACGTTCATTAGTTAACCTCAAGATAGGATGCGAGCATATGGCATGGCCACTATAACCCACTGTAGATCAGGAACATTGAACTTCTTTAGAAACTTAATAACGGTGATAGCAATGCGTACGGCACGGCTGCAAATTAACCACGAGATGGGATGTGAGCATAGGGCACAGCCACTATAACCCACTGTAGATCAGGAACTCAGAACTTCTTAGGAACTTGATAACTGTGATGGCGAGGTGTACGAAACGGCTGCTAATTAAACTCGAGATGGGAAGTGAGCATACGACACATCCGTTATAACCCACTGTAGATTAGGAACTCGGAACTTCTTAAGGAACTTGATAACTGTGATGGCGAGGCATACGGCACAGCCGCTAATTAACCTCAAGATCTGATGTAAGCATATGGCACGACCGCTATAACCCACTGTAGATCAGGAACGTGGAAACTCTTCCGGAATTTGATAATTGTGTGATGGTGAGGCGTATGACACGACCACTAATTAACCTCAAGATGGGATGAGAGTATATGGCATGGCCGCTATAACCCACTATAGATCAAGAACTTGGAAACTCTTCAGGAATTTGAGAACTGTGTGATGGTGAGGCATACGACACGGCTAATAATTAACCTGGTGATGGGATGTGAGCATTTGGCACGGCCGCTATAACTCACTGTAGATCATGAACTTGGAACTTCTTAGGAACTTGATAACTGTGATGGCGAGGCACACGACACAGCTGTAAATTCACCGCGAGATGGGATGTGAGCATAAGGCACGGTCACTATAACCCATTGTAGATCAGGAACATGGAAAGTCTTCCAGATTTTGATAACTGTGTGATGGTGAGGCGTATGACATGGCCACTAATTAACCTCGAGATGGGATGTGAGCATCTGGCACAGCCACTATAACCCACTGTAGATCAGGAACTCGGAACTTCTTAGGAACTTGATAACTGTGATGGCGAGGTGTACGACACGGCCGCTAATTAAACTCGAGATGGGAAGTAAGCATACGACACATACGTTATAACCCACTGCAGATTAGGAACTCGGAACTTCTTAAGGAACTTGATAACTGTGATGGCGAGGCATACGGCACGGCCACTAATTAACCTCAAGATCTAATGTGAGTATACGACATGACCGCTATAACCCACTGTAGATCAAGAACGTGCAAACTCTTCAAAAATTTGATAACTGTGTGATGGCGAGGCATACAACACGGCCACTAATTAACCTGGTGATAGGATTTGAGTATACGGCACGGCCGCTATAACCCACTGTAGATCAGAAACTAGAAAAATTTTTAGGAACTAGATAATTGTGAGATGGCGAGGCGTACAACACAGCCGCTAGTTAACCTCATGATAGGATGTGAGCTTACGGCATGACCGCTATAACACACTATAGATTAGGAACTCGGAATTTCTTTAGGAACTTGATAACTGTGATGGCGAGGTGCACGGCACGAGTGTGAATTCACCAGGAGATGGGATGTGAGCATAAGGCACGGCCGCTATAACCCACTGTAGATTAGGAACATGGAAAGTCTTCCGGATTTTGATAACTATGTGATGGTAAGGCATATGACATGGCCACTAATTAACCTCGAGATGGGATGTGAGCATCTGGCACGGCCTCTATAACCCACTATAGATCATGAACTTGGACGCTCTTCAAGCATTTGATAACTGTGTGATGGCGAGGCATACAACACGGCTGCAACTTAACCTAGAAATAGGATGTGAGTATACGGCATGGCCGCTATAACCCACTGTAGATCTAGAACTTGGGAACTCTTCAGGAATTTGATAACTGTGTGATGGCGAGGCGTACAACACGGCTGCTAATTAACCTTAAGATAGGATGTGAGCATACAGCACAATGGCTATAACCCACAGTAGATCAGGAAGTCGGAACTTTTTTAGGAACTTGATAACTGCGATGGCAAGGTGCACGACACTGCTACTAATTAACCTCGAGGTGGGATGTGAGCATTCGACATAACCACTATAACTCACGGTAGATAAGGAACTTGGATACTTTTCAGCAATTTGATAACTATGTGATGGCGAAGCGTACAGCACAGCCGCTAGTTAACCTCGAGATACGATATGAGCATACGGCACGACCGCTATAACCCCCTGTAGATCACGAACTCAGAACTTCTTTAGGAACTAGATAACTGTGATGGCGAGGCGTATGGCACGGCTACAAATTAACAACGAGAAGGGATTTCAACATAGTGCACGGCCGCTATAACCCACAGTAGATCAAGAACTCGGTACATCTTAGGAACTTGATAATTGGGAGATGGTGCGGCATACAGCACAGCTGCTAGTTAACCTTAAGATAGGATGTGAGCATACAACACGACCGCTATAACCCACTATAGATCAGGAACTAGAAAACCTTTTAGGAACTTGATAATTGTGAGATGGTGAGGTGTACAGCACAACCGCTAATTAACCTTAAGATAGGATGTGAACATACGGCACAACCACTATAACACACTGTAGATCAAGAACTCAAAATTTCTTTAGGAACTTGATAACTGTGATGGCGAGGCATACGACACAGCTGCTAATTAACCTCAAGATGGGATGTGAGCATAGGGCACGGCCGCTAGAACCCATTGTAGATCAGGAACTCGGAACTTCTTAGGAACTTGATAACTGTGATGGTGAGACGTACGGCATGGTCGCTAATTAACCTCGAGATGGGATCTGAGCATACGACATGTCTGCTATAACCTACAGTAGATCAGGAACTTGGAAACTCTTCCAAAATTTGATAACTGTGTGTTGGTGAGGCGTATGACACGGCCACTAGTTAACCTCAAGATAAGATGTAAGCTTATGGCACGGCCACTATAACCCACTGTAGATCACGAACTTGGAAACTCTTCTAGAATTTGATAACTGTGTGATGACAAGGCATACGACATTGCCTCTAATTAACCTGGAGATGGGATGTGAGCATACGGCATGGCCGCTATAACCCACTGTTGATCTGGAACTTGTAAACTCTTCAGGAATTTGATAACTGTGTGATGACAAGGCGTACGAAACGGCCATTAACTAACCTGGAGATAGGATCTGAGCATACTGCAGGGCCACTATAACCCATTGTAGATCAGGAACTTGGAAACTCTTTAGGAATTCGATAACTATGTGATGGCGAGGCGTACTGCACTGCCGCTAGTTAACCTTAAGATAGGATGTGACCATATGGCACGGCCGCTATAACCCATAGTAGATCAGGAACTCAGAACTTTTTTAGGAACTTGATAATTGCGTTGGAAAGGCACACGGCATGGCTACTAATTAACCTCGAGGTGGTATGTGAGCATGAGATACGACCACTATAACCCACTGTAGAACAGGAACTTGGAAGCTCTTCAGGAATTTGATAACTATGTGGTGGCGAGGCGTATGACATGGCTGCTAATTAACCTCGTGATAGGATGTGAGCGTATGGCACGACAGCTATAAGCCACTGTAGAACAAGTACGTTAAAACTTTTTAAGCATATGATACTTGTGTGATTGTTAGGCTTACAGCACGGCCGCTAGTTAACCTCAAGATATGAGGTGAGGATATGGCACCACCGCATTAACCCACTATAGATCAGGAACTCGATACTTCTTTAGGAACTTGGTAACTGTGGCGGCGAGGCGTACGACACGGTTGCTAATTAACCTCGAGATGGGATGTGAGCATATGGCACGACCACTATAACCCACTGTAGATCAGGAACTTGGATACTCTTCCAGAATTTGAAAACTGTGTGATGGTGAGGCGTATGACATGGCCACTAATTAACCTCGAGCTGGGATGTGAGCGTATGGCACAGCCACTATAACCCACTGTAGATCATCAACTTGGACACTCTTCAAGAATTTGATAACTGTGTGATGGCGAGGCGTATGACATAGTTGTAAATTAACCTCGAGATAGGATGTGAGCATACGACACGGGCGCTATAACCCACTGTAGATCAGGAACTCGAAACTTCTTAGGAACTTGATAACTGTGATGGCGAGGCGTACGGCATAGTCGCTAATTAACCTCGAGATGGGATGTGTGCATATGGCATGACCACTATAACCCATTGTAGATCGAGAACTTGGAAACTCTTCTAGAATTTGATAACTATGTGATGGTGAGGCGTATGACACGGCCACTAATTAACCTCGAGATAGGATGTGAGCGTATAGCACGGCCGCTATAACCCACTATAGATTATGAACTTGGACACTCTACAGGAATTTGATAACTGTGTGATGGCGAGGCGTACGACACGGTTGTAAATTAACCTCGAGATAGGAGGTGAGCATACGGCACAGCCGCTATAACCCACTGTAGATTAGGAATTTGGAAACTCTTCATGAATTTTGTAACTGTGTGATGGCGAGGCGTACGACACAGCTACAAATAAACCTCGAGATGGGATGTGAGCATATGGCATGACCGCTATAACCCACTGTAGATTAGGAACTTGAAAACTCTTTAAGAACTTGATAATTGTGTAATGGTGAGGCGTACGACACGACTGCTACTTAACCTCGAGATTGGATGTGAGCATATGGCACGGCCACTATAACCCAATGTAGATCAGGAACTTGAAAACTTTTTAAGAACATGATAATTGTGTGATGGTGAGGCGTATAGCCCGACTGCTAGTTAACCACAAGATACGATATGAGCGTACGACACGACTGCTATAACCCACTTTAGATCAGGAACTTGGAACTTCTTAGGAACTTGATAGCTGTGATGGCGAGGCGTATGGAACGGCCGCTAAATAACCTCGAGATGGTATTTGAGCATACGACACGACCGCTATAACCCACTGTAGATTACGAACTTGGAACTTCTTTAGGAACTTGATAACTGTGATGTGGAGGCGAACGACACGGATGCTAATTAACCTCGAGAATGGATGTAAGCATACGACACGACCACTATAGCCCACTGTAGATCAGGAACTTGGAAACTCTTCAGGAATTTGATAACTGTGTGATGGTGAGGCGTACGACACGGCTGCTACTTAACCTCGAGATTGGATGTGAGCATATGGCACGGCCGCTATAATCGACTATAGATAAGGAACTTGAAAACTTTTGAATGTTTAAAATGTGTATAAAACACCAATGAATATTTAGAACCCCAAATTAAAAATTAACAATTCAAGCTTATTATCAAACAATGTATGTGTGGAATATGAACATAAGCTAAACAAAGAATTGATAAAAAAAAATCTAAACCCAATAAAATCACAACCACAGTAGAAATTAAATGGCAAGGATTAAGGGAAGAGAGATGCGAACACAAGGACAACACAACGATGTGTTATCGAAGAGGAAACCGAAGTCCTCGGTGTAAAACCTCTCCGCCGCCCTCCAAGCGGTAAATAATCCATTGGAGAATTAATTTGGGATACATGTGATGCCCAAATTTGATTGATTGTGTGATGCGTGTGGGCTCAGAGACACTACCCCACAAAGTGGGCCCTAACGAGGACGTTAGGGATTTAAGTGGGGAGATTGTGATGCCCCAATTTGATTGATTGTCTGATGCGTGTGGGTGTGTGATGAGTCCCACATCGGGTATTTACTGGGTTGAACTGGGCTTTATTAACAACTGCAAGGAGCCTCAATTGTGACTAGTCCTTTTGAGGTATAGCGCAGATGTGGCTAGCGTTTTTCGTTAGGTCGTTACAATACATGAACAGCAGAAGACCCTCCAAGCCTAATCTACCCAGTGTACCTAAGCCCTCCGAGCTTCTACTCCAATGAGGTTACGCCGAACCTTTGTCTTCTCTAGTTTACCGGATTCCGCTATAGCCCATAGCATCAAACAATATCAATTGGTCCTTTCCTAACTAATTCCCAAGCACCAAAAATCCTTCTCACAGATATGGGTATGGTGAGAAAAGGATTTGGCTAATAAACCCCTCAAGGATGTAACAATGGAGAGGGTGAGAGTTGAGGAATTTGAAGAGTCACTATGTAAAGATTGTGGATGAGTCAATCTTGTTTTTCTCTAGGGTTTCTCTCTCAAAATTCTCTTTAGAAGCTCTCAATATTTCGTGGGTATAAGGGGTATTTATACTGGAGTGAGAAAGGAATGTGAAGAGTCAGTTTTTCAAAACATAATGGACTCGCGACTTAACTGAGTCGCGAGTCCAAGCTGTAAGTTAACTGAATGGCCAGTCTGGACTTTTTGTCCTGTAGTGCTATAGTTGGCATGACAGTTCAGCTTCTCTGCATGCTTCACTCGTGTGCATCCTCTGGCGGCTTGCCAGTCGCGAGCCACTCGCGAGATCCAGTCGTGAGTCCCTGCTTTAATGCACAGTTTTAAGCATTTCTTCACACTTTCTCCCACATTACCCTTACATGATTCCCACCTAAATACAGGGTTTCTAAGTGCTGAATTACAAGCAAATTGGCACGGAATTAAAGCCAACAAGATGGTTGATTAAATTCAACCTTACAATTTCCCCTTTTGGCTATTCCGTGACAAAACCCTAAAACATACTCTAGACTTAACATATGAGTTGGGAACAGTTGAACAAAACTCACTCATACCTAACTCTAGAATCTATGAAGCTCTTGAACCATAAGAACAAGTATCTCCTAAAACATAACAACATAGTATAATCATTGTATGCAGAAAACTTGTAATGCATATGGAGCAAGCACAATGCGATCAAGCAAAATGGACTTAAGAAATAAACCATGGCTTGACCAAAAATGAACAATCACTATAACTAGTGATCACAATGCTCATTCACACACGGAATGAACATCCGGACATGCAAGCTAATAAGCTTAATGCAAAGTATTATTTGCATGTCCAACACTCAACCGATACATAAACACTAGGTAAATGCATCAAGGATAAAAATCCAACAAAGGGCACAAGAGTGATGTACTTAAAGAAAATGCAAAACATTAATCAACAAGTATTACGCTACAAAGCAATGGTACAAAACCCAAAGTACATAAAAACTAAAAATAAACTAAGTCATATGATAGCAAATACACAAAGCATTAAACATAGGCAGCTCCTGCACAACATCAGTACTCCCCCTATCATTATACTCAGTACTCCCCCTTTCATCATCATCTCCCCCTTTTTGTCATGGAATAGCTAGTCCTCATTTTCTTCTAGCTTCCTTTGGATTTGGTCCAATTGGATTTGGAAAGAAGTGAACTTCGTATCACAACGGATGTGGTGATGGTGTAGGAGAGTAGCAAGTCCGGACATCTTGGTGCTTATTGTTGGGGTTTATGCCCTAAAATCCAATTTATTGGCATGTTATAAATAATTAAGTTGTTTAATTATATGAGACTATTTATGAACTAATGGGACATTATCTTAGTCCATGAGATGCATAGTATGTGATTTATGTGAAAAGTCACAGAAAGATATAAATCACAAGTTCTTTGTAAACTCAAAATGTAGTTCGTAGTCGGTGATGAAATTAGGCATTTCATCTGCGAAGACTATAACATATCAACTAAGATGATTTGTCTTGATCATGGAAGTGGAGACTTCTAGGTGATATGTTAATATGTTTTAAGAGTTAAGACATATTGAACTGGACCGCTGTGAGATTTATTATTCACCTAACGACTGTCAAATGAATAATAAATCTCACGACTTCTATTTACATCAACTCTAAATCCTGAGAGAATAATGGACTTGATCATGAGATGTAGGTTGCTTTGATATATCAGGAGTGAGATCTATTAGTTATGGTCAAAACCTCAGTATGTTAGGCAGCCGCATTTAGTGTTGATGGAACATATATTCTCAAGATGGAATTCATAATCTCTTAACGGAGATATAAAATATTCCCTTGAGATAAGTTTAATGGGTTTGGTTATTCAGAGTGTTGGACCCAACCACTTTAGTAAGAAGTTACTAAAGTATATATTTATGAAATTGGATTTCATAAATATATGATGAATAACGTAAAGGATTAAACTAGGTACTCAAGGATTAAGATGTAGTAATCTTCAAAGTGGCAGTCAACATTCATAACTTTGTATTACTACGAATATTTTAATGAAGGGGTTGTATGTATAATAAAGTCTTGGGATATAATTTATTAATAAGGCCTAGAGTGCAATTATATTCTTATAGTGGTATTGAATATAATTAATGGTAACTTTGGACTTGTCAAGAGTTGACAGAAAAGCTCAAGGCCCATTGGAGCTAGAGTCTTATTTGTTCCCTTTGGTCCCATCTCAAGCCACAAATTAAAGCCCAATTGGGTAGGCCCAAAAGGCTAACCCAATTAGATAATCGGTCTTTATTTAATAAGAGTTATTAAAAAAAGGAACAACTAACGTAGTTTGTACGTACGTATGATAAAAAGAAAAAGAAATCAGTTTTTCTCCACAAGGAGAAGAAGAAGGATTTTTCTTTAAGAATCTATGTACAAAAGACTGATGGAGAGACCACACATCTTGGGCACCATGTGGAATTGAGATGAAAATTAAAGGTATTCTCAAGTCGTGGTTTTGAAATTCACTGCATCAAGGTACGCTTCCTCATTCTTTATTCTAGAATTCATGGTTACATGTTATCTTTCATGATTGAAGTAGATCCGTGTTTGTTGCTTCCGCTGTGTGTTTTGTATGAGATATAAAACCAGATTTTTCCAACACTTATGTCATGGATGGATGCCATAATGTTATCCAATTTCTCATCATAGGAGGATGAGGCAGAGTGTGAACCATTAGGAGGTGCTGAAGTTTCTATCTTGATTCCCTTTCGACTGTGATCAATGCTAGCGTTGAGTGTACGACTGTTGATTGGACTTGGCTTCAGGTAAGGAGACTCATTGTCAGATGGATGAATGCCTTTGAGCTTTAAAATCCTTGAAATGAGGCAACAAAACAGAATGCATGCCCTTGAATCAGTTCGTAGAACCGTTTTGCGAAAGATGAAAGATATGAGCACAAATGTCGATCTCTTCCTCCGAAATCAGATCATGAAGGAACAAGTCTTTCCCTAGATTCATATACCTGGTGCTGGATAGAGGATATAGATTGTGAAACACGATTATTGTAAGCATCCTCAGTTCGGGAGATAGGGAGGAAACATTGATTGAATTCCCAGTTTGGGAGAATTCCAAGTTTCTTCCAAGGGTTCCCCGAAGTAAATCTTCATCTAGATGCAAATCATCATATATCGGTGTTGTAGCAAGCATTGGCCGGTTGATGTGTAGGATTGCTACCAGATAAACAGGAGACACGAAGAAACTCTTTCCTCTAACCCAGCATTTGAGCTCATCTCATTCCACCATGTTCACGTACGCAACATCAAGGTTAGAGAGAAGAAAATTCCAATCCTTGGTGGCAAACCATATGGGAATGTTGGTTTCACGAAAAGATGATTGGTCAACAGCTCTTTCAACTAGTGGTGTGGCTTCTCTGAAATAATTTTCATGGGTCTGAAAGGCAGCATAGGATCTGAATTTGTGGGGATCATATACTCCTGACGGTGATCGGGTCCTTTTTGGCCTAGGAGAGGGGTCATCAACATCAATCACCGGCTCTTTTCCTTTGCTGCTACCTCCTTTCACAGCTGCACTCTTGAATGGAGACATTTTCATCAGGGAGCAAAAGAGACCACACAAGACAACAAACTCTATTAGCACAGAGTTAGTCCCAAAAAAAATATTGTGGAAAACCCTAAAATCATTAGGGTCACAATCATGTCATAGAATGTGTGTGTGCTACAAATAACACATTGTGCAGCCAAAGACAGAGTGAAATAATGCATATCCAACACAACCCATACAACAATCTCAGCAATCAATCTGTGTAACCCTCACGACTAGAGCTTTCACCCGCGAATAAATCGCCAATTTGAGTCACGAGAAACCTCAAAACCTAGTTTTTAAAAAAATTTCTAAGTATTTTTCGCAACTGAGACAATGACCCGTCAGTGAGTCGCGAAAACCTACTGTATGAGCTCGCGACTGGGGACATGCTACTAGCCTGACCCGCGACCAAGTCACCAAAACAGGGCAACACTGTTTTTGAAAAATTTACACTTTTTGTAAAAACAAAATACTTTCCAAAAACAACTAAAACACTTAAAAATATTTTTGTGTTTGATCAACAAAGATTGAGCCTGTGAAAACACATTTAATCAAGTACAATCACACAAATGAATATGGCATTCATTGAACATAAACATGTGTGATGTGTGTGGATATCAACAATGAGATAGTCCTTAGTCTAACATGAAGTTTCAATGATCAATTCAACCAAGACATACACAATTAGCACTAGATAAAGTGACCCATCTCAATTATAGAAATATGCATATATGACCTCCCACATAGCTTGATAACAAAACTTTGAAACTTTTCATTTGGCTCCATATACATCATATCATTTGATGTTTTTGAATCATTACATCTCATTGTGAGATCAATGCCTGAAATTTTTGATATTTCAATTGATGAGCAAGCCTTTGGATTTTTGGGCATTATACATTTCATTTTACATCGCTTTCCCTTTTTCCTAGTCAAATACTAGTATGTGCGACAGGCTTTTGCAGGTCATTATCTCTTTTCATTTAAAGATTTACATTTGTTGAGCTCTTAAGCAAAAACAATATAATAAAAGAGTGGGAAGATATATAGGCACAAGTCTATGCATGACTTAAGATCAACAAAACCATTGACTAATCATTCATGGCAAATTTGAAGATCTATTTACAACAATCACATAGATGTCAAGATTTCTCCCACAATGATATGAGTGCATAGGGAACAAGTTATGCTCGTAAATGCACAAAACCATTAGTACAAAGGTACAAGGCAAAATATGCTTTCGACAAAACACAATAATGTCAATCAAACTTTTTGGATTTTCTGCTTTTTATGTGTTTTTGGATTTTTGACATAAAAGTAAGAAAAGATTGATCCAAAAACAACAATGTAAAAACATTTAAAGCAAAAGCAAACAAGCAAAACATGCTATACAAACAGCCAACAAAGTAGTGTGTGCTCTAAACTAGAGAAATCAACTCAAGACAAAGAAATAAAGCACACATCACACATGAGATTCAAGGAATTGTACCAACACCAATGGTCTTACGGAGTGATTCAAACCGTGGACCATCGAGTGGCTTGGTGAAGATGTCCGCCTTTTGGTTGTCCGTATGAATGAATTCAAGACATACAACTTTATCTTCCACCAAATCTCGGATGAAATGGTAGCGTATCTCTATGTGTTTTGACTTGGAATGCTAAACCGGATTCTTAGAGAGATTTATAGCACTAGTGTTATCAAAGAAAACACACATTGTATCTTGCGGAATCCCATAGTCATGAAGTAGCTTGTTCATCCAAAGTAGTTGTGTACAGCAACTTCCAGCAGCTATATACTCAGCTTCAGCTGTAGAGAGAGACATGAAATTTTGTTTCTTGCTCATCCAAAAGACAAGATTGTTTCCAAGATAGAAGCAGCCACCTGAAGTACTCTTTCGATCATCCACACTTCCAATCCAATCGGCATCCGAATAACTAGCAAGACAAGCATTAGAGTCCTTTGAGTACCATAAGCCACAATCCGGAGTTCCATTGACATATCTTATGATTCGCTTCACCGCAGTCAAGTGGGATTCTTTCGAAGTAGCCTGATATCAAGCACAAACACCCACGCTAAAAGCAATATCCAGTCTACTTGCCATGAGATAGAGTAAACTCCTAATGATACTCCTATACAAGGTTGGACTTACTTCTACCCCAGAAGAATCAACATTGAGCTTCATAGATGAACTCATAGGAGTAGAGGCATGCTTCTTGGAGTTTGATCCAAACTTTTTGACTATATTTCGAGCATATTTTTCTTGTGAAATGAATATGCCTTCCTTCCTTTGTTTGACTTGAAGACCCAAGAAGAATGTAAGCTCCCCCACCATACTCGTCTCAAACTCTTTCTTCATTTCCTCAAAAAATTCTATGGCTCGAGCATCAATGGTAGCTCGAAATACTATGTCATCAACATATACTTGAGCTACGAGAAGATAATCCTCATCATTCTTAACAAACAAAGTTCGGTCAGCATACCCTCTTTTGAATCCTCTATCCAAGAGGTACTGAGTGAGCCAATCATACCAAGCTCTTGGAGCTTGTTTCAAGCCATAAAGTGCTTTCTTCAATCTCAGCACATGGTCCTGAAAGTGAGGATCTTTGAAGCCTTAGGGTTGTTCAACAAACACTTCTTCATTCAGATAGCCATTTAGAAATGCACATTTCACATCCATTTGGTAGAGTTTGAAGTTCATGGTGCATGCAATTGACATGAGAATGCGAATAGACTCAAGCCTTGCCACGGGAGTGAAGGATTCATCAAAATCTACTCCTTCTGCTTGAGTGTATCCTTGAGCCACTAGCCGAGATTTATTCCGGATAATCTCTCCATCTTCATCAGTCTTGTTTTTGAAGATCCATTTGGTGCCGATGACATGAACACCTTCAGGCCTATGAGCGAGTTGCCATACATCATTCCTCACAAATTGATTCAGCTCTTCATGCATTGACTCAATCCAATTTTCATCTTGAAGAGCTTCTTCTACCTTTTTCGGCTCAAATTGAGCTAGATAGCAATGATATGTCACATGATTGGCCAGAAGTTTGTTTCCCTTTCTAAGGCGAAGACCTTCATCTAAAGACCCAATAATGTTACTTTTCGGATGGTTTTTAACCACTAGTGATGATGGCTTCTTTGAAGTGGACACTTCATCATTTCGAGAGATAGGAGGATGAACTTCCGGAGGAGTGAGAGGACTTGATGTTCTAGACATTGATCTAGTCTCCACTCTTGAGTTTACGGGAGTTGATTCCTTTTCCGGTGTATATCCTTCAACCTCAATATCAAGGGCTTCGACCTCAACAGTGGGTTCTTTAGTGCTTGGCCCTTCTCCATCATCAACCATCTCTACTTTTGTTATAGCATCATCAATTTTCAAGTTGATGGACTCTATTACTGTCTTTGTTCTCTTGTTGTAGACTCTGTATGCCCGGCTACTCGCAGAATACCCAAGGAAGTTACCTTCATCACTTTTCGCATCAAACTTCCCAAGATTCTCCCGATCATTGAAAATGTAGTACTTGCTTCCGAATACCCGAAAGTACTTCACTTTTGGCTTTTTTCCATTCCAAATTTCATATGTAGTCTTCTTCGTTCCTACTCGAAAGTATATTCTACTGCCAATGTGACATGAAGTGTTCACAGCTTCTCCCCAAAACTTTTGTGGAATTTGCTTGTTGAGTAGCATGACCCTTGCCATCTCTTGAATTACCCGAACCCCATTTTGTTGAGGAGTCTTAGGAGCCGAAAATTCCTTCTTAATCCTATTCTTTTCGCAAAAAGAATCAAATCGTGCATTCTCAAATTCCTTGCCATGATCGCTCCTTATCTTGACAATAGATACCCCCTTTTCATTTTGAAGCCTCTTGCATAGAACCTCTATTTTCTCACATGCTTCTGATTTTTCCCTAAGGAATTCCACCCATGTGTATCTTGAGAAGTCATCAACAATGACCATAATGTATCTTTTTCCTCCTAGACTTTCAGTTCTTATGGGCCCCATTAGATCGACATGAAGGAGCTCTAAGCATCAAGAAGTAGCAATCACATTCACCTTTTGATGACTTGCCTTTGTTTGCTTCCCTATTTGACATGCACCACAAATGGTTTTCTCCACCTTTCCAAATTTTGGAAGTCCTTCAACCACCTCAAGTTTCAAAACTTTAGCCATTTGTTTGAAGTTTGCATGACTGAACCTTTGATGCCAAAGTTCCAACATGTCAACTCGAGCACTTCTACAGGAAATTGGTGCCATGGGGACTACTCCATAACAATTGTCGGTGGTCCTATTTCCTTTCAAGACTTGAATCCCTTCTTCATCAATAATTATGCACCCCTTCTTTGAGAATTGAACAAGAAAGTCCTCATCACATATTTGAGTGATGCTTAAGAGATTTGCCTTCATCCCTTTGATGTATAAGACATCCTTCAATAGAGGTAATCCAGGAATCTCAACAGTCCCTTTGCCGAGAACTTGAGCATAACTTCCATCCCCAAATGTCACATAGTCACCAACCTTCTCTTTGAGTGACCTAAACAATGTTTTATCTCCTTTCATATGATGAGAACAGCCGCTATCAAGATACCATAGGCATGAATTAAAAACCTTCAAAGAAGTGTGCACAAAAAAGCAAGCATGAGATAAGCACTCTTGACCTTCAAATAGAAACTTATCTTCATTTTCCATGCTCTTGTTGGATTGAATTTTCTTTTTCAGATTATCAATCTTATCACACAAAATTCTATTTCTTCTTTTATACTTCTTAATCAAAGAATTAGACTTACATAGGCTATTGTGTAAGATGTGATTCTCATTTTCAAAATACTTCAACATGTGAACAAACATCCTAGCATGTTTCTTTCTTTTCAATAACTCTAGGAGTTCATTGTTAGGACACCCTTCAAACAAACTCATAGAGTCATTATCACGACCATTTAAACCACAATTCAGCATAGCCTTTTCCATAGCTTCATCCATAGCTAAGGGGTCTAGGATCGCACTTAGGTGATTAAACCACAGCAAATGCACCCGCTCTGATACCAATTGAATGTTCAAAATGTGTATAAAACACCTATGAACGTTTAGACCCCCAAATTACAAATTACCAATTCAAGCTTATTATCAAACAATGTAAGTGCGGAATATGAACATAAGCTAAACACAAAATTGATAAAACAATCTAAACCAAATAAAATCACAATCACAATAGAAATTAAATGGAAAAGATTAAGACAAGAGAGATGTAAACACAAGGACAACATAGTGATGTGTTATCGAAGAGGAAACTGAAGTCCTCTGTGTAAAACCTCTCTGCCGCCCTCCAAGCGATAAATAATCTACTAGAGAATCAAGTTGGGATACATGAACAGCAGAAGACCCTCCAAGCCAAATCTACTTAGTGTACCTAAGCCCTCCAAGCTCCTACTCCAACGAGGTTACGCTGAACCTTTGTCTTCTCTAACTTACTGGATTCCGCTATAGCCCATAGCATCAACCAATATCAATTGGTCCCTTTCTAACTGCTTCCCAAGCATCAAAAAGCCTTCTCACCGATATGGGTATGTTGAGAAAAGGATTTGGCAAATGAACCTCTCAAGGATGTAACAATGGAGAGGGTGAGAGTTGAGGAATTTAAAGAGTCACTATATAAAGATTGTGGATAAATCAATCTTGTTTTCCTCTAGGGTTTCTCTCTCAAAATTCTCTCTGGAAGCTCTCAATATTTTGTGGGTATAAGGGGTATTTATACTGGAGTGAGAAAAGAATGCGAAGAGTCAGTTTTTCAAAACAAAGTGGACTGGCAACTTGACTGAGTCGCGAGTCCAAGCCGCGAATTACTGAATGGCCAGTCTAGAATTTTTATCCTGTAGTGCTACAACTGGCATGACAGTTCAGCTTCTCTACATGTTTCACTCATGTGCATCCTCTGGTGGCTTGCAAGTCGCGAGCCACCCGCAAGATCCAGTCGCGAGTCCTTACTTCAATGCACAGTCTTGAGCATTTCTTCACACTCTCTCACACACTACTCTTACATAATTCCCAACTAAATACAGGGTTTCTAAGTGCTGAATTACAAGCAAATTGGCATGGAACAAAACCAACAAGATGGTTAATTAAAATCGACCTTACAACTTTTTAAGAACTTGATAATTGTGTGATGGTGAGGCGTATAGCACGGTTGCTAGTTAAGCTCAAGATACGATATGAGCATACGGCACGATCGTTATAACCCACTATAGATTAGGAACTTGAAACTACTTTAGGAACTCGACAACTGTGATGGCGAGGCGTACGGCACGGCTGCTAATTAACCACGAGATGGGATGTGAGCATAGGGCATGGCTGCTATAACCCATTGTAGATCAGGAACTCGGAACTTCTTAGGAACTTGAAAACTGTGATGGCGAGGCATATGGCACGGCCGCTAATTAACCTCGAGATGGGATGTGAGCATACGACACGACCGCTACAACCCACTGTATATCAGGAACTTGGAAACACTTCCGGGATTCGATAACTTTGTGATGGTGAGGCGTAAGACACGGCCACTAATTAACCTCGAGATAGGATGTGAGCATATGGCACGGGTCGCTAGAACCCATTGTAGATCAAGAACTTGGACACTCTTCAGGAATTTGATAACTATGTGATGGCGAGGTGTACAACACGGCTGTAAATTAACCTCGAGATAGGATGTGAGCATACGGCACTACCACTATAACTCACTGTAGATCAGGAACTTGGAAACTCTTTAAGAATTTGATGACTATGTGATGGTGAGGCATACTGCGCGGTCGCTAGTTAACCTCAAGATAGGATGTGACCATATGGCACGGCCACTATAACCCTCAGTAGATCAGGAACTCGGAACCTTTTTAGGAACTTGATAACTGTGATGGCATGATGCACAGCACGGCTACTAGTGAACCTCGAGGTGGGATGTGAGCACACGACATGACCTCTAGAACCCACTGTAGATCAAGAACTTGGAAACTCTTCAAGAATTTGATAACTGTGTGATGGCGAGGCGTACGACACGGCTGCTACTTAACCTTGAGATAGGATGTGAGCATACGGCACGGCCGCTATAACCCACTATAGATCAGGAACTCGAAACTTCTTTAGGAACTTGATAACTATGATAGTGAGGCGTATGGTATGGCACGACCGCTATAACCCACTGTAGATCAGGAACTTGGAAACTCTTCCACAATTTGATAACTGTGTGACGGCAAGGCATAGGACACGGTCGCAAATTAACCAGGAGACGGGATGTGAGCATACCGCATGGCCGTTATAACCCACTGTTGATCAGGAACTTGGAAACTCTTCAAGAATTTGATAACTATGTGATGGCGAGGCGTACGACACGGCCAATAATTAACCTTGAGATTGGATTTGAGCATACAGCACGGCCACTATGACCCACTGTAGATCAGGAACTTGGAAACTTTTCAGGAATTTGATAACTATGTGATGATGAGACATACAACACGGCCGCTAATTAACCTCGAGATGGGATGTAAGCATATGGCACGGCCGCTATAACTCACTGTAGATCATGAACTTGAAAACTCTTCAGGAATTTGTTAACTGTGTGATGGCGAGGCATACGATAGGGCTGCTAATTAACCTTGAGATAGGATGTGAGCATACGGCGCGACGGCTATAACCTACTGTAGATCATGAACTTGATAACTTTTTAAGAACTTGATAATTGTGTGATGGCGAAGCGTACAGCACAACCACTAGTTAACCTCAAGATACGATGTGAGCATACGGCAGGATCGCTATAACCCACTGTAGATCAGGAACTCAGAAGTTTTTCTGAACTTGATAACTACGGTGGCAAGGTGCACGGCACGGCTACTAATTAACCTCGAGGTGGGATGTATGCATACGACACGACCACTATAACCCACTATAGATCAGGAACTTGGAAACTCTTCAGGAATTTGATAACTGTGTGATGGCGAGGCGTACAACATGGCTGATTATTTACCTCGAGATAATATGTTAGCATACGTCATGGCCGCTATAACCCACTATAGATCTGGAACTTGAAAACTTTTAAAGAACTTGATAATTGTGTAATGGTGAGGTGTATAGCACGGCCGCTAGTTACCCACAAGATACGATGTGAGCATACGACACGACCGCTATAACCCACTATAGATCAGGAACTCGGAACTTCTTTAGGAACATGATAGCCGTGATGGTAAGGCGTTCGGCACGGCTGCTAATTAACCACGAGATGGGATGTGAGCATTAGGCACGACCACTATAACCCACTATAGAACAAGGACTCGAAACTTCTTTAGGAACTTGATAACAGTGATGGCTAGGCGTATGGCACGACGGCTAATTAACATCGAGATGGGATGTGAGCATACGGCATGACCGCTATAATCAACTGTAGTTCAGGAACTTGGAAACTCTTCCGGAATTTGATAACTGTGTGATGGTGAGGCGTATGACACGACCACTAATTAAACACAAGATGGGATTTGAGCATATGTCACTACCACTATAACCTAATGTAGATCATGAACTTGGAAACTCTTTAGGAATTTGATAACTGTTTGATGTGAGGCATACGACACGACCGCTAATTAACCTGGAGATGGGATGTGAGCATATGCCACAACCGCTATAACACACTGTAGATTAGGAACTTGGAAACTCTTCAGGAATTTGACAACTGTATGATGGAGAGGTGTACAGCACGGACGCTAGTTAACCTCAAGATAGGACGTGAGCATATGGCACGGCCGCTATAACCCACTGTGGATCAGGAATTCAAAACTTTTTTAGGAACATGATAACTGTGATGGCAAGGCATACAACACAGCTGTTAATTAACCTCGAAATGGGATTTGAGCATACGACACGGCCACTATAACCAATTGTAGATCAGGAACTCAGAAATTTTTTTGGAACTTGATAACTGCCATGGCAAGGCGCACGACATGGCTACTATAACCCACTTTAGATCAGGGACTTAGAATTTCTTTAGGAACTTGATGAGTGTGATGGCGATGCGTACGACACGGCCGCTATAACCCATTGTAGATCAGGAACTTGGAAACTCTTCAGGAATTTGATAACTGTGTGATGGCGAGGCATATAACACGGCTACTAGTTAACCTTAAGATAGGATGTGAGCATACGGCACAACCGCTATAACCCACTGTAGATCAGGAACTCGGAACTTCTTTAGGAACTTGATAACTGTGATGGCAAGGCGTACAACACAACTGCTAATTAACAAAGAGATAGGATGTGAGCATAAGGCACAGTCGCTATAACCCACTGTAGATCAGGAACTTGGAATTTCTTTAGGAACTTGATAACTGTGATAGCGAGGCGTACGGCACGGCCGCTAATTAACCTCGAGAAGGGATGTGAGCATACGACACAGCCGCTATAACCCATTATAGATTAGGAACTTAGAACTTCTTTAGGAACTTGATAACTGTGATGGCGAGGCATACGACACAACCGCTAATTAACCTCGAGATGGGATGTGAGCACACGGCACGGCCGCTATAACCCACTGTAGATTAGGAACTCGGAGCTTCTTTAGGAACTTGATAACCGTGATTGCGTGGCTTACAGCACGGCCGCTAATTAACATCGAGATGGGATATGAGCATACAGTACGACTGCTATAACCCACTGTAGATCAGGAACTTGGAAACTCTTCAGGAATTTGATAATTGTGTGATGGTGAGGCATATGACATGGCCACTAATTAACCTCGAGGTGGGATGTGAACATATGGGACGACCGCTATAACCCACTGTAGATCATAAACTTGGAAACTCTTCAGGAATTTGATAAATGTGTGATGGCGAGGCATACGACACGACCACTAATTAACTTGTAGATGGGATGTGAGCGTACGGCACGGCCGCTATAACACACTATAGATCAGGAACTTGGAAACTCTTCAGGAATTTGATAACTGTGTGATGGAGAGGGGTACAACACGGCCACTAGTTAACCTCTAGATAGGAATTTGATAACTATGATGAGGAGCAAACTTTGCATGCATTCCTCCTCTCACTCACGAGAGGTGCATCAAGGTGGTACTATAACCTAGATCCAAGCAAGACTAAGGTGTGGAATAAGCTAGTGGAGTTGTTTGTGGACCATTCATCTTCAACACCATGATCGATGTAACCCTAAGAGACTTGGAAACCACCAAACAAGGGGTGAGCGAGACATTTTTCGAGTACATGACTAAATGAAAGGGGAAGGCATGAAGGATGGTCAATAGGCCAAATGAGAAAGACCAAATCAACATGATCATCAAGAATTTGCTTCCAGCTTGTAATAGTAGGCTTTTGTTGTTTAATCACCTTACTTTCTAAGAAAAAAAAGGTTGCACGGTCTAGACTAGGTCAATCGCTATGAGTCTGGACCATCAGGAGAGTGGAAATGCTTTCAGTCATCCCAACCGTGCACCGCCATTAATGACGACTCCACTACCAGCGTTCGTCCAACAACAACTGTAGTCTATGGTAGCTGCCATGGCAGACATGTCGAACCAAAACCAAGAGTTAACTCGAGAAGTTAACAGGCACAAACAATGTCGCCAATGGCAAACGAAAGGTCTTGGGTAGAATTCGGGGGCTGGAGAAGCGAAGAACAATGCTAAGGGTGGAGAGCAGTTAAAAGGCACCGTCACATAAAGGGTGCCACATCTGGAGAAGGAGATGGATCAAAAAAAAAAAGGTCATGGAAGAGATGAGAGACTCCATGAGAAGGACCAACCATGTGGATGATCTCGTCCATGTGGACACAATGAATTTGGAGTCGCCACCTAGTTTTTGAAATGGCCTAGGAACCATATATATATATAGCGTCCTCTCGAGGAATGACCTTTTTATCTTACTATCAGTGATATGGATTCAGAGTTAAGGTACAGTCTTGGGAAGTGTAAACATAGCATTTTATACCCCTTATGACTTGGGCCCCCATTCCCCAATTATGCTGAATTCTAAGACCCAAGATTGGTTTAGGGCCCAATCAAATGTTAGATTAACTTGAGATTTGTTAAAATGAAAAATATAACTCTTAATGAGCAAATAAATCTATTTTTGGAAAAAATAAGGCCAGGGAAACCCTTGCTATGTGCACGCAAGAATCGGCTTACGCATGTAACTTTCTACATGCGTACGCAAGCCCGATCTTGCGCATGCATAGCGAATTCCAGAAACTAAACAAGGCAAGTTTTCTGCATTAATGTTGAAGTTTGGAATGAATCCCACGTCATCTGGGAGTCGTTCCAAACTCCTATTTTCACACTATAAGTAGCCTTACATAGTATATTTTCAAAGGAGACAAAAATCCCATGGGAAAACACTAAGATTCACTAGAAATAGTGAATCCAAGAGGGAGTTTTTTACAAAACGGACAAGTCAATTTTCTTTTTATTAGGGCGTTTTCTAGCCTTGGTCTTTGAGTTTAAGATTACTAATTACTTTTTTATTGAATTGTGAATAGATTTGACTGAGGGGAAGAATCAAAAATCAATCTTGGAAGTATTAATCTAAACTTTTTTTTTCCTTTTCTTTTCCTTTTTTTATGCTTTAATCTTTTTGTTTGCTTTATTTTCTTGTTGTTATATGTTTTAGTATACTTATCTAGCTTAGGTTTACGTTTTTGTATGTTTAAAAAGCATGTTAAGATGTTAGATTTAATGTTTTAAAGCTTGGTTATATTTCTAGGGTTTCTGAGCAGAAATCTGTGTACGCATAATCTTGCATGCGCACACAGGGAAGTTCATGCATGCGCATGAACTTGCCCAGAAACCCTAATTTTATTTATCAGTTTTTTGTTTCTGCCTTCACATGTATGTCTCTATTTAGTTTCTTTTCCGTACTTTTTTGCTTTCAAAGCTTTTGTTTCATATTTTTAATTGTTTGTTTGCTATCACATGTTAGAATTAGGGTTTTATTATTTTGATGCTATGAACATGCATTCACATGCCCGTGCATGATGCCATAGGTGCTGAGTTGCTGCAAGGTAAGTGAGGTAAGTCATGCATTGGTATGAACATGTATTTTAATGATGTAATATGCTTATTTTGTAGGAAAAATACATGTTTGTATCGCATACAAAACATATACAGTGGAAAATTAGCGGATCTACTTCATTCGCAATTGATAACATATACTATGTAATTTTCAGAATATAAGAACAAGAGAGTGTACCTTAGTGTGGTGAAATTCAAAAATAAAGATTAGAAGTACTTGGGAACACTTTTAATCTTCACTCCAATTCCACTTGTGCCCAAGAAGTGTGGTCTCTCAATCAGTTTATATATGTGTGTTCAAGGGAGAATAAGAGAGTGTCCTACACTCACATATAAATCATTTCATACTCTTACAAAATTATGTATGTTTCTCTCTTTATAACTGATTATCTAATTGGGCTAGCCTTTTGAGCCATTCCAATTAGGCTTTAGTATGTGGCTTGGAGTGTGACCAAAAGGGAAAAAATCAAACACTAGCTCCAATGGGCCTTGGGCTTTTCTGTCAACTCTTGACAAGTCCAAAGTTACCATTAATTATATTTAATACCACTATATAAATATAATTGCACTCTAGGCCTTATTAATAAATTATATCCCAAGGCTTTATTGTACACGCAACCCCTTCATAAAATATTCATAGTAATACAAAGTCATGAATGTAGACTGCCACTTTGAAGATTACCACATCTTAATCCTTGAATACATGGTTTAATCCTTTAAGTTATTCATCATATATTGATGAAATCCAATTTCATAAATATATACTTTAGTAACTCCTTACTAAAGTGGTTAGGCCTAATACTTTGAATAACCAAACTCATTAAACTTATCTCAAGGAAATATTTTATATCTCCGTTAAGAGATTATGAATTCCATCTTAAGAATATATGTTCCATCAACACTAAATGTGGCTGCCCAACATACTGAGGTATTGATCGTGACTTTAGATCTCAGTCCGGATATATCAAAGCAACCTACACTTTATGATCAGGTCCATCATTCTCTCAAAATTAAGAATTCATGTAAATAGAAGTCGTGAGATTTATTATTCATTTGACAGTCATTAGAAGAATAATAAATCTCACAGTGATCCAGTTCAATATGTCTAAACTCTTAAAACATATCAACATATCAACTAGAAGTCTCCACTTCCATGATCAAGACAAATCATCTTAGTTCATATGTTATAGTCCTCGCAGATGAAATGCCCAATTTCATCATCGACTACGAACTAAAATTCCGAGTTTACAAAGAACTTGTGATTTATATCTTCTGTGACTAAATCACATAAATCACATACTATGCATCTCATGAACTATATGATAATGTCTAAATATTCATATTACCATTATTTTAGATAATAATAAAACAACTTTATTAATTACAACATTAAGTCATACATTATTTCATTCTTAATGTCATACATAGCATCAAACAGTAGGATTTAAGGCACTAATCCTAACTGAATGCTCTAAAATGTGTAAAAACACAAGAGCTATTTAGACCCTCAAATTAAAATTACGGCTCGATAGATTTTACACTAACTTATACTAAGTGCGGAAAAGAGTAAATGTGAGTGTATAAACAAACAATAAAATTGTAGGGAAGAAAGATACAAACACAAGATAACACGCCGATGTGTTATCAAAGAGGAATCGATCCACTAGACAATCAGTTGGGATACATGGGTTAGCAAGAGACCCTCCAAGCCTAATCTACCCGCTGTACTTAAGTCCTCCAAGCTCCTACTCCAATAAGGCTTCTCGGAACCGTGACTTGTCTAGCTCTCCGGATCCCGCAATACGCCCAATTGCATCCGCCAAAGCCTGGCTTCTTCCAATGCTTCCCAATAGCACCAAATCCTCACTTGACATTCTAAAAGGGTGTGATAAGTGTTTGGGCTATCAACCTCTCAATGGTATGGAAATGGAGAGGTAGGAATTGAGGACAATCCACAAGCAATTGTGTAGAGATATGTGGGTGTAACAATCTCTAACTCTCAAGGTTTGTGGCTAGGGTTTTCTCTCAGAAGCACTCCTTAACATTTGTGGGTAATGTGGGTATATATAGTGTGGGTACAAAAAGTGTGCATCAGATAGGACAATCTGACAAAACAGAATGTTTCGCGAGTGTCTTGCGAGAAGGCCTTACTCGCGAGCTACTCGTGAAACACAGCTGTCTCCATCTTGTCCTGACTCTTCGCATTCCAGTCATGTGCAAGGCACATGCATCATTTCGCAGGATGCTTAGTCGCGCGATACCCATAAAAACTCTTCAGTCTTCAATTTGTTTGAGTCTTCACATTCTCTCACTCTCACACACAACCCTTACAATTAAATCCCACAATAAATACAGGGTACAAAAGATTGAATAAAATGACAATCAAATTTGGTACAGAATAAAAGCCAACAAAATAGATAGTTGTAAATTACAACTTTACAATCTCCCCCTTTGGCTATTCCGTGACAAAACCCCTAAAATATACTCTAAACTTAAACGTGAGTTTAGGAATAGTGGCAAAACTCACTCACACCTAATCTAGAAGCTATGAAGCACTTGCACATATATACCTGTAACCTGAAACACTCGCACACAAACAAAACTTTCATTAAGCTTATGACAAGTTGAATACATGGTACGTACATGAGCAAGTAAAGTGCGATCAAGTTTGTAAACACTATAAAACATATAAGCATATCTTGATCAAACAAGGTCAGTCATTAAAGAATGACTACAATGAACATTTAGCAAGTAAATGCTCATCCGAACATGCAATGCAATGAAGACCAATCACAATGATCAATTGCATGTCCAACACACAACCAGTGTAAAATACACGAAGTATATGCATTTAGGACACAAGATCCTACTAGGGTACAAGTGTGAGGTACTTAAGATATAATATCAACATCTAAAAGTACTTAAAAATGCTACAAAACATTGAGATAAACAAAAAAATTGAATATAAAACCGAAATTAAGAACAATGTACTAAAGCTTTAAACGAAAGCAATAAAAACAACTATCCAAGAGTTATAAACACTAAAACAGTTTAAACCAAAACATAAATAATGCTAAACTGCCTGTAATGAACCAATGTATGAACCAAAGTATCTAAGATCTAAGCCATGCTCCCCTTAAGCTATGCAAGCTCCCCCTCAAAATTTTCGCCCCCTTTTTTACCGGAATGGCCAAAGAGGTTAGAACTAATTGGACTCTAAATTTGATCCCTGGTCCATGGATAAATCATCGATCTGTGAGGATAAAGCCGTGATCTGACCCTGGATATGAGCAAACTGGTCCGCAGTGTGCTGCACATGAGAGTCAAGCATGGTAAACATCTGGTCCACTCTAGCTAGGAGGCGATCAAGTCTCTCTGGTCCTCTTGTTGGTGCTGAAGATGATGGCTGAGTTGAAGTCTCTGGAGCAGTGGTGAATCTATCAATCTCCTCCTCTGTGTCACCACCCTCCTCCTCAACACAATCCCATGGTACTGAAGACACACCGGTTCTGGAGCCTTTGATGTGAGCTGTGCTCCTAGTCACTGTGTATGAACCAATAGGATAGTCTCATTGTACCACAGTAAGACCACTCGGGAATTTGAGCCTTGTCTTTGCAATTAGGCCCATTATGAGTGAGGGGAATGGCATGACTGTTCTAGAGTTTTGCTTCTCAATGCTCTTCTTCAAAAGGTGGAATATGTGTCCACATATATCAATCTCCTTGTGAGTAAAGAGATCGTACAAAAAAATTGTCCTTGGAGCGGACAATGTCGTGAGGTTGGTGACTGGATATAAGTTGTGGATCATCACATGAGCAAGAGTCCTCATCTTCGGACTGAAAGGAATTGTGTTCATAGAGGTCTTCTTAAGTGTACCACCAAGAGTCAAAACCATCTCCTCAATAGAGTCCAAGCGATCAAACTCACATGTGATATACACAACATAAACAATCAAAATTTTTGAAGTTTTTTCAATTTTTATGGGTTTTTGAATTTTTGAACACACTCACACAGAACAAGTAAAGTAAGATCAACAAAAACAAGTATAAAACAAAACTTGTAAAAGAAACATGCTATAAACCGGAAGCAATAACACAAAATGAATTATGCACGTCATGATGCATGAACCTATAACCCTAAACATTGGAAGTATTAATGCATGGGCATAGGAAGTGATCATGCATAAGTACCCTTCTGCACCCACACTTTACGAGTGTTTTGGGTGAGAGCCTTAGATGGCGGGGTACGACCAACATAGCTTTCAAACCTCAGAGTGAAGCTAGCAAGGCATAGTGATATGTTCTTCAACATCTCCATAACGTCACCAATGAGATGTCCCTCACTATCTCCCTTAGCTTGTGCTCCCCTTGGTCTTCTCCTTGAAGTTTCTTGACCATGCATCAAATCAGCCTTTTTGAGTGCATGAAGCTTGAAACAATTCGGCCTTGTATGTCCTTGTGCACCACAATGATGACACAGGTGCATTACTCGAGGCCCTCTTTGATTTTTGGGTAATGACTTCCCTTTTTCCTTTGTCTTTGCACCAATGGTCTTCTTTACTACAGCAGGGGTCTCAATCTCAGGCTTTACTTCTTTACGTTTCTCTTCATTCTTGGCTGATACAAACTTCACTTCCTTCTTAGGTCGCTGCTCGAACTTCTTTCTCCGGTATAGGCCAAACCAGTCTTATCATGTGAAGGTTTTTGAGAGGACAACACATTGTCAAGTTTATCGGTGGAGATGCACTCGACCTTGACATTAGCTTGGATAATTTCAAGTTCAAGAAACTTGATCTTAGAGTAAGCTTCAACCAACTCTCCCTTGAATCCTTCTACTTCACACTTTGCTTCCTGGAGTTGCATAAGTATTCCACGATGCTCTTCTTCAACCTTTTTCATCTTTTTCACAGCAAGGTTGGCAACTTTGGCATATTTGCTACAATCTTCCAGCAAAGAATCATATGCTTCTTGTAAGTTGATTTCCCCTTCATTTTAGCATATGTCTTCATCTTCCGATTCTTCAATTTCCTCATCTTTGGAAAGATCACCAAGTTCATCAACCAATTTGCTCAAATCATTCTTTGAATCGACAGAGGCAATTGTCATGAAGGCTCGATAGTTCCCTTCACTATCACATTCTCCTTCCGTGTTTGAATTTGAGCTATCAAAATCACTCAGAGTAGTGGCAAACACTTTGCCCTTCCCTCTTAAATAGTTGGGACACTCCTTCTTGAGATGTCCATGGCCATTGCATTCGAAACACATAATTCCTTGAGGGCATTGAAACTCCTTCCCATCTTTCTTCTTAAACTCCTTCCTATCACCTTTGGAGGATGAACAATTTCCTTTCCTGAATGGCTTCCCACTATTTTTCATCTTCAGAAATTTTTGGAAGTTCTTTGCAAGGAATGCTACCTCCTTCTCCACATCAACTTCTACGAAGGAGTCATCCATTCTCTCGGGGATGGTTTTGAGAGCAAGAGATTTGCTCGACTTATGAGAAGACAATCCCAGCTCATATGTTTGGAGAGATCCAATGAACTCTTAGATTTTGATCTCATTCAAATCTTTACTTTATTCTATAGCTATGACTTTTGCTCAGAAGCTCTCCGGTAAGGACCTCAAAATCTTTCTCACCACCTTAGCATCCTCAATCTTCTCTCTGAGATTGAGCTTGGCAATTACGATTTCATTGAGCTTCCCGTAGAATGAATCAAAAGACTCATCGTCACCCATCTTGAGCTCTTCAAATCTGGTGGTAAGCATCTGGAGCTTTGTGTCCTTTACTTTCTTAGTACCCTCATAGGTAGTCTCAAGAATCGTCCAAGCTTCCTTGGCAGTCCCCACATGTGATATCCTATGAAACTCATCAGTAGACACACCACAGAATATAGTGTTAATAGCCTTACTGTTTGCATTTGCCAATGCAAGAGCTGCCTTGTCCCATTCGGACTTGGCTGTCATGGGTTTAACATACCCATTCTCGACGGAGTCCTATACCGACTCATCTATAGCACACAAGAAAGTCCTCATACAGACCTTCCAAAAGGCATAATTGCTCCCATCAAAAAATGGTGGGGCATTGAGTGATTGTGACCAGTCTATCACAAAGGGTCAAGGATCACACTCAGGTATTTAAACCAAAATAAGTGTACCTTCTCTGATACCAATTGAATGCTTTAAAATGTGTAAAAACACAAGAGCTATTTAGACCCTCAAAATAAAATTACAGTTCGATAGATTTTACTCTAACTTATACTAAGTGTGGAAAAGAGTAAATGCGAGCGTATAAACAAACAAGCTACTCTAACCCATATTCATAATAACACAGCAGTAAAATGAAATGTAAAAGAGTAGGGAAGAAAGATACAAACACAAGATAACGCACTGATGTGTTATCGAAGAGGAAATCGAAGAATTCGGCGAAAAACCTCTTCGCCGCCCTCCAAGCGGTAATCGATCCACTAGACAATCAATTGGGATACATGGGTTAGCAAGAGACCCTCCAAGCCTAATCTACCCACTGTACCTAAGTCCTCCAAGCTCCTACTTCAATAAGGCTTCTCAAAATCGTGTCTTGTCTAGCTCTCCAGATCCCGCAATACGCCCAATTGCATCCGCCAAAGCCTGGCTTCTTCCAATGCTTCCTAGCAGCACCAAATCCTCACTTGACACTCTGAAAGGGTGTGGTAAGTGTTTGGGCTATCAACCTCTCAATGGTATGGAAATGTAAAGGTAGGAGTTGAGGAAAATCCACAGGCAATTGTGTAGAGATATGTGGATATAACAATCTCTAACTCTCAAGGTTTGTAGCTAAGCTTTTCTCTCAGAAGCACTCCTCAACATTTGTGGGTAATATGGGTATATATAGTGTGGGTGCAGAAAATGTGCATCAGATAGGACAATCTGGCAAAACAGAATCTTTCGCGAGTATCTCGCAGGAAAGCCTTACTCGCGAGCTACTCGCGAAACACAGCTGTCTCCATCCTGTCCTGACTCTTCACATTCCAGTCATGTGCAGGGCACATGCATCATTTCGCGGGATGCTTAATCGCGAGATACCTGCGAAAACTCTTCATTCTTCAATTTGCTTAAGTCTTCACATTCTTTCTCTCTCACACACAACCCTTACAATTAAATCCCACAATAAATACAGGGTACAAAAGATTGAATAAAATTAAAATCATATTTGGCACGGAATAAATGCCAACAAAATAGATAGTTGTAAATTACAACTTTACACTAACAATCTCCCACTTACCCTAAAGACTATTGTGCACTAATCTAACTCCCATACCCTCCAAATGTGACTCAAAGGTCCTTTGGGGTAGGGCTTTGGTAAAGGAATTTGCTAGATCATTTACACTATCAATCTTTGCTACTACTACATCTTCTCGAGCAACAATGTCTCGAATGATGTGGTACTTTCTTTCAATGTGCTTTCCTTTCTTGTGATTCCTTGGATCTTTGGATTGTGCAATCGCTCCACTATTGTCACAAAACAATGTGATAGGAACTTGCTCCATTCTCACAACACCAAGATTAGAAAGGAATTTCTTAAGCCAAACAGCTTTCTTTGCCGCTTTACAAGCAGCAACATATTTAGCTTTCCCAAGGTGAATACACAACCTGAAGTGGACTTTCTAAAATCAAGATCTAATTGAAAAATTGAATCAGTATAGCCAATAGGTATCAAATCCTCACACCGATAAACAAGCATGTAATTTCTTGTTCTACGTAGGTACTTGAGAATATGCTTTACAGCTTGCCAATGTTTTGGTCCTAGATTTGATTGATATCGGTTGACCATGCCAACTGAATAACAGATATTTAGTCTAGTACAAAGCATGGCATACATGAGACTTCCCATTGCAAAAGCATAAGGAACTTGTCTCATGATATTTTCTTCCTCAAGAGTCTTAGGCCTTTGGTCATTAGACAGAGGAACTCCACGTCTGAAAGGAAGCAATCCTTTATTGGAGTTTTGCTTGCTAAACCATTCTAGAACCTTATCTATATATCCAACTTGTGACAAACCTAACATTCTATTCTTGCGATCTGGTCAAAGCTTGATCCCTAGAATGAAGTTAGCTTCGCCCAAGTCCTTCATATCAAATTGGCTTGACAACCAAACCTTTACTGATGACATTACCCCTACATCGTTTCCAATGAGTAGAATATTATCAACATAAAACACTAGGAACATTACTACTTTATCTCGATGTCTTTTGTACACACATGGTTCATCAAGATTTTGTTCAAAACCAAATAACTTGATTGCTTGATCAAATCTGATGTTCCATAACCTAGATGCTTGTTGAAGTCCATAAATGGATGCTTTCAACTTGCATACCATATGCTCTTGGTTCTTTGCTATGAAACCTTTTGGTTGCATCACATAGATTTCTTCTCCAAGATTGTCATTTAGAAATGCAGTCTTGACATCCATTTGCAAAATCTCATAATCATAATGAGCAGTAATGGATAAGAGAATTCTGATAGATTTAAGCATTACTACTAGTGAAAAGGTTTCTTCATAATCAATACCTTCTTTTTGTGTATACGCTTTTGCCACTAGCCTTGCTTTAAAGGTTTCAATCTTTCCATCTATCCCTCTCTTCCTCTTGTAAACCCATTTGCAACCAACAGATTTAATGCCGTTAGGCGCCTTTACAAGATCCCAAACTTGATTGGAATACATAGAATCTAATTCAGATTTCATAGCTTTGACCCAATGATGTGCATCTATATCATTCATTTCCGCCAAAACAACTCTACCTTTAGGAGTATAATCATTCATATAGTTATTTTCCAAAAGTTTGGCATTTGTACTAACAAACACTTTATTATCTTTATGACTATAGAATAAACCTCCAACAGTTCCTTTTGGATACCCTACAAAGAAAACCACTTCTGTTTTAGACTGTAACTTGTCAGACTTTCCTTTTAACACATATGCTGGACAACCCCAAATATGGAGATATCTCATACTAGGCTTACACCCAATCCACAACTCTACATGTGTTTAGGAACAAACTTCGAAGGTACTAAATTTAGAAGATACATTGCAGTATTTAAGGTAGATCCCTAAAAAGAAATTGGTAGAGTCGAATAACTCATCATGGCTCTAACCATATCTAAAAGAGTCTTATTCCTTCTTTCTGCTACACCATTTTGTTGTGGAGTTCCAAGTGTAATCAATTGGGATATAATCCCATTTTCAGTTAAGTAATCCTTGAAATCCCCAAGAAGGTATTTGCCACCTCGATTAGATCGAATGGCCTTTATGCGTTTACCTAATTAATTCTCAACTTCAACCCTAAACTCTTTGAACTTTTCAAAGGCTTCGAACTTCCGTTTCATAAGGTACACATAACCAAATCTAGAGTAATCATCAGTGGAAGTAATGAAATACTTATAGCCACCTCTTGCTTGGGTTGACATAGGACCACATACATCTAAATGTACTAGTTTTAGCAATCTTGGGCTCTTCTACCTTTTGCATTAAAAGGTCATTTGGTCATTTTGCCTTCCAAACAAGATTCACAAACTAGAAATCCATCAAAGTCTAATGGCTCTAAGAGACCATCTTTGATCAGTATTTGAATTCTGTTTGAATTAATATAACCCAAACGTAAGTGCCAAAGATATGCATCATTAGTAGAAGGGAACTTTCTCTTTAATGATTTTACATGAGAGTTATTATCTAATTCAGAATTATATATTTCATGCTTATTAAGAGTTAAAATATAAAGACCATCTACAATATTGCCAAAAGAGATAAACACTTTATCCTTCTTTATTACAACATTGTCTTTCAAGATAACACGATATCCATGTTTACCTAAATAAGTTACAGAAATTAAATTCCTACGAACATTAGGTACAAATAGACGGTCTTCCAATATTAAAACTCTAAAATCAAAGCATAAATTAAACACTCCAACAGCTACAACTGGAATTCTTCTCCCATCAGCCAAAGTAAGAATCAATTCCCCTTCACTCAGCTTTCTGGTCTCCTGGAACCCCTTCAAAGAATTGCAGATATGATTAGTACAACCTGAATCCACACACCAAGAATCTGTGGGATTTTGTACTAAACATATTTCAAGAAGGAATGAACTTTTCATACCCTTATTCTTGGCAGCTTTAAATATTGGACAATTTCTCTTCCAATGACCTTTCTCACCACAATGGAAACACTCTCCTTTGGCGTAGTCCTTCTTCTTTCCCTTGTTGGCAACTTTTAAGGCAATTTGTTTACCATCTTGCTTGGTGAAGTCCTTCTTCTTCTTCTTACCCTTACCTTTTGACTTAGGTTGAGAAGTAGAAGCTTCATCCATATTGGCATCAACACTGGATGTACCAAGAATGCCTTCCGCCGCTACCAATTCATTCATTAATTTATACAATGAATAAATTTTTTTGTTCATATTATAATTAAGTCTGAATTCCTTGAATGATTTTGGTAGTAACTAGAGTATCATATCTACTTGGGATTCTCCATCAATATCGACACCTAAAACTTTTCCAGAGTATTCAGATTAGAGATCATCTTAAGACAGTGCTCCCTCACTGAAGTACCTTCAGCCATTTTGGTATTATAAATTTGCTTTATAGTTTCTTGCCTTGCTAAACAGCCTTGCACACCAAACATCTCCTTCAGGCTTAGCATTATGTCCGAAGCTAGTTCTACATCCTGCATTTGATGCTGTAGAACATTTGAGATAGATGCTAGGATATAGCACTTGGCCATCTCATTAGATTTCTACCAACGATCATGTCGCTGTTTTTCCTCAAAAGGAGCATCTAATGATGGAAAGCTAGGACAAGGTTGACTAAGCACATATTTGTGCTCTTCGGCAGTAAGAACAATGTCCAAATTTCTTTTTCAATCAACATAGTTGGATCCAGTCAGTTTGTTTTGATTAAGAATAGCAACAAGTGGGCTAAATGATGCCATGATTAAATATTAAAACAATAAACATGAATATAATAAGTAAATTGGACATTATCAATTTAGCATATAAACATATAGTATGGAACCTTAATAAAACCATAACATAAAATATGCAACGACAACCCAATCCCATATTTAAAATCCCTCAGCATAGAGTGAACATTTTATACTATGATTGATTGAGAACTATTCTCATTATTAGTGCTATCATGATAACTCTTATCAAACACTAATAATATGTCGTTATACATTTAGCCTCTAAATAATAATAGTAAGAACTCAACATAGAGGATACTATAATATTTAGTCTAGTGTATACCATTGTCTAGAATCATGTGTAGCCACATTTCATCTACCATTAATAGGTTTATCTTGTAGTACCATGATTCAAAACACTCTTTGCATGGAATGCAAAGCTCAAGGCTAAGACAAGGTGTTTGATCAAACCACTATAAACCAGGAAGTTCAATCTTGTAATACCATGAAATAAATACTCTCTGCATGGAATGCTAAGCTCGACGCAAAGACAAAGTATATATTTCATACTACTATGAACCAACAATGAAGGCCGTGAGATCCAACCCTTGTATCTCTCTCCCACTAGATATTTTAAAATAAAGGTTTTTAATTAGAAATCATGTGTAATCTAATCACGCATAGCCTTGCACTTTATCCATGTGAAAACACTTAGAAGAAATCAAAATTCACAGTTTTCGATCGATCGAATGTATGTCTCAATCGGTCAAAAAAATAAAAAAATTCATACTTAACAATCTACCTGGCTCGATTGGTACTCGATCACGGCTTGATCAATCGAAAAAGACATTCGATCGATCGACTAGCAATCGTATATCAATCGAATCAAACAGATTGGTCACTGTTTCACTCGATCAATCGAAAGTAATTTTCGATCAATCAAAACTCGTGAAACTCAAATTTTTCAGAATTGTTCTGAAGCAATTTTCAACGGTTTTTCATGAACAAACAACCATCATATGAACATAATAGATAGAATTTGATTTCAAAACTGAATTCCATTGATGCTATAGCCTTAAAGTTCAATTTAACATACTTAATATCAAACTTAAACAACATCATAACATTGGTATTAGTTTTTATCAAACAATAATTTCAACAACCATGCAAAAAATTAATTGTTAAATCTTCTAACATCATGAAATTATTGTCTTCGATTCTAAAACTCACAAAACATGTTATACAAATTTGAAATTGAAGACTGCTCTGATACCAATTGTAGGAAAAATACATGTTTGTATCGTATACAAAACATACGCAGCGGAAAATTAACAAATCTACTTCATTCGTAATTGATAACATATACTATGTAATTTTCAGAATATAAGAACAAGAGAGTGTACCTTGGCGCGGTTAAATTCAAAATCAAAGATTAGAAGTAGTTAGGAACACTTTTAATCTTCACTCCAATTCCACTTGTGCCCAAGAAGTGTGGTCTCTCAATCAGTTTATATGTGTGTGTTCAAGGGAGAATAAGAGTGTCCTACACTCACATACAAATCATTTCATCCTCTTACAAAATTATGTATGTTTCTCTCCTTATAATTGATTATCTAATTGGGTTAGCCTTTTAGGCCACTCCAATTGACCTTTAGTATGCGGCTTGGAGTGGGACCAAAGGGGAACAAATCAGACACTAGCTCCAATGGGCCTTGCGCTTTTCTGTCAACTCTTAACAAGTTCAAAGTTACCATTAATTATATTTAATACCACTATATAAATATAATTGCACTCTAGGCCTTATTAATAAATTATATCCCATGACTTTATTGTACACACAACCTCTTCATAAAATATTCATAGTAATACAAAGCCATGAATGTAGACTGCCACTTTGAAGATTACTACATCTTAATCCTTGAATACCCGGTTTAATCCTTTAAGTTATTTATCATATATTTATGAAATCCAATTTCATAAATATATACTTTAGTAACTCCTTACTAAAGTTGTTAGGCCTAACACTTTGAATAACCAAACCTATTAAACTTATCTCAAGGGAATATTTTATATCTCCGTTAAGAGATTATGAATTCCATCTTGAGAATATATGTTCCATCAACACTAAATGTAGCTGCCCAACATACTGAGGTTTTGATCATGACTTTAGATCTCATTCCTAATATATCAAAGCAACCTACACTTCATGATCTGATCCATTATTCTCTTAGAATTAAGAGTTCATGTAAATAGAAGTTGTGAGATTTATTATTCATTGGACCGTCATTAGGAGAATAATAAATCTCACATTGGTCCAGTTCAATATGTCTTAACTCTTAAAACATATCAACATATCAACTAGAAGTCTCCACTTCCATGGTCAAGGCAAATCATCTTAGTTGATATGTTATGGTCTTCATAGATGAAATGCCCAATTTGATCTCTAACTATGAACTAAAATTCTAAGTTTACAAAGAACTTGTGATTTATATCTTCTGTGACTAAATCGCATACTGTGCATCTCATGGACTATATGATAATGTCCAAATATTCATATTACCATTATTTTATATAATAATAAAACAATTTTATTAATTACAACATTAAGTCATACATAGCATCATACAATAGAATTTAAGGTTAAGACATACATAATTTCATACATGATAGATGTATGATTAGGTCTTTTAGGATGATTGATGCCATGCTGTTTGTTTAGATGCATGATTAGTGTGTGTGTGTGTGTGTGTGTGTGTGTGAGAGAGAGTTAGATACAAGTATTGAGTATGCCTTTAATAAGGTTAAGACATAAGATACAATGATGGGAAGCCAACCTTAGGGTTGGGCAGTTTTGTGTGCCTAACACCTTCCGAAGACTATACCTTAACTCCGAACCTATATCTCTGGTAGTAAGATCAAAAGGACCTTTCTTGAGAGGACGCTATATATATGGTTCCTAGGCGATTGCAAAAACTAAGTGGCGACTCCAAGAAACTCCCCTTGTGTCCACAGAAAGGTGTTAGTGACCCAAAACCGCCCAACCCTAAGGTTGGCTTCCCAACATTGTGTCTTATGTCTTAACCCTATTAAAGGCACACTCAATATTGTATCTAACTCACACACACACTAGCATACATCTAATCACTCAACATGGCATCAATCATCCCTAACCATACATCTATCATGGCATACCCTAGTGCTCATCTAGCATATATGTCATGGCATCAAGGCATTTTATCACACCACAAACCCTAATCATACATCTAATCATGCTTCATCACATCACAAACCCTAATCACACATCTAATCATGCTTCATCACACCATAAACTCTAATCATACATCTAATCATACTTCATCGCATCACAAACCCTAGCATCATATCATCACATCCATCCAAGGTAGAAACAAGGGCATAAGGAGGTCAAAACAAACTTGTGATAAAGCACAACTCCTCAAACAAGCATATTCGCATCTATCTTTAAACAAAACCCTAATCAAAGATGCATGTTCATGTGAATGCATGACTTACCTTTACTTACCTTGCAGCAACTCAACACCTATGGCATTGTGCATGAACATATGAATGTGTAATCATTGTATTGAAATAAAGACAACACAAAGCAAACCCTAGTTCTAACATATGAAAGAAAAACATCTAATTAATCATGTGAATCATGTAAAACATAAGTTTTAAAAGCACAGAGGCATGGAAAAGAGTCTAAACAGAAGTATGCATGTGAAAGCAGGAGCAAAACAGAAGAAACAAAATTAAGGTTTCAGAGCTGGTTCATGCATACACATGAAAAAACTTGCGTACGCATAATCAAGCTTGCATATGCAAACTTGGTTATACGTATATGGGTTTTTGCCCAGAAACCCTAGAAACACAACAAACAGAGCAAGGTTCAAAACACGATTTCTAACAACCTAACATGCTTAAAACATAAGGAAAACAAAGCAAACATATTACAAGTATAAACAAGGCAAAGAAGCAGATTAAAACATAAAATAAATGAAAAAATGAAAGAAAAGTTTAAAAAGAGAATGCCTCAAAGCAAAAGCTCCTAGGCTTGATTTTTAACCGTTTCCCTTAGTCAAATCTATTACAAACCAATAAGAATGCGATTAGTAATCTTAAAATTCCAAGATCAAGGCCAAAAAATGCCTCAATCAAATAAAATTGACTTGAGGGTGTTTTGTGAAAAGCTCCCTCTTTGATTCACTATTTCTAGTGAATCTTAGTGTTTTCCCATGGGATTTTTGTGTGTTTTTAAAAGGTACCATGTATAGCTATTTATATTGTGAAAATTGGGGTTTGGAATGGCTCCCAGACGATGTGGGATTCGTTCCAAACCTCGGTCTCTAATGCAAAAAACTTGTCTTTTTGATGCTTCTGAAACCCTACCTGTGTGCACAGGCTTGTACCTATGTACATAGGCTTTTAAGCTACGTACACAAGTTCATGCCTGCATACGCAGGCTTAGGGTTTCTTTTGGCCTCTATTTTCCAAAAATAGATTTTTAGCTCATTAAAAAGTTATATTTTCCATTTCAACATCTCTCAAGTCAATTTGTAATCTAATTGGACCCTAAACCAACCTTAAGCCTTAGAATTTTAGCATCATTGGGAAACGGGGGCCCGAGTCATAAGGGTACAAAATGCAGTGTCTATGGTCCAAAAAATGGATTCTCCTTTCACTGCATCCATCACCAGTCAACCATTGCCATCCAAGTTCAAAATGCCTACCCTTGACTCATATGATAGAACGCAAGATCCGTGTGATCACATTGCCATGTTCAAGACTACCATGCACCTCCAAGGGGTTCTAGACAAGATAATGTGTAGAGCCTTCCCAACCACGCTCAAAGGCCTGGCCCGGGTATGGTTTGGTAAGATACCACAAAATACCATAACCTCATTACAGGAGTTAAGTAAGTTGTTCGTCAAAAATTTCGTCCAAGTTCAAAGACACAGGTACTCTTTGTCCAATCCGCTAAACATAGAGCAAAAGGAGAATGAAAGTTTAAGGTCTTTTATCAGTTGTTTTAACAGAGAAGCTCTGTTGGTAGATGAGATGGACAAAAAAATCTTGTTGGCAGCTTTTCATAATAGAGTCACTTCAGATTTGTTCATTCACAAGCTCTATAACCGAAAGTCATAGACGATGGCCAAGTTGATTCACTCAACCCAAAGCTTCATGAATGCAAAAGATGTGATCATTGCTAAATGGAAGAAAAAGGCTAAACAAGTAGATGCTGAGTATTCACCTTATCCAAAGCAAGGCCCTCGTCCAAAAAAGGCTAGGACGAGAGAGAAGACAGATAGAGACGGCAAGAAGGTGGGGTCATCTTTAGGACAAAATTCAAATTATATTCCCGTGAATGCCCCGCTCAACCAAGTGCTGATGCAAATCAAGGATGACCCATCTTTGAAGTGGCCGGAGAAAATGAAGGGAGATCCTAGCAAATGAAACAAAAGTAAATACTGTCATTTTTACCGAGACCACAGGCATGATACAGACGAATGTTACTACTTGAAATAGCAAATTGTCCTTATAAAGCAAGGAAAGTTAAAGAATTTCCTTGGACAAGATCATAAGGACGAAAGGTTACCAATGAAGGGAAAAGCAGAAGAACCGCTATGCCCACCACTCGGAGAGATAAGAGTTATTGTGGGAGGAACATCGACTAAAAGTTCATCCAAAGCCAAAAGAAGACCTACCTAAAAGTAGTACAGAACGTCCAACTTACTGGTTGTCCACCAAGGGTGTTGGAGGCAGACAAACCAGCCATTTCCTTCACCAACGAGGATGCAAGTAGATTGCATCATCCTCATGACAATGCAATTGTTGTCACTTTGACAATTTTGAATTACACGACGAGAAGGGTGTTAGTTGATAACGGGAGTTCTGCAGATATTCTCTACTATCCAGCCTTCCAGCAGATAAGGATAAGAAAAGAATTGCTTCATCCAGTGAACATGCCTTTAATCGAATTTGGAGGAATGAAGGTTCTACCAGTGGGCTGTTGGAGTTTATGCCCTAAAATCCAATTTATTGGCATGTTATAAATAATTAAATTGTTTAATTATATGAGACTATTTATAAATGAACTAATGGGACATTATCATAGTCCTTGAGATGCATTGTATGTGATTTATGTAATTTAGTTACAGAAGATATAAATCACAAGTTCCTTGTAAACATAAAATACAGTTCGTAGTCGATGATGAAATTGGGTGTTTCATCTGCAAAGACTATAACACATCAACTAAGATGGTTTGTCTTGATCATGGAAGTGGAGACTTCTAATTGATGTGTTGATATGTCTTAAGTGTGTAAGACATACTGAACTGGACCGCTGTGAGATTAATTATTCAATTAACAACTGTCACCTGAATAATTAATTTCACGACTTCTAATTTCATAGACTCTTAATCCTAAGAGGATAGTGAACCCGATCATAAAATGTAGATTACTTTTATATATCAAGAGTGAGATCTAGTTTAACGGTCAAAACCTCAGTATGTTGGTTAACCACACATAGTGTTGAGGGAACACATATTCTCAAGATGGAATCCATAATCACTTCCAATAGAGACATGAAATATCCCCTTGAAATAAGTTGTAAGGTTGAATTTATTCAACCATCTAATTGGCTTTATTCCGTGCCAAATTTGCTTGTAATTCAGCATTTAGTAACCCTGTATTTAGGTGGGTTTGTTGTAAGGGTAGTGAGTGAGATAGAGTGAAGACTGCTCAAGAGTGTGCAAGAAAACAGAGTGTCGCGGCTGGGACTCGCTGGTGGACTCGCGGCTGCAAACCGCCAGAAGCTGCACACGTGCCAAGCATGCTGGAAGATGAACAGTCATGCTAGCTGGAGCACTACAGGACAAAACAGGACAACTGGCCATACGGTTAACTCGCGACTGGATCTCGCGACTTGGTCAAGCCGCGAGCCACCCCTGTTTTGGAAAAACCTGACGTTTCATATTCCTCTCCACTCTAGTATAAATACCCTTTTAACCCACGATTGAAAGAGAGTTTTCCAGAGAGAATTTTGAGAGAGAAACCCTAAAGAAAAACAAGATTGTTTCACACACAATCCCTACCTTAGAGTCTCATCAAAATCCCTCACTCTCTTCCTCTCCATTGTCAAAACCTTAAGAGGCATTATACCAAACCTGGTTCTCACCATCATCATCTCTGTGAGACAGTCGTTTGGAGTTCTGGGAAGCAGTTAGGAAGGAGCCAATCTTCATTGGTTGATGCTACGGTGTAGTAGCGGAATCCGGAAAGCTAGAAAAGAAAAAGGTTCGGTGCAACGTCGTTGGAGCAAGAAGCTTGGAGGGCTTAGGTGCACTGGGTAGATTAGGCTTGGAGGGTCTATTGCTGTCCTTGTATCCCAACTGTATTTTCTAGTGGATTGATTACCGCTTGGAGGGCGGCGGAGAGGTTTTTCGCCGAGGTCTTCGGTTTCCTCTTCGATAACACATCGGGTGTTATCTTTGTGTTTGCATCTTCCTTCCTCTCTATCTTTGCCTTTATTTTATCTGCTGTGGTTTTATTTTTTTATGGCTTAGATAGTTGTTTAACCAATTTCATATTATAGCATATGTTAAGTTTCCGCACACTTGTTGTTTGACATATTGCTTGATTTGGTTAAGTTGTATTTTGGGGGTCTAAACGTTCAAAGGTGTTTTGTATACGTTTTTGAACTTTCAATTGGTATCAGAGCGGGTACACTTGTTGTGGTTTAAATACCTAAGTGTAATCCTTGACCCCTTGTGTTTATTTGCCATGGATTGTGCTTTGTATGACTCTTTGCATGATTTGGTTGGTGATGAATGTAACATGCCACGTGTTTGTGAAAATGCCTCTACGAGTGTTAATCCTCATAAGTGTGATGACATGTTATTTGAATCCATGGGTGTTGTTGACAAACTCTTGAAGAAAAATGCTAAGAAGTTTCAAAAGAATTTGAGCAAGTTATTTTGTGAAAAGGATGATTTGATTGCTAAGCTCAATGAATCCAACAAATTGGTTGAGAAATATAAAAAACTTGTTGAAATTTCTCTTGAAAAGCTGAAAGAGTTTGAATGTTTGAATATGGACTTGGATGCTAAACTTGTTTTGTCTAACAAACTTGTTGATGATCTTAAATGTGAAAATGAATCTCTTAAGATGCATGCCAAGTGTTTGATTGCTGAACCCATTGATAAAATGGATGATAATATGTGTTGCAATCATGTTGTGGTACCCGATCTTGTGCCTAATGTGTATTCTACCTCTAAGGACAAATCGGTGTACGTTCCTCCACACAAAAGAAATCAAAATGTGGAGAGAAAGACTGTTAAGTCAAAGCCTCTGTTTAGGTCTCAACCTAAGGCTTTGGATGGATCTAAGTTTGTTCCAACTTGCCACCATTGTGGTGTGATTGGTCATATAAGACCTCAATGTCATAAGTTGAAGATGGAACAAAATCATATTGCTAGATCCCTTCCCAAAAGGCCTAGTGGACCTAAACACATTGTGTGTCACCATTGTGGTGCCTTTGGTCATCTAAGACCTCAATGCTCTAAGTTTCATGCTTTTAAAAGAATCAAAAGAAAAGAAAAACTTGAGCTTCTTGGAAGTTGTGCTAAAAAGGATAAACCGGATGTTAGTGATAATAGCATGTTGTTAAAGAAAGTGTTTAATGCTCTTAACTCCTTGTCTATGTGCATCTCCGGTTCTCATCCTTCCAACCCTCGTCTCACTTCTCTTGAGACACTCATTCCAAACAATCGTTCCGTTTGGATGAGGAAGGGTTCCTATGGTTGAGCTTTTGCTCTTTTGGTCCTTGATCTAATTCTTTCGATCTTTGTAGGACCCTTCATGCATTAAATGTCATATCTTCATGCATTTTGTGCATCTTGCATTTATTTGTATGCATTGTTTCATTTTTTATCTTACTTTTATGTTTCTATTTTTGTGTGAGTAAAAATCCAAAACCACATAAAAAGTGAAAAATTCAAAAAGTTTGATCGTATATGTTTGAGCACATATCACATGTGAGTTTGGCCTTGTACCTTTGTACAAATGGCTTTGTGCATTTTCGAGCTTAGCTTGTTATTTTTGCACTTATATCTTTGTGGGAAAAATCTTGACATCTTTGTGTGATTGTTGTAAATCGATCTTCAAGCTTGTCATGAATGATTTGTCAATAGTCATGTTGGTTTTGATACATGCGTAGACTTGTGCTTATATCTCTTCCCACTCTTTTATCTTTATTGCTTAAAGAGCTCAATAAATGTAAATCTCAAAATGAAAAGAGATAATGAGCTGCAAAAGCCGTCGCACATACTAGTATTCGACTAGGAAAAAGGGAAAGCGACTTATATGAAAATGTATGATGCCCAAAAAGCCAAAAGGCTTGTTCATCAAATTGAAATATCAAAAATTTCAGGCATCAATCTCAAAAATGAGTTGTATTGATTCAAAATGATCAAATGATATGAATTGTAAAAAGCCAAATGAAAAGCTTCAATCTTATGTAATCATTTTCTTGTGGGAGGTCATATATGTTCACTTCTATAATTGAGATATACCACTTGACTTAGTACTAGTTGTGTATGACTTGACTGAATTGATCATTGAAGCTTCATTCTAGACTAAGGACTATTCCACATTTAATACACACACATAACACACTTGCCTTATGTTCAATGAATGTCTTATTCATTTGTTAGATTGTACTTATCTAAATGTGATGTGTGTGTGCTCAATCTTATATGGATTAATCCAAAAAGATTTTTGAACATTTTATATGTTTTTGGAAGTGTTTTTTTATCACTTTTTGTGTTTATGTTTAGTGCTTACTTTGTTTTTCAATGTTTAAACATGTTCTGAATTGAAAAACAGGTGTCAGAGTTTTTCGCGGCTCAGCTGGTGACTCGCCAGTCGCAAAACCCCAGTCGCGAGTTCATCCAGAAGCTTTTGGCGGCTCACTCGCGGCTTGCTCGCGGCTCACTCGCGACTCGCGAAAATTTTCGCGACTGAAACTCGCGGCTCACGGCTGAAACTCGCGGCTCGCGGCTTGCTCGCGACTGAACCTCGCGACTCGCCCAGTCGCGAAACGCCCAGAAACAGTTTTTTAAAGGGCTTTTTGTGGGAAACTTGTTTTAAACCTCTCCCATCCTCTCTAAAACCCCTCTTTCAATATTTTTACATCAAAACCCAACCAATTTGAATGGTTTTTCAATCCATTAACATCTCTAAGGTAATTATAATCTCTTTTCATTGATTTTGATCCTTAGATTATGTTTTGGAGAGTTTTGTGCTCTTGGTTGGGATTTTTATCATAGGGGTTGGGAAAACTTAATTTTTGTCAAATTTCTTCATGGGATTGGTTTCTTTTGTTGATTTGCAATGGATGTTGGCCCCTTGTGGCAGAAAGAACATGTATTAAGGGTGGATTTCATGATGTTCATGCATTGTTTCACATGATTGTTCATAGTGTGCATGCTAGGTGTTTGATAAAATGCCTCTTAGACATTTTCTCGCTTGTTTGGACTCCGATGAGTACCAAAATTTGGGGTTTCTCATGTTTCCTCATTAGGAACATGTTTGGTTCATTGGTTGTGTATTTTAACACACTTTGCCCCACATGTGCATTTTTCATGCATTGATCATGCATTGCACTTAGCCACCTCTTGTACACACCTTTGCTACCATTATCATGCATTGGTCTTGACCTTGTTGTTTCATCCTAGCATGTCATGCTTACCTTATGCTTTGTAGCATGTTACTTTGTCTTAGGTTTGAGCTTCATTTTCTCATTCATCTTGCACCCCTCATGCATCATTAGCATTGTTCATACCTTCATCTCTTGCCCTCGTTTCTTCTTGACCCTTTGTCTATTCCTGACAAAAAGGGGGAGAGTATACTCTAGAGAATGTTTCGGAGTATTTTGTCTTTTCTATATGACTCTTGTGCACATCCTTAGGGGGAGAAATTCTATTTCTCATGCACATTTGTAGGGGGAGAGATATTCCATAGGGGAGATGCATATACCAAGGGGGAGAAGACATTGTGTTAACTAGAAAACCTTGTTCTGTTTGTTTTCTTGTTGGCTTTATGGTGCTTTGTGTTATGCTTTGGTGTTCTCATTGCATCATGTTTGTGCTTTGGACATGCACATATCCCTATGTTATTATACTTCATTGAATGCATGTTCAAATGATCATTTGCTTTGCTATGTGATCATTGTAGTCATTTCTATACTTGTCATTTATTACTTGCTTTACCTTGAGGGTCTAATGTGGTTTGTGCAAGTGTTTCAGGGTACAAGTATAAATATGTTCCAAGTGCATCACAGCTTCTCATCACTTTGAAGGGGAGAAACTTTAATCACTTTGAAGGGGAGAAACTTTATGCACTTTTAGTTTATATTGTTTAAGTTTTTATTCAATATAATGTGTTTATACCCATGTGCTTTTGTAAGCTTCTAGGGTTATTGTTTTATGCATAGTTTGTAGGCTTTATGGTATGTACCTTGCTTAAGTGCAGCCTTTATGCTATGTTGAAATCAGTACTTTAATCTAAATGTTCTGCATTTTGGTTTATGTACTGTCACTCTTGTGCCCTTGTAGGATTGTTCCTAGATGCATATGCCATGTGTGCTATGCATTGGTTAAGTGTTGAGCATACAAGTGTCTTGCCTTGTGCTTGTTAACTTGTATGTCCTTGTGTTCATTCCAAGTGTGAATGAGCACTGTGATCACTACCTTGTGGTGTTCACTTGGTTGATCAAGCCATGGTTTGTTTATTAACTCCATCTTTGCTTGATCTCACATTACCTGTTTCATATGCATTTATAATTTTCTGCTTACAATGATCATGGTGTATTGTTGTGTTTCAGGAGTTTATGTTCATATGATTCAAGTGCTTCACAGCTTCTATAGTTAGGTGTGAGTGAGTTTTGTTCAACTGTTCCCAACTCACATGTTAAGTCTAGAGTCTGTTTTAGGGTTTTGTCACGGAATAGCCAAAGGGGGAGATTGTAAGGTTGAATTTATTCAACCATCTAATTGGCTTTATTCCGTGCCAAATTTGCTTGTAATTCAGCATTTAGTAACCCTGTATTTAGGTGGGTTTGTTGTAAGGGTAGTGAGTGAGATAGAGTGAAGACTGCTCAAGAGTGTGCAAGAAAACAAAGTGTCGCGGCTGGGACTCGCGGGTGGACTCGCGGCTGCAAACCGCCAGAAGCTGCACACGTGCCAAGCATGCTGGAAGATGAACAGTCATGCTAGCTGGAGCACTACAGGACAAAACAGGACAACTGGCCATACGGTTAACTCGCGACTGGATCTCGCGACTTGGTCAAGCCGCGAGCCACCCCTGTTTTGGAAAAACCTGACGTTTCATATTCCTCTCCACTCTAGTATAAATACCCTTTTAACCCACGATTGAAAGAGAGTTTTCCAGAGAGAATTTTGAGAGAGAAACCCTAAAGAAAAACAAGATTGTTTCACACACAATCCCTACCTTAGAGTCTCATCAAAATCCCTCACTCTCTTCCTCTCCATTGTCAAAACCTTAAGAGGCATTATACCAAACCTGGTTCTCACCATCATCATCTCTGTGAGACAGTCGTTTGGAGTTCTGGGAAGCAGTTAGGAAGGAGCCAATCTTCATTGGTTGATGCTACGGTGTAGTAGCGGAATCCGGAAAGCTAGAAAAGAAAAAGGTTCGGTGCAACGTCGTTGGAGCAAGAAGCTTGGAGGGCTTAGGTGCACTGGGTAGATTAGGCTTGGAGGGTCTATTGCTGTCCTTGTATCCCAACTGTATTTTCTAGTGGATTGATTACCGCTTGGAGGGCGGCGGAGAGGTTTTTCGCCGAGGTCTTCGGTTTCCTCTTCGATAACACATCGGGTGTTATCTTTGTGTTTGCATCTTCCTTCCTCTCTATCTTTGCCTTTATTTTATCTGCTGTGGTTTTATTTTTTTATGGCTTAGATAGTTGTTTAACCAATTTCATATTATAGCATATGTTAAGTTTCCGCACACTTGTTGTTTGACATATTGCTTGATTTGGTTAAGTTGTATTTTGGGGGTCTAAACGTTCAAAGGTGTTTTGTATACGTTTTTGAACTTTCAATTGGTATCAGAGCGGGTACACTTGTTGTGGTTTAAATACCTAAGTGTAATCCTTGACCCCTTGTGTTTATTTGCCATGGATTGTGCTTTGTATGACTCTTTGCATGATTTGGTTGGTGATGAATGTAACATGCCACGTGTTTGTGAAAATGCCTCTACGAGTGTTAATCCTCATAAGTGTGATGACATGTTATTTGAATCCATGGGTGTTGTTGACAAACTCTTGAAGAAAAATGCTAAGAAGTTTCAAAAGAATTTGAGCAAGTTATTTTGTGAAAAGGATGATTTGATTGCTAAGCTCAATGAATCCAACAAATTGGTTGAGAAATATAAAAAACTTGTTGAAATTTCTCTTGAAAAGCTGAAAGAGTTTGAATGTTTGAATATGGACTTGGATGCTAAACTTGTTTTGTCTAACAAACTTGTTGATGATCTTAAATGTGAAAATGAATCTCTTAAGATGCATGCCAAGTGTTTGATTGCTGAACCCATTGATAAAATGGATGATAATATGTGTTGCAATCATGTTGTGGTACCCGATCTTGTGCCTAATGTGTATTCTACCTCTAAGGACAAATCGGTGTACGTTCCTCCACACAAAAGAAATCAAAATGTGGAGAGAAAGACTGTTAAGTCAAAGCCTCTGTTTAGGTCTCAACCTAAGGCTTTGGATGGATCTAAGTTTGTTCCAACTTGCCACCATTGTGGTGTGATTGGTCATATAAGACCTCAATGTCATAAGTTGAAGATGGAACAAAATCATATTGCTAGATCCCTTCCCAAAAGGCCTAGTGGACCTAAACACATTGTGTGTCACCATTGTGGTGCCTTTGGTCATCTAAGACCTCAATGCTCTAAGTTTCATGCTTTTAAAAGAATCAAAAGAAAAGAAAAACTTGAGCTTCTTGGAAGTTGTGCTAAAAAGGATAAACCGGATGTTAGTGATAATAGCATGTTGTTAAAGAAAGTGTTTAATGCTCTTAACTCCTTGTCTATGTGCATCTCCGGTTCTCATCCTTCCAACCCTCGTCTCACTTCTCTTGAGACACTCATTCCAAACAATCGTTCCGTTTGGATGAGGAAGGGTTCCTATGGTTGAGCTTTTGCTCTTTTGGTCCTTGATCTAATTCTTTCGATCTTTGTAGGACCCTTCATGCATTAAATGTCATATCTTCATGCATTTTGTGCATCTTGCATTTATTTGTATGCATTGTTTCATTTTTTATCTTACTTTTATGTTTCTATTTTTGTGTGAGTAAAAATCCAAAACCACATAAAAAGTGAAAAATTCAAAAAGTTTGATCGTATATGTTTGAGCACATATCACATGTGAGTTTGGCCTTGTACCTTTGTACAAATGGCTTTGTGCATTTTCGAGCTTAGCTTGTTATTTTTGCACTTATATCTTTGTGGGAAAAATCTTGACATCTTTGTGTGATTGTTGTAAATCGATCTTCAAGCTTGTCATGAATGATTTGTCAATAGTCATGTTGGTTTTGATACATGCGTAGACTTGTGCTTATATCTCTTCCCACTCTTTTATCTTTATTGCTTAAAGAGCTCAATAAATGTAAATCTCAAAATGAAAAGAGATAATGAGCTGCAAAAGCCGTCGCACATACTAGTATTCGACTAGGAAAAAGGGAAAGCGACTTATATGAAAATGTATGATGCCCAAAAAGCCAAAAGGCTTGTTCATCAAATTGAAATATCAAAAATTTCAGGCATCAATCTCAAAAATGAGTTGTATTGATTCAAAATGATCAAATGATATGAATTGTAAAAAGCCAAATGAAAAGCTTCAATCTTATGTAATCATTTTCTTGTGGGAGGTCATATATGTTCACTTCTATAATTGAGATATACCACTTGACTTAGTACTAGTTGTGTATGACTTGACTGAATTGATCATTGAAGCTTCATTCTAGACTAAGGACTATTCCACATTTAATACACACACATAACACACTTGCCTTATGTTCAATGAATGTCTTATTCATTTGTTAGATTGTACTTATCTAAATGTGATGTGTGTGTGCTCAATCTTATATGGATTAATCCAAAAAGATTTTTGAACATTTTATATGTTTTTGGAAGTGTTTTTTTATCACTTTTTGTGTTTATGTTTAGTGCTTACTTTGTTTTTCAATGTTTAAACATGTTCTGAATTGAAAAACAGGTGTCAGAGTTTTTCGCGGCTCAGCTGGTGACTCGCCAGTCGCAAAACCCCAGTCGCGAGTTCATCCAGAAGCTTTTGGCGGCTCACTCGCGGCTTGCTCGCGGCTCACTCGCGACTCGCGAAAATTTTCGCGACTGAAACTCGCGGCTCACGGCTGAAACTCGCGGCTCGCGGCTTGCTCGCGACTGAACCTCGCGACTCGCCCAGTCGCGAAACGCCCAGAAACAGTTTTTTAAAGGGCTTTTTGTGGGAAACTTGTTTTAAACCTCTCCCATCCTCTCTAAAACCCCTCTTTCAATATTTTTACATCAAAACCCAACCAATTTGAATGGTTTTTCAATCCATTAACATCTCTAAGGTAATTATAATCTCTTTTCATTGATTTTGATCCTTAGATTATGTTTTGGAGAGTTTTGTGCTCTTGGTTGGGATTTTTATCATAGGGGTTGGGAAAACTTAATTTTTGTCAAATTTCTTCATGGGATTGGTTTCTTTTGTTGATTTGCAATGGATGTTGGCCCCTTGTGGCAGAAAGAACATGTATTAAGGGTGGATTTCATGATGTTCATGCATTGTTTCACATGATTGTTCATAGTGTGCATGCTAGGTGTTTGATAAAATGCCTCTTAGACATTTTCTCGCTTGTTTGGACTCCGATGAGTACCAAAATTTGGGGTTTCTCATGTTTCCTCATTAGGAACATGTTTGGTTCATTGGTTGTGTATTTTAACACACTTTGCCCCACATGTGCATTTTTCATGCATTGATCATGCATTGCACTTAGCCACCTCTTGTACACACCTTTGCTACCATTATCATGCATTGGTCTTGACCTTGTTGTTTCATCCTAGCATGTCATGCTTACCTTATGCTTTGTAGCATGTTACTTTGTCTTAGGTTTGAGCTTCATTTTCTCATTCATCTTGCACCCCTCATGCATCATTAGCATTGTTCATACCTTCATCTCTTGCCCTCGTTTCTTCTTGACCCTTTGTCTATTCCTGACAAAAAGGGGGAGAGTATACTCTAGAGAATGTTTCGGAGTATTTTGTCTTTTCTATATGACTCTTGTGCACATCCTTAGGGGGAGAAATTCTATTTCTCATGCACATTTGTAGGGGGAGAGATATTCCATAGGGGAGATGCATATACCAAGGGGGAGAAGACATTGTGTTAACTAGAAAACCTTGTTCTGTTTGTTTTCTTGTTGGCTTTATGGTGCTTTGTGTTATGCTTTGGTGTTCTCATTGCATCATGTTTGTGCTTTGGACATGCACATATCCCTATGTTATTATACTTCATTGAATGCATGTTCAAATGATCATTTGCTTTGCTATGTGATCATTGTAGTCATTTCTATACTTGTCATTTATTACTTGCTTTACCTTGAGGGTCTAATGTGGTTTGTGCAAGTGTTTCAGGGTACAAGTATAAATATGTTCCAAGTGCATCACAGCTTCTCATCACTTTGAAGGGGAGAAACTTTAATCACTTTGAAGGGGAGAAACTTTATGCACTTTTAGTTTATATTGTTTAAGTTTTTATTCAATATAATGTGTTTATACCCATGTGCTTTTGTAAGCTTCTAGGGTTATTGTTTTATGCATAGTTTGTAGGCTTTATGGTATGTACCTTGCTTAAGTGCAGCCTTTATGCTATGTTGAAATCAGTACTTTAATCTAAATGTTCTGCATTTTGGTTTATGTACTGTCACTCTTGTGCCCTTGTAGGATTGTTCCTAGATGCATATGCCATGTGTGCTATGCATTGGTTAAGTGTTGAGCATACAAGTGTCTTGCCTTGTGCTTGTTAACTTGTATGTCCTTGTGTTCATTCCAAGTGTGAATGAGCACTGTGATCACTACCTTGTGGTGTTCACTTGGTTGATCAAGCCATGGTTTGTTTATTAACTCCATCTTTGCTTGATCTCACATTACCTGTTTCATATGCATTTATAATTTTCTGCTTACAATGATCATGGTGTATTGTTGTGTTTCAGGAGTTTATGTTCATATGATTCAAGTGCTTCACAGCTTCTATAGTTAGGTGTGAGTGAGTTTTGTTCAACTGTTCCCAACTCACATGTTAAGTCTAGAGTCTGTTTTAGGGTTTTGTCACGGAATAGCCAAAGGGGGAGATTGTAAGGTTGAATTTATTCAACCATCTAATTGGCTTTATTCCGTGCCAAATTTGCTTGTAATTCAGCATTTAGTAACCCTGTATTTAGGTGGGTTTGTTGTAAGGGTAGTGAGTGAGATAGAGTGAAGACTGCTCAAGAGTGTGCAAGAAAACAAAGTGTCGCGGCTGGGACTCGCGGGTGGACTCGCGGCTGCAAACCGCCAGAAGCTGCACACGTGCCAAGCATGCTGGAAGATGAACAGTCATGCTAGCTGGAGCACTACAGGACAAAACAGGACAACTGGCCATACGGTTAACTCGCGACTGGATCTCGCGACTTGGTCAAGCCGCGAGCCACCCCTGTTTTGGAAAAACCTGACGTTTCATATTCCTCTCCACTCTAGTATAAATACCCTTTTAACCCACGATTGAAAGAGAGTTTTCCAGAGAGAATTTTGAGAGAGAAACCCTAAAGAAAAACAAGATTGTTTCACACACAATCCCTACCTTAGAGTCTCATCAAAATCCCTCACTCTCTTCCTCTCCATTGTCAAAACCTTAAGAGGCATTATACCAAACCTGGTTCTCACCATCATCATCTCTGTGAGACAGTCGTTTGGAGTTCTGGGAAGCAGTTAGGAAGGAGCCAATCTTCATTGGTTGATGCTACGGTGTAGTAGCGGAATCCGGAAAGCTAGAAAAGAAAAAGGTTCGGTGCAACGTCGTTGGAGCAAGAAGCTTGGAGGGCTTAGGTGCACTGGGTAGATTAGGCTTGGAGGGTCTATTGCTGTCCTTGTATCCCAACTGTATTTTCTAGTGGATTGATTACCGCTTGGAGGGCGGCGGAGAGGTTTTTCGCCGAGGTCTTCGGTTTCCTCTTCGATAACACATCGGGTGTTATCTTTGTGTTTGCATCTTCCTTCCTCTCTATCTTTGCCTTTATTTTATCTGCTGTGGTTTTATTTTTTTATGGCTTAGATAGTTGTTTAACCAATTTCATATTATAGCATATGTTAAGTTTCCGCACACTTGTTGTTTGACATATTGCTTGATTTGGTTAAGTTGTATTTTGGGGGTCTAAACGTTCAAAGGTGTTTTGTATACGTTTTTGAACTTTCAATTGGTATCAGAGCGGGTACACTTGTTGTGGTTTAAATACCTAAGTGTAATCCTTGACCCCTTGTGTTTATTTGCCATGGATTGTGCTTTGTATGACTCTTTGCATGATTTGGTTGGTGATGAATGTAACATGCCACGTGTTTGTGAAAATGCCTCTACGAGTGTTAATCCTCATAAGTGTGATGACATGTTATTTGAATCCATGGGTGTTGTTGACAAACTCTTGAAGAAAAATGCTAAGAAGTTTCAAAAGAATTTGAGCAAGTTATTTTGTGAAAAGGATGATTTGATTGCTAAGCTCAATGAATCCAACAAATTGGTTGAGAAATATAAAAAACTTGTTGAAATTTCTCTTGAAAAGCTGAAAGAGTTTGAATGTTTGAATATGGACTTGGATGCTAAACTTGTTTTGTCTAACAAACTTGTTGATGATCTTAAATGTGAAAATGAATCTCTTAAGATGCATGCCAAGTGTTTGATTGCTGAACCCATTGATAAAATGGATGATAATATGTGTTGCAATCATGTTGTGGTACCCGATCTTGTGCCTAATGTGTATTCTACCTCTAAGGACAAATCGGTGTACGTTCCTCCACACAAAAGAAATCAAAATGTGGAGAGAAAGACTGTTAAGTCAAAGCCTCTGTTTAGGTCTCAACCTAAGGCTTTGGATGGATCTAAGTTTGTTCCAACTTGCCACCATTGTGGTGTGATTGGTCATATAAGACCTCAATGTCATAAGTTGAAGATGGAACAAAATCATATTGCTAGATCCCTTCCCAAAAGGCCTAGTGGACCTAAACACATTGTGTGTCACCATTGTGGTGCCTTTGGTCATCTAAGACCTCAATGCTCTAAGTTTCATGCTTTTAAAAGAATCAAAAGAAAAGAAAAACTTGAGCTTCTTGGAAGTTGTGCTAAAAAGGATAAACCGGATGTTAGTGATAATAGCATGTTGTTAAAGAAAGTGTTTAATGCTCTTAACTCCTTGTCTATGTGCATCTCCGGTTCTCATCCTTCCAACCCTCGTCTCACTTCTCTTGAGACACTCATTCCAAACAATCGTTCCGTTTGGATGAGGAAGGGTTCCTATGGTTGAGCTTTTGCTCTTTTGGTCCTTGATCTAATTCTTTCGATCTTTGTAGGACCCTTCATGCATTAAATGTCATATCTTCATGCATTTTGTGCATCTTGCATTTATTTGTATGCATTGTTTCATTTTTTATCTTACTTTTATGTTTCTATTTTTGTGTGAGTAAAAATCCAAAACCACATAAAAAGTGAAAAATTCAAAAAGTTTGATCGTATATGTTTGAGCACATATCACATGTGAGTTTGGCCTTGTACCTTTGTACAAATGGCTTTGTGCATTTTCGAGCTTAGCTTGTTATTTTTGCACTTATATCTTTGTGGGAAAAATCTTGACATCTTTGTGTGATTGTTGTAAATCGATCTTCAAGCTTGTCATGAATGATTTGTCAATAGTCATGTTGGTTTTGATACATGCGTAGACTTGTGCTTATATCTCTTCCCACTCTTTTATCTTTATTGCTTAAAGAGCTCAATAAATGTAAATCTCAAAATGAAAAGAGATAATGAGCTGCAAAAGCCGTCGCACATACTAGTATTCGACTAGGAAAAAGGGAAAGCGACTTATATGAAAATGTATGATGCCCAAAAAGCCAAAAGGCTTGTTCATCAAATTGAAATATCAAAAATTTCAGGCATCAATCTCAAAAATGAGTTGTATTGATTCAAAATGATCAAATGATATGAATTGTAAAAAGCCAAATGAAAAGCTTCAATCTTATGTAATCATTTTCTTGTGGGAGGTCATATATGTTCACTTCTATAATTGAGATATACCACTTGACTTAGTACTAGTTGTGTATGACTTGACTGAATTGATCATTGAAGCTTCATTCTAGACTAAGGACTATTCCACATTTAATACACACACATAACACACTTGCCTTATGTTCAATGAATGTCTTATTCATTTGTTAGATTGTACTTATCTAAATGTGATGTGTGTGTGCTCAATCTTATATGGATTAATCCAAAAAGATTTTTGAACATTTTATATGTTTTTGGAAGTGTTTTTTTATCACTTTTTGTGTTTATGTTTAGTGCTTACTTTGTTTTTCAATGTTTAAACATGTTCTGAATTGAAAAACAGGTGTCAGAGTTTTTCGCGGCTCAGCTGGTGACTCGCCAGTCGCAAAACCCCAGTCGCGAGTTCATCCAGAAGCTTTTGGCGGCTCACTCGCGGCTTGCTCGCGGCTCACTCGCGACTCGCGAAAATTTTCGCGACTGAAACTCGCGGCTCACGGCTGAAACTCGCGGCTCGCGGCTTGCTCGCGACTGAACCTCGCGACTCGCCCAGTCGCGAAACGCCCAGAAACAGTTTTTTAAAGGGCTTTTTGTGGGAAACTTGTTTTAAACCTCTCCCATCCTCTCTAAAACCCCTCTTTCAATATTTTTACATCAAAACCCAACCAATTTGAATGGTTTTTCAATCCATTAACATCTCTAAGGTAATTATAATCTCTTTTCATTGATTTTGATCCTTAGATTATGTTTTGGAGAGTTTTGTGCTCTTGGTTGGGATTTTTATCATAGGGGTTGGGAAAACTTAATTTTTGTCAAATTTCTTCATGGGATTGGTTTCTTTTGTTGATTTGCAATGGATGTTGGCCCCTTGTGGCAGAAAGAACATGTATTAAGGGTGGATTTCATGATGTTCATGCATTGTTTCACATGATTGTTCATAGTGTGCATGCTAGGTGTTTGATAAAATGCCTCTTAGACATTTTCTCGCTTGTTTGGACTCCGATGAGTACCAAAATTTGGGGTTTCTCATGTTTCCTCATTAGGAACATGTTTGGTTCATTGGTTGTGTATTTTAACACACTTTGCCCCACATGTGCATTTTTCATGCATTGATCATGCATTGCACTTAGCCACCTCTTGTACACACCTTTGCTACCATTATCATGCATTGGTCTTGACCTTGCTGTTTCATCCTAGCATGTCATGCTTACCTTATGCTTTGTAGCATGTTACTTTGTCTTAGGTTTGAGCTTCATTTTCTCATTCATCTTGCACCCCTCATGCATCATTAGCATTGTTCATACCTTCATCTCTTGCCCTCGTTTCTTCTTGACCCTTTGTCTATTCCTGACAAAAAGGGGGAGAGTATACTCTAGAGAATGTTTCGGAGTATTTTGTCTTTTCTATATGACTCTTGTGCACATCCTTAGGGGGAGAAATTCTATTTCTCATGCACATTTGTAGGGGGAGAGATATTCCATAGGGGAGATGCATATACCAAGGGGGAGAAGACATTGTGTTAACTAGAAAACCTTGTTCTGTTTGTTTTCTTGTTGGCTTTATGGTGCTTTGTGTTATGCTTTGGTGTTCTCATTGCATCATGTTTGTGCTTTGGACATGCACATATCCCTATGTTATTATACTTCATTGAATGCATGTTCAAATGATCATTTGCTTTGCTATGTGATCATTGTAGTCATTTCTATACTTGTCATTTATTACTTGCTTTACCTTGAGGGTCTAATGTGGTTTGTGCAAGTGTTTCAGGGTACAAGTATAAATATGTTCCAAGTACATCACAGCTTCTCATCACTTTGAAGGGGAGAAACTTTAATCACTTTGAAGGGGAGAAACTTTATGCACTTTTAGTTTATATTGTTTAAGTTTTTATTCAATATAATGTGTTTATACCCATGTGCTTTTGTAAGCTTCTAGGGTTATTGTTTTATGCATAGTTTGTAGGCTTTATGGTATGTACCTTGCTTAAGTGCAGCCTTTATGCTATGTTGAAATCAGTACTTTAATCTAAATGTTCTGCATTTTGGTTTATGTACTGTCACTCTTGTGCCCTTGTAGGATTGTTCCTAGATGCATATGCCATGTGTGCTATGCATTGGTTAAGTGTTGAGCATACAAGTGTCTTGCCTTGTGCTTGTTAACTTGTATGTCCTTGTGTTCATTCCAAGTGTGAATGAGCACTGTGATCACTACCTTGTGGTGTTCACTTGGTTGATCAAGCCATGGTTTGTTTATTAACTCCATCTTTGCTTGATCTCACATTACCTGTTTCATATGCATTTATAATTTTCTGCTTACAATGATCATGGTGTATTGTTGTGTTTCAGGAGTTTATGTTCATATGATTCAAGTGCTTCACAGCTTCTATAGTTAGGTGTGAGTGAGTTTTGTTCAACTGTTCCCAACTCACATGTTAAGTCTAGAGTCTGTTTTAGGGTTTTGTCACGGAATAGCCAAAGGGGGAGATTGTAAGGTTGAATTTATTCAACCATCTAATTGGCTTTATTCCGTGCCAAATTTGCTTGTAATTCAGCATTTAGTAACCCTGTATTTAGGTGGGTTTGTTGTAAGGGTAGTGAGTGAGATAGAGTGAAGACTGCTCAAGAGTGTGCAAGAAAACAAAGTGTCGCGGCTGGGACTCGCGGGTGGACTCGCGGCTGCAAACCGCCAGAAGCTGCACACGTGCCAAGCATGCTGGAAGATGAACAGTCATGCTAGCTGGAGCACTACAGGACAAAACAGGACAACTGGCCATACGGTTAACTCGCGACTGGATCTCGCGACTTGGTCAAGCCGCGAGCCACCCCTGTTTTGGAAAAACCTGACGTTTCATATTCCTCTCCACTCTAGTATAAATACCCTTTTAACCCACGATTGAAAGAGAGTTTTCCAGAGAGAATTTTGAGAGAGAAACCCTAAAGAAAAACAAGATTGTTTCACACACAATCCCTACCTTAGAGTCTCATCAAAATCCCTCACTCTCTTCCTCTCCATTGTCAAAACCTTAAGAGGCATTATACCAAACCTGGTTCTCACCATCATCATCTCTGTGAGACAGTCGTTTGGAGTTCTGGGAAGCAGTTAGGAAGGAGCCAATCTTCATTGGTTGATGCTACGGTGTAGTAGCGGAATCCGGAAAGCTAGAAAAGAAAAAGGTTCGGCGCAACCTCGTTGGAGCAAGAAGCTTGGAGGGCTTAGGTGCACTGGGTAGATTAGGCTTGGAGGGTCTATTGCTGTCCTTGTATCCCAACTGTATTTTCTAGTGGATTGATTACCGCTTGGAGGGCGGCGGAGAGGTTTTTCGCCGAGGTCTTCGGTTTCCTCTTCGATAACACATCGGGTGTTATCTTTGTGTTTGCATCTTCCTTCCTCTCTATCTTTGCCTTTATTTTATCTGCTGTGGTTTTATTTTGTTATGGCTTAGATAGTTGTTTAACCAATTTCATATTATAGCATGTGTTAAGTTTCCGCACACTTGTTGTTTGACATATTGCTTGATTTGGTTAAGTTGTATTTTGTGGGTCTAAACGTTCAAAGGTGTTTTGTACACGTTTTTGTACACGTTTTGTATACGGATTCAATAGATATAAGGTAGATATGATTTATATGTTATCAAGATTGAATCCTTATGTTAATATTTGTTTCCTTGGCCATCTTATAAACATGTTTTAATTCCATTTGATCCGTTTGTGATCAAGCGTTGGAATTAATATGCCATGATTTATAGTGACGGTGCCATGGTATATGTTATAGTGCCAGTGCCGACTTTTAACATTAAATAGGATTCAAGGCCTAACTTCATTCGGATTGATATCCTTGGATTGATAATATAAAATATAGATGATTAAACAGTATGTTAATGCTAGAATTAAAGTATTTTGGTTACTGATTAAAATCCTTTAATTCCTAATGAGATTAGGATTATGTTTTCAAGGTTTCTAGCATTATTATAGTTCTTGATCTTGAAATTGAAAACCTATTGTTTGATCTGTAAATCTTCGTTGATAAAATCAAAAGGTGTTTTGATGAAGAACAATGAAGATGTCAAAAACGGTTATAAGAAAATTCTGAGAAAAATTCAGTTTTGCGAGTTTGGATCGATCGAGAAAAATTCGATTGATCGAAGAGGAATCGAGAATCGATCGATTCAGGCAAAAACTCTATGATGAAATTCTTCATTGTCTCGATCGATCGAGATTCCCTTTCAATCGATCAAATGTTCTTTTCGACTGATCGAATAGGAATCAAGAATCGATCGAATGAGACAGTGACTTTGTGATGTATTTCTTCATTTTTTTTTATCAATCGAGGAAAAGATTTTACCGATCGAAGGTACTAAATTTTGAATTTTCACTTGCTTTTTGATTAAGTGTTAAAACTTTGATAAAAGGCAATGTGATGTGTGATGAGATTACACATGGTTCAATACAAAGTGATTAATTTTATAGTCCTTAAAAGTTAAGGACATTTATTAATCATTATCTAAATAAAAGACCTAATGAGATCAAAGATATTAGTTAAATAGAACTCTTAGTCCTAAATAGTTTAGGACTTGTCTTTTAAGAAACATTCTAATGAGATTGGAATTCTTGTATAATTAAAAGTCCTTAATTTAATTTTAATTAGAAGTTTTAATGAGATTAAAGCTTTAATTAAAAGGTATATAGTTTCTAATAAGATTAGAATTCTTAATCAAGTAAGTTAAGGATAGAGTTCTATATAACTAATTTTTGATCCATTAGTGTATATGGAATCCTAAATAGTTTACGACTTCCATTTTAGTTAGTGATTCTTGTAAGGTTGAATTTAATCAACCATCTTGTTGGCTTTATTCCTACCAAATTTGCTTGTAATTCAGCAACTAGTACCCTGTATTTAGGTGGGATTGTTGTAAGGGTAGTGAGTGAGGTAGTGTGATAAAATGCTCAAGAGTGTGCAAGAAAACAGAGACTCGCGACTGGATCTCGTGGGTGACTCGCGGCTGCAAGCCGCCAAAAGATGCACACGTGCCAGGCATGCCAGAAGTTGAAGCGTCATGCTAGCTGAAGCACTACAGGACAAAATAGGACAGCTGGCCGTTCTGTTATCTCGCGGCTGGATCTCGCGACTTAGTAAAGCCGCAAGGCCAAGCCGCGAGCCAGCCCTGTTTTGAAAAACCTGACTCTTCACATTCCATTTTCACCCCAGTATAAATACCCCTTATACCCACGAAAGAAAGAGAGCTTCCAGAGCGAATTTTGAGAGAGAAACCCTAGTGTTATACAAGATTGATTCATCCACAATCTTCACATAAGAGACTCTTCAAATTCCTCAACTCTCTTCCTCTCCATTGTTAAACCCTTGAGAGGTCTTTTTACCAAAACCTTTTCTCACCATATCCATTATGTGAGAAGGTTGTTTGGTGTTCTGGGAAACAGTTAGGAAGGAACCAATCTACATTGGTTGATGCTATGGTCAAGTAGCAGAATCTGGGAAGCTAGAAAAGAAATAAGTTCGGCGCAACCTCGTTGGAGCAAGAAGCTTGGAGGGCTTAGGTACACTTGGTAGATTAGGCTTGGAGGGTCTATTGCTGTTCATGTATCCCAACTACATTTTCTAGTGGATTACTTACCGCTTGGAGGGCGGCGGAGAGGTTTTATGCCGAGGGCTTCGGTTTCCTCTTCGATAACACATCGTGTGTTGTCCCTGTGTTTGCCTTTTATTTTCTGTTGTGTATGTGTTTTTAATTGGCTTAGATTGTTTACCAATTCTATTTATAGCTTATGTTCATTTTCCGCACACTAGTTGTTTGTCATAAAGCTTGAATTGGTTATTTTGTTATTGGGGGTCTAAACGTTCAAGGGTATTTTATACACTATTTGAACTTTCAATTGGTATCAGAGCGGGTACACTTTTAGTGGTTTCATTACCATAGTGTGATCCTTGACCCCTTATTGAGATGGATAGGTCTCAATCCCTAAATGCACCTCCATATTTTAATGGTAGTAATTATGCTTTTTGGAAGGTTCGCATGAGAGCATTTCTATGTTCCATTGATGAATCAGTTTGGGATGCTATTGATATAGGTTGGACTAGGCCTGAGGAAGCCAAATCCACATGGGATAAGGCAACACTCGCCGCATCTAATGTTAACAGTAAAGCACTTAATGCAATTTTCTGTGGTGTCTCCAGATGCGTTTCATAGAATTTCTCACATTACCGTTGCCAAAGAAGCATGGGAGATATTGGAGACCACCTACGAAGGCAAAAAGAAAGTGAAAGACACCAAGTTGCAAATGCTGACCACTCGGTTTGAGGAGCTAAAAATGAGTGAGGATGGGTCCGTTGACTCTTTCTATAGCAAGCTGAATGAGGTGGTTGTCAGCAAGTTCAATTTGGGAGAGAAAATGGAGGATTCTAAAATTGTAAGGAAGATCCTTCGATCATTGCTAGAAAGCTTTCGTGCCAAAGTGACAGCGATTGAAGAGAGTAAGGACCTTGATGACATCAAAGTCCAAGAGCTGGTTGGTTCTCTTCAGACTTATGAAATGTCGCTGCCCAATCAACGGAAGAGCAAATCTCTTGCTCTTAAGACCATTAATGAGAAGGTGGAAGTCCATGACTCATCGGATGAAGATGTGGTTGACAAAGATGTTGCATACCTTGTAAAAATTTTTTGAAAATTCTTGAAATTCAAGAATAATGGCAAATTTGGTGATAAAAGGGAAATTCCAATGTTTAGGAAGAGAGAAAAGGGAATTCAAAAAGAAAGATGGAAAAGAATCCCAATCTACATAAGGTGTCACTTGTTTTGAATGCAACGGGCATGGACACTTTAAGAAAGAATGTCCGAATTATTTGAAATCGAAAGGCAAGGTGTATGCCACGACACTAAGTGACTCAGATTCATGCAACTCAGATTCTGTGGAAAGCTGTGACGGAGAAGGGAATTATTCAGCTTTTATGACTATTGCCCATGTTGAGTCTTCAGACGAGTTGAATTTGCTTGAACGAGAACTTGGAGAACATAGTGATGAAGAATCACTGGGAGTTGTTGAAGAATCAGATGCTGAAGAAGATAAAGGCACAACCAATCTTCTAGAAAATTATTACTCACTCCTAGAGAAGTCGGGTGAGTACACAAGGGTGGCCAAGGCAGCTGTGAGAAAGATGAAGAAGGTAGAGGAGGACTATAAAAGTCTCCTAATTCGCTATAAGGAGGCCAAATGTGAGATAGAAACATTAAATGGTGAGCTGTCAGAAGCCTACACAAAAGTGAGATTTCTTGAGCAAGAGGTTGTGCAAGCAAATGCTAAGATAGAGAGAGTCACTACCAAGAAGCTAGATGATATTATTTCATCTCAAAAGAACTTTTCAGACAAATCCGGGTTGGGATATACCGGAGGTAGTAGCTCATCTGGCAATATCACTAAAGAAGTGAAGTTTATAAAGGCCAAAAAGTCAGTTGAAGTTTGTCCTACTGTTGAAAAGCCCAAGATAGAGGAGAAGAGGAATGTGGAGAACCAACAGATGGTGAACAACCCTCATAATCAATCTGTGGGCAGGTCTGAATCCCGAGCCAAGTCTCGTCCACGATCACAAAGAGGTCCTAGATCGAACTATGTGTGTCATCATTGCGGACTTCAAGGGCATACTCGGCCAAATTGTCAAAAGCTGAGAGCAATGAATAATGCAACTGCTCCAAGGTCACGAGGACCTAGAAATGATAGGAGAAATTGGGCTGGTGAACTATCAAGAGATCAAAGTGGTGATCCCGGAATGATGGACGTGATGAAGATGATTGGTGCTTTCACCAACTGTTTGGAAGCTTCACATGAAGGTTTGAAAGCCCTAACTCTCGTACCCAATCCTATAAGGAAATCACCCCAAACGCAAGTGACGTGTGGGTGAAAAAGGGTACTCATGCATAAGCATTACAACATGTCCATGCATCAATACTTCCTAGGCTTTGTGACTTTGTTTGGTTGTTTGCTTATTAATTGTGTTGGTTGAAATGTGTTTGTTTATTTTTGCATTCTATCGTTTATTCTTTTTTGTTGTTTTTAATCAGTCTTTTCCTTCTTATGTGTCAAAAATCCAAAAACCACATAAAAGTAGAAAATCAAAAAGTTTGATCGACATTGTTGAGTTTTGTCTCAAAACTTGTTTTGCCTTGTACCTTTGTGCTAATGGCTTTGTGCATTTACGAGCGTAGCTTGTTCCTTTGCACTCTTATCACTATGGAAGAAATCTTGAAATCTATGTGACTGTTGTAAATAGATCTTCAAACTTGTCATGAATGATTGGTGAATGGTTATGTTGATCTTGAGACATGCATAGACTTGTGCCTATATATCTTCCCACTCTTTATTTTCGTTTTTGCTAAAAAGAGCTCACCAAATGTAAATCTCCAAATGAAAAGAGATATTGAGCTGCAAAAGCCTGTCGCACATACTAGTATTCGACTAGGAAAAAGGGAAAGCGACCAAAAAATTAAAGTGAATGATTATTCAAAAAGCCAAAGACTATCTCATCAAGGTGAAATATCAAATATCACTCTCACAATGAGAGGTGATTGTCTCAAAAGGATCAAAAAGATCAAATATTATGATTGAAAGTGGAGTCAAATGTAAAGCTCCAAAGTATGTAATCAAGTCTTGTGGGAGGTCATATATGCATACTTCTATAATTAAGATGGGTCACATGATCTAGTGCTAACTGTGTATGCCTTGGTTGAATTGATCATTGAAGCTTCACATTAGACTAAGGACTATCTCATTGTTGATACCCACACACAACACACAAGTTTATGTTCAATGAATGCCATATTCATTTGTGTGATTGTACTTGATCAAATATGTTTTCACATGCTCAATCTTTGTTGATTCAAACACAAAAAGATTTTTGAGTGTTTTAGTTGTTTTTGGAATGTATTTTGTTCTTCAAAAACTGAAAAATTTCAAAAACTGTGTTGCCCTGTTTTGGCGACTTGTTCGCGAGTGGAAGATCCAGTCGCGAGGGGTACACAGAGATTTTCGCGGCTCAGCTCGCGACTTCCTTGCGAGTGAGACTACCAGTCGCGAAAAACATTTAGAAAATTTTTCAAAACTTTTGGCTTGAAGTGTTTTGGCGGGTGTATCTAGCGACTATCTGGCGACTTACCTCAGCCGCGAAAAACGCGTGTTTTGCACAGTGAGGGCAGTTTTTAAAATCATTTTCAGTTTTCCCTCGAACTTTATGTGACAGTTCATTTTCTCTCTCAACTGTCTCTTTCCCAAACACTCCATGTCACCCACTTCGAACTCCATTTTTGCTTCATCCCAACTCAAAATCTTCAAGTAAAAGGTATGGGTTTTCATTCTCACACTCTATTTCTTGATTTTGAGCTTTTCCCTCTTAATTATATGTGTTGATTTTCTGTTTTGTGTTGGGTTAGTGTTTCAGTATTGTTCTCTGTCCATGCTTAGCTAGTTGAGGCTCTTGGTTTTTATGATCTTGTTTAGGTTGCTAGATTTGTTCTTTCTCATTTGTCTTTCACTTAGCTTAGGGTTTGTTGACTGGCTTATACCCATCTTGCTTGATATTATTTTGGTTTGTTGGTTCAAAATGTTTGGGTTTTGTGTGTTAGGTTTTATTGATTTGTTTTTGTGGTTGAAGATCGTTTGTGTGCCTCTGTTTTAAGTATTTTGTGTCATCTCATTTTCATCAAAATATATGTCTCATTGACTTATATTTTTTTGGTGATAGTATACTCTGCTGCATTAGAACTCTTCTGCAGATTGTTGGTTGTTCTTGAATATCTACCATTGGGTACACCCCTTTGTGTTGTTGGTTTAAGTTTTGAGGCCTTTCCTTTATACTTGTCCTTAAGCCATCTTTGGTCTTGTTTCTCTACACTAATCTCTTTATGATACTAACAGAGTATTGATTAGTTTTACACATGTACTGTACTTTGTTGTTGTGGCCTTTTCTGCTTGTTTACGGATGGCTCCTTCATCCCCAAAGAAGAAAACACTTGCCAAGAAAGCAGATAAGAGAATGAAAATGGACCCTAATTTGTTTAGGTCTGTTTCCCATTTTGAGAGATATAAGAATTTTTTCTTGAAGGCAAGGATCATACAAGAAAGGTTTGTGGATTTGGAGGACTTGAGAAACACCTTTATCCCTAGTTGTTTTGAGGGGAGAGGATGGGACAAGCTACTGAGTGATTTACCAATTGTGTGTGAACCCCTGATTAGGGAGTTTTACTCCAATGCTGTGATAAGGGAAGAAGAGCTGAGCTGCTGGGTTAGAGGAACAGAATTTATCTTAGATGCACATGACATTGATGATGTGCTAGGTTTTGAGGGGTTAGAAGATCATGAGTTCATCAATTATAAAGATAGGATGCTTTCTATAGAAACTGTACAACAGAGGATTGGTGGACAGACAGAAGGGAAATGCCTTAATACCACAGCCTTTCCAGTGGACATGAGGTGTCTCACTATTATCATGATGTTCAACCTGTATCCTATAAAGAAGTTGACTACAATTAACAATGCCAGAGATATTTTTCTGATGGAGCTCAAGGAAAAGGCATTCATTGATATCAGCTCCCACATATTTGATACAATTGTGGATGAGACTAGAACCACTTCTAGGCCTAAACTGATCTTCCCTAGTCTGCTCATAAGGATTTTCAGAAAGAAGGGTGTTGCAATCCCTCGAGACATCAGTCCCATGTCTACACCTTCAGCAATTAACAAGCAAAACTTCAAGAGGATAAGTGTATGTCTTCCAGGTGAAGAAGATGAAGGTGATGACGGAGAGGGTGTCCCAATGGAGACTGAGGTAGAGGCAGCAGGTCAGGCATCAACTTCAACACCCAGAAGAAGTGGCAAGAGGACTAGAGCATCAACTTCTTCAAATATACCTCCAGATGCATTTCAGGTCATTCTGGAAAGACTTGATGGAATCAGAGAGGTCCAGACCGAGCACTCAAAGAGGATAGAAGCCATGCAGGACCAGCTTGATGTTCTATCAACAAAATTTGACAGCTTCACCACACATCATGGACAGTGACCCTTTGGCCATTCCGGTCAAAAAGGGAGAGAAGTTTCTTTTGGCACTTTTGGAGCACCCCTTGAGGGGGAGTACTAATTTGAGTGGGAGCAGTCAAAAACTGTGTTTATCTTATTTACTTGGTTAATGTTTATGGTTATAGTACTATGGTTTGGGTATTTCTTGATACACTGTGGTTATGGATTATGTTTGGTTTAAACTCAAACTCATAACACATGGATGTTTTGAAACTTAGTTTACTTTATATATATATTGTTGATGTTTTTCAGTATATAATGTGATTTGTACCCATGTTGCTTTTGTAAGCTTTTAGGGTTTATGTTCTTCATCTGTAGGCTTTATGGTCTGTACCATACTTTATGTAGCCTTTATGTTTTGTTAAATCAGTACTTCTAACTAAATGTCATGCATTTTCTTGTTAAGTACTGTAATTTTTGTGCCCTCGTGGGATTGTTCCTAGATGCATATACTTAGTGTATTGTGCATTGGTTGAGTGTTTGACATGCAAGTGACTTGCATTGAGCTTGTTAGCTTGTTTGTTCAACTGTTCATTCCAAGTGTGAATGAGCATTGTGGTCACTACCTTGTAGTGATTGCTTGGTTGATCAAGCCATGGTTTGTTTCTTAACTCCATCTTTGCTTGATCACATATTGCCTGCTTCATATGAATTTCTTGCTTTTCTGCATACAATGATCATGGTGTATTGTTGTGTTTCAGGAGTTTCATATTCATATGATTCAAGAGCCTCACAGTTTCTAGAGTTAGGCGTGAGTGAGTTTTGCTCAACTGTTCCCAACTCACATGTTAAGTCTAGAGTCTATTTTAGGGTTTTGTCACGGAATAGCCAAAGGGGGAGATTGTAAGATTGAATTTAATCAACCATCTTGTTGGCTTTATTCCGTGCCAAATTTGCTTGTAATTCAGCAACTAGTAACCCTGTATTTAGGTGGGATTGTTGTAAGGATAGTGAGTGAGATAGTGTGATGAAATGCTCAAAAGTGTGCAAGAAAACAGAGACTCGCGACTGGATCTCGCGGGTGACTCGCTGCTGCAAGCCACCAGAAGATGCACACGTGCCAGGCATGCTAGAAGTTGAAGCGTCATACTAGCTGGAGCACTACAGGACAAAATAGGACAACTGGCCGTTCTGTTATCTCGCGGCTGGATCTCGCGACTCAATAAAGCCGCGAGACCAAGTCGCGAGCCAGCCCTGTTTTGAAAAACCTAACTCTTCACATTCCATTTTCACCCCAATATAAATACCCTTATACCCACAAAAGAAAGAGAGCTTCCAGAGAGAATTTTGAGAGAGAAACCCTAGTGTTATACAAGATTGATTCATCCACAATCTTCACATAAGAGACTCTTCAAATTCCTCAACTCTCTTCCTCTCCATTGTTAAACCCTTGAGAGGTATTTTTACCAAAACCTTTTCTCACCATATCCATTACTGTAAGAGGGTTGTTTGGTGTTATGGGAAGTAGTTAGGAAGGAACCAATCTACATTGGTTGATGCTATGGTCAAGTAGCGGAATCCAAGAAGCTAGAAAAGAAATAAGTTCGGCGCAACCTCGTTGGAGCAAGAAGCTTGGAGGGCTTAGGTACACTTGGTAGATTAGGCTTGGAGGGTCTATTACTGTTCATGTATCCCAACTACATTTTCTAGTGGATTACTTACCGCTTGGAGGGCGGCGGAGAGGTTTTACGCCGAGGGCTTCAGTTTCCTCTTCGATAACACATCGTGTGTTGTCCCTGTGTTTGCATCTTCCTTCCCTTAATCTTTGCCTTTTATTTTCTGCTGTGGATGTGTTTTTAATTGGCTTAGATTGTTTACCAATTATGTTTATAGCTTGTGTTCATTTTCCGCACACTAGTTGTTTGTCATAAAGCTTGAATTGGTTATTTTGTTATTGGGGGTCTAAACGTTCAAGGGTGTTTTATACACTATTTGAACTTTCAATTCTAATGAGATTAGAGTCTTTAACAAGTGCAAGGATATAAATTGTGATGAGATCACAATAATCTAAAGAAAAACCCAAATTACAAGTGTTGGATTCAAAATAACCCCTTTTTTTTAAGTTTATTGTAATGTGAATAGGTACCTTCTCTTGGCCTTGAGCCTTGCATTCCATGTAGAGGGTATTTACTTCACGGATTACATGATTAAACTTCTTTGTGATTAAGCGAATGTTCGTTGTGCTATTGTGATGTGACTTAGTCAGATCACATCGAATTTAAGCAATTAAACACATTCGATGTGTAGTGTTAAAATTGTGATGAGATCACAATGATTTCAATATAATCCACTTGTTCTAAAATTTCTAGTGGGAGAGAGGTTCAAGGGTTGTATCTCACAGCCTCCATTGTCGGTTCATAGTGGTGTGGGGTAAATACCTCGTCTTGGCCTCGAGCCTTGCGTTCCATGCGGGGGGTGTTTTGAATCATGGTACCACAAGATTAAGCCTTATAAGGGTAGAGTTATGTGGCTACACATGAGTCTAGGAAATAGTGTACACTAGACTAATTTTGAGAGTATCCTCTGAGTTCTTGCTATTATTACTTAGAGGCTAAGGGAAGAGCGGCAAATTATTTTTGTTTGGTAAGAGTTAACATGATAGCATTAATAATGAGAATAATTCTCGCTTGATCATAGTGGTTGGTATTCACTCTATGCTGAGGAATATTAATTGCGGGATTAGGTTGTCGTTGCACCTAGTATAGTATGGATTTCGAGTTCCATATTATATGGTTATGGATGCAAAATTATAATGTCCTTGGACATGGTGCTTAAAGGAGCTAAAGTACATAAATATGTTTTGATTCAGCATTATCATAATTTCCTATATATGATGCATTTATGGAAGATAGCTTATGATGTGATCATAGTCTCCATTGAAAAGCTAAAATGTTACATTGGTTTCTATCTCAATTGTGCTACAGCATGAGATGCAAGAGTTAGTACTAGACTTAGACTTCATATTAAGTCTAAATGAGATGTTTGGCATGAATCATATTGAATGTTAAGAAAGGCTTAAGGAGTTCCAATTCTATATCATTTTATGAAAATATTTTATTTTTAAACGAATTGGAATTCATCGATGTAGAGATTAAATGTTAATCTCATATGGATATGATCCACAAGTCCTTGTTAGAATCATTTGATCGATTTAGATTGTTTTGAAAATAAATAAATTCTTTTTATATTATCTGAATTGATGAGCGAGTTCTACGCAATGAAAGACATTCTAAAAGCTAAGGCTAGGATCAATATGATTTAATTCAAATTCTTAGCCTGAACCAAAAGGTAAGGGTGGTAAGAAAAGGAATTATAATACCAAACAGTTGGACAAGCTAGTTGCCCTAGTAGTTGCCAAAAGGAAATTAGACTCAGAAGTATGACCAAAACGAAAGTGTTTCCATTTTTGTAAAGCTAAGCATTGTCCATGATTATTTTCTAGATGGAAATTTACATGTTTTACTTTTTAAAGAGAAAGTTTTCATCCTTTGGTATTGTATGTTTTGGCACTTATGTCTAGATCTTATTCATCTAAATGATATTCAAGATTGGTGAAAGATGGGCTTTTAGAACCATTATTTTGTTATATTCCCAGTCTATGAATTCTATTTAGAGGATAATATGATCTAGGGCTCCTTTTATAGAGGAATGAAATTCCAATGACTTCTTTAAGTCAGTGCATACATAAAGGAGGAATAGGGCTCTTTTAAAGGTAGATTGTTCTAGAAGAAAAATGTCAGAATTTGTTGTAGGACAACTATAAAATACATTTAGAAATGAGATTGTTGTATTATATACACCACAAGACATTATTCTATAGATAACTATTACACTGGTACAATATCTTAGTGGGAGGATTATCAATTACTAAATAAATTCATACTTTTGGGATAAACTTTTGAAATCATTCCACAAGGATATGAATTTGATCCTCAGTCCTACGTAAAGGCAATAGATGATATGAATATGAATTACTGGATCAAGTTTATGTGAATAGAATTAGATTTTATTTAAAGTCTAGAACTTGTAGAGGCGCCTAATAGCATTAAGCCTATTGTTTTCAAATAGGTCTACAATAAAATGAGATTGATAGATTAGAAGGTGTAAACCTTCAAAGTCAAGACTAGTGGCGAAAAGATTTATTCAGAAAGAAATGGTTCGACTATGAAAAGATTTTTTCACCAATAGTCAAGTTTGACTCTATCTAGATTCTCTTATCCATTATATCTCATTTAGATGAAATATGTCAATGGATATCAAGAAAACTTCTTTTAGTAGCAATCTTGAGGAAGACATCTATATGATGTAACTAGGCTTGTTCATAGCAAGAACCAGTAGTGTTTAGTATGCAAGTTGCTTAAAGTCCATTTATGGACTAAAGCAAGCATCTGAATCATAAAATATCATCTTTGATCAAGCAATCAATTGTTTAATTTTGATAAAGTATTAAAAGGCCTTATGTGTGTAAAAGCTAAATAGAATAATAAATCTCTTAATGTATGTTGATGACATTCTAATCATTAAAAATGATGTAGAGTTATTGTCATCAATAGAGTTTTTTGTTGTCTAGTCCAGTTTGATATAAAGTACTTGGGAAAGACTGGTCACATCCTAAGAATTAAACTTTGTTAAAATCCAGAAATTAGGATGTTGGGTCTATCTCAAACTGCTTAAATAAATTAGATTCTAGCCAAGTATAGCATGTAATATTTCAAGAGAGGATTCTTTTCTTTTAAGTTTGAAGTTCCTTTATAAAGGACTATAGTCCTAAGACATATAAAAGGAAAAGCATATTAAGACGATCCTTATACCATATCAATAGGAAGTCTTTATGCTATGCTATATGCTAGGCCAAGTATCTATTTTGCAGTGGGCATGGTATGCAAATATCAATTAAATCCAGGATCACTTAATTTAGTGGGAGTAAGGCATATCCTCAAATATCTTAGGAGAATGAGGGATTATATGCTTGTCCACCAACGGGAGGTTTTGATAATTACTGGTTGTACAAATACTGACTTGTACTTTGATTGTGATTCATGAAGTTGGACTTCAAGATATATGTTCATCCTAGATGGTGAAGATACACATTAAGCGTAGGTATTATCTCATTAAAGAGATATGTGTAAGTGGGATGTAGTGGTAGAAATGATAATTTATGCAATAAATCTGGCTAAAAATTCTTTCCAAACCTTGCCTTAGAGTGACTATGAATTACTCTAAGGGGAAATAAGTGTCGAATATATGGTAAATTGTCTTTGAGGGCAAGTGGAAGATTGTTGGGGTTTATGCCCTAAAATCCAATTTATTGGCATGTTATAAATAATTAAATTGTTTAATTATATGAGACTATTTATAAATGAACTAATGGGACATTATCATAGTCCTTGAGATGCATTGTATGTGATTTATGTAATTTAGTTACAGAAAATATAAATCACAAGTTCCTTGTAAACGTAAAATATAGTTCGTAGTTGGTGAAGAAATTGGGCATTTCATCTGCAAAGACTATAACATATCAACTAAAATGGTTTGTCTTGATCATGAAAGTGGAGACTTCTAGTTGATGTGTTGATATGTCTTAAGTGTGTAAGAGATATTGAACTAGATCGTTGTAAGATTAATTATTCAATTAACAACTATCACCTAAATAATTAATCTCATAACTTCTAATTTCATAGACTCTCAATCCTTAAAAGATAGTGAACCCGATCATGAAATGTAGGTTACTTTGATATATCAGGAGTGAGATCTAGTTTAATGGTCAAAACCACAGTATGTTGGGTAACCACACGTAGTGTTGAGGGAACACATATTCTCAAGATGGAATCCATAATCTCTTTCTATAGAGACACAAAATATTTCCTTAAGATAAGTTTAATGGGAACTAGTTATTTAGGACCAACCACTTTAGTAAGGAGTTACTAAAGTTTATATTTATTGAAATTGGATTTCAATAAATATGAATAACTAACATATTAAACCGGGTACTCAAGGATAAAATAGTTGTTTACAAAGTGACAGTTCATTATGACTTTATTCACTATGGATATTTCATGGAAGAGTCAAATGATATCATTACAGTCTTGGGATATAATTTATTGATAAGGCCTAGAGTGCAATTATATTTATATAGTGGTATTAAATATAATTAATGGTAACTTTGGACTTGTCAAAAGTTGACAGATAAGCCCAAGGCCCATTGGAGCTAGAGACTTATTTGTTCCCTTTGGTCCTATCTCAAGCTACAAACTAAAGCTCAATTGGGCTAGCCCAAAAGGCTAACCCAATTAGATAATCAGTTATTTATTTAATAAGAGTTATTAAATAGAGTAACTGTCAAGGCAGTTAAACGTACATATGATTAAAAGAAGAGAAAATAGGTTTTCTCTACAGAATCTTGGAAATACACTTTTCCAAAGGAAAATCAACGCATAAAAAGACTGATTGAGAGACCACTTTTCTCGGGCACCATGTGGAATTAGGATGTTGATTAGAGGTATTCTCAAGTTTTGGTTTTGAATTTCACTGCATCATGGTACGATTTCTATTTTTTGTTCTAGAATTCAAGATTACAGGTTATCTCTCATGAATAAAGTAGATCCGTGTTTGTTGCTTCTGCTGTGTATTTTGTATGAGATGCAAAACCAAAATTTTCAAACATGGGCACCATCTCCCTACCAGTTGTGGTTAGCTCTTACCCACGACAGATAACCAAGGAAGTGAATTTCCTTGTTGTTGATTGTTCAACCTCATACAATGCCATCATAAGACGACCAACCCTAAATTGCTGGAAAGCTGCAACATCTACTTATCATCTATCCGTTAAGTTCTTGTCGGAGTATGGAATAGGAGAAGTACAGGGTCACTAGGTGGTGGCCAACGAGTGCTATTTGGCCATGTTAGTAATGGACGAGCAAATGCAAACAATGAATATCGAGGAAAGAAGGACAGTTGCGAAGCCGATGGAAGTACTAGAGGACGTTTCCTTAGATGAGTCCAACCTAGAGAAGTTTACTAGGATAGGAACAAGGCTAGGGGAGAAAATGAAGCAAAAACTCGTCCAATTTCTTAAGAGAAGCACATATGGTTTTGCCTGGAGTCATGAAGATATGCCCAAGATTGATCCAAGTGTTATTACCCATCATTTAAATGTGTCCTCGTCCTACAAGCCCGTCCATCAAAAGAGAAGAGTGCTGGTCCCAGAGCAAGACAATGCCATTAAGGAAGAAGTCCAAAAGCTAGTTACAGCAAAGTTTGTCCGGGAAGTTTACTACCCGGATTGGCTAGCGAATGTAGTGATGGTTAAGAAGACTAATGGCAAGTGGAGGATGTACGTAGACTTCATAGATTTGAACAGAGCATTCCCCAAGGACAGTTATCCTTTGCCATGTATTGGCCAGTTGGTAGATTCAATAGCAGGGCACCAACTGCTGAGCTTCATATACACGTCCTCAGGGTACAACCAAATCAAAATGACAAGGCAGATCAAGAGAAAATATCTTTCATCACCAACCAAGGTTACAAAGTGATGCCTTATGGTTTGAAAAATGCAGGGGCAACCTACCAAAGGCTGGTTAATCATATGTTCCGCCCACAAATTGGGCGGAACATGGAGGTGTATATGGATGACATGCTAGTCAAAAGCACAAAAGAGGCACTTCACTTGGACGAACTTCAAAAGACTTTCGACATGGTTAGACGATACAACATGAAGTTGAATCCGAGCAAATGTGCCTTCATTTCGTCGGGAAAATTTCTTGGATTAATGGTCTTACAGAGAGGAATCAAAGAAAATCCTGACAAAATCCAAGTAGTACTAAACATGGAGCCACCAAATAATGTCAAAGAAGTGCAAAGTTTAACTAGACGAGTAGCTACCCTTAATAGGTTTGTCTCAAAAGCTACTAACAAGTGTTTATCATTTTTCAAGGTGTTAAGGAAAGCATTTAAGTAGATAGATGAGTGTCAACAAGCATTTGAAGATCTCAAGACTTATCTCACCACAATTCCTTTGTTAAGCCCGTCCAAGCTAGGTGAAGAGTTGTATCTATACCTAGCATTATCTCCCCATGTAATGAGCTCAACCTTAATTAGGGAAGAAGGGAAGGTGCAGAAACCCGTCTACTACACCAGCAAAGCATTAAGGGGAGCTGAAGGATGGTACCCATCAATAGAAAATTTAGCCTTCTCATTGGTGACAGCAACAAGGAAGCTCAGGCCTTATTTTCAAGCTCATGTCATCAATGTCCTAACAGACCATCTACTCAAGAAGGCTATAATAAGCTGGAAGTAGCTGGACGACTAATTCAATGGGCAGTGGAACTCAGTGAGTTTGACGTAAGGTATCATCCCAGAGAAGCAATAAATGCCCAAGCACTTGCAGACTTTATTGTAGAATTCACTCTAGTCCATGACCAGCAAAATGGAGGAAATGGGGCAAAATAGTGGATTATCCATGTGGATGGTTTTTCTACTCAGTATGCAAGAGGAGTCAGTGTAATTTTACAATCACCTGAAGGAAATCATCTAAAGTATGCGATACGTCTACAATTCTAGATGTTAGGATTAATGCCCTAAAATCCTATTGTATGCCATGTATGACATTATGTTCTATGTAATAAACTTGTTTTATTATTATCTAAAATAATGGTAGCATGGATGTTTGGACATTATCATATAGTCCTTAAGATGCATAGTATGTTATTTATGTGATTTAGTCACAGAAGATATAAATCACAAGTTCTTTGTAAACTCAAAATCTTAGTTCGTAGTCGGTGATGAAATTGGGCATTTCATCTGTGAAGACTATAACATATCAATTAAGATGATTTGTCTTGATCATGGAAATGGAGATTTCTAGTTGATATGTTAATATGTTTTAAGTGTATAAAACATATTGAATTGGACCGTTGTGGGATTTATTATTCTATTAATAACTGTCAAATGAATAATAAATCTCACGACTTCTCATTTACATAAACTCTCAATCCTGAGGAAATAGTAAACCCAATCATGAATTATAAGTTGCTTTGATATATCAGGAGTGAGATCTAGACAAACGGTCAAAACCTCAGTATGTAGGGCAACCACACGTAATGTTGAAGGAACATATATTCTCTAGATAGAATTCGTAATCTCTTTATAAAGATATAAAATATTTCCTAAAGATATAAAATATTTCCTTGAGATAAGTTTAATAGGTTTGGTTATTCAGAGTGTTAGGCCTAACCACTTTAGTAAAGAGTTACTAAAGTTTATATTTTATGAAATTAAATTTCATAAAATATATATGAATAACTTAAAGGATTAAACTGGGTACTCAAGGATCAAGAGGTAGTAATTTTCAAAGTGACAGTTACACATTATAACTTTGTATTACTACGAATATTTTCATGAAAGGGTTAAATGTTTAATAAATTCTTGGGATATAATTTATTAATAAGGCCTAAAGTCCAATTATATTTATATAGTAGTATTAAATATAGTTAATGGTAACTTTGGGATTGTCAAGAGTTGACAGATAAGTCTAAAGCCCGTTGGAGTTAGAGCTTTATTTGTCTCTTTTGGTCCCACTCCAAGCCACACACTAAAGCCCAATTGGGCTGGCCCAAAAGGCTAACCCAATTAGATAATCAGTTATTTATTTAATAAGAATTATTAAATAAAGTAACTGCTTAGTGCAGAAATATATGTATGATTGAAAAGGAGAAAACATTCAGAGTTCTTCTTAAGGGAGATACTTGGTTATTCTCTTGAAAGATTACATATAGAACTGATTGAGAGACCACACATCTTGGGCACATTGTGGAATTGTAGTGAAGATCAAAAGGTTTCTCAAGTCCAACCTTCATTTGTTTTGAATTTCACTGCATTAAGGTACGCCTTCTTATTCTTTGTTTCTAAAACTCAAACATTGCATGCTATCTCACATGAATGAAGTAGATCCGTTTTTATTCCGCTGAGTGTTTTTGTATGAGATACAAAACTTTATTTTCCTTGTGTTTTTCCAACACTAGACGACCAACAGTGAAGCTGAGTATGTAGCCCTCCTCCAAGGCTTGGAGTTGGCTAAGTTACTGGGAGTAGAGTCAGTTGTCGTCCAGGGAGATTCACAGCTAATTATAGGCCAGGTGAATAGAACATGTGAAGCTAAGGAAGAATGAATGAAGAGGTACTTGAGCAAAGTCAAGCATTGCATCAAAAGTTTCACATCATCTAAGTTTCACTAGATCCCAAGAGAGGAGAACACGGAAGCGAATAGTCAGGCCAAAGCCGCCTCTGTGGACAGCATCATGAATGAGCAGGTTAGAGTCCAGTATATCCCAAGCATTGACATCCCCAAAGTACAATAGATAAACGGAGAAGCCAATTGGACTACATCAATCGTGTCTTATCTCAAGGACGGCATACTCCCTAAGGATAAGGAAGAAGCTTGAAAGTTAAAGGTTAAAGCAACCAAATTCGTGCTTATGGATGAAGTGTTATACAAGAGGAGTTTCTCTCAGCCTTATCTAAGATATTTAACCCCAAACGAGTCGAACTATGTCATGAGGGACGTCCATGAAGGAGCATGTGGAAATCATTCAGGGGCAAGGTCCCTCATCCACAAGATTGTTCGTGCAGGTTACTACTGGTTGTCTATGCAAGCAAACGCCAAAGTATATGTCAAAGCATGTGACAAGTGTCAGAGCTTCAGCAATGTTCCTAAACGACTGTCAGAGTACCTGACCCCAATGGTAGCCCCTTAGCCGTTTGCCCAATAGGGATATGATATTCTTGGTCCTTTTCCAATAGGAACCAGATAGATGAAGTTCCTAGTCATTGGAATTGACTACTTCACTAAATGGATGGAAGCAAAACATTTGGCAAAGATCACAGAGTAGAACGTCAGAAGCTTCGTCTGGAAAAACATCGTTTACCGATTTGGAATTCCTAGGGTACTTATGTCAGATAATAGACGACAATTCGACAACATGCCTTTTAGGGAATTCTATAAGTAGCTGGGAATCAGGAATCACTACTCTTCGCCCTCCCACCCATTGGCCAATGGACAAGCAGAAGTAGCAAACCGATCCTTGCTGAAAATCATCAAGATTTGCCTTGAGGGGGCAAAAGGGATATGGCCAAACTAACTACCCAGCATCCTTTGGGCATACAAGACGACTGTAAGAACTCCTATTGGAGAAACCCCCTTTAAGCTAGCATATGGAAATAAGGCAGTGATACCTACAAAGGTTAGCTTGACTATCTACAGAGTGGCCCATTATAAGGATGAGAAAAATGAGAAAACTCCGTCTAAGCCTTGATCTCATTGACGAGGTGAGGATAGATGTAGAATAGAGGGTGGCACGTTACAAGAACCTGATGACTAAGCACCACGATGTGATGGTAAAGCCTAGGCAGTTCAACATTGGAAACCTCGTCCTAATAAGGGTGTCCTTGACGACCAAGAATCCAACTCATGGGAAGTTAGGAACTAATTGGGAAGGGCAGTATAGAGTCATCAACTACAAAAGATGAGGATTGTACTACCTAGAAGCCTTGGACGGTCGAAAGCTGGAGCATCCATGGAACGTGGAACACCTGAGGAGGTACTATCAGTAAAGACTCATTGAGGAGGTCAGCATGGACAACCTTAACCCCTACAAACTATTAATGGTAGTCTATCTATGTTATCTTTCATCCCTTATGTTTTCTAGCAACATTTTATATTTTCTAGTATTTGAATTCCCTAAAACGCACTAGCTACTAGCATGTGCAATGTTTATGGACGATGTTATGAACAAAGTCCATCTGTATATAAAGCAGTTTCAATTCCCTAAAAAGCACTATTAGTATGTGCAATGTTTGAGGACGTCATTATTTTATGTACAAAGTTCCTAGTTTGTATATAAAGCAGTTTGGATTTTCTACTTAAGTGTTTTCAACCCTCTATAAAATTAAAGTCCACAAGAAAGGCTAAAGGCCATAGACAAATAAAATCTCTAGACGCAGAGAAGTATCGCCAATAGCCATCTTCAGACAATAATTATGGACAGCAAAACACCAAACGGTGAAACAAAACCTTAAGGTAATAAAAAGTAATGGGGGAAGGAACAAACACCTCCCACATATACTCATTTATAAGTAACAGATGGAGTAAAGCATGCAATAAGTGAAGTCCAAACCATGGATGAGAAAACACTTAAGCATTTCGAAATCCCTATATAAGTGAAGTCCAAACCATGGATGAGCAAGCATCTAAATATTAAAGTTCAAAAAAAGTAGCAAAAGGGATAAAGACGAGTGCCCAGCCATGGACAAGAATATATTTATAAATTAACTTGTTCATAGAAGGGTAAATGACCATCGTCCAAAAACCCTTAAAAATATTTAAGCCTAAAAAGGCAAATGTATAAAACTTATGTCCATAATTATGGACGAGGAAATTGTACTTATAAAAACTAAAATACGGTCCAAAACAACGGACCCCCAACAACATAAGTAAAAACAAAAATAAATTTTTGCTTACAATCAAAACTACTTGGATAAACCACTGGGGGCAACATCCCCAGACTTTGAATCATTCTTAGTTGGAAGATGAGTAGAGGCATCATCTTCAATGTTCACGTCCTCTGAGCTAGTCTGAAGTAAAGAACTTTCAACTGTAATGGGAAGCTTGATGGAATTGAAGTCCACCCTAGGAAAGGCTTCAGTGGCATCCAGATAGAAGTCCTCAAAACCTGCAACATAGTTCTTGTCTAAAAGTTAAGTAAATTCACTAGACATCTTAAATTCTCTAATGGCCTCGTCCTTAGCCTTGCTCAAAGAGGAAGTAAACTCATCATTTTTCTTCTGGAAATGGTCTAGATGAGTCTCCTTCTTGACGATATATACCTTTAACTCCTCGACAAGGTTCTTCAGTTCCTTCACCTCGTCCTCCAACTTTACTTTCTCCCCAGCCTTGCGACTCGCCTCCTTCTCCATGTCACAAACCCTCGTCTCTAGCCTAGTCCTTTCTTTGTCTAGCTCTGGCTTGCCTAGACGCTGCCATGAACTTAGACATGACCTATATTAAGGAATATAGATGACGGCGTGAGATAAAAGGAAGAATAAAGCTCAACTTTTTATAAGTGACTATGGATGAAAGAAAATACCTTGAAAATTGTGGATCATTCAAACTCCTTCACAGACATGTCATAGCAAATAGTGATGTCCTTGTCTGTCACTACCTGATGGAACCTGTCCCAAGCAGGACCCTCACTTCTCAAGAGAGTCAATGGACGACTTTCAAGAGGTGCAGCAGCAAATGGGTTCATGGACGAGCTCATAACAAGGAGAGGAGTTTTGGCCGTCGGCGGCTGATTGGATGTAGTAGGAGGAATGGAAGGGTTAGTTTCGACAACAAGAGGCTTAGACAGAGTAAAAGAGCCAAGTTTAGGCTTATTATTGCTTCAACAGCTGGGAAGACTTCCAGTATTAAGCATCCTTGATATAGTCTTCCTTTTCTCTGAGGTTGTTGGACAAGACTGAGTAAGGATGTCCCCTTCTGTCTGGACAGCTGCATCACTTGTAAGGAATTTTCCCTTATTCTCCTTCATAGTTGCCATTCCTATACAAGAAAAGGAAAGAGAAGATCGTCAGAGTCTAGACAAATTAAATAAGAATGAACAAGCAAAAGTGCAAGAAAATAAATAACTTACGTTGACGAGTTGTGAGTTTGTGAGCTATTGCTACCTCTGTAGGAACAGGTCCAAGTCCCAAGCTAATAGACAGTGGAGTGTCACTAGAGAATGAAAGGTTCTGTCAACAAAAGAGCGTGCTTGCTGGATGCGATTCAAACGAAATTTGTTCAGCGAGGGACAAGCTACTGTTGAAAAAAGAGTCAGACAATGATAACAGGATATTCAAGACGAGACAAAAGTAAGCAACATACCCTTAGAACGTAGACAACCCATTTCACCAGTGTAAGGAGGGAAAGTATCCCTACCTACCTCAATAGGGTTTCCAGCCCAATACCCAGAGACTTAGAAGAATTCCTTCTTCCACCTCCTATTAGACGAGAGCAGGGACCTAATTAACCTACAATTAGAGCCTCTAGCTGAGAATTGGTAGAAACCAAGGGATTGGCTTATCTCAGAGGGCTTATAACAGAATAGGAACTCGTCTATAATAAAAGGACAGTTCCCGTCGAAAGCCTCTCTCCATAGTACTTGCATAGCCACTATGGTCCTCCACGCATTGGGTTAAGTTGGGTTGGCCCTATACCCAACCTATGAAGGAGTTCTTTGGTAAAGGCGTTCAAAGGCAACCTAAGGCCTCCTAATAGGTAAGCCTCGTATATACCAACCCCAGGAGAATTTGGGGTACAACACCACTCACTAGGGGCAGCAAGACGAGGATTGACTTCATCAAGAATTTGGTATTTATTTTTGTCGGACCGTGTGCCTTACCAATCCATCCAACAACCAATTGGTGAAGGATGAGGGGGCACAAATCTTTTATAGCATTCGATTGCAGACCAAGCCCATTGGTATTAGAGCGAATTGTGAAAATCTCTCACAATCCCTCCCTCACAATGCAGCTCCAATGACTTGAACCTATGACTGGGCTCTGATACCACTTGTCGGACCGTGTGCCTTACCGATCCATCCAATGACCAATTGGTGAAGGATGAGGGGGCACAAATCTTTTATAGCATTCGATTGCAGACCAAGCCCATTGGTACTGGAGCAAATTGTGAAAATCCCTCACAATCTCTAAGCATGAGAAGTCACTTTTCATACACTCTGGACGAAATTTTTACAGCATAACTATATATAATGTCCACCTCTTCACTAGGAGAAGGAATGGACAGTTCAACACTTGTGGACGGGCTAATAGACGACCTAGAAGCTGCCCTCCCCCTCATCTCCTCCTAGAGGACCTTTAGAGAACCCTAGGAACTCCAGATGAGTATTGCTCGTTCGTGGAATTACTCTCACTATTGCTACTCTCACTGCTACTACCACTAATATTACTCTCGTCATAATTCTCGTCTATTTCTCTTTCATCCCTATCACTAGACGAGGACACTACAAACAAAAAGAAGAGGATACCTGATTCTAGATGGAGAGGACTAATGACGAAAGGGAACTTCTAGACGAGGCACGAAGGACGACTGATGTCAAAGAAGAAAATATGAGAAAGTGAGAGGGTAAGAGAGGTATTGGCCTATTTATAGGCAACAAGGAGGGACACCGAAGTGACATAGACCAACAAGGAAGTGCCACGTGGTAATTTTCTTGAAGAATGAAACAACGCGACGTGTAAACCATTAGGATTGAGTCACGTGGTGATATCCAAAATGTCTAATCCCAAGCTACCCCACGACGCCACATGGAAAACTCATCAACGAGTGAAAAATCGCCACATGTAAAATAATAATAACAATAATGATTTCAACAGTAGTATGGACAACACAAGGACAAGGGGGCAAATAATGGTGGGCTAAATCAAGTTCCATTTGTCCATGATGGTCGTCCATGACCAAACCACGTCTAGACTAGTTCATAGGAAAAGGAGCCAAATAAAAGGTACCACAGATAATAAATAGGATTCGTCCACAAATGTTATGATCGTCCAGGGTAGTCTAGTTGTCCATGTCATAAAAAGGCATGGACGACCAAATGACACTTAGTAAATTTCAAAGGATTCTTCTACAAACACCAAACAATTGGACCATATTCTATCATTCCGGAACGTGGGGAGGATTCCCCAAAATCCACCCCATTTTCTCCACTAATCCCACACATCTCACATGATGGTAGTGGATCCAAACAAGTAGATCCACTAAAAGCTCTCTATAAAAGGGATCTAACACCATCAACCCAAGGTACGTTTTACTATTCACCTACTCACTATCCTTGTGTTCTAGAAAGAGAAAACTGACTTAACCGTCGGAGAGTCCTTGGCTAGTTCACCCCGATCACCCTTGACAGTCTTTTTTTCTCTTCAGGTCATCAAATCGTCGCTGTAGTTTGGAGCATTCAGCCTATTGATTTTCGTATGTGTTTATATATATATATATATCATATGTGTTATAATTGTCATCCTGAGAACCATTAAATGAAGAACTACAAATAATATTTAAAGGAATGGTTCAATTATTAATAGTTATTCGACCAAAAGAGGTTTTTCTTATTCCTGTAGGATTTTAATGAATTATGGGAGAAGTTTTTCCCTAATGGTGGGTGTTCCCCTTTATTTATAAAGAAGTTGGAAATGAAAGACTTGCTAAAAGTCAGCAAAAACTAAATTACAAAAGCCTATCTTGAAAATTTTGAGATTTGGATGAAAGTTTAGAGCAAAAAACGTAATTGGGTGAAAGCTAATTATATTATTTTTCAATGCCCCAATGATAGCACCAAAAATTGTAGTGACAAAGATAAAGCATTTTGTGGTTTATATTATTTTCGAAATAAGAAATTCTGTGTTGCATTGAACTAATCAAAAATTTAAATATTAAAAGAAATTTGTATTTGGAACGTCATTTGGCAACCTGGGATACATCATTAAGGAAACCATAGGAGAGTATAAGATCTTAAAAGATACAAAATCAGCTTTGTTCCATGTACAACAAACCATGCCCATTTTCTTACATTGATATCTTTAGCCTTTACTCAACCTCTTTTTTCCCTAACATTATTACTTGTTTGCAAATTAAATAATAAATTGAAAAGAAAAATAAATAAACATAAACATGCACAATAAAAAGTAAAAGAAATATAAATCTAAAACAAACATAATCATAAATATAAGCATCACACGGACTTCAAGAAATACCAATGTATGGACAAGGTGAACATCAATGCTTCCAATGATTTGTTATATGAAATATGGAATAGTTTATACAATTCATTTAATCACATGAATTAGGAGGTAAATTTTTTGAAGTATATTTGTAGACATCTCATTTTGTACCCCTTACAACTCGAACTCTCATTCCCCAATGACTATATCACTAGATAGGTCTATGATTGATCTAGGGCCTAGCCAAAGGAGCTTTTTAGTTGAAGGATGTTTTTGGAAGAGAAAAACCTTACATAAACCCTAAGCATGCATATGCATTAGGGTTTTAGAAAAGTTTTTTAAGGAAAGTTTTTGATGGAAAATAAGGCAAAACTAATCTCACATCACCTGGGAAGAGCCTTGCCCCTTCTCTCTAAACACTATAAAAAGGCTCCATAACCCTTTTCCCAAAGCAGGCTAAATCTAGTATTTTAAAAATAAAAAATAAAATAAAAAATAAAAAAAAAAGTGATTCAAGATAAGCTTTTTACTTCAAAAAGCATCCTGAAACTAAAGTTTCTTGGCTAGGGCATATTCCAATCCAAAGCCTTCTAGTTAAACTTACTAACCCTTTGAGTATTTTGTTTTGTAGATTGATCAAAGGGAATGGTCAAAAATCAAGCTTTGAGAGGTCTTGTGTTTGAGGTGAGGGTATAACCTAATCTCTTTCCTTTTTTTCTTACTTCTTGTTTTATTTCTTTAAATATTCTTCTGCGTAGCTTAGGTTTATTGCCTTTTGATTAAAAGCATGCTAGGTATAGAATAGATGTAGTTCTTGTGTGCTGCCTATTGGGCATTTTCTGGGTAGGGATGTGTACGCATGCTCATGCATGCATATGCATCTCCACAAACATGCATGCGCATGCTTTTGCATGCACACATATGTTCAACCTAGAAACCAAAAATTATATGTTTTCATTCCCTTTCTATTTCAATTAGTTTTTGTTTAAGTTAGTTTATGCATAATTAGGTCTAGAGTTAGTATCATAACATTGGTTTACATGCTTTGAGTGTTGGATTAAAAATTGGGGTTTATGTCCTAAGATAAACAATATGAACATGATCACGCATTGATGCATGGGTGTTTTGGCGATGACATACATAATTATATGAACATGCATGCTTAAAATCATGAACTTTTTCGTTTGATGAATATGGTTGATTATGATAAACATGTTTGATTGATACCATGAATGATTACTTGCTACCTTGTTGATATTATTGCCATGGCATGCTTGCTACCCTTGGTTATATAAAGCATGAAATGGTAGGTGAATGGTAAGGTATGCCATGTTTAGATGTGTGTTAGGATATGTATAAGGTTACCTTGATGATATGATGAAAGATGAAAACCATGCTTAGATGGATGTTAGGCTATGATTGTGGATGAGATGATGTCATGCTTATGATGTTATGTATGTTATGTCATGTGTGTGTAGAATAACCTATTAGAGGACCCTTTAATGAAATTAGGATGTGAAACACATTGACTGGAGGCCAGTCCATAGGTTGGGTGGGGTTAGATGTCTAATACCTTCCTATTCCCATACCTAAACTTAGGACACGTGATCAGTCATTCACATAAGGGCGCTATATTCATTATTCCTAGACCTAATCTAGGTGAAAACTCCATTTTTCACCCTTCATCTAGTCTACTTGACCAAGACGTACCCTCCCACGATGCCCATCATGGGGCAATATTGTTAATGAGTTTTAATGCAAAATTAGTTATATATGTTGTTTGATATGATTTTTTTTTTTTTTTTAGGCTAAGTCTCAACGGAATACATTGAATAAAGGAAAATCTAAAATTTGTGGACTCAAATAATTTCTTGCTTGTCTAAAAAATTGTAGAAACAATTTAACGCTAGATTATAATAATAATGATGTTAGCGTACAAATGATGATTATATGTATGTCATGATCAAGAAAAAACAAAGTGGGCAAGAATCAGAAATGTTTAATTTTATAATATGTGCCACTCAAAGAAATATGGATCTTTGGTGTCATTAGTCTGTAAAGATAACTACATAAGTAAATGACTTTTTAAATTTTTATTTGATACGGATAATTTATATAATTTATTCATATTATTGAATTGGTTGCATAAATTATTAAATTAATATTTATGTCATTTATGCAAAATTTAATGCAAGAAAAAAATTAGTTGACGAAGAGGTTTGGAGAAATTTACTCAAGTACTGAGGACAAGGTCAAGCCCTATTAAAGGGATGCACTACAAGAAAAAGGGCTATTGCGATGGGCCAAAAGCACCGCTAAAGCCCAAAAAAGCGCCGCTAAATGTACATTTGACCTATAGCAGCAGGCGCTATTATGGCAGGCCATCCCGTCAGTGTTGCAATGCCACTATAGGTCGATTGCGACGGTCGCAAAAAGCACCGCAATAGATCTGCCATTTAGCGGCGCTTTGGGTCTATTGTGGCGGGCTAAAAACCGCCGCCATATGAGGTTGCCATTCAGGTCAAGTGGCCTTTTAGCAGCGAGATAGGCCCACTACCATAGGGCTTCATGTACAACATACCCTATGTACCTTTTAGCAGCGGTTTCGCCAGCCGCTATATGTTTGAAGCTTTAGCGGCGGGCGATAAATGCCACTATAGGTCTTCAATTATTTCATAATTTTAGTCCTTCAGCGGCAATTTTTGCCCGCCGCTATAGGTTAAATTTTTTTTTTTCCTCCTGGGTCCTAAAACCACATTTCTATTACAAATAACCTGTAATAATTTTAGCTCCACTAAGACATTACCACAAATGTAACTAGATAACACTACAAATATCTCCAAACTAACATTATATTCTTATCACTACTCACAAACTAATGATAAGAATTAAGATAAGATTCAAACAAATGAAAAAAAAAGTGCATGCAATTATTCTTATCACTTTTTCTCACTATAAAACCAGTATAGTTTTTCTTTACACATATTAATCTAGCACCTAAAATAGCTCCAATTTTGGTATTTGAAAATTTTTAGTATCCAATATCTACTGCTGAAGAGAAAGTTTCCACCTTGCCTCTTCTTTTTAAGAGAGTGTTTCCGTTGGAGAGAGAGAGAGAAAAAAAAAAAAAAAAAAAAAAAAAAAAAAAAAAAAAAAAAAAAAAGAGATAGCTTTTCCTACATTGATTCATGGCCTAACATAACATTGACAAAATCATAGCTGTAGTTTAAATTTTCAAGTACTCCACTTCTGCCGCTCAAAAGAAATTATTGTAAATAAACTATACTGCAAAATCTTGATTCATATTAGAGGACTTAGTCTTGCAATTAACAATACAAAGGACTGGTGAAAATAAAAGTCTTCTGGATATTGATGTCACTACTAGGTAAGTAAAGCACAACAAAGCTGATGATGTTTTTACATTTATGCATGTGCTAATGGTGATTGGAAGCAGCTTATAATTGTTTGAGTATCAAGGCAGACTAGTTTCACAAAAGTATATAAATGAAAATGAATTTAAATTCCAATGGCAAGACTAATAATTAACATAACTGAGCCTTAACTCCATTCAGTTTCTAAGGAGCTACAAGTTGCTTACCTCTACTACATCAATGAAATCCTGTTTTTTGTGAAAAGTGCCTACCCATTTTGTGTGATCTGCAGTCCCGCCAACCAAAAACTAAGAAATGATACTAGAATCTGAAATTTTAAGTCCCTAAATTCATAGTCGCATGACATCATTTTCAAAGTACAAGAGATTCAACTATTTTTTTTTTTTGTATAGAAGCAAATTCTCATTCTTTCAAGGGCATGATAAAATGTTTGCAATGTATGATCACAGTCAAAGCATCATACCACTTTCACAATTTACCTCTTGCATACATAAAATACAATGTGACTATAATTGTAATAAGTCTGTGAAAGGCCAATGAAAAAGAGATATTGGTGCAAACTTTGTTTAAGATTCAAGTACAAGAAAACTAATTAATTGTTCCATTTGACTTCCATAGTTCCAATCATCATGTTTAACAAGAAACTTACAGGTCTAAGCAAAGAAAGGCAGGCCTACAAACAAAATTGGAAAGGCATTTTTTTTTCCTTTGTTTTTATTTTACTTCATTTTATGTGTATTTAAATTTGTTCAGTATAGGGAAGTTACTTGACAAAGGCACCACTCTTAATTTTTTTTTTTTTTTTTTTTAAGAATCACATACATTAAATACAAGAACTCACAATTATAGTTCAAACATAGCAATAATTTAAAGGGCTTTTAAGACATACAGCTCTACTGCTAGAATAACATGATAAACAGCAAAACATTTTAAAACCCATTTTAAAAAATAAAACATTTCAAACTTTGCAATTATAGTTGCTATTTGCAAATAAAACCCATTTTAAAAAATTAATAACTTCCAAACACATCAAAACAGCACAAATTTCTATGTAAACTGAATGGGGACCCTAACTAAAACCAAAGCATCATTCGAGACCCTTATGTTCATATTTCTTCTCGAACTCTCCGGTCAAGTGTCTCTTCACAAAAGTTGTTTTTCCTGCCACCATTCAAAAAAAAAACACACACTCAGATCAATCGATACCGTCACCACCAACACCAATATAGATTTACACATACATAGTATATACACATCTACAGTATAACTTTTTTCCTGCAAATCTGTCCGGAAATTATTATCTTTCGAAACAAACATAGCCTCCAACATGCAAATCAAAAGCCCTAACTCCACAATTTGATACAAACAGTGAAAAAAATAAATTCAAAATTTTCAACCAAAAAAAAATAAGTAAAAAGAGAAATACCAGTTCCTCCATCACCGATGATGACAAGCTTGAAGCTTGGGTACTCCACAGTCTGTTGGTTTGGTAGAGCCTACAATTACAAAAAATATATATATAAAAATATCAGATTTTATTTTCAATTTTTCAAATAAGAGCATAATTAAGAACGAGATCGACGAGCCAAAACCCTAGACCCAAACCCTAGCCCTTGAACGAGATCGAACTCAACGATCGGAAACCAAACGAGCACAAAATAGAGAGAGAGAGATTTGTACCATTCGAGACCAACCCAAAATCATGACCCGGTTGCTTCTTGGTGGTCAAGATGCTGTTAAATCAGCTCTCGAAGAGCTCGCCGAGAAACATTTTGAATGAGGAATTGGATTGTTTACCTGTAACTGTATAACTGTTGTTGGGATTGAGAATCCTAGAAAGAGATGAGTGAAGAGGGACCTTCCTCAACTGTACAAGGCACATTACTATACTTGGGCTTCAAAAGGAACTTAAAGTCCAAAGTTTCTACATCCAAAAAAAAAATATCAAATGCACAAGCCAAAACACTCCTCAAATAAATATTGAATATTGGCTAATTGTTTGCTATAATATTTGAATAATGAAATAAATATATATTTCTCTATTCATTCTTTCTATTATTTCCTTTTCACTCATTTTCACCATTTGAAACTGTATTGTCCAATGGATTGAGGAGGATACTACTATTCTTGATTGGGTACTAATGAATTAGCATATAACAGACATAGAGGTAATTAATTACTAGTGTATTGTGCATGCATGCCTTTTTATTCATTCAAAAAAGCAATGAAAGTAAGTAATTCCAAAATGCTTAAGCAGTTAGTGGTGCATTAAAACTTAAACAAAACATTAGTTAGTTACCGTGATTAGGAGGAACAACAAAGCTCAATTGCCACAGACAACAAACCGTACAGATTTGAGTTTTGAGTTTCTCTCTCTTCGGTCCCACTATACTATTTAGCTTATTTTTAACCTATTTTACATATTTTCAGTAAAAAGTTTTCAGTTTCAGTTTCCAATAAAAAGTTTTCAGTTTCAGTTTCCAAATAGACACTTTAGTATTTTCAACATCGGCAAAATTGAGTATAGTGACACTAGCATTCTCTAATAAAACTGAAAACAACTCCAACCCACTACTATTACATGTCTCACTCAATTCAGCTATGAAGTAAGTGTTGCTATGCTCGCGTTTTAGAGAATCTAAGGACTACTTGCTCCCTAGTCCCTACCCTTCTTATTTTACAAGGAAAAAAAAATGTAACCCTTTGTTTTTTCAATCTTTAGTCTTAATAGGTGTGATTAAAGTTGAGAAAGTTGATCAAGAATCTTGCATTTTAATATTAAATTTTTTTCAAAAAATTGAATAAATCTTAGGTAATAGCCCCTATATATATATATATATATATATATTTTTTTTTTTAAGTACAAGTAATTAAATACTCTTTAATTTATTGTTGTCTCATTTATTTTCCTTTTAATATTTATTTTTTGCCATTATAAGTCATTAATTTTAGGAATATTTAAAACATAGGTTTATAAAAATATATGTTAAGAGAATTTTTTTTTTTTTTCCAAAAATAAAGTCATACTCATTTAGATTTGTCAAAATTCACATCGAATTAAGAAATATAGGGTTGACTTCAAGTTATACTTGATGTAACTCTAAAAAATGTTACACCAACCAATAACTTATTGTTGAATTCATATTTTTAAAATCCAACCGTTGGATCACATGTTCTATATGTTCTTAACATTCATGTCAATTTTCATGCCAATCGGATGTAATTTACCATTTGATCTTTAAACTCATCTTTTACGCGTTATTTTAAACTACAAAAACTTGAATTTAAACAATTGATTGATGACATGGCTATTAATTTTGATCACCTTGAAATTTTGTAAGCATGAAAAATATATGAAGATAATGTAATCTAACGGCAGATTTGTTAAAATTCACATCGAATTAAGAAATATAGGGTTGGGTTCAAGTTACACTTGATGTAACTCTAAAAAATATTACACCAACCAATAACTTATTGTTGAATTCATATTTTGAAAATCCAATCGTTGAATCCCATTTTCTATATGTTCTTAACATTTTTGCCAATTTTCATGCCAATCGGGTGTAATTTACCATTTGATCTTTAAACTCATCTTTTATGCATTATTTTAAATTATAAAAACTTAAATTTAAACAATTGATTGATGACATGGCTATTAATCTTTGATCACCTTAAAATTTTGTAAGAATAAAAAATATATGAAGATAATGTAATCTAACAGTAGATTTAACAAAATTCACATCGAATTAAGAAATATAGGGCTAGGTTCATGTTACACCTGATGTAACTCTAAAAAATGTTACACCACCCAATAACTTATTATTGAATTCATATTTTGAAAATCCAACCGTTGGATTACATTTTCTGTATCTTCTTAACATGCATGCCAATTTTCATGCCAATCGGATGTAATTTACCATTTGATCTTTAAACTCATCTTTTATGCGTTATTTTAAACTACAAAACTTGAATTCAAACAATTGATTGATGACATGATTATTAATCTTTGATCACCTTGAAATTTTTAAAACTTGAAATATATATGAAGATAATGTAATCTAATGGTAGATTTGTCAAAATTCACATCGAATTAAGAAATATAGGATTGGGCTCAAGTTACACTTGATGTAACTCTAAAAAATATTACACCAACCAATAACTTATTGTTGAATTCATATTTTGAAAATCCAACCGTTGAATCCCATTTTCTATATGTTCTTAACATTCATGCCAATTTTCATGCCAATCGGGTGTAATTTACCATTTGATCTTTAAACTCATCTTTTGTGCATTATTTTAAACTACAAAAACTTGAATTTAAACAATTGATTGATGACATGGTTATTAATCTTTGATCACCTTGAAATTTTGTAAGTATAAAAAATATATGAAGATAATGTAATCTAACAGTAGATTTAACAAAATTCACATCGAATTAAAAAATATAGGGCTAGGTTCATGTTACACTTGATGTAACTCTAAAAAATGTTACACCACTCAATAACTTATTATTGAATTCATATTTCGAAAATCCAACCGTTGGATTACATTTTCTGTATCTTCTTAACATGCATGCCAATTTTCATGCCAATCGGATGTAATTTACCATTTGATCTTTAAACTCATATTTTATGCGTTATTTTAAACTACAAAACTTGAATTCAAACAATTGATTGATGGCATGACTATTAATCTTTGATCACCTTGAAATTTTTAAAGCTTGAAAAATATATGAATATAATGTAATCTAACGATAGATTTGTCAAAATTCACATCGAATTAAGAAATATAGGATTGGGTGCAAGTTACACTTGATGTAACTCTAAAAAATGTTACACCAACCAATAACTTATTGTTGAATTCATATTTTTAAAATCCAACCGTTGGATCACATTTTCTATATGTTCTTAACATGCATGCCAATTTTCATGCCAATCGGATATTTTAAACTACAAAAACTTGAATTTAAACAATTGATTGATGACATGGCTATTAATCTTTGATCACCTTGAAATTTCGTAAGCATGAAAAATATATGAAAATAATGTAATCTAACGGTAGATTTGTCAAAATTCACATCAAATTAAGAAATATAGGGTTGGGTTCAAGTTACACTTGATGTAACTCTAAAAAATATCACACCAACCAAGAACTTATTGTTGAATTCATATTTTGAAAATCCAACCGTTGGATCATATTTTCTATATTTTCTTAACATGCATGTCAATTTTCATGCCAATCGGGTGTAATTTACCATTTGATCTTTAAGTGGGAAGGCGAAAAAAATAGAGGGAAATTTAAAGGTCTATTGCAGTGGTCCAACCCGCCGCAAAAAGGAGTACATATTGCGGCTGGTCATTGACGCGCCGCTATATCTAAGCTTAACACCGCTAAAACAGGTCTATTGCGACGGGCCATTGGCCTGCCGCTGTAGTATGCTGCAAAATACTAGAACTATTGCGGCAAGCATATAGAACGCCACAATAGATCTCATGTATAGCGGCGGGCCAAAAACGCGCCGCAATAGGCGACATATAGCGGCAGTTTTCGCACCCGCCGCAATAGCTCATTTTTCTTGTAGTGATGGAGAAATTTGTCATACCTACCCCCCATCCTCATTTTCTTGATCACATTACAAGATTGAGATCAACAATGAGTAAAAAAGCTACAAATAAAAATTGTTCAAAATGAAGTAGTAATTGGTGGAAACAAGAGGAGAATTGACAGAAATAAAGGAATAAGTGGTATAGACACATGAAATTCAAAGAGAGACACAACGTCAATCTAAGGAAAATGGCAAACGTAGCTTCAAATTGATCATCTAATATCTAGTTTACCTAGCTAGTTTATGATGAATTTTCATGTAATTTGCAGAATATTGTTGCTCATAGATACATTGGTTCAAACTTATGGAAGATGTTCATTTGACATCAACTTATTTAGTTTTGCTAATAACTTTTTGCTATAAGCGTATCAAAATATACTTATACTTTGGAAAAGTGAGAATTTAAAAAGTTGTATATAAAAGTTAAAAGTTAAAAACTGATGACAAACACACAGTACTAATAAACACTACCCAAATAAAAAGCAAATGCATAATGAACATCTTTAGCATCTCTCTCTCTCTCTCTCTCTCTCTCTCTCTCTCTCTCTCTCTCTCTCTCTCTCTCTCTCTCTCTCTCTCTCTCTCTCTCTCTCTCTCTCTCATGGAGAGAGCAAGAAGAAAAGAAACCACAGTTATTGCCATTAAGATTGCATATCATAAAAGTTCTTCATTGCTGCATCCAATCACCCTAACAAAATTGCCGTCATTCATGCTCCCAATTCTTCACACAAAAGCGTCAATATCAATATTGATAAGCTTCTCAAGGATCATGCGAAATCAGTGTCCCCCCCCCCCCTTTCTATGAAGGCGACGACTGCTTCACTTATTCTGATCTTTTGACGTCCTCCATTGATTCGCTCACCACTCACCTCCTCTCCATCCTCCTTGATGCTCATCACCCTCATTACCTGGCAAGGTAATGATTTTTAAATTTAAAAAGTGAATTTTCAAAAAAAAAAAAAATATATATATATATATATATATATGATAGGCCACAAACTGAATGACCCTTGTGATAGAAATTAATTAATTATTTAGCCAAGTTATTAATTAATCAATTTATCATGCAAACGCGTGGTAGCACAAACAAATCACCAATAAACTAAATATGCAGCGGAAAATAAATAATACGGTGATTTGTTTACGAATGGGGAAAACCTAACGGCAAAAACCCCACCGGGTGATTTTCAGGTCACCACTCCCGAAACTCCACTATTATCACAACAAGCGGTTACAAGTAAATGAATCCAAGTACCTTACCAACCTACAGTTGAACCCTTACCCCAATACCCAATTGGACTTGTTCTGTAGTGACAGTTCCCCTTTCAGATGCACGTCTCCCAGTACGTGACTAACCAATTGTACGGATCCCAGTACGCGACTTCAATCACCAACTACGAAGGTTGTTGGTTGCAAAGTTCTTCAGTTCATCCACACTATGAAGATCAAGATGATGCTTGGTCACAAAACCCTACGGTGCACATAAACAGCAACTTCTTCAAGAGAAAGAGATGAACTAGGGCAAGAACTTCGTCTCCGGTCACAATTTGCTTGAACAGAGTTTGCTCAAAGCTTGTGCAACTTGTGAACACTTTGACGGCCCTAAAACTGATCCTTTTATATGTCTAGGGTTAGGAGAAAAGAAAACCCAAAGACACATTCACGGATCCCAAGAAAATCATATTAGAATTCTGAAAATCTTAAATCTCGACAGATAGCCGGTGTCGAGCAGCAGTCGAGCACACCGAATGAAGAACAGCTTCCTTAAGCTCGATAGATGCAGCTGTCGTGCTTTAATGATTTTGCACTCTGAACTTGTTTTCTTGAACAGACTTGAAAGTTTCAATACTTAATCTTGAAACAAGGTTTCTTGAAGTATTTAAAACATCCTAAATCTACCAAAATACAAGTAAAGTGTGTTTTGTCAAAGCATAAACCAATTACATAAAATCATGACATATGTTCTTAACATGTAAAACACATATGTCCTAACAATCTCCCCCTTTGGCAATCCGTGACAAAACCACAACAAACAAATGAACATATGAGAGAAGTCATAGATCACTCAACTCATATTCACTTGTTGAATACAATAAAATCTATCCTAACACAAACTCTTGAAAAACTTTGCAAGAAGAGAGTTTATGGCAAGTAGACTGTGACAACTTGTATTTCTGAAACACTTTAAACAAAACTCATCAAGGTATCTTTGTGTGAAACAGAAATAATAGATTGCATACAAGTATAAGAAACATGTGTATAAAGGGAGAAAAGAAACAACACATGAAGGGGTAGGTGAAAGAAAAAACATACATCAATATAAAGAAAGAGATAAGTACAATGTATGTTTATAAATGGTCACAAGTCCTCATGTACAAGAGTAATGTATCTAAAAAGAAAGAAAAGAAAAGAAAAGATACATACTATTCTCACTACATCCCTCAAAAAGTATCAACACTCCCCCTAACAAAATGGTCCTATACTAACTCTCCCCCTAAGATGGACTACTCTTATACCAAAACTACTTCCCCTTTTTGTCACGAATGACAAAGGGTAAGAGTGTCAAATAGACATCTCATCGGTAGAGCTAGCATCTCCATCAGCATCATCCGAAGCATCATCGTCATCACCATCATCATCATCCTCATCCTCAGAAGCAGAAGCCACGGGAGAAGGTGGTGAAGGAGTAGCCTCAGGCAAAACCACCCATGGACGCCTGTCGTCGTGCAATACAACCGACACGAACGTTCACCTGATACAACTCCGTAGAGAGTGTATCGAGGTGAGCATCCATGCGCTGCAGCTGCGCCATGATATCTCCTAAAGACACATTGCCCGAAGAAGAAGGAGGAGCCGATGTGGATGGAGCCGAACGGGATGGAGCAGAACGGGAGGAAGGAGCTGCTAAATCCGATTGTCGCGACCGAAGTTGGGCCTCGCTACGTTTAACGTTAGCGTAATCTATGGCACACATGACGGTAAAATGGTCGGAAGAGGGAAAATGAATGGAAAAATAGCGTAGAATCCTCGTGATAGCGGAAGGAAAGATGAGCTTATCACGGGACGTCGAATCTAGATGAACATCTATAATAGACAAAATGAAATGAGAAGAGAAGTCTATGGTAAGATGCTCAAGAAGAGACAACAAAAATCGAGCACGAGGCTCTGTGATGGAGTTATAGTGAGAGAGGGATGCAAAACAAAAGTCATCACGATGTTCATGAATCTAGGACCTTTAGCAAAAGGTCGACATGGTGTAAACAGACGCTCACCCCAAGAAGAAGGGCGCTCACAAAAAGCAGACATGAGCTCATCCTTGGACACAGTCCTCAGACGCTCACAACTAGGATAGTCAGGAAACTCTATCCTAGGGACCCGAAGCACATCCGCAACCAACTGCAGTGTGATAGGAATGCGCGTACCTCGAATGCGAGTGAAGAAAAGAGGTACTGACCGATCAATCCCGTGCATGTTGGAGTAAAACTCCTGGATAAGCACGAGTGGACAGGTGACCGGGACGTCACACAGTGACTCCCATCCCCTACTGTGAATGATAGAGGGAAGGTCGGTGTCTGCAAAATCCGTCAAGATGACTTGGCATTCCAAATGAATGCCTCGTCTAGAAAAGTTCTCCGAAAATGCCTTAAAGGCATCATCATCACGGAACCGGATATGAGATAGAGTAGGAACAGACGACGAAGAAGCACCGGAACGAAAAGGGTTCTGGGCTGGAGTGGATTTACGCTTAAGTGCCATAGACACGACTAACGTAAACTAACAGAGAGGGAGAGAAAGAATGACAATCAGAAAAATCCCAAACAGTTTCAAATATATCAAATATATTGAAAAGAAGTACGTATGCATGGGAAATGCATGAACATGTGACATGCAAAGGAAATTGCATCATGGGCTCAGCCCAATCCAAACCTATCAGCACACAAACATATAGCACATATCTAAATGCATGGCAATACCATTATAATGCTAATGTGATGCAATGTATGAGGTTTTAAACACATTTAAGTGAAAACCCAACCCAAAATTTCAATGAAAACTCATCAATTTTGAAAAACCCCAAAAATTTTCAAAAACCCCAAATCCTAGGTTTCAAAACATGAAATGCATGAATGAGAAAGGATTAGAAGCTTACCAAGTGAAGAAAAACCTTGTAAAATCCTTGAGAACCAAGATTGGAGTGTTTTTGGGAGAGAAACAGAGAAGTATCGAGAGAGAGATCGATGGAAATGAGAACCGGATCGCGCAGAGGCCTTATATAGGAAAGCCAGTAAATCTCGACAGATGCAGGTATCAAGAGGTATCAAGCGATCTGTCGAGGAGGTGTCGAGGAAATGCTCGTCGACAGCTGAGGTGTCGAGGAGGTATCGAGGATCAACACATCAGAATTAAGAACAGAAGCTCGATTGATCCACCAGGTGTCGAGAAGCTATCGAGCATACAGACCCAATCTCGATCGATCCACCAGGTATCGAGGTGCAGGCGAGATTGCGATAAGAAAAAGCTTTAGGAAGCTCGACAGATAGCCAACTATCAAGAAGGTATTGAGGAGGTGTCGAGCCAGCTTTTAAAAACAGTTTTTCGAGGTGTGAAAAACACAGACATGAATGCAATTTAACATGCAACTCAACCAACGATCCAATGAACATATTAAGCTCTCCAAATCATCTCTCAAATGAAAATTTAAGCACATGGATCTTCAAAAACACACACGCACACACTAAACAAGTCTAAACAATTTTATATTTCAAAAACAAGTCTAGACAGTTTAGTGAGCATACATTAATACATGTAAAACCTCGTGATGGCCAAATTACATTGTACCTGCACATGTATCAAAAATAGCAAAGAATACTGCGTGTTGTGTGTGAAAAACATCGCAAGATTGCATAAGTGTATGCATGTTATGACGATTTGAGATATGAGAAAATATTTAACTCACACACAATTATAACTGCTTGATGGGAACTATCACCTTTGAGGTACATCCTATAACTCCCATATCTCCTAGAATACAAGCTTGCAATCATATTTAAAGCATTTTTTATCTTTTTGCTTTTGATTTGTCTTTGCATATTTTTCTTTTAAGTATATCATGCATGGGCATATTAGAGAGAGAAAAGAAATACCCAATGATATTTGGCATTCTAATTTTGCTATGCCTAAGCACACAAATGTCATTGACACTACACTTTTGCTATGCCGAAGCATACAAGTGTCTTATTATGATTGGCGGGCAACAGTGGTGAGATGGTTATTTATACCTTTCTCTCAGGATTTTTTAGTCCTTCACGTCAAAAAGAGTGATATGCTTGTTAAGTTTAAGAGACAACTTAATCGTACTCATCACAAACACGAGCCACAAAGCTCACTTGCTTAGTTGTGCATAGAGATGCTCATCTAAGTTACAAATGATACAAAGTTTAGAAGACTTTGTTTCAATGGCCATCCAAGGTACACAAGTATCAAAGTACACAAAACACACACTGTTTTTGTATTTTTCTGATTTTTCAAATTTTTTTTATTTTTATAAAGAAAAACAAAACAAGCAAAAACTGAAAAATAGCCAAACAAAAACATGTTAAATAAACAAAGTAAAAAAAACTAGACTGACTCAAAACATGAAAGCAAAAACACATAAGTAATGCACACACAAAAACAAGAAGAGAGAGAGAAAAGTGACAGAATCACTTGGAGCCCTTTTCCTTCCACACCTTGGAAAAACCTTTCCGTCTAGCAAACCCTTGAACCGGCGGTGAAGGGGAAGAATTAAAACCGTTCAAGTTCGAAGGGAACATGAGGGCTTTGAGAAGATCTCCAAAGGGAGCAAGAGAGGATTGAAGCTGATTCTGGTTCCCGGATGCTATCATGTCGTTGCTTTGTTGAATGGCAAGCCACTTGTAGCAATTTGGTCGAGTATGATCGGCAGCTCCACAATGGTGACAGAGATGCTGCTTCTTTTGTTTAGGCTTTTGAGAGTTAGCCTTCTTAGCCCTAGGGTTTTTAACATCTTTCTTCTCAAACTTAGGGGGTGCTCCTAAGATAGACTTACCCTTGTCTAAGTTCTCACTAGCTAATTCAGTTTTAATCTCATTGTTCTCAGGTTTAACATTATTAGCAGGAGGAACAAAAACAGTAGTACTAGAAGAAGCAGTATTAGAGGAAGAAAGACCATACCTTAAGCCTGTTCGATCTGAAGCAAATTTCTGAATGCTTAGCATCTCATCCAGCTTTGCGCTTGAAGTCCTTTCCAGTTGAGCTCTGACTTGACATAGCTCTGCTTCAAGCTTCTTGGTCTTCTCAGTCAAGAAATTGTTCTCAAACCTCAGCGCCCCAATAGTCTGATTAGCCTCATCAAATTTTGTGGAAAGCTCTTTACGGTCAAGTTCCACATCACTGAACTTCTTGGTGGTTAGCCTATATAGTTTCTCATGCTTCTCAGAAAGCTTGTACAGTTTCTCATAGGCTGTATGGATGTCATCTTGATCATCTATCTTCTCAAATTTGGATTCCACCAGTTCCTCTTCTTCAACCACATCTTCAACAATCTCATCAGTAGGATTGACCGTGGCCGTGAAGGCATTTAAGATTTTGTCATCCTCATTGTCGGAATCATCCTCAGGCTCAGTGTCACTCAAGGTAACAGCAAGTGCCTTGCTCTTCCCAGTACTCTTGAGGTATGTAGGACACTCATGCTTCATGTGACCGAACCCTTGACACCCAAAGCACTTAGGTCCTGAGGGAACAGTGTACTGACCACCTTCCTTAGCATCCTTCTTCCCTTTGTCTTGGCCTTTAAACTGAGAAGAACTGGATTGCCTGCGGTCCTTGTCAAAACCCTTTCCATTAGCTTTCTTCATAAACTTCTTGAACTGCCTGGTGATGTAGGACTTCATCTTGGAATCTTCATCATCAGAAGATTCATCTGTTTCACTGCTCTTGGCCTTCAGTTCCATACTCTTGCTGTTACCCGATGTAAGGTTGAATTTATTCAACCATCTAATTGGCTTTATTCCGTGCCAAATTTGCTTGTAATTCAGCATTTAGTAACCCTGTATTTAGGTGGGATTGTTGTAAGGGTAGTGAGTGAGATAGTGTGAAGATTGCTCAAGAGTGTGCAAGAAAACAGAGTGTCGCGGCTGGGACTCGCGACTGGACTCGCAGCTTCAACCCGCCAGAAGATGCACACGTGCCAAGCATGCTGGAAGATGAACAGTCATGCTAGCTGGAGCACTACAGGACAAAACAGGACAACTGGCCATACGGTTAACTCGCGACTGGAACTCGCGACTTAGTCAAGCCACGAGGTCAAGCCGCGAGTCACCCCTGTTTTGGAAAAACCTGACGTTTCGCATTCCACTCCTCTTCAGTATAAATACCCTTTTAACCCACGATTGAAAGAGAGCTTCCAGAGAGAATTTTGAGAGAGAAACCCTAAAGAAAAACCAGATTGTTTCACCCACAATCTCTACCTTAGAGTCTCATCAAAATCCCTCACTCTCTTCCTCTCCATTGTCAAATCCTTGAGAGGTCATTATACCAAACCTGGTTCTCACCATTATCATCTCTGTGAGACAGACGTTTGGAGTTCTGGGAAGCAGTTAGGAAGGAGCCAATCTTTATTGGTTGATGCTACGGTGTAGTAGCGGAATCCGGAAAGCTAGAAAAGAAAAAGGTTCGGCGCAACCTCGTTGGAGCAAGAAGCTTGGAGGGCTTAGGTGCATTGGGTAGATTAGGCTTGGAGGGTCTATTGCTGTCCTTGTATCCCAACTGTATTTTCTAGTGGATTGATTACCGCTTGGAGGGCGGCGGAGAGGTTTTTCGCCGAGGTCTTCGGTTTCCTCTTCGATAACATATCTGGTGTTATCGCTGTGTTTGCATCTTCCTTCCTCTATATCTCTGCCTTTACATTATCTGCTGTGGTTTATTTTGTTGTGGCTTAGATAGTTGTTTAATCAATTCCATGTTATAGCATATGTTAAGTTTCCGCACACTAGTTGTTTAACATATTGCTGTGTTGATTATATTGGTTTTTGGGGGTCTAAACGTTCAAAAGTGTTTTTGTACACGTTTTTGAACTTTCAATTGGTATCAGAGCGGGTACACATCTGTTTGGTTTCATTACCATTGTGTGATCCTTGACTCCCTTTCTTTTTGAGATGGATAGGTCTCAATCCCTTAATGCACCTCCATATTTTGATGGAAGTAATTATGCATTTTGGAAGGTTCGTATGAGAGCATTTTTATGCTCTATTGATGAATCCGTGTGGGATGCTGTTGAGATGGGTTGGACCAAACCTGAAGCAGCCAAATCCACATGGGATAAGGCAGCACTTACTGCATCTAATGCTAACAGTAAAGCACTAAATGCTATTTTCTGTGGTGTGTCTCCAGATGAATTTCACAGGATTTCTCACATTACTATTGCCAAAGATGCATGGGAGATTCTGGAAACAACTTATGAAGGCACGAAGAAGGTGAAAGATACCAAGTTACAAATGCTGACCACTCGGTTTGAGGAGCTCAAGATGAGTGAGGATGAGTCTTTCGACTCTTTCTATGGGAAGTTGAATGAAGTGGTTGTCAGTAAGTTTAACTTGGGGGAGAAGATGGAGGACTCTAAGATTGTAAGGAAGATCCTTCGATCATTGCCGGAAAGCTTCCGTGCCAAAGTGACTGCTATTGAAGAGAGCAAGGATCTTGACGACATCAAGGTGCAGGAGCTGGTTGGTTCTCTACAGACCTATGAAATGTCGCTGCCAAATCAACGGAAGGGTAAATCCATTGCTCTAAAGACCGTTAATGAGAAGGTGGAAGATCAAGGCTCTTCGGGAGAAGATATGGTGGACAAGGATGTAGCCTATCTTGTTAAAAATTTCAAGAAGTTTTTGAAATTCAAAAACAATGGAAAATTTGATGATAAGAGAAATTTCCAAAATTCTGGAAGGGAGAAGAGGGATTTCAAGAGGAAAGATGGAAAAGAATCCCAATCCACACAAGGTGTTACTTGTTTTGAATGCAACGGGCATGGACACTTCAAGAGGGAATGTCCTAATTATTTGAAATCAAAAGGCAAGGTGTATGCCACTACCTTGAGTGATTCAGACTCATCCGACTCAGAATCTGAAGAGAGCTGTGATGGAGAAGGGAACTATTCAGCTTTCATGACTATTGCTCATGTTGAATCTTCGGATGAATTGAATTTGCTTGTTCAAGACCTTGGAGAACATAGTGAGGATGACTCACTAGGAATTGTTGAAGAATCGGAAGCTGAAGAAGAAGAAAGCACAGCTACTCTTCAAGAAAATTACAACTCACTTTTGGAGAAATCTGGTGAATACACAAGGGTGGCCAAGGCTGCTGTAAGAAAGATGAAGAAGGCTGAGGAGGACTACAAAAGTCTCCTAATCCGGTATAGGGAGGCCAAATGCGAGATTGAAACTTTGAATGGTGAGCTCTCCGAAGCTTACACTAAAGTTAGATTCCTTGAAAGTGAGGTTGTTCAAGCAAATGCAAAAATAGAGAGGGTCACCACCAAGAAGCTTGACGATGTTATATCTTCTCAAAAGAGCTTCTCAGACAAATCCGGACTGGGATATAGCGGAGGAAGTAGTTCAACTGGAAATGTCACCAAAGAAGTGAAGTTTGTCAAAGCCAAAGATCCAGTTGCAGCTGACCCTATTGATGTGAACCTCGAGGTGGAGAAAAAGAAGAATGTGGTGGACCAACGGATGCTGAATCATCGGAATCAGTCTATGGGCAGGTCCGAGTCTCGTGCCAAGTCACGTCCACGACCACAAAGAGGTCCTAGAGGAATGTATGTGTGCCATTATTACGGACTTCAAGGGCACACTCGACCGAATTGCCAAAAGCTGAGAGCAAAGAACAGTGCTACTCCTCAAAGGTCAGGAGGACCAAGAACTGATAGGAGAACTTGGGCAGGGGATCAACCTAGAGAGCAAAATGGAGATCCCGGAATGATGGACGTGATGAAGATGATTGGTGCATTCACCAACTGCTTGGAAAGCTTCTCACGAAGGTTTGAAAGCCCTAACTCCCGTACCCAATCCTTTAAGGAAATCACCCCAAACGCAAGTGCCGTGTGGGTGAAAAGGGGTACTCATGCATAAGCATTACAACATGTCCATGCATTAATACTTCCTATGCTTTGTGACTATGTTTGTTCGGTATGCTTGTTGTTTTTGATTTTGTTTGTTTGTTTGTGAATATTTCTTAATTGTGTTTTATCAATCTTTTTGTTTCTTGAGTCAAAAATCCAAAAATTACATAAAAAATTTGAAAATCAAAAAGGCTTGATTGACTTTGTTGAGTTTTGTCTTAAAACTCGTTTTGCCTTGTATCTTTGTGCTAATGGCTTTGTGCATTTTCGAGCATTGCTTGTTTTCATGCACTCATATCACTATGGGAAAAATCTTGAAATCTATGTGATTGTTGTAAATAGATCTTCAAGCTTGTCATGAATGATTAGTGAATGGTTATGTTGATCTTGAAACATGCATAGACTTATGTCTATATCTCTTCCCATTTTTTATTTTTTTGCTAAAAAGAGCTCACTAAATGTAAATCTCCAAATGAAAAGAGATATTGAGCTGCAAAAGCCTGTCGCACATTCTAGTATTTGACTAGGAAAAAGGGTAAGCGACCTTATATTAAAAGTGAAATTTCTTTCAAAAAGGCCAAAGGCCTGTTCTTCAAAAGAGAAATGTTATATATCCCTCTCACTATGAGAGATGATTGCCTCAAAAGATCAAATGTTAAGGCTGAAAGTGGAGTCAAATGAAAAGCTCCAAGTTATGTTATCAAGTTGTGTGGGAGGTCATATATTCATATTTCTATAATTGAGATTGGTCACATGATCTAGTGCTAATTGTGTATGTCTTGGTTGAATTGATCATTGAAGCTTCACATTAGACAAAGGACTATCTCATTGTTGATATCCACACACAACACACAAGTTTATGTTCAATAAATGCCATATTCATTTGTGTGATTGTACTTGATAAAATGCGTTTTCACATGCTCAATCTTTGTTAATTCAAGCACAAAAAGATTTTTGAGTGTTTTAGGTGTTTTTGGAAAGTATTTTGCTGGAAAAATCTGAAATTTTCAAAAATACAGCTTTACCCTGTTTTGGCGGCTCAGTCGCGGGTATGTCAAGTCGCGAGCCTCAGTCGCATCTTCGCTGGTTAGTTTTGGCGACTCGTTCGCGAGTGGAAGGTCCAGTCGCGAGATTCACTCAGAGATTTTCGCGGCTCAGCTCGCGACTCACTCGCGGGTAGACCTTCCAGTCGCGAAAAACACTTAGAAAAATTTTTCAAAATTTTCCTCTTGTGTGCTTTGGCGGCTTGAGCTGGCGACTGTGTGGCGACTTGAACCAGTCGCGAAAATCGCGTGTTTTGCAGAAACAGGAGCAATTTTTTAAACTTTTTCAGTTTTTCCCTCGAATTTTTGTGACTGTTCATCTTCTCTCTAAACACTCTCCCTCCCAAACACTCCGTGCTCCCTTTTCCAATCTCTTGTGTTGCATTCTTACAGCCCAAAATCGTCGAGTTCCAGGTATGGGTTTTCTGATTTTCACTCTTTTCTACTTGATTTTGTGCTTTTACCCTTGATTTTTCGCATTTGATTGTGTTTTTAAAATGGGTTTGTGGTTCGGTCTCTGCTCTTTGTTCTTGCTTAGCTTGTGGATGTTGTTGATATAGGATGTGTTAATGATAGTCATATTCCTATTGCTCTTGTGCTTAGCTAAGTATTCCTTTCATTTCAATCTGATCTTTGAGCTGTTGAGTTGTTACTATTGGTTCTGTTTTGAGGTTGTGAGTTTTCCTTTGCTAAATTTGCATGTCTTAGATTGTTAATCTGTGGGAAGATTCTGTTAGGCTCAATATATTGTGTATATGTCATATCATTTCTCCATAATCTGCCTCAATGTCATTTATTTGCCTTCAGGATAGCTTCACCATGTTGTTCATGTGTTTCCTATCCTAGGCTTGGTTTATCCATATGTTTGAACTAAATTGCTTGCTGTTTAAGTATTTGAAGTTCACTTGTTTGGTTGATATCTCTCTCTGTTTACTACATGGTCTGACTGGTTCTGCACATATATTGCTATATGTTGTTGTGGCCTTTTCTGATTGTTCACAGATGGCTCCTTCACCCCAGAAGAAGAAATCTACTGCGAAAAAGGCTGACAAAAGACTTAAGATGGATCCTAGATTGTTTAGGTCAGTTCATCATTTTGAGAGATACAAGGATAACTTCTTGAATGCAGGAATCATTCAAGAGAGATTTGTGGATTTGGAAGATTTAAGGCAAACTTTTATTCCCAGTTGTTTTGAAGGAAGAGGATGGGACAAACTTTTGAGTGATTTCCCTTTGGTGTGTGAACCCCTGATTAGAGAATTTTATTCAAATGCTGTGATAAAGGAGAATGAGTTAAATTGCTGGGTTAGAGGGAAAGAATTCATTTTGGATGCACATGTCATAGATGATGTACTAGGGCTTGAGGGTTTGGATGATGAGGAGTTTATCAATTTCAAGGATAGGAGTGTCTCTATTGAAACAGTTCAACAGAGGATAGGTGGGCAAAGAGAAGGGAAGTGTTTGAATACCACTGCCTTTCCAGTGGACATGAGGGTTCTAACCATAATCATGATGTTTAACCTTTATCCTATTAAGAAGTTGACCACAATCAATTGTGCTAGAGCAATTTTTCTGATGGATCTCAAAGAGAAGAACTTCATAGATATAAGTTCCCACATCTTTGACATCATTGTGGATGAGACAAGAACAACATCTAGACCAAAACTGATCTTTCCCAGTCTCCTAATGAGGATATTTCGAAGGAAGGGTGTTCAAATTCCTCAAGACATCAGTCACATGTCCACACCCTCTGCAATCAACAAACTTACCTGCAAAAGGATCAGTGTTAGGCTTCCAGGAGAAGAAGATGAAGGTGATGAAGGAGAGGAAGTCCCAATGGAGACTGATGCAGAGGCAGCAGGGCATGCATCCACCTCAACACCAAGGAGGAGTGGCAAGAGGTCCAGAGCTTCAACTTCTGCAGATGCACCTCCAGATGCTTTCCAGATCATTCTGGAAAGGCTTGATGGGATCAGGGCAGTCCAGACTGAGCATTCTGACAGGATGAGAGCCATGCAAGACCAGATTGATGTCTTGGCTGCTACACTTGACAGCTTCACAACTCAGCATGACCAGTGACCCTTTGGCCATTCCATGTCAAAAAGGGGGAGAAAGTTTATTGATAATTGAAGCAGAAAAGCAGCTCTTGAGGGGGAGTAATTTGTTGAGGGGGAGTAATTAGTGTTTTTATGGTTTTTATGGTTTTAATACACTGGGTTTTGGTGTATAACTGTTTCTAACTCTTTTCATATACTCTTGGATAAACTTTTATATATATGTTTGATGATGTTATTCAGGTATTTGTTAGTTTGTACCCATATGCTTATGTAAGCTTTTAGGGTTTATGTTTTATGCATAGTTTGTAGGCCTTGTGGTATGTACCATGCTTAAGTGCAGCCTTTATGCTATGTTGAAATCAGTACTTTAATCTAAATGTTCTGCATTGTGGTTTATGTACTGTCACTCTTGTGCCCTTGTAGGATTGTTCCTAGATGCATATGCCTTGTGTGCTATGCATTGGTTGAGTGTTGAACATACAAGTGTCTTGCCTTGTGCTTGTTAACTTGTATGTCCTTGTGTTCATTCCAAGTGTGAATGAACACTGTGATCACTACTTTGTGGTGTTCACTTGGTTGATCAAGCCATGGTTTGTTTATTAACTCCATCTTTGCTTGATCTCATATTGCCTGTTTCATATGCATTTATAATTTTCTGCTTACAATGATCATGGTGTATTGTTGTGTTTCAGGAGTTTATGTTCATATGATTCAAGTGCTTCACAGCTTCTAGAATTAGGTGTGAGTGAGTTTTGATCAACTGTTCCCAACTCACATGTTAAGTCTAGAGTCTGTTTTAGGGTTTTGTCACGGAATAGCCAAAGGGGGAGATTGTAAGGTTGAATTTATTCAACCATCTAATTGGCTTTATTCCGTGCCAAATTTGCTTGTAATTCAGCATTTAGTAACCCTGTATTTAGGTGGGATTGTTGTAAGGGTAGTGAGTGAGATAGTGTGAAGATTGCTCAAGAGTGTGCAAGAAAACAGAGTGTCGCGGCTGGGACTCGCGACTGGACTCGCGGCTTCAACCCGCCAGAAGATGCACACGTGCCAAGCATGCTGGAAGATGAACAGTCATGCTAGCTGGAGCACTACAGGACAAAACAGGACAACTGGCCATACGGTTAACTCGCGACTGGAACTCGCGACTTAGTCAAGCCGCGAGGTCAAGCCGCGAGTCACCCCTGTTTTGGAAAAACCTGACGTTTCGCATTCCACTCCTCTTCAGTATAAATACCCTTTTAACCCACGATTGAAAGAGAGCTTCCAGAGAGAATTTCGAGAGAGAAACCCTAAAGAAAAACCAGATTGTTTCACCCACAATCTCTACCTTAGAGTCTCATCAAAATCCCTCACTCTCTTACTCTCCATTGTCAAATCCTTGAGAGGCCATTATACCAAACCTGGTTCTCACCATTATCATCTCTGTGAGACAGACGTTTGGAGTTCTGGGAAGCAGTTAGGAAGGAGCCAATCTTTATTGGTTGATGCTACGGTGTAGTAGCGGAATCCGGAAAGCTAGAAAAGAAAAAGGTTCGGCGCAACCTCGTTGGAGCAAGAAGCTTGGAGGGCTTAGGTGCATTGGGTAGATTAGGCTTGGAGGGTCTATTGCTGTCCTTGTATCCCAACTGTATTTTCTAGTGGATTGATTACCGCTTGGAGGGCGGCGGAGAGGTTTTTCGCCGAGGTCTTCGGTTTCCTCTTCGATAACATATCTGGTGTTATCGCTGTGTTTGCATCTTCCTTCCTCTATATCTCTGCCTTTACATTATCTGCTGTGGTTTATTTTGTTGTGGCTTAGATAGTTGTTTAATCAATTCCATGTTATAGCATATGTTAAGTTTCCGCACACTAGTTGTTTAACATATTGCTGTGTTGATTATATTGGTTTTTGGGGGTCTAAACGTTCAAAAGTGTTTTTGTACACGTTTTTGAACTTTCACCCAACTTACCTATTCTTGTCAACCCTAGCTCGTAGGTCTGCAAGTTTCCAACCAGCTCAGTCAGAGGAATCTTGTCAATATCCTTTGATTCCTCTATTACCGTAATCTTGGCATGAAATCTCTCGGGCAGAGATCTGAGCACTTTCCTCACAATCTTGGGTTCAGGAATGGTTTCCCCAAGATTGAAGGCTGAGTTCACTATGTCCTTTAGCTTGGCATAGAACTCATCGAAAGACTCATCCTCCTCCATCTTTATCTCTTCAAAGCTTGTAGTGAGCCTCTGAAGCTTTGAGTCCTTGATAGCCTTCGTACCCTCATAGGTTGTCTGGAGAATGGTCCAAGCCTCCTTGGCAGTTTCAGTGGAGGATATCTTCTTGAACTCCTCATTGGTGACAGCACTGAACAATGCATTCAAAGCTCTGCTGTTGAAGTTTGCCGCCTTGATCTTGGCATCATCCCAGTCGGCTGGCGCTTCTGTAGGCTTAGTCCAGCCTATCTCCACAGCTTGCCACACTTTTTCATCTAAAGACTGCAAGAAAACTCTCATGCGTACTTTCCAGTATGCATAGTTAGTGCCATCAAATAAAGGAGGTATGATTAATGACTGTCCTCTATCCATGACAAACAGGGGTCAATGGATCAACACAGCAAAAATTAAACCCTAATCAGAGTGTGCCCGCTCTGATACAACTTGATAGGCCACAAACTGAATGACCCCTTGTGATAGAGATTAATTAATTAATTAGCCAAGTTATTAATTAATCAATTTATCATGCAAATGCGTGATAGCACAAACAAATCACCAATAAACTAAATATGCAGTGGAAAATAAATAACACGGTGATTTGTTTACGAATGGGGAAAACCTTATGGCAAAAACCCCACTAGGTGATTTTCAGGTCACCACTCCCGAAACTCCACTATTATCACAACAAGCGGTTACAAGAAAGAAATCCCAGTACCTTACCAACCTACAGTTGAACGCTTACCCCAATATCCAATTGGACTTGTTCTGTAGTGACAGTTCCCCTTTCAGATGCACGACTCCTAGTACGTGACTAACCAATTGCGTGGATCCCAATACGCGACTTCAATCACCAACTAAGAAGGTTGTTGGTTGCAAAGTTCTTCAGTTCATCCACACGATGAAGATCAAGAAGATGCTTGGTCACAAAACCCTAAGGTGCACATACACAGCAACTTCTTCAAGAGAAAGAGATGAACTAGGGCAAGAACTTTGTCTCCGGTCACAATTCGCTTGAACAGAGTTTGATCAAAGCTTGTGCAACTTGTGAACACTTTGACGGCCCTTAAAACAATCCTTTTATATGTCTAGGGTTAGGAGAAAAGAAGGCCCAAAGACACATCCACGAATCCCAAGAAAATCAGATTGAGAATCTGAAAATCATAAACCTCGACAGATAGCAGGTGTCGAGAAGCTGTCGAGAAGGTGTCGAGCATACAACTGAAGAACAACTTCCTTAAGCTTGATAGATGCAGCTGTCGACCAGCTGTCGAGATTTACTGATTTTGCACTCTGAACTTGTTTTTCTTGAACAGACTTGAGAGCTTCAATACTTGATCTTGAAACAAGGTTTCTTGAAGTATTTAAAACATCCTAAATCTACCCAAATACAAGTGAAATGCGTTTTGTCAAAGGATAAGCCAATTACATAAAATCATGACATATGTTCTTAACAAGTGAAACACATATGTCCTAACAACCATGCAAGGTAAGCACTTCCCTAACTGTACCTTCGTGGGTTGCAAAGGTCTTCCAATAATTGCACCCATAATAGATGCACCCTATTGCCAGACTTGTCCATGAAGATTGTGTCCCTCAGTAACGCTAGAATGTAACACCGTGCATACTTATACACTTGATCCTCTTCAGCATTAGGCAGCAATGGAACTGCAACTTGCTCCAAAAGCCGTTTAATGACAATCCTCTAGCCTTACAGCACCGATGTATTATCCAAAGGAACAGTAAAGCCAAGGAAGTCCTAGTACATGTCCCTCTAAACTTTCTCAGTGCTCCTAGTTACAGCCTCGCCATCAATAATAAGTCCGAAAAGATCCATATCCTATAACGTGATGGTCACCTCACCATGTGGTATGTGGAAGGTGTGAATCTTGGGCTACCATCACTTCACTAAGGTCGTTATCAGCCCATGATCAATCTCTCTACCTAGGGTCCTAAGGAGTCCCTCCAAACCAACTCCCTTAATTATGTCAACCACACAGTCATCCACCATTGGCTCTAGATTGTTAAACTCTTCATTACGACTGCGGCAAGTAAGTGCCCCCGAATCTTGCACACAACAGAACCATGGATTAGTATAGAATTTACATAAAGTTATACTACAGAAAATTATATGACATAATGTGTGTCTACATTCTATGAATGAAATGGGGTACCATATGAATGATAGAATTCAGAACATGACAACTGGTTTTAGTGTTGTGTTTTACCTGCCCATTCCAAATAGCATCTGACCGATGTTAGGCTTGCAGAGTCAACACCAAATCATCAATGGGTCTAGGCTGTGCAATCTCAATCTTGTCAACAATCACAACAGCCATACTGCATAAGAATGATAACCAGTTAGTTTGATAAATGAGTGACTTGTAAGGTATTAATTGTTTACAGCTCTGACAATGCCTCAACAGATTCTACAAATATTCAACACTTGAATCATGGGGACTTTTGAAAAAATAGACATTACATGATTTCAACCTCCCATATCATATTCTAACAGCATCCTTCTCTTAAAAAGTAAGGTGGAGGATAGGGATGAGGTACTGACTTGTGGGTTCAAGACACATTAGATGAGCGATTAACTTACTAATATAAAAAGTGTCCAAACATTCATGTCCATAGTGGTTATAAACATATAAAATAAAATTCAAAATTCAAAATTTCCAAATTCCTATGCATGAAAAAGAATATCATAAAATCTCATCCAATTTCCCTTCCTTAACCACTTCAATCGCTCTTTCAAGAAGCACTCATCTTAGTTGTTTGCCGAACACTACAATGGTGATAAGAGGAAGGCTAAAGTAAATTGAGTCATATCTATTAAAATTTTCACAATACTTACCTAAGAGATCAATATTTATATTCGATGTTGGCCTGGTCTCAAAGGACCCATTAAGTCCTAGATAGAAATGTTATCTCACTTTACAAATTCTTCAATTCTTTCCCTTCCCCTTCCCAGTTCAGACTACATCTCTTATAATGTCTTGATAGTGTGACAACCACCAAAGTTAACCAATCCCTAGCACACTTCCCTAGGACACCTTCCAAAAAGGTTCATGTGTTTGCTTAATGGTTAAATTCTACAAAGAATTGAGCTTAAATTGAGACCCCAAAAGAAGCCTTATATAAATAGGAAAGCTCCTACTCAACAATACTTATAAAAGCATTGTAGTCTAGCTAGATTAACATGCAGCCCTAAAACCACTTTCAGAAAAGTCATAATAGAAGCTTAGGAAGTGGGGCACTCAGGGTAGATAGAATGCAGCCAATAGTGTATAGCATAAAAGAGAGCAAATATTTATGTTTTGTAATTGGGTGACTAGTAGCACCCTGGGCAATATAATAACACCCTCCGCTGATGCTTTTAGCCTACTCAAGGAAATCGTCCAAGCAAACTTTTTCCCCAACCATAACCAGATGGACCATCTAACAAATTCCATTAAAGCTTTAAATTACACTAAAGTATTCGCAATTGCAAAGAGCATAATCAAATAGGAAAAAGGATATCACCAGCAAATTGTATGAGTGTTTGGGGTCACCATGAAAATTTTAACAAGATCTTCTAGCGGTCCTCCTTCCCTACTCCTAGAAACCATTCAAACACTTTTTCTCTACAGTCTACAGATAAGAAAAGGGTCACCCTGCTAATCCCTAAGGAGCTCTAAATAGAGCCCCAAAGAGTCATTGATACAAAAATAGCTGCAACAACTTAGAAAATATAAAATGTCCCCCAGTTTTTCATTTTTTCTTTTTGAAAAAACTTTAATCAATATTATCTTAATTTCCATGAGTATGATTTTGGATATGATAAAATGGAAGAGAAGAATACATGTGGTCTACTTCAATTAGTCTTTTAAGGATCCATGGCTAACCCCAAAAGTTTTAGGATTAAGGCTTTGTTGTTGTTGTTGTTGTATCTTAATCTCTATGAAAGTAATTTCTTTGAGTTCCTTCAACTATCCCCACCTTGATGCCTAATTTTCTAGAGGAATACATCTAACTCTAGATGCATTATTGTTTGAGAAAATTCAAATTAGAAGGGAATGTGATAATATCAGAAAATATTTTATATCATATGTTGCCTCATTTTGGTTATATTAATTGTTTTGTCTTACTTGAAAAAACTGCATGATTAGCATGCTTAAATTACTCAATGTAGTTTAACAAACACACAAGTCAGATGTAATAATATAGAGCTAGGCATATATTAACTTTAGCAACAAAATCATTTGAGTCATTAAACATTAAACATTAAATTAGTGTTTTTTTGACTCATTTGAGTCAAATGATAGAACATCAAATTAGTGTTTTTTGTTTAAAAATTAAATTAGTGTCAAATGATAGAACATCAAAATTAAACATTACATTAGTGTTTTTTTTTTTTTTTTTGCTAAACAATGCGATTAGTGTTTCTTTATCATAGATAATGGCAAAAGGAACAATATATACCAAATCAAATTTAACTCTTACAAGCTATTAATGAAATGAAATGCATATCACAGAACAATGCATAGAAATTTGATAGAAGATCCATCCAACTCACATACTCCTGTTCCCTTTTTTTGACAATATACAAGATAGAAATTTAATTTGCTTGATTCTTTTTGTTTTTTAATAGTGAATTTTAGGGTAGTGAGAATCCATATATCAATATATACATGATTCAATGATTTAAACATATATCAACAGTTCAACCCATGAACACAAAAAAGCGTAAACATAAAAAATCAAACCCACAAAAAAAAAAAAAAAAAAAAAAAAAAAAAAACATTTGTTAGGGTACTTTTTTTTACACCTAATTTTATTTGGGTACCACCTATTTCTTTTCAAACACCAGTAATAAGCTATTGGGTTTTCCCAATATTTTTTGCTCTATTAATATGTTAATCACAAATGTTTCACATCTCATTATCTAAATTGGGTTATGATATAAACTATCACAAAAAGCCCCAAAACTCATATTTTATCCAATTTTATTATCATATTCTATTTAAAGCCCAAGAATACTTATGCTTGGCAATATTTGAGATGCCCATGATTCAAGTCCATGGCAAAACAATTTTATCAATGGAATTCAAATCTATGATCAAAGCCTATGATTTAAACCCATGGCAATTTATTTATCCAAAGCCCAATTCTCATTGGCAATATCAAAGCCCAATTTTCATTGGCAACACCAAAGCCCAATTCTCATTGGCAATATAAAAGCCCAATTTTCATTGGCAACATCAAAGCCCAATTCTCATTGGCAATATCAAAAGCCCAACTTACGTTGGCACTATTTAAAGCCCAATTTTCATTGGCAACATCAAAGCCCAATTCTCATTGGCAATACCAAAAGCCCAACTTACGTTGGCACTATTTAAAGCCCAATTTTCATTGGCAACATCAAAACCCAATTCTCATTGGCAATATCAAAAACCCAACTTACGTTGGCACTATTTAAAGTCCAATTTTCATTTGCAACATCAAAGCTCAATTCTCATTGGCAACATCAAAAGCCCAACTTACGTTGGCACTATTAAAATCCCAAGCTAACTATTTGGCATTATTCTATCAAAAGCCCAAGGTTATTAAATACTCGGCAAAATACTATATCATAATTATTTCACTTAAAAATCCAATAATAAACAATACTTTAAATTCTTAAACATATTATTACAATATTCTAAACTCATGAAATTTATGAATTATCTATTCTCAAAACCCATGGCAATCATCTTGTAAAAGCCCATGGAAAGTTATGATTGTTAAACCCATGAAATACATGAAATACATGGACATCATTTGCATCGTGACATCCATAATATATGCCTTCGACACTCATGGTAAACATTCAAACCCACAAGCTCATCATTTAAGTTATGATGCGATTATTAGAAACCATGAACATTATTGCAACATGGAATTCATCAAAGTAAATAGTATTTACAAAAGTGTTTTGAAACTTGTCCTATTATTTCAAACATTACAACTAATTGCTCAAAGGCCAATTGCAAGTATTTATGAAAAACCCAAAAATATTTACTAATAAAAGTCCATGAGGTATGAAAGCCCATGGCAACATGTGCACACAACCCAACCCATGTGAGCAAGCCCAAGCAAAAAACACAAGCAACTAACCAAAAGGCAACTAGAGACTCATACAAGGGAACCAAGCCTTTGAGAATGGACTAAGGGCTGTCCCGTCAGTTTTCTGCCACCCTCTGCCTGACGTGAACAGTGCCCATGGGCTGTCATATCAGCTGAAGTCAAAAGAATGAATGGACTCCATCATCTTCCTCAAGACTGCACCTCCAGCAGAAGGGGAGCTGAAACCAAATTATCCAAACTTCAACAAATTGATGCTATAAATGTTAAAAATGATCAAGACATGATTCATGTACCAAGCCCATGAATCCTAAAAGGGAAATTTTGGGAACATGTGGTTTGGAGGGCATAAAGGGATCTCTAGCGGAAACCCTCTAAAGTAGACTAAAGCTTCACACCTGGCTTGGGAGTGTTGAAATCTTACTTCTTGGGGGACCAAATCTCAGTTTGCAGCATTAGGATTCACTCTTGATATACAATAATTAAGCTCAGCCCCGAAAATCTTGGCACTTAATGCAAAAAGATCTAAAATCCCATCATTACCCAAAGAAGTAAGGCAGCCCCTAAAGTGAATCTCTTATTGCTAACCAAAAATTCTCAAGAAGCTTAACCTTGATTCGTCACCCCTGATGAGTCATGCATTTTTGGATTCTTGTCAATCAATGCTTCTCTCAAGCTCCATTATAAAAAGACACACACCTCAGCCCATTGGGGGAGAAGAAGCCTTTCTAGAAAATTTCTGTAATTGACTACACTCTGCAGAAATTCAATACCTATTTGCTTTCTTTAAGCTTCCCCAAGCTCTTTTAAGCTCACTCACAACCTTTCTCAGCCTATAGTCACCATAACACCAACATTCACCACCTTGCTTACACCTCCTACTCCATAAACGTCCCATAACTAACCAGGACAGCCACTCCCTCTGAAACCCTTGGTTTGTTTCCTACTTTGCTCGCGGTTTAGCTTTCCTTAAGCTCACCACTCATCATCTTCAGCCTACACTCGTCTAATTTCAGATATTCTCCTCACCCCTCTACACAACCACAGCTCAAAAATGTCCTCCAACTAGACACAAACGGCCCATTACTCACAAAAAGCTTCAATCTCAGTGTTAATCCCATCTCACTCACTCAAAATAGCCCATATTCACCTCATTCATGCCTTATAATTATACACTCACCAAAATCTTAGTTTAATACTTGCTGCACTGATCTTTCTCTCCCTTCATTCCATCCTATTTTTCCTCTTTTATTTGTAACTATGGAGCCTTTAATCATTGTTTATTATTATGATGAAGAATATAATGTATTTGTAACAATTGAATTTTTCCCTCACAATTGATGTAATGATGGCTGAAAGTACTATAAATTCCCTTGACCAAGACGCATAAGGACCCCCAGGAGTGAACATTTTCCTAAATTTATTTAATCATTGACTGTTGGACTCTAAGTATAATTTCACTCCTACCGCTGGAGATAATACCGTACCGCTAGAGGACTGATTTAAACTATGACGTCGTAAAAAGACTAATAATATAACAAACTAACAATACTAACGTGTTTATTGGGTTTTATTGTTGTCTTCTTGTTAGGGTGCAGCCTCTATCTCTTGCTTGGGCGGACTTACACCACACCGATAGCCTTTGGGCTTTATTTCAAGGGCCCATCGTTGAGTTTCAGCTTGGCTACCCCATATTCTATTTGGGAACATTAGAAATTTTCCCCTCTAAATTTTGGCGACTCCACTGGGGAGCCAACCATAGTGAAAGTCTATCGTGCTCTCGAGGTTGCATAAAAGCCAACAAGAAGCAAGTCAACATGATGTTAGCCCGACGGTACAAAGTTAGCACTCTACAGCTGCACTTGATGCCAAATTTTAGAAGAGCAGCCTCTACTGCCTTGCTGCAGCCTCTACAAAGCTAACATTATGATATATATAAGTATATATACATATATATATATATATATATCAGAAATTTTACCCTCTAAATTTTGGCGACTCCACTGGGGAGCCAACCATAGTGAAAGTCTATCGTGCCCTCGAGGTTGCATAAAAGCCAACAAGAAGCAAGTCAACATGATGTTAGCCCGACGGTACAAAGTTAGCACTCCACAGCTGCACTTGATACCAAATTTTAGAAGAGCAGCCTCTACAAAGCTAACATTATGATATATATAAGTATATATATATATATATATATATATAAGTGAACACTCTATTTTCTTTCCTTCAAAAAAGAAACAAATTTTTTTAAAAAGAAAAAAAAGGGTGTCGTCAAGGTGAACAGTACAATATTTACACGCAAATGGCTAAAACAAAAGGGGAATGATGCATATACGTAGGTTAGTATACATTAATATACATATACATAGATGAATAAACATTGTTTTATCACAAAACATTTTTTTTCCCCTCCCTTTTGGCTTAAAAAATCATTCTTGCAAAAAAAAAGGGACACTACAGCTACGGCTGGAGGTGTCCCATACTATGTACAGTGCAATATTCATGTGCACACATGAAAAGTGAGAAAAGTCATGTGCACACATGAAAAAGTGGCAATAGACAACCCTCCTTTATCTAGAAAATTCTTTTATGTAGAAAATTAAAATTCTTTTATGCAGAAAATTCTGTTATGCAGAAAATTTTTCTGTTATGCAGAAAAATTTCTATTATGCAGAAAATTTTCTGTTATGCAGAAAGTTTTCTGTTATGCAAAAAAATTTCTGTTATGCAGAAAAATTGTGCAGAAAGTTTTCTTTAATGCAGAAAAAGTTTCTGTTATGCAGAAAAATTAGCTTTTATGCAAAAAAAAAAAAAAAAAAAAAAAAAAATCTTTAGGCATGAACCCTTTTTACAAGACAATGTCCATAGTTGACTAGTCCTTCTTTCACATGAGATGTTGGTCTCCACAATTGAATGACCTTTTGTATAGATAACAACAACACTAAAAACTAGACAAATCACAACTAAATAAGTTTTTTATATATAGCTAAATAGTTTTGCATACATGAGTAGTAATAGCACCTAGAATATTTTTTCTTCTTCTATTACAAAAAGAAAGGGGGAAAGAAGTCCTTATAACTAAGAGAGTCTCAAAACATGTAGTGACACATTAGATATATATTACATCCCAACAAAGTTGCTCACTAGAGAAACGAACTAAGGCATGAGTAGCCTAATCCAATAAGCCACCAAAGGTTTCTGCAGAGGACGAGCCACCGCTGGTGGGTAAGGGCAGCATGATGGAATTCTTTTGACTTGTCAAAAGGGATAGTTTCGCTGACTTTGCTGTAATTTCTTTCTCTAAATTTGCAATCTTCACCGCAAGCTCAGCCAACTTCATCTCACCATCATGAGTGATGCATGAGGCAGCGGTAGTTTTGAGCCAATCAAGAATGAACCCAAAATAAGTTTAAAAGCATTTTTTTTTATCCAAAAGAAAGGAAAGCACAAGGAAGCATCCAGCAGCAAATCACAGCCACAATGTGAATAAACTCGACTACGAAATGGAAGTATATATTGTTACTCATGATGACGCGTGAGGCTTAGTTGCTTTAAATAGAAGGGTACTAAGTCGAATGAAGCTAGTACAAAACTTACGGCTATATCCAGAAGAGAACACATCTAATGGAAGAAGAATTCTTGTCCAGCAGTATAGCTGAACCATTCAAGGAACTTCCAGCAGTACCCAACCTATCTTTTCCATCTAACAAAGAATGCATTGATGTCCTTGCTTTGTAGTACGATATGATGCTCGATTCAGATCCTTATTTGGTGATACATGCTCTCAATGTCAAACCATAGAGAGACTTATCATGGCATATGGACTCTCCATCGCTGTACTCATGTCGTCGTGCTGCTAGACTACCATTAGTTCACTGATATACAGCTGGGGCCATGAACTTTTAAGATAAGTCATTACATCGCTATCTTTAAATTTATATTGAGTATATGTTACTCTACTATGCTCATATCACTCAGTACAAATTACTTTAATATTGAAACACATTCATCATTCAATTAAAACTAACATGTTAAATATATATATATATATATATATTACTTTATATTTACCATTATTGCAACCATTGATCGAAAATTATTATGTGAAACATATTGTTTGTTTCAACCATCGTAATGCTTCTTATACTTTGGAGTTTGCCTATTTTGTAGGCATGAAACCCCTGATCATAACTCCTTGCAACTAAAATCATCAATATTATCCTAATCGCTAAAGGAAATCCTTCTTGTACCAACCGTTGAACCAAGTAGATTGGCGGTCATCCCTTAAAGAAGCTTTGTCGCCATTGAAGCCATGGCAGCCCCACACATACTTCACATCACATAGTGATTACATTGACATCTTTGCTTAGGAATACAACATGATCAGTTTAGATCCTGACTTGGTGATACGTGTCAAGCCATGGAGAGATTTATCATGACATATGGACTTTCCACTGCTGTACTCATGTCATTACACTACTGGACTGCCATAAGTTCATTGATATACGGCTGGAGCCATGAACTTTCAAAGATAAGTCACCACGTCACTATCTTTAAATCTGTATTGAATATATGTTTCTCTACCAACACTATACCACTTAATACAAATTACTTTAATATTATATCATATACATCATTCAATCAAACTTATCACATTAAATATATGTTACTTTATCTCAAACGCTATTGTGATCATTATGCAAAACATATTATTTATTTCAATAATCATCATGATTTCTAAATATTGGGCTTTGTCTATTTTGTAGGCATAAAACCCATAAGAATTTTTCATCCCAATATAGAAGCCCAAACCATCCAAGAAATTCAATGACTCATTGTCGCTGGAATCACCAATCTTGTTCCAATCAATAAAAGAAAGTTTTTTTTTTTTTTTTTTTTTTTTTTTTCCTGAATCATCCAATGAGCCAAGCAGATTGGAGGTCATCAAAGAAGCTTTATTATCACCATTAAAGCCGTGTCATGGCGGAAGGCGAAAATCTCATGAAACCTATCAATGGCAAATGGCTGGAGCTATGTCATACTTAACTCAATAATCATATTTTCTGCAAAATGCTTTGGAAATAGAAAGTAAGCGTTATCCTTACTCTAAAACATGAATATCTTACATTTATTTCAAAACTATAAATATTTTAAGATACATTTTTACATAGATATTTGTATTTCAAACTTACTTGCAAGGGCAAATCTTTTGCAACTTGACATTTTCAAAATAAATTGTTCAACTTCCATGACTGTATTTTGGCTCAATCATATCAATCTTTCAATGATCAAAAAACTTTTCATATTTCAAACCTTTACATATTCAAAATTGAAGACAGCCTTTATGGTTGGGACTCTTCAAAATAAAATGGTCATGCATTTAGCAAGTGATTTCACAAATAGATATTACCTTTATGACCATGCTTTACTTTTTTGAGCCTAAGAATTGTAATATTTTGACAATCAAAATATCTTGGCAAAAGAAATTTATGATTAAAGAAAATATAGCCTATACGTTTGAACCAACTTCAAGTCACTTCAAAAAAAAAAAAAAAAAACATATATGACTGAACCAATTTTTAAAACATCACATATAATACAACATTTACGGCTATATAAGCTTACAACATACTTCACATTACATAGTGACTACGTTAAATTACATTACATCACAATATATCACAAAGTAAATTTTTAAAAAGAAAAAAGATACACCTAAGAAAATATAAGAATCTACTCCAACAAAGTCATTGCCAAAGATCTCCACTAGAGGCGAAACACCGTTGAAAGGCACATGATCTCATCCCTCTGATCAAAGGATAAAGTTCAGCCATCATCAACGCAGTATTCTCCTCAAATCAGCTATCTCCATCATCACAAACAGTACATGATTTAGTGGCACAATAAATCTGACTACAGCTAGAGCAATAGTCCTCTCACAACAACACCGATCTTGCATCCAACCATGAAGCTGGAATGTTTCTTTCCAATATCTCCAAATACCCTTGACGATCAATCTTTTTAAGAGCAATGACAACAAATTTTATGTGCACCGCCATGAAGTAAGAGACCATAGTTAAATATCCAACAATAACAACAAAAGAGCAAATGAACAGCATCAAGACATAATTCCTTCTAGCAGTATAAGCAATTTCAGATCATACTTGGAGATTTTTTATTCTAAGGAACATCGTGAAGATATGGCAGAATCATGGTTGGAACTCTTCAAAAGTAGTCTCTCTGGCCGTAATAGAATCAGTAAGGCTTTTGTCAATTGCCATTATGTCTTCGACGACAAAACCTGAAGTGAAAATGCATTAGCAATAAATATACATGATAAGAAAGAGGGAAGGGGCATAAAATTACCAAAGTCTGTATCCGTATCCTTAAATCCATCATCATACTTCCTCGGCTATGTCTTGTTATTATCACCAAGCTGCTGGAACCATAAGGGCAGAAAAATGCAAGGCCATGAATGAAGACAAGGAATAGAAGAAAAAGGAAAGAAAGGATGTAAGAAGATAAGGAGTTCTTGAAGAAACCTCTTCCATAGGTTCATAAATCTTCATCCTACCGGCAATGGTCTTCCCCTAAATTGCTTCATCATGACAGTCGGACCTATGGAACCAATAGTTCGGTTAACAAAAGTAACAGTTTGATCTAAATAACCATCATCGGAGGGTCTAGATTCATCACGGCTGGAATTCTCACTAGATTAGACTTGGGGGCTTCCACCACAGTGTTTGGATATCTCCTCCATGAACTAGACACTATTAAATTCAACATCTCTAAATTCCAACGGCGCATCAGATTATGGAATACAATCTTATAGCGGAACAATATCACATCACCAATGATATTGGCTTTATGAAGGGGTCAACAAGACACTTTATTATCAATCTTTCAGTTTATTCAATTAGGCCAATCAATAATGGCCCACAAAGACCCATAAATCGAATGGGGGCTGCCAGAAGCTCTTATCACTGGATACAAAACATCAGTAATGGCTAGAGCCCATAACAGTTTCATCGCTAGAATATCTCTTTGTAGCACCCACTTCAGAGGTGCACTAATTGGATTATCCTTCTCAATTACTATTGAAGGACTCGTATCACCTTGCCAACAGCTCCAATTCCACCAACAACTAAAATTTCTCTATCAACTACAAAATGCAAAAGAAAAACTTGATCTAGAAGAGTTGAATCAGAAAAGGAGGATGGAAGAAGTTTGGAATGAGATAGAAGGGTTATTATAGTCTTAGAAAAAAGGAAGAAGCTCTCTCTATCAAGCTCACCATCTCCCTCTCTCTTTCAACCCATGCAACACAAGCTTATGAGCTCATTCAAACTCATAAATGTGACCAAAGGCAAGCTGATCACACATACTCAGGGGGCTAAATGTTACGTACAATTTTTTCACTCATGCCACATACCCCAATCATATTTAGCCACTTTTATTTATTCACCAAAAATACCAAAATATCACCTATATTATTTTGGGCCTTCATGAATATTTCTCATCGACCCACAAATATTTCCTATCTCATTATCTATAATAGGCCACCATTTTTCAAAAACTCACATGTGCGATCCTAATATTTTTCTTTCAAAAAATATAGTATTACTAATAACTTGATCACACGTGACTCGGGGGGCTAAATGTTAGGGTACTTTTTTTACACCTAATTTTATTTGGGTACCACCTATTTAGTTTCAAACACCAATAATAAGTTATTGAGTTTTCCCAATTATTTTTTGCTCTATTAATATGTTAATCACAAATGTTTCACATCTCATTATCTAAATTGGGTTATGATATAAACTATCACAAAAAGCCTCAAAACTCATATTTTATCCAATTTTATTATCATATTCTATTTAAAGCCCAAGAATACTTATGCTTGGCAATATTTGAGAAACCCATGATTCAAGTCCATGGCAAAACAATTTTATCAATGGAATTCAAATCCATGATCAAAGCACATGATTTAAACCCATGACAATTTATTTATCGAAAGCCCAATTCTCATTGGCAACATCAAAGCCCAATTCTCATTGGCAACATCAAAGCCCAATTTTTATTGGCAACACCAAAGCCCAATTCTCATTGGTAATATCAAAACCCAATTTTCATTGGCAACATCAAAACCCAATTCTCATTGGCAACATCAAAAGCCCAACTTACGATGGCACTATTTAAAGCCCAATTTTCATTGGCAATATCAAAACCCAATTACTCATTGGCAATATCGAAAGCCCAACTTGCATTGGCACTATTAAAAGCCCAAGCTAACTATTTGGCATTATTCTACCAAAAGCCCAAGGTTATTAAATACTCGGCAAAATACTATATCATAATTATTTCACTTAAAAGTCCGATAATAAACAATACTTTAAATTCTTAAACATATTATTACAATATTCCAAGCTCATGAAATTTATGAATTATCTATTCTCAAAACTCATGGCAATCATCTTGTAAAAGCCCATGGAAAGTTATGATTGTTAGACCCATGACATATATTTATTGTTATAAACCCATAAAATACATGGACATCATTTGCATCGCGACATCCATAATATACGCCTTCGACACTCATGGTAAACATTCAAACTCATAAGCTCATCATTTAAGTTATGATGCGATTATTAGAAACCATGAACATTATTGCAACATGGAATTCATCAAAGTAAATAGTATTTACAAAAGTGTTTTGAAACTTGTCCTATTATTTCAAACATTACAACTAATTGCTCAAAGGCCCATTGCAAGTATTTATGAAAAACCCAAAAATATTTACTAATAAAAGTCCATGAGAAATGAAAGCCCATGGCAACATGTGCACACAACCCAGCCCATGTGAGCAAGCCCAAGCAAAAAACACAAGCAACTAACCAAAAGGCAACTAGAGACTCATACAAGGGAACCAAACCTTTGAGAATGGACTAAGGGCTGTCCCGTCAGTTTTCTGCCACCCTATGCCTGATGTGAACAGTGCCCATGGGCTGTCATATCAGCTGAAGTCAAAAGGATGAAGGGACTCCATCATCTTCCTCAAGACTGCACCTCCAGCGGAAGGGGAGCTGAAACCAAATTATCCAAACTTCAACAAATTGATGCTATAAATGTTAAAAACGATCAAGACATGATTCATGTACCAAGCCCATGAATCTTAAAGGGGAAAATTTGGGAACATGTGGTTTGGAGAGCATAAAGGGATCTCCAGCGAAAACCCTCTAAAGTAGACTAAAGCTTCACACCTGGCTTGGGGGTGTTGAAATCTTACTTCTTGGGGGACCAAATCTCAGTTTGCAGCATTAGGATTCACTCTTGATACACAATAATTAAGCTCAGCCCCGAAAATCTTGGCACTTAATGCAAAAAGATCTAAAATCCCATCATTACCCAAAGAAGTAAGGCAGCCCCTAAAGTGAATCTCTTATTGCTAACCAAAAATTCTCAAGAAGCTTAACCTTGATTCGTCACCCCTGATGAGTCATGCATTTTTGGATTCTTGTCAATTAATGCTTCTCTCAAGCTCCATTATAAAAAGACACACACCTCAGCCCATTAGGGGGAGAAGAAGCCTCTCTAGAAAATTTCTGTCATTGACTACACTCTGCAGAAATTCAATCCCTATTTGCTTTCTTTAAGCTTCCCCAAGCTCTCTTGAGCTCACTTACAACCTTTCTCAGCCTATAGTTACCATAACATCAACATTCACCACCTTGCTTACACCTCCTACTCCATAAACGTCCCATAACTGACCAGGACAGCCACTCCCTCTGAAACCCTTGGTTTGTTTATTACTTTGCTCGCGGTTTAGCTTTCCTTAAGCTCACCACTCATCATCTTCAGCCTACACTCGTCTAATTTAAGATATTCTCCTCACCCCTCTACACAACCACAGCTCAAAAATGTCCTCCAACTAGACACAAACGGCCCATTACTCACAAAAAGTTTCAATCTCAGTGTTAATCTCATCTCACTCAAAATAGCCCACATTCACCTCATTCATGCCTTATTATTATACACTCACCAAAATCTTAGTTTAATACTTGCTGCACTGAGCTGGGGATCTTTCTCTCCCTTTATTCTATCCTATTTTTCCTCTTTTATTTGTAGCTATGGAGCCTTTAATCATTGTTTATTATTATGATGAAGAATATAATATATTTGTAACAATTGAATTTTTCCCTCACAATTGATGTAATGATGGCTGAAAGTACTATAATTCCCTTGACCAAAACACACAAGGACTCCCAGGAGTGAACATTTTCCTAAATTTATTTAATCATTGACTGTTAGACTCTAAGTATAATTTCACCCCTATCACTGGAGATAATACTGTACCGCTAGAGAACTGATTTGAACTATGACGCCGTAAAAAGACTAATAATATAACAAATTAACAGTACTAACGTGTTTATTGGGCTTTATTGTTGTCTTCTTATTAGGGTGCAGCCTCTATCTCTTGCTGGGGTGGACTTACACCACACCGATAGCCTTTGGGCTTTATTTCAAGGGCCCATCGTTGAGTTTCAGCTTGGCTACCCCATATTCTATTTGGGAACATCAGAAATTTTCCCCTCTACAACATTTAACAAAGAAATGGATTACCTAGTGTTTCATGAGCTTCTATAGATTGTGGGTTTTAGTGATATAGAAGCTAGGACTTATGAGTAGAGGGTTTCAGTGAGGTAGGGTGCCCGGAGTGTTTGGGTGAGTGTGTGGATTTAGGGGGAAGAACTGAGGGAGAAGAATCCTTATTTGGACGAGGAATTTGGTGGAGGATGAGGAATTGAGTGTAGAGGAAAAATCAATGTGAGGAATTGAGAGTGTCTCTATGGTGAGTGTGAACGACTAAGAGTGGAGAGTGGTGAGAGTGTGAGTCAATGATAGCGTGAAGCGAATTTTGCTTTTATGAAATCAAGCCTTTAAGGGTCGAGTTCCAGGTGGATTAAAAAACCATGTCATCTACATCAGAACACGGAAATCGAGTCTCTAAGGGTCGATATGGAAATTGAGCCTCTAAGGGTCGAGTTTCAGGTGGATAAAAAATCACGTCATCTACATCAGAACGCGGATATTGAGCCTTTAAGGCTCGAGTTCTTAGGGGTAAATCGAGTCTCTTAAACTTGAAATGCTAGTTTAATATATAGTTTAGAAACGTTTCTAACTAACTATGGGCCTGTTTTGTAACGTTGTTTTTTTTTTTTTTTTTTGGATAAAAAGGTAAGTTATTTTATTATTATAAAGGAAATTCAGGCTGGAATACAACATCCAAATCACTAGGTAGTTCTTCCACTCATACATCAATATCTGCAATTGAAACTGCTCTCCTAGCTAAGGCATAAGCCAACCTATTACCATCCTGGGAAACATGCAAGAACTAACAATGCCGCAAAGACTCTCCGAGCCTTCTAGTGTCTTCAATCACTTGACCAAATAAAGTATTGCAACGACCCGAACTAGCTAAAGCTTGCATAACCCGAAGACAATCTCCTTTAACAAGCACATTGGATAGACTCAATTCCTTAGCAAAAACCATTGCTCTCCTTGCCGCCAAGGCCTCTGCCATCTCCACAGATTGTGTAATGTTGTTTGTATTTTTTGGAAATACGTGTAGGCAAAAAAGTGTGTAAAAATACATGTAATATATATATATATATATATATATAATAGGTAAAGCTGAGAGAAATTCAAATTAAAATTCCAAATTAGAGTTCAAATTTTGTGCCATGTGTCCTAAATTATTTATTCTTAAAGAGTTTTATTTCTTAATTTTAGAATAAAATGTGGGACCATATCATAAATATTTATTCAAATGAGTTATTAAGTACAAAAACCAAAGAGTCTAGAATAAATAAATTGTAAAAAAAAAAAGTACTTCACAATAATTTTTTTTTTAAATAGACAATTTACATTTTATACCTAATAATATTTTTACAAATTTTTTTAAAGAGTTAACAAAATATAAAAATGACTATCAATAATATTTAAATTATATACATATGAATTATATTATGTGTCTTATGGTATATCTTTAAGTGTATCCATGCATATGCATGGGTTACAAGCTAGTATATTATTTAAAAACTAAAACCACCGCACACCCTTGGTGTGGTGGTAGTATAAGTGCTTATGGGGTGTGGGGGCAAGGGTCAGGGTTTAAGTCTTAGGAGGAAGATTCACGTATATACACTTAGGGTACGTTTGGTACACTGAATTTGGATTACGACAGACATTGTAATCTTGTAATGTAATAACTAAACCTATTCATTAGTTTGGTTGTGAGTTTTAACATTAGAATGAAACTTAGGGTGAGTTTGGTTCGGCTTTCAAAAGTTGGGCTTTTTGAAAAAGTTGAGTTTTCAAAAAGTGCATAATGAAAAAGTGCTTTTTCAAAAAGCTGAGTATTTGGTAAAAACTGTTAAAAAGTAGGGATAATTACAGTAAACCCACCTGAGGTTTGGCCCGATTACACTTTACCTACCCGTGGTTTAAAACTTATCACTTTGCCCACCTGAACTTCAATCTGTTACCCATCCGTTACCCACCTCTCCCTTTGCCGTTAGAAAAACATATTTTTAAAGAAAAACAAACATAACAAAGATCAAAAAGTTAGAGTTTTTTATTTCTTAAGAACTTCTATGAGAACAAATTTTCTCAATGCAAAATGAAATTTAACCAATCTCCATGTTAAACAAAAGATATATGCAAATAATAACAAAAACACCAAGGACAAGGACAACATTGTCAAAACTGGCTTGGTTTCTTCCCTAACCTGGTTTCTCAATCCCATAATCTTCACCATCACTCCCAGAACCAGAAGTTAAACTTGAATTCAAATTCAAATTCAAATCCGCACCACTTTCCCCAAACCCCACTTCCTTCCAATCCTATCCAACAACCCACACCCTCAATGGCGCAATCAGCCTCTCCTCCACACTCCAATGCCAACAATCTCCACTTCCCTTACACCCTTTTCTCTCAAATTCAGAACATTGATGTGAAAACCAATCTGGGAACCGATATTCTCATCGATGGATTTTCTTGTACATCGTAACAATGTTACTGTCATCGAACGGAAGATAACCTGTGAGAAACACAAAGAGAATAACCCCACAAGACCACGCGTCAGCTTTCGACCCATCGTAGCTGCGCTACCGACGGACAACCTCAGGAGCCGTATAAGCCGGGGTCCCACAAGTCGTATGAAGCAAGCCATTTTTGAGCTGTTCGGGCAAAGCCAAGAGACCGAAGTCAGAGACTTTGAGGTTTCCGTCTTTGTCCAGCAGGATATTCTGCGGCTTCACATCGCGGTGAGCGACGTCGTTTTTGTGACAGAAGCTTAGAGCCGAAACGAGCTGGTGAAAGTATCGGTGCGTGGCTGGCTCGGCGAGTTTGCCTCGGCGCGAGATTTTGTAGAAGAGTTCGCCACCGGTTGCGAGTTCGACCACGAGATAGATCTTGGTCTTCGTGGCCATGACTTCGTGGATTTTAAGGATGTTTGGATGGTCGTGGAGTCGTTTCATGGCTAACACCTCTCAGATTATCCAAGGTTCCATTGCGGCGTCAATGGTTTTCGACTTGTCGATGATTTTGACGGCCACAGAGGTGTCGTCCTTTAGGGACTGGGCCTGGTAGACCTTGGCAAAGCTGCCACGGCCCAGTGATTTTCCCAGTTTGTATTTGCCAAGAAGAGTGGTGGATGGTGGTGGTGGCGGCGGCGGCGGTGGGATCCCTTCCATCGTGGTGGGTGGAGGGAGAGTAGGGGAGTTTTAACTTTTAAGAGGCAGTGGAAAAAGGCAAAAGAGTAGGCCACAATGCACATCAATGCTTGAGAAGTTCTTAAACAATAAAAAACCCTAACTTTTTGATCTTTGTTATGTTTGTTTTTCCTTGAAAATATGTTTTTCTAACGGCAAAGAGAGAGGTGGGTAACAGATGGGTAACGGATTGAAGTTCAGGTGGGCAAAGTGATAAGTTTTAAACCACAGGTAGGTAAAGTGTAATCGGGCCAAACCTCAGGTGGGTTTTCTGTAATTATCCCTAAAAAGTACTTTTTGAAAAAGCTGAGCATTTGGCTAGCACTATAAAAGTTACAGTTTGAGGGATAAATTACCAAAAAGGACAATGTATATATAAGGGAGTTTATTTCATACTTAAATCAACTATTCCATATACTTACTAAAAAGAAAAAAAAATAATAATATATAATTGGTATTATTTTAATAATGTTTGGGCAATTTTTCTTTTTTAGTGTCATAATTATTTGTTATTACCATTAATGACTTCTTATCAATATTAATTAAATCTAAATAATTTTCATCATCATGAAGCACAAAATGAAAATGTAAAAAGATGATAAAATATACACCAATAATCCAAGTTTAAATTGTACTACATAAAAATGTAAAAAGATGATAAAATACATACCAATAACCCAAGTTTAAATTGTACTACATGATATTAAAAAAAAAAAAAAAAAGACAACCACTAATGGTTATCCCCCCAAATGGAATCAGCAATAGAATCACGAAGAACCACCATCGCAGGGTTTGTTAAAGTTCCTGAGTTCTGCTCAGAACTGCTACCTGCTTCACTATTATGTTCTCTTCTAGAAATTGAATCTCGATTGGCGTTTATGAAGCTCCTATCATCCCTATCATTTAGTCTAACAAAATTATAAAGAGCCATAGTAGCAGACACAATAAGTATTTGGATATGGAATGGAAAAGATGGCATGTTTCTGATAATTCTCCATTTATTCTTCCACACACCAAAAGTGCGCTCAATCGTACATCGAAGAGATGAGTGAGCATGATTAAATTTTTCATGTCTAGTTCTAGGGCTTCCACCTCTCCTTCGAAATTCCTGAAGATGGTATGATATCCCCTTGTATGGTGCCAAATAGCCTTTCATCATTGGGTATCCAGAATCAACTACATAATATTTCCCTAGAAAAGAAAATTCAATTGCATTAACACACACATAATATGTCATTATAATGAACAATTGATTAACCATGGCACAAACCTGGTGGTAGGTGCGGAAAGTTGTTACTTTGTTTACGAATGGAATCAAGAAAAATGGAGGTGTCGTGTGCTGCACCTTCCCATCCAAGTAAAACAAATGTGAATAACATATCAAAGTCACATGCAGCCATCACATTTTGGGTTGGATATCCCTTTCTTCCAAAGTATGGAATGGACTTCTCAGTAGGTACAACCGCTATCACATGTGTGCCATCAATCGCACCGATGCAATCCTAATAAAAACATTAATAGTTTTTAGTTCCACATGCATTGTATTATCTTATAGACAATAGCACTTATTCAAATATAAAATAATATACATACTTTGAAATGTGGCCAATAAATTGGATGGTCTTGTATTTTGGTTGGAACTTCACTAAAAGTTGGATCTAAAGGCTTTACATATGCAGCTGTAAAGCGAGCACCCAACAAAGTGATCATCTTCTCAAAATGTCTACTTATGGTTTCACCCGAATGCTGAAATATTTCTTGAACCATTCGGTTACATGTTCCATGACCAAGTATCAGTAAACAGATTGCCACTGACTCTTTTAACCTTATATTCCTTGAATGTTGAAGTCCATAATTATGTTGTAAAACTTGACACAAATTATGAAACACCTCCTTTTTCATTCTAAACATATTGTAACACAATTTTTCATTACCTTCCATACAGTGTCTCACCCAAGCCCACCCTGTTTGTTCGGAATCATAACAAGGAGTCTTATTAATGTACTTATTGAAATATGTCACAACTGCTTCACAGGTAACTGCCACAAGCTAGTAAAACTCTTCATCAGAATCATCATTACTATCATCATCATCAGAATCACTGTCACTGTCATCATCATTGTCACTACTCTCACCATCATCATCATCATTGTTATCACCATCATTATTATTGTCAGCATTGTTATAATCACCACCATCATGATCATCACAATAATTTCTGTAATCCTCATCCATTAATAGCTCCATAAAATGGCCACTCTCATGAGTACCATTATAATCATCCATATTGGTTTAAGCTACACAACAAAGTAACAAATATTCAACCATTGCTAATACTACTTTAATATAAATCAACATAATAATCAGAACATCAAGACAATTCAAAACATACCAAGACAATTCAGAACATCAAGTACATAACACTGTAATGAATTTCAAATGTGTTTACATTAGACATATATTAATCCAAAGCTAATACTAAATATCACATAACTTAGTTTAAAGTTAATACAACATAGCTAATACAACATAGTTAATACAACATAGCTAACTTAGTTTAAAGTTAATACAACATAGTTAATATAAGGTTGGTCACTTCTTTTGGTTATAAATCATTCCTTGTAGCCACTCCAGCTGTGAATCTGGGTTCTTGAAAGTTAGGAACATCTCCCTACGTGACCTTTTTAGTAAGATATAGGAAGCTTGAATCACAAATGTACTTTCCACTCCAGGAAGTGCTCTCACAATCGTCATGACATTATCAATTGAACTTGGTGACTCTCGAGAAGTACCTTCAAACCTATTCTGACATACAGTTATTAATTGACTAATACGATCGTCCAACATTGCAACTCCTCCTATCTTCTTCTTTTTCTTCTGTGAGGGTATTGATTCACTAATTCGCTTTTGTCCTGAACTACGTGATTGACTAGTATGTCCTTGCTGCAAACTATCAATGTCTAAACTCATGTCACATTGGTTATCCTTAAATTCAGAGCTACCATCTGAATCACTAGCACCCTCTTCTGACATTGTTGGAGGGAGTGTATTTGAAGAAGGGGTCCATGCAGCTACCCCAATTGCTGCAACATCCCTAAACATTATATCAAGTTGTTCTAGATTTTGTGGACCTTTCTCTCGAAATTTTTTAGCTTTGGGTAATTCCTACAAAATGTAATTGTAATTTCACTCATATAACAATAATATAAAAAAACTATTTCCAACTAACTACATATTAATAAAATACTCAACTCACCTTCAACTTCAGGACCCACCAATCATCAGTAGCAACAATTGTTCCCTTCACTGCATCCCAACCTAAACCTGTGTCAAGATTCCTCAATTGTTCCCACACTCTCCATTCACCTTTTAATACATCCCACCTACTTTTTAATTGGTCCTTATCATAGTTTTGACCGGTCTCATCACAAAATTTGGTCACCAAATTGAACCAATCTTTGGTACTAAAGCCAACACCTTTTGTTCTATTCCCGACTTGAATTTGTTCCACACAAATGTTACAAAAAGTAGTTGTCCACGTTGGATTAATATCCCAATCTGCTCTAGCCTTTTTTACCTCGGGGTTGGAAGTGGTCTTTTTACCCATCTATAAAGTTAACCAACCATAAGAAATGCAAAAAATAGAATTCATAATATTCTATATGTGAACTAGTTACAAACATGATCTAATAAATCCACAAAAAATAAATAAAAGCATAAAATTGCTACCTAGCCTGAGCATTAAAATAGAAAGGGCTAGAGAGGAATCTCATTATGTCACAACTCACAAGAGCACCGTTTGTACACTCACTAGTCAGTAAACATAGCCAGAAAATTGCTGCCATAATTGAGGACACTGGCTCAAAAGCAGTCAGGTTCATTGAGAAGAGAGTTAAACAGATTTGCACCACATAATAAATACAAGTCCTAATAGCAATAATAACAATATAAGAAACAAGAAATACTAGTTAGATTTGGGGCATAGCTGAATTTCTAAATGGGTGCGGTTGCACTAAGCGCGCACCCACCTCGTTTATTGAGGGTTCCATGAGACATTACTGCACCCTTGCACCCCAAGTGGGACGAGAACAAAGGGCTATGGTATCAAGGTGTGTTTGTTACAGAGTCTCCAAAAGTACAGGATTTTGGTGACAAGCACCATGTACTCAACAGTAACAAAGTCACTAACCAAGGGGGACCAAGAAACAGAGAGTTAGGCAATCCAGTGACTACACACAAGCCGTGCACACCAAGAAACAGAGAGTTGGGCAATCTTATCTCCTCCATAATTCTAGGCTAAAGTTATGCCAAACCATAACAATCCATTTCATTTAAATTGGGTTTCTTTGCCAAACCTACAAGAGTAACCATTCAGTACCAAAAAAAAAAAAAAAACATTGTATAGCTTAAACCTCAATTCTTAAACTAAGCAATAAATTCTTACACCAAAGCATTCAAAACCCAGAAAATCACATAACTAATAATCAATAAAAACCAACCCAAAAAACTCAAGCTACCACTCAATACTAGAAAACATAAAAATAAATATAACCCCATAACATAACTAAAACTTGGAAATTCATATCAAGCAAAAGACTTTCAACCACAACCTTAAAAACCCAGATAATTAAAAACCCAAATCATGCTAAAATACCCAAATTAGATATCGCATAACTTAAGATAGAGCATCCACAAAATAAATAAAAAAAATTACGAAACATGTACCCACAAATTTTTTTTCAGTACTCGGCAGGAGAACAAATAGATCTTTAGCAAGAACAAAGCATGCAAGATTTGAATTTTTTTTTTTGATAGGTAAAAAAAAAAAAAAAAAAAAAAATTTCAGATCAGTGTTGGTACCTGGTTGTTTTTGGTAGCAGATCGGTGTTGCTTGGTGTTTTGTTGATCAAAACTCTACCTTCAAAATGCATTTCTCAGATCAGATTAGACAAATAAAATTAAAAAAAAAAAATACAGAGGAAGGCCCGTTGAAGAAGATGAAGAAAGAAGAAGAAGAGGAAGAAGATCTTCAACGGGTGACAAAAGAAAAGAGAGACTTACGCGCAAGGAGAGGCTTGTAGCAGTACGAAGAGGCAGAGCTGAGAGAAGAGATGAGAGGCATGGAGCTGGCTTGCGCAGAGCAGAGAGATGAGATGAGAGGAATAAGTGCCTTTGCGTGTGAGACTGAAGACACCTTGCCCTTTATTGAAGGGCAATTACGTAATTGCAAACTCAGCCCCAACGGATACATTAAACGCCCACCAACTTTTAACAAAATGGACTGGTAGACCTCCATAACTCCAAACGCGCGTTCCCTCACAAATATAAAACGCAACTTTTTCTAAAAAGTTGCGTTTTGTGCTTACCAAACACTAATTTTGAACTGACTTTTTTTAAAACACAGCTTTTGGGAGAGAAACGCTGAAACAAACGGGTACTTAACATTTATTTTAGGAAATATCTTACTCATACAATTATATTTCCTTAAAAATTGTTATTTTTAAATTTAAGAGAGATATGTGTTATTTTTTATAATTTTTTATTTTTATAATTGTTAGATGTATATAGAAAGTTTGTTTATTTGGAAATATATTAAGGAAGGGTTTGGATACAGCGTTTCAGCTTTTGCGTTTTCAAGCCGCGCATTTTTTTTTCCCTGGACGCGCCTCTGTCACTATTCATTATCCATGAATAGTGCTTTTAGGCTTATGAACAGTAAAAAACAGAGTGAACAGTAATTTTTTATACATTAAAAAATTATTTTGTTACAGTGTTTTTAGTTTTCAGTTTCAACAAAAATAAGTTGTATCTAAACGGACCCTAAATTTTGAAATTATTACACTTACTAAAGAATAGCTAATAATACAACATTTTAAAGAGAAATAGTTATTCCTCATTTTGAAGAATAGCTATTCATAAAGAATGATTATTCTTTGTAATAAAAACATAATCAAATTAAATAATAACTAAATCATAGGAATAACTATACACCTATTACAGTCTACCAAACATGCACTTTTTTGAGAGAGAGCTTCAACTTATGGCATCCGCTTCTGATGATAGGCTCTTTATCATCAGACCAAGACACCAATCAATTTTTGGTGTAAGCGGAGATTGAACCCCAAATCTCTTATATAACCATAAAAAATTTTATCAATTGAGTTAAAGTGAAATCACACCAAGCATACGCTTAGATCAAGGTAAATTAGAAATTCTATTTTGTATAAAAAAAAAAAAACTGAAAAATGCTGCTTAATATGTCATACCCTGCCCGATATTACGGATTGGTGTTGCCAATTTTTGTCCCTGAGAAAGTGAGGAACATCATCAGCAACAGTAACACACACAGAGAGAGCACAAAGAGATGAGTGATGAAAGCCAAGGCCTTAGCAAAAAGAGAAGAAAGCACAGTGATTGCCACTGCCACTGCATATCACACGAGTTCTTCAGAGTCGCATCCAATCACCCTAACAAAGTCGCCGTCGTCCATTCCCAAATCTCCACACAACTCCGCACCAGTGGCATCGTCGATAACACTGACACTGATAAGCCGCCGCTTCGTGTGAAATCGGCGTCGCCACCTTTTTACGACGGCGACCGCCTCTTCACTTTTTCTGATCTCCTGACCTCCGTTGATTACCTCACCTCTCGCCTCCGCTCCATTCTCCTCGGTAACGATTTAAAATTTTTTTATTTTATTTTTTTCTGAATTTTAAAAACTTTGCATTTATAATGAAAATTCATAGTGTAGATTGCAACAAAAATTTTGAACGCACTTAGAAACAACGCAGGTTTGATTTCGCAAATGGCGAATTTAAAGGCTTGATAGGTTTGTTGTGTAATGCTTTATTGTTAATCTTGTGCGTGCTCAAATGGCGAAACCTTTATCGTCTTTTGAATTGTAAAAACATTATGTTTATATTAAAAAAAAAAAAAGAAAACATAAAGAGAGAAGAAATGGAAATTCATGGTGTTGATGTAATTACCTGTGTTTGAATAGCAACAAAAATTGAAAATTATGAACTAATAAGGCATGTTAGGCATTTTCTTTTCTTTTTTTCCTACAGAAAGTGATTCTGATTCCTCATTTTCTGTGAATTGTAAAAAACTTTATATGTAACAGAAGAAATGAAAAAAAAAAAAAAAGAAAAAAAAATCATAGTGTTGATGTAACTGTCTGTGTTTTTGAATTGCAAAAAAATTGAAAATCATGAACAGTTGGAAAGGCAATGTCACCGAGTAATTGATGCGGTGAATTTAAATTTTAAAGGCATGTTAGGTCCGTTGTGTCTGAGAATTTATAAAGTGAATTGCAAAAACTTTATATTTATGCCAAGAAATATTAACCATATGACAAGAAATAAAAAAAAAAATTAGTATTTGAATCTTTTAAGCTTTTGGAGTTAGTAAAAAATTTTAGTGATTTGAGTTTAAGTGCATTTATTTAACTGCCTGTGTTTGAATTTTTATAAAGTGAATTGAAAATTTTTTTATTTTATTTTTGTTTATACCAAAAACCGTACGAGAAGAAATGAAAAATTATAGTGTTGATGTAACTGCCTGCTTGTGTTTGAATCTTTCAAGTTTTTGAGGTTAGTTGGAAGTTTGCTTTTGTGAGATTGGAAAAATTATGAGTTATTGGAAATGTAATTTTACTGCCTGTGTTTTTGAATTGCAACAAAATTTGGAAATCATTAACTAATTGCAAATGCAATGTCACCGAGTAATCAATGTGGCAAATTTAAATTTTAAAGGCATTTTAGGTATGTTGTGTGATGATTTATTGTCACTCTTGACTTTGTTGAAGCTAATAGTACTCATATTGAGGTGGCACCTTTTTTTTTCCCTCCAAAGGAAATAATTTTGATTCCTCAATTTTCTGTGAATTTATAAAAAAAATTGCAAAAAATAAAGTTACTAAACATCTGAGAAGAAATAAAAAATTATAGTGTTTTAATCTTTCAAGCTTTTGGAGTTAGTTTGAAATTTACTTTTATGATATTGCAAAAAACTTTAACACACTTAGAAACAAGTAGGCTCCATTAACTTATTGGAAATGCAAAGTCAACAAGTAATTGATGCTGCGAATTTACATTTTAAAGGCATGTTAGGTTTGTTGTGTGATGATTCATTTTCATTTTTGGCTTTGAAGGTAATGGTACTCATAATGAGGTGGCTGAGCGTGCTCAAATGGCGAAATCTTTTGTGCCATTTGTGTCAAGTGTGGAGCGATCAATTGAGTATAAGGATATGTATACTCCAAAAGTGGTGGGAATATACATGCCACCTTCAGTGGAATACATAGTTGCTGTTCTTTCTATATTGAGGTGTGGGGAGGCGTTCATGCCGTTAGATCCATCATGGCCAAAGGAGAGGATCTTATCGGTTGTTGCTTCATCAAATGCTGACTTAATTATTGGGTGTACATCTTCATTTGGGAGGAGTAGCAGATACTGGCTTGATAGATCACATTGGCTAATAGAATGCAGCAGCTGTCCCGTCTTATGCTATTCCATGGAAGAAAGCCTTCAAGAGTATATATGTCCGACGGATTTTTTATGGCCTTGTGAAATTGGAAAAGAAAGATTGTTTTGTTATTTGATGTACACTTCTGGATCATCTGGAAAGCCTAAAGGCGTTTGTGGCACTGAAAAAGGTAAATTGCACATTATGGGGTTCAAGTGACAGTCCAGTGATGTTGGTACCCTTTGTGGTGTCTGATGTATGAGGTTTGAACCCCACGACCCCTCCCCCACTATTTACCAAGCAAAAGATAAAGGGTAATTTGCAAATCACCGTATCTTAGACTGCACTTGGCTCTTTAATTATTAGACTTTAGCCTTTATTTTCATATAACTGTTTTCTTTTATTGTTTGAGGGTTTCTTTTTGTACAATGAGCTCCTGTGTGCTTCTTATAGTTTTTTGTGTGTTTCTTTTATTTGTAGGTCTTATAAATCGCTTTATATGGATGCAAGAATTGTATCCCCTGCACAGTGAGGAACTTTTATTGTTCAAGACATCGATTAGCTTTGTTGACCATCTGCAAGAATTTCTTGGGGCTATACTAACTGCTTGTACATTGGTTATACCTCCTTACAAGGACCTAAAAGAGAATGTATTTTCTGTTATTGACTTTCTGCAGGTATGCTTGCATATTGTGGTTTTGACTGTATCTAGAACTTATAATTCAATAATTTCCCTGTTATTGCTAACTGGTAATTTTTACTGTTCTTCTAGGCTTATTCTATTAGTAGGCTTACTGCTGTTCCATCATTGATGAGGTTAATCCTTCCTGCTTTGCAAAGTCAACGTAATAGGGCCATTGCTAGTTCATTGAAAGTTTTAGTGCTAAGTGGTGAAGTTCTGCCTTTATCCTTGTGGGATATGCTTTCCAAGTTTTTACCAGAGACCACCATTTTAAATTTATATGGGAGTACAGAGGTTGGAAAGCAACATTCTCTTTCTAATTTGGTTGTTCAAGTTGTAGAACACATTTGTCATTTTTCTGTTTTTATTATTGATGGCTATTACGTCAATTGTTTGAATTAAGGTGTCTGGTGATTGTACATATTTTGACTGCAAGAGGTTGCCAATGATTTTGGAGATGGAGACGCTAACAAGTGTTCCGATTGGTGTGCCTATTTCTAACTGCGATGTAGTTCTTGTTGGCGAAAATGACACATCCAATGAGGGAGAAATATATGTTGCCGGTGCATGTGTTTCTAGTGGATACTTTTCAGATTCTACTCATTCATTTCTGGACTCTGTAAAATTGCCTCAGAACTCCATTTGTAACGGTTCCATTGGCCATGGAAATCAATTTTGTTTTAGAACTGGTGATTTTGCTAGGCGGCTCCAGAGTGGTGACTTAGTTTTCTTGGGAAGAAAAGACCGCACTGTGAAGGTTAATGGGCATCGTATTGCTTTGGAGGAGATTGAAGATGTGTTAAGGGGACATCCTGAAGTAGTTGATGCTGCTGTGATTTTAAGTAAAGGTCAAGGGGAACTTGTGGTTCTTGAAGCATTTATAGTCTTAAGAGAGGAAATATCCAGTGAAACATTCAGATCTTCTATCAGAAGTTGGATGGTTGACAAACTTCCATTAGCAATGCTTCCTAACCATTTCACAATTACAGAGTCAATACCTGTGTCTTCTAGCGGAAAAGTTGATTATGAGTTGTTGGCAGGTTCAGGATTTCTCACTAAGCAAGTTCAAGATAAGATTGGTGACACGGGGAGCAGTGATCTGTTGCGCATTATTATGACGGTGTGCTCTTCATCCTTCAATATTATCCCTTTCTGTTTTTTGTTTTGTAAATAAAATGCTCTTACGTTTAAATTAGAATTTGTTACATAGTGATGCAACTGTTTTCTTCTTCATCTCCTTGTACTGAGATATATTTTGAAAATGTTTCTATTAAAAAATTTCTTTGATGTTCTCATTCATTTTCAATGATTCTTGTTAGGAATTGTCTTTAGGTGAGAGTTGTGAGACATAGTGGTGGACCCAGACAACTTTACCTGGATGCTAACTTTCTCCATATATGCCCTGTTAATATTGTTCTGCTTGTCAATAATTGCTCAGCTTCATAATATAGGATAGGTCTCATGGTTCATTATCCTCTTAGTTATTATATTACTATCCTCATTCCCATTTGGGAAACATAGAGAATTGGAGTTGAACCAATACAGATTATGACAGTGCCCTGGTCTTTTTCAGTTGGCAACTTGTCTGGACCACTTTCCACTTTTTTACATCATAATAGATTCTTTCAGCTTCAACTTGATTGGCTTTGTAAAGCTGAATAAGTTGTTCTTGGATTCCACTCCATTGTTTTAAGAGTCTCTGTCCTTTTGTACATGATTCTTTTGTAATTTTTTTGACTACTTCGTGTCCTTTGTGCATGAAGTAGTCTTCTTTTAATATATTGTTCTCACTTATCAAAAAAAAGAAAAAGAAAAAAAGAAAAATAAGTCATTCTTCACATAACTCTCAAGATCTGATATGATTATACTTTTGCCTTGTTTAAGCATTACTCCAACAGCCAATAAAGTCTTTATACTTTTGCATTGTTTCAATAAAGTAAGTGCAAGAGTCTTCTATTGGATAGCCTTGGGATTGGCTAATGAAAATATTGAGTGTTGTGCAAGAGAGAGAGAGAGAGAGAGAGAGAGAGAGAGAGAGAGAGAGAGAGAGAGAGAGAGGGTTTCTCTCCATCTCCTGATATTAATATTTAATTAAGTATTTAAATATGCTATTTCTCTGGTTGTATAAAGTTAGTTGAAAATCTGGTAAACAAGGTAACTCTTCTATAACCTTCATGGTGATTCTAGGCCCCATTGGAATATTACAAAGCACATGGCAAGTGTAGCAAAATGCTTACAAACACGTCTTTCATCTTTTCTGATTGAAGCCCCAAAAGATTGAATGTTTTAATGAAAATGGCTTGAAAGATGATTGGACTATGTTTCTCATGCAATTTTAATTATTAAGGTTTGAAGGGATTGACCATCTATTCTACAAATTGTGTTTGCTTAATGGACTCTGATCTTAGTGTATTTAATTAATTGTGTGGAACATAGGGTTATTTGAAACGAACTTGGCAATGCCAATTGATGGCTTCACATCAGTTCTCCTCCTAATATATATATTTGATAAGTAGTTGTCCTACTAATATTTACTTACCTTCCCGTTGTGCATCTAATGCTAGTGTTCAGCTGAGAGTTACATAGGTTTCCTCTGTTAGAGCAAAGATATATATGCTATTTGTTTTTTAGACACTTTCTAGTGTTTATTTGAAGAATAACAGAACATATGGATATGAATTGCATTGTGCAATGCATCATGAGTTGCACAACCTGATATCAAACGTGACTAACATTCATCATTGTTTGTGTTTTGTAAGTATATGCATACCTAAATTAATTTTATTTCTTTTGGTCAATCTCAATTTCTTACAAGTAGATTAATGAGGTTGTATTTTTCTCTTTTGGTATTGAAAATTCATTTAAAAAGGCTAGGGGGGCTAAGGCTGAGGTACGCATCTTATACAAAAAGTTAATGGCTAATTGTCATTAGGCTGGTTGTATTTGCTTGTTAAGATACTGTTAATACTTTTAGCCCCCCCCCCCCCAAAAAAAAAGAGAGAACTAGTATGTTGTAACTATTATTGGGTAATGTAAAGAAATGTAGTAGTTAGCTGAGAAAATAATTCTCGATGTGTCACTTTTGATTACCTTTAAATTGATATTAGCTATTTTGAATCATCAATGACGTAAATATGTATGATCATCTCTCTGGCAGGCCTTTTGTGATGCTTTAAGGGTTGAAGAGGTCTCCAATGATGATGATTTCTTTATGATGGGTGGTAATTCTATTGCTGCAGCACATCTTTCTCACAATTTAGGGATTGATATGAGATTGATTTATTACTTTTCAAGTCCATCTAAGATTTATCTGGCTCTTCTAGAGAAAAAAGAACCGTGGCTTCTAGATGTCCAAAAGGATGATATTTGGGAAATGAAATTTGATGAGGGTAGGAGGAGCATTTTTCATTCCATTAAATCTGAGACCGCAGATCCTTTTCTCTTTAAACCACGGGAGGGTTTATTGAGGACCTCTTCTGGAAAGAATGAGAATAATGCTGTAGTCTCTAAACGCATAAAGGTGGATTCAAATATACATGTTATTGCAGAAGATGGTAGTCCAAGGGATGGGTATTTATGGAGTTCTGCTTCAGAATTCACATCATGTTCTGTCAGCCGGTGCAACAAGGTCATGTATGAAGGGGGGAGGAATGATACATGTCAAGCAACCTGGTCTGCAAAAATTTCAAGAGATAGAAAAGGTTCTATGCAAGAATTTTGGAAAGTTCACATGGAGTCTTGTGTTGATGCATCACCAATGGTTGTATTTAAAGACCCGGAGATCTATTTATTTATTGGATCTCACTCGCATAAATTTCTGTGTGTTAATGCCAAAAGGTATAGTCCACCTTGTAGTTTCTGAATTATTCTGTTCATATCTTTCATATGATGTTTTAGGATGATTCTATGATATTTAGCTATCAGATTTACCATATGATGACTAGGTTTAAATTCTGATTTTCCAGCATCAGAGTTGTGTCTTATTCTGAAAAATATTGTAGATTTCCACTGCCATATTCAATAAAATATAACTCGTATATATATATATATATATATATATGAGTTACATCTAGTTTAACTTTTGTCAATGTTACACCATTTAATGTATATACAAAGCATGTTTTATGAATTGGATAGTAAAAAATTCAATTCACACAAAATTTGATGTGCATATTAAGAAGAAAGAGAATATGTAACACAATGGTGAGATTTTCAAATCAATAGTGGTGTGTGTGACTTTCATAAAGAGTTACCCTACACACACACATATTGTAGATCATTGAGTTTTTGACGTCTTTACTTGAAACAAACTGTTTCCCTGTCATGTGATTTACCTAAAATCTGGTCCAAAATATAACCTGTCTATTTTTTTTTCTATTGGTTAGCCACACACATGCAAGGTGGGTTTGAACTGGCAAGTCAACGCCTTCCACCATGTACTTATGCACGGGGTAAGCGAAGAGAGTTTTTTTTTTTTTTTTGGGGGGGGGGGTGTGGAGGGGGTTTGGGGGAGGAAATGTTGTGCTATGACCTAAAGCTCATTAGCCAAACCTTAATGGAGTAAATGTGTTTAGTGAAATAAATTCAATCTAATTAGAGTCTGATTTCCTGTTGATGCCCCATATTGGTCTTGCAGTTTCTCCTACTTCAACCCTGACAAAGTTACTGATTTTGCAGTGGTTTTGGGTCATGTGGCATCTTATATATTCTTTACAGTTGGATGGCCTTATATAGTTGTAATGCCTAATGTGAAATTTGACAGAGAATGTTAACATGCATATATTTTTTTTTTCCTTACCACCATGCATATTTAATTTTTTATCACACCCGTAGAATGCATAATTGCAAATGTTTTTGAAACATTCATGTTTTCTATTGGTACTAGTTATAATATGTTCTTTAATTATGCAATAGTAGAAGTAAAGCGTTTCATTATAATAGAGGATGAATGTTCATCTGAAGACCAGGGCAGAAACCTTCAGGGGTTACTAGGAATGTGATTTGATTCTGACCATGCACAGGGCATTTAGCATTAACCATTTGTATTCTAACTCAAATGTTGTTCTGCTACATATTTGGGTTTAGTGGTTCTGTCCAGTGGGAGGTCAAATTAGAGGGGCGAATTGAATGTTCAGCTGCAGTTCTTGCCGATTTTTCTCAGGTTGTTCATTTTATTGTTTGCTTATATCAAGTTCTTCTACCAATTACCATGAAAGGAGCTTAAAACGCTTTTAATGTATTTATTGTAAATTGTGCCATCTCTTTTAGGTTGTAGTTGGATGCTACAAAGGCAAAATATATTTTCTTGATTTTATGCATGGAAACATCTGCTGGATTTTCCAAACGTCTGGTGAGGTATGATAGTTATGATGCTTTTCCTTCTTGCGTTTGTATCTTCTTGTGTGAGGGATCTTTCTGGTCTTTGTAGTCTCCTAGCATTTGGGTTGGTAATCTTTGAGAGTTTACTGAATACTAATTATAGGGACTTTTGTGTTTTGGATGAATTAATTATATAGCTGATATGACATAGAAATATTTGAAGATTTTCTGGGGATGGATTTTTTGATATGTTTGTTGATAACAATCATGGGAAATTTGTAGAAATTGTTACCTGTACTGCTTTCTAATGTACATAAGTGAATCATTGCTTCTCAGATAGAGGATCTGCAAGAACAGGAAACGGACCTTTTCCCATTATTTAATAGATTTAATGAATTTCAATTACAACATTCAATATTGATCAATGCAAATAAAGATCAGATTTCCATACACATAGAAGCTTTTACGTATATTATGTAGTTCAAGTTCCATCAGAATTTTAGACTTTTAATATGTGTAGGATGTTTTGTATAGCCTTGGTGGTAGTTTCTTTAGGTCTTTGTGTCCTTGCAATATATAAGCAAACAATATGTGTTCTTCTTCTTCTTCTGCTTCTCTCTCTCTCTCTCTCTCTCTCTCTCTCATTTGTGGAATCTTACAAATAAATTGAGGTTATTTATGATTTTGTGTTTTTTTATGTATAAAGATATAGATGATTGGGCATAAATTGAGCAAACTGTCTCTAAACAATTTGGAAATCACTTTTAATGTTGGGTATAAACTAGAATTTATATGATTAATGATAGAAACACCTCTTTGAAATTGCATCATGGCTCTCAAGTTTTGCATTTATATTGGATTGCTTATATCTAATTTCTCATTGCACACATTAAACTAAGATATTGCTTCTGCTGTTTGGGCTCATACGGATTTCATTTGTAACATTTGAAAGGTGAAGTCGCAGCCAGTCGTAGATGCACGCAGGCAATTGATTTGGTAATTTTCTTGATACTTCGTCTTGTGTTTTTCTTCAACTGAACTGGTCATTGTTTGTCAATTGTAGAGAGAGAGAAATTATCCCTTTAGTGATGCTGTCCAAATTAAAGATATCAGTTCTCTTTCTTTTCATCTTTCAATAATCATGCATGACATTGCTTTCATAATGTATCACCTAAAATTTACATTGGTCTCGGAAAGTAAATGGTTCAGTTTGGTCAGTGGTCCTTGGACCAATGGCATCTCCTCCACTCACATACAAGGGATGGAGCATGAAGTGGTGAGTTTAATCCCACATGATTTAGTCATATCTACCTATTATATAACACAGAAAGTGAATAGTTAGTTTTAGTGGCAGAACCAAAATAAGAGAAACAAGAAGCTGTTCATGCTACATCAAACATCTCCATTCCATTATGCAACATTTAGGGAAACATGGAAAACTTTTTTCTTATTGCTTTTTACGCTTGAACTTTGAAGTTTTGTCTGTAATTTGTGTAGTAGAGAGCTCACTTGTCAAACTCAAAAACTTAGAAGAACATTATATCTTTATTTTTTGTTTGATGGCACAACCTCTGTCCTTTTTGAACACTTAAACTGATATTAATAATGTAAGGATGATCTTTGGTGCTTCATCAGTCTATTTCTTCTGCTGGCTTCTTTTATAACTTTTCTTTTTTTTTTGTTATGTTTCTTTATTTATTTTATGGTTTTATGTCATCTGTAAAGTGTTGCTTTTCCTCAATGATACTGTGATTTTTGTTTGTTATTTCAATTTCATTAATTTTGGTGAAATTATGCCATACTGTTGTAATTTATTTGCTTGATAAGAATTCTTTTACACCATTGATTGGCTAGAGGAAACCAGCCCCCCTCCCCCCTCCCCCCCTCTCTCTTTTTACAAGGATTTAAATCTGCAACAAATTATTTGTAGGTGTGGATCACATGATCATAACTTATATGCTCTTGACTACAAAAATCGTTGCTGTGTTTATAAGCTTTCATGTGGTGGGAGTATTTTTGGCTCGCCTGTAATTGATGAGGTGAATCTTATTTAGTTTTGCTCCACAAAGCATGCTTGATCAACTGGCAAACATTTACATTTTGGTTTGAATTACCTTGTTATTTTCTTTTTGATTGTGATGTGTTTTCTTGCTATTTTGCGTATAGTCTTATTTCTAATATATTTGTTTCTAATCTTTGCACCTATTGCATCCAATATGATAGTCACCATCTTTTTTATATTTAGCATTTTCCCCCAAGTTGTAATTCAACATGGAATAGTCTTGTTATGTGCATCTAAATATCAATCAGTTTTTGGATTGTTTTTGTACCTGGGATTGGTAATGGAAACTTTTTCTATGAAAAGCATTTTATTGAAATAGCTCATAATGGGTTTCAAATATGGGCAAGAATGGCCAAATAACACTATTTGGCGAAATATAGCAATCTATCACAGTTCACGAAATATTTAGTAATCTATCACTATTTTGTAACTTGACTTCATGGACATTTATCCCTATCTTACACCACAAAATATCCACAAGGGCATTTATCCCCATAAGTCATGATAAATTGGATCACAGAAATGTATTGTAACGAATTTAACACAGAATGAAACAAGTCTAAGATACAAACATACAAGCCATACAACCAATCACTATCTATTTCAGTTTAAATAACCATCAAAGTAGTATGCATGTAATGGAGACATCTGATCATGAAATTTTTTCTTGAAACTTTTAATACTGTAACCTAGAAGGCAAAGAAGTTTCTAGGATGCACAACATTTTGAGATGATAATAGATAAATCTGATTAATTTATCAAATAGCAATAACATCAGATTTCATCAAATTTAAAACCCACAAGAAATTGAAAAAAAAAAAAAAATTCACTGTATTCAATTAGACAAAGGTTCTAAACAACTGAGAGAGGGGTTTTGTACTTGCTGATGTCAAAATTGATCAACAACTCCGTATGTGCAGATCCCCAAGCTCTTGATGCCAACAACTTTGTGTTCTGCCTTGATTTGATACGAGCTTCACTTTGTTCAGGATAGGGCTGATACGGTTTTCTGGTGAAGCACTGTTAGGCACAGTGGGTGGGCTGAGTGAAGGGAAGTTGGTGAAGGAGAGAGGGAGAGTGGGTTTTCCGGTGAGAGAAGGAAGCTTTGGGGAAGGAGAGGGAGAATGAGTCTGTGAAAACAGTTTTTACTTACAGTAGAACTCGAGTTTAGTGATAGCGAGTTCCACTGAACACATAACTCAAGTTCCATGTGGACTTTTTAATTAAAAAATGCCAAATCAGCGGGTGCCACCGTGGCACAGTTCTAAGAAATTCGATTTTTGGGAATTTGGGTTACATTTAAAACTCGAGTTCCATGAACTCGAGTTACAAAAGGTGGTAGATTGCTATATATTTCTCCAAAACATGCTATTTGGCCATTTTTATGCTGCTGCATAAGAAACAGCTCAAGATGTTTTTTGGCTTAACATTGGATTCGCTTTTAAATGAAACTTCATAAAGTATATTGTTACAGTAGCATGATTTTACAAAAAGGACTCCAAACAATTATAAAAGGTTGTTTGTTGTACTGGTTTGAGTAGTGTAGCAATTGTGGTAATAAGTTGTAATGGGTTCTATAAACATAGTTCTTTTTTTTGAGAAGGGGAGGGGGGGGGGGGGGGGTAGGAATGATTAGTTTCTCCTAGTTGATGTTTTGAATATCTTTTCATGATCATGTGCCTTTGTGGTACAACTAGAGAGAAATATTATAAATAATGGGAAATGTTTCTATGATCATCACTTGATTTAGAGTCTGATCTTTTTTCCAAATTGCTCATCATCATGATAATAATCATTATCATATTATTGGTTTCTTGGCTTTGAGAAACTAAAGTTGTTGCCATCTGTGTTATTTTAACCCCAGTCTCTATTAAACACATGTTGTTAAGAGGGTCAAAACAAAAGCTTTAACTAATTTGGAGATTGTTGATCTATCTTCTGTCTTACTGATTTAATATCTAATTAATTTTTCATATAGGTGCATGACACACTTTATGTGGCTTCTACTAGTGGTCGTATGACAGCTATATCAATTATGGTATGACAGATTTCAATTTTATCAGTTTATGAAGATAGAATTAATTTCCCAATGTATCAAATTCAGGAAATTCTTAAGTGGTTCAAGAATGGGGATTGGATTTGTGGCTTTTGATTGCGGTTCTTGTGCTTGAAATGGAGTCACTTCATGCCAATTTAGATTTTTTTTTCCCCACATTTTTTAAAAAATGGGATCTGTATTGTAAGGAAGAAACGCTATTTTCAAAACCTATGAACAAAGAATTTGTAGAGTAGGTGCGGCAAGAACTTCTGTTACATTTACCGTTGTTCTTACATGATTGTTTCATCCTTCTAAATGGTCCTTCACCATTCATCTCCCCATTTGAAATTGGCATTATCTCTTTGCCACTGATTGCTTATACAACCATTTCTTTAATGGGAAAGGAATATAGCATTTTATTAAATAAAAGAGAAATATTAAAGATGAGGACTATAAGGTGTTCAACCTAGAGCAGAAGCAGAATAAAACATAAAAGAGACAAACCAATACTCCCAACTAAATCATACTGGATCTTTTGCTGTAATTTTTTAGGGGACAACTTAAATATATGTATACCTTTGTATGTTCCACGTTTATACTTTTCTTGTTTTTCTACTTGTTATATCCCTTTGTAGGTGAAACTCCCTTCATTATTTGAATTTTTTAAAGTCGCTTGATGACTTATGCTACACTTCACAAATGCAGATTTTACCATTTAATACTTTGTGGCTGAAAGAGTTAGAAGTGCCAGTGTTTGGGTCTCCCGCCATCAATTCTCTGAATGGAAATGGTATCAATTTGTTCATTTAATAATTGTATATGTATTTCGTCTTTGTGATCTTTGAAAGTTTGTTCCTGAAAATATATTTGTATTATTAGATCATTATGTTTTATATATTTGTATAATACTTTTCTGCTGTTTTCCACTGCAGTTATTTGTTGTTTGGTGGATGGGCATGTTATCTCTTTGGACTCAAGTGGATCCATTGTCTGGAAGGTGCAATTTCATTATATTGCACAATAGTTAAAATCTATGTGACTTATACTATTATCCTTATAATAACTATATTTGAATGATTGCTTAATCCACCAGTTTTTCTTTACCCTTTGTGACATGCTAGACTAAGTGATCTGTCAACATGCTTAGTGGGCTTTTGGGTAGGAAAAGTTATTATATGGGGAGTTTGTCATGGTGAAGGAAAAGGCTTTAGAATTTTGAGAGATAAGAAGGGCTTAATTATGGGTTCCAAAAGAAATAAAAAAGAGAGTGTGACTGTTCCAGGGTTGTGAACAGTACCAGTGTACATTGAAGAAGAAGACATAGAGAGCACACACCTCAGTGTTCAAAACTCAATATTCCATTATCAAAGTCTGAATTTTTTGAAATGAAGTATATATAAACTCATTGACTCATAACCTATCAGAACTAGGACTTATATTTTGACTAGTAAACAAAAATAAAATAAAATAAAAATCCCAACAAAAAGGAGGAATAAGTTGGACTCAAAGAAAAAATATATATATTCAAGACAGCTAGGGACTCCTAGAAAGTTCTAGGATGAAAACCTAATTTTAAAATTTGTATTAAAATTTTGATCCTAGACTCCTAATGCGATTGCCTTCAACACCATATAAAATGCATCTTAATTTGTTGCTACACATGAGTTGCACACAAGAAAAAATTTCAAGTTGCCAAAACTGAAAACTGGTTGGAAAGAAGGTTTTTGATGTTAAGAAATTAGAGTAAATACAGAATGTTGGCGCACTCAATATAGGCATTTCATATATATATATATATATATATATATATATATTTATTATTATTATTATTATTATTATTATTTTAGGCTTTTTGCCTATTTCAGTTTGTTCCTCTCGAAAGGGGGGGTTAATCCTTGGGGGGTGTGCCCTATCTTATTTATTTATAAAAATGGGATCCTCCGGGGGGGTCTGACCTTGGCAATTCTTTTTGCTGTTATTATTTTGATAATTCAATCATTACAACTTAAAAATGGGGGAGGGGAGATGCAAACCATGGTAATCATTATTAGGAGGTTAAGCAATGCTATTGAGTTATGAGGCTCTTGCTCTCTTTTGTGTTTGTCTAGAAAAATCTAGAACACTTCAATTATAGAAGCAAATTTCTAAGATGTGCTATTTTAATTGCTATCATCTTTATGTGGTAAATCAACGATCAACATTGCAACCTACCTTTGCACATTAAGTGCACTGCAAATCTTTGAGTTAAAGTGAATTTATTTCTTATTAATACCTTTCAAATATAAATAAAAGGTGGTAATGGAGGACCATGGTTGCAACCATTAAAAACATATAAAAGGCATCCAAAACTAATTATAATACCCAAGCATTAATTTGGAACATGTTGGATGATGCCAAGTGTATGTGGGAGTTTGAATAAGCTTGCTAGTAGATTATGAGTTTTATTTTATTATGTTTGGGAATTAAATAGCTATGGTTAGATTTCTTATAATTATATTCATTTTTAAGTTGGGCAATATTCTAATTATTTCGTTTCTGGGCATCCGCTATAGTAACGGTCCATTGGGTCTTATTTTGGATTTATTTGAGTTCTGTTATTTAGTTTGGGCTCAGAGTAAAAGCCCAAGGGGTCCAACTTTTATTAAGGTTTCAAGCAGTCCAAGTTCTACTAAAAATAGGTTTTAGTAAATGTATTTAAAGGGATTTTCAATAGAGAATATTTTTTTTGTAAATTTTTAGAAGTTCTAAAGCTTTGTTTGGGGTTTGCGTGATGCAACCTTCTTTATGGTGTGGTGCCTAGTCTTGGAAGCTTATCTTCTTCTGTTTTTTTTTTTTTTTCCCCCCTAACTTCCAGCAACTTGAAACCTTGTAACCCTAAAACCACACATTGATTTGTTACTTTTGAAACCCTAAAGTCCAAAATTTCATAACTATAGATCCGTAGTAATCAATGGTCAATGCAGTCTATCCCTTGCACAGTGTCTTTTAGGAGTTACTTGTTAAATGTGATCTTTTGATCTAAAGATATGTAAGTTTAATTTTCTGCCTCACTTTTACATTGTTGTAACATGCGTGATTGGGATTTTATAGGATCTTTTAAGTTTTAACCCTTTTTCTAACCAATGACTTCCTTCTCCAGTATAGAACTGCTGGTCCAATATTTGCTGGACCCTGCATTTCTGCTGCTCTTCCTTCTCAGGTATTACCGTTTTTTTTCCAAGCAATTAAGGGTTATTAGTATTATTGCACTTCCCACATGCCTACTTTTAATGAAAATGTAGTATTTATTACTATCCCACTTCCTGCGCGCCCTACTTTATAAGAAAATGTACATTGATGATATTATTATTATCCCCCCTCTGCATGCCCTACTTTTTTTTAACACAAAAATGTACATTGAGGTAGACATTGGTTGTATTGTCAATACATTTTGGCATGAGGAATACACCTAATGATGATTCCATACTGTTTAAAGTATGAGATTATCTCGTGTAATAGTGCTGATATGTCCTAGACATGTAGCTTGGGATATTCTCTTTCTATAGTACTTTGATATGTGTTGTCAATGAGCTTAAGCTCAAATGAAATTTCATCAAGAACTGGATGGAGGATTATGTCTTGGGTTTGAACTTATTAGCTGCTTGTGTTACTTATCAATAATAAGTAAAAAAAAGTGTTAAATATCTGTTGGTTTAAAAAAAAAAAGAAAAAAGGCATAATGTTTGAGCGTGTCTTAATATTTTAATATTATTCTCTAAAGAAACTCTTGTAATAATAATAATTTGGTATGAGTAGTTTCACCACATAATACACCTCATCCCCCCACACACCCCACCCCCCACACACACAGGCATAAAATTAACTCAGACCATAGTGATGAGAAAATCTTTTGCATAATTATATATTGTCTTATTTTGTTTATTATTCTACAGGTGCTTATATGTTCCAGAAATGGAAGTATTTATTCACTTGAACTGGTAAGTTCCAGCAATTATCCTGACCAAAAATGTGTTCATGATAATTTGTTTTATTGGCTATCTACACAACCTCCCAGTGGTTTGTCTTGAACATCTCATTATTTTGGAGAAGTGTCATTCGAGCTAGAGCTCAATGGCACAAAAATTTGAAGATAAATAGTTTTGGTCTTCTGTAATTTCTGATTACAGAGAATCTCACCTCATGCTTGAACCAAGAGCTTGATCTCTCTTTACAGGCTGCTTGATTACTGGATAGTCTGACAGTTCTTTTTCTTTACCTTGATTTCATTTTATAATCTATTGTCTTGAATCCCACTTGTAGTAGATGTCTGCCTAGAAAGCAAGCAAGCATTTTTGTACATCTAATTGGTTTCCCTCATAGATAATGTTAGATTTAGAAATTAAAATTTGAGGTTTTGCTTGTTCTAAGTTAAAAGTTCGTTAATTGATGCCTCCCAAAACCTTTCCAACCATGACTAGTGACCTTGATGTTTGTTCTCACATTCATGAGTATTAGTGCAAAGGCTTGATGATCATTATTATCCAATAGATGTTAAGGATTTTATACTCTTCAATTGTTTCTATTTTAAGCAAAATCTTCACATCCCATTTTACCCAATAAATCAGTTCATTAGGACATCTTTCACAAGTTGGACCCATGTCTTCACATCCTGCTTTACCCAATAAAAACGTTTTTTGTTTTAAAAATGTGGAAAAGGTTTGTCTTTTACAGCTTGTTTTCCATTGACTTGTTTTTCGGTCATACCAAATACCAAAATATAGTGTTTTCTGCCAAAACAAATGGAGCGTTTAAGACACCAGCTCTTTGTAGGTGGACACCAGATGGTTAGAGTAAGAATCTATTGCTTGACTAAATAAGATATTTAAATAATAGAAACTTGTGGCATAAATCTCAATTTCATTTTTTAAGATGTACAACCATATGTCAAACTACTCATTCAATTGACCTCAATTATTGGTTATTGCTGCTGGAATTCATTCCAGGAAAAGGGAGAACTACTGTGGGAATACAATATTGGAGATCCAATTTCTGCATCTGCTTATGTTGATGAGCACTTACGGTTGATATCTGATTCTTCCCATTCATCTGACAGGTAGAGAAAATGCACATATCAAAGAAAATCTGAACATACAAATGGTCATTTATACATTTTTCCTTGATGTTTCCAGGTTAATTTGTGTCTGTTCCAGTTCTGGAAGTGTATGTTTGCTTCGAGTTAACTTGGAGGTCAACAGAGAGACGAGTCAATTAGGAATAGATGTGCAGGAATTCGCTAGGTTGGACCTCCAGGGAGACATATTCTCTTCACCTGTAATGATTGGTGGCAGAATTTTTGTTGGTTGCAGGGATGATTATGTGCACTGCATTGTTGTTGAAATTCAAAGTCTATTGCAATCATAGAGCTTATTTGTGTGGCCTTCACTATCCAAACCATCGTCATATTCATCATTAAGCCATGAGAGTCTAGCTTGACCCATGCCATGAAATCTTTTCGTCAACTTAATTCAGGTTTTAGCTTTGCAAGGTCTCTAAGGGGACATAACATAAAGAATCTAGGTTGACCCCCACTTGGTTTTTTATTTTTATTTTTCTATTTTTAAATTAATTTTTTTAGAAACGAATTATATATTAGAGAAGGGAGGCAAAATCGAGAGGAACTATCCCATCTGATTCACAAGAACCCAAACAGTGGGAAATAGAGGAGATGGGGATGGTTCCATGAGGAGGCCCAACTAGCGAGCAAGTGTGCTGCAGAGTTGGGTTTGATAGGACTATATATATATATATATATATATATATGTGCTGATTACTGCATCCCTCCCTTAAAACCCGTAGTCACTGTCCAAATCAAATGATTTAGTGACACAATTGGGTATTCTCGTCAACAACATTTCAATCCTAGATTAGCCTTATAGTAGTTGAAACTTAAAAAGTTAGTTTCCTAGAAAAACTGTAACAGCAGACCAGCCCAAAGATGGCATGCAAATTTAACTTCAAAAATCAATTTTGGAAAATTTCCAGATTTAATCTCCTATATGTCAGGCTACTATATCCCAAGTTTGGTGTCAAAATTCTACTACTAAGTCAATTATAAAGAGTTTAATTTAGTGATTTCAGATTGTATTCTGCAGCAAACAACCCTTTGTTTGGTTACCCTTTGACACCTCAAATGACAACAAAAACTTGTGAGATTTCACAAATATTCAGTACCTTATGAGTGAGTAGTTAACTTAGGACCTTAAAATTCTGTCTCAAATTTCAGCCTAAATTTTCAACTTGTCGTCTTTCCTCAAAAGTTTGTCTATTTATGGAAGTAGTGAAACATGGTATGTCTTGAAAAGTAACTTTGATTGCGAGAAGTTAACTCTGGTTAATCTGTCAGTGGAGGATACTATTCAATGAATAGTTTAAACTTTTCACAAATAGTGACATTTTGCAGGCTTTGCTGTTCCTTCTTTTCTTTCTTCTTTCTATCTTTTTCTGTCTTTATTATGTCTTCTTGCAATTATAAGGTTTTGCCGTTCCTTCCTTTCTTCTTTGTATCTTCTTTTGTTCTTATTCTATCTTCTTGCAATGATTCTTTATATTCTTCTTTCTGTCCTCATTTTGTCCGTAGGTGCCTATCTTTCTTGTTACTATCATCTTCTTGCTGTTTGTCCTCTTGTGGAGTCTTCAGTTGTATGTATATATGCACTGATTACTGCATCCCTCCCTTAAAACCCATAGTCACTGTCCAAATCAAATGATAGAGTGACACAAATAGGTATTCTAGTCAAGAACATTTCAATCCTTGATTAGGCTTATAGTAGTTGAAACTTAAAATGTTAATAGGTCTCCTAGAAAAACTGTAACAGCAGACCAACCCAAAGATTTACTCCAAAAATTCATATTTGGAAAATTTCCAGATTTAATATTCTATATGTCAAGCTACTATACCCCAAATTTGGTGTCAAAATTTTACTCCTAAGTCAATTATAAAAGGTTCAATTAGTGATGTCAGAATGTATTTTGCAGCAAACAACCTTTATTTGGTTACCCTTTGACACCTCAAATGACAACAAAAACTTAGTGAGATTTCGCAAATATTCAGTACTATAGTTTGGCTCTCTAAAATTTTCATTCAAAAAAACAAGATTAGTGTAAAGTTATAGGAACTTCTATCCAGACGTATATAGTTAACATTCTTAACCATTATAAATCAACTTTTCAATGATAAAGAGTATATTTGAAAAAGTAAAGGACCATCCAATTGATGTCATTGGTTTGATTGTCAATCGTAGCACTGGAGGTGACGGGCCATGGCCCCCCTAATTTTTGAAAAATCCCTCTCCCTCTAATTGTTTTTAATAAAAAAAAAAATGATTTTAGACATAAAATTAAGTATTGCCTTCGATTTTTATTTTATATCTACATGTATAGAAATGAAAAATGCATCTTCTTTGTTTCCCTTATTACTCTTGAAACAAATATAGCTCATTAAATCTAAGTGTATTTATGATTTTTCTTTCAAAATATATAAATGATCAATACAATGTTTTCTTTAAAGCATAAATAAGATATATGTTTATAAAGATAAATAAGTAAAACTTTTTAATAGTTTAAAAACTGACTAGACAATTTTTTATGTTTTATTTTAAGTTATGTAAATATTGACTTTTATTTATTTATTTTTGAGAATCATGTAAAAACTAATCTAGGTAAATATTTTTCTTATATATAAGAAGATAATATATGTTAAATCTTGTTACAAATATACTTTATGTATACCTACAATTTATATGATCAATAGTTTATTCTTTAGATTCAAACATTTTTTACTTGATTACTAAACCTTTCTAAAAAGGGGATGATAATTGAACTAGCATAAAATTGGTCTGATACATTTAATTAGTTGAAATCTCTTTAAAATTAGATAATGTTAGAAATAAAATTTGATTAGGCAATGAAAAGTTTACTTGAAATGTGTAAAACTTGGAGTGTGTAAAGATGTATATTCGTGGAGATTTATATTCATAACTGTGTTCATTATTACAGTCTTATATATATGAGATTACCTTACTAGATCAACTTAAGATTGTGGATGACCACTTAAATACAAGAGTTTATTGATATATATTTTTTGTTCTCTTCTCACCCAGTTTTATATATTATCTCTTATTTCACAACATCGAATATTATTTGTTATTTTACATTTTCTTCCTTCCAAATTTTTAACCTTAAAAAAATTTGAAAAAAAGAAAAAAAAAGAAAAAGAAAGAGAGGAAAGGGAAGGGAAGGTGCCCTAACAAACAAACCCGCTTTCCCAGCTCTTATTTCGTGTGTGTTTAGAATATGTCCACCACTGAATTCAACACATTCCCATCCACCACTTTGGTGGATCCGGAAGGAAAACACAGCTCTAACCTAAGACCAACAAAACTCTCACACGGAGAGAGAAGAAAAAAGAAAAAAAAAAAAGGTGAGAGTTTCACATCCTTGTCATCTTCATCTTCACTTTCAATGGAGGCTAGGAAAGAAGATGTTAGAATATACATAATCTCGTTTCTTTTCTTCTCCTGCATAGTTTGTGGAGGTGTCTTGCTCTCCATCTACCTTTTTCTCCCACAATCACAATCCTCAACTTGGTATCCAATCGCAGGACTAGTTCTTGTTGGGGTCCCATGGCTCTTTTGGTTCTTGGCATATTTATATCGATGCATCAGACCCGGCCATGATAGATCCGAAATCAACGAGGGCGGTTGCAGTAATGGCAGACCATGCCCACCTGCCGTCTCCGCCACGAGCGAAGAGGAGGAGTGCCCGTTAGACTCTCCATGTGGCGGTGGCGGGGAACGCCGTGTGCATTTCGGGGCGGTGGTTGTGTTGGGAAAAGAGGCAGATCAGGGTGTTGGACAAAGAGGACATGACATTGTTGTGACAGAGACTAATGGTAACTCCACAATGGATGAACATGATAACAACGGTTTGGTTGGATTTAGGGAGAGCGAAATGCCATTGTCTTTGAGAGTTTCCTCTTGATAATAATGAATCAGGTACGTCAAAAAGTGCAAGTTATTGATATGTGTTCGCCATGGCTGTAGGTTTCTGTTTTTCTTTCTCTTTTTACAATGAAAGTCATGGACAAGAAAAAAGCATGCTATAGAGAAATATTGGGCTACATCCATGGATGCAAAAAAAAAAAAAAACATTGCAGTTAAAGGGACCAAATTTAGTAGACATAGCACAAATTTAGTTTCTTTATCAAATTTATTTTTGAAATATCTTCGCAAGCAAGGGCTTGAGAGATCCAAAAGTGATATAAAACTATTTTCTCCATACAAACTATGGAAGTTGGCTTATAAGTCTCTTGTGAAAATTTTACCATTCTGCTAGTCTGCTACATTGGAAAAGACTAGAGGCCTCAATTAAATTATCTAACCCTAGTACCGTACAATGTAAATTAAGAACGCCCTGGAATTGCTGTGGCATATGGATTATATATTATTGCGTTTGGAGAGTAATACTAATACAAACTTTTTGCTTGGTTTATGTGTAGCAATTTTAAATATATTTTTTAGTAATTCGGAGAGAATATTCGAATCTTAGATGTCTTCGTTCATGTCACGTTTCGAATATATTCAACAAGTCTAGGTCTAGTATAGCCTAACGCTAACAAACCTCAAGAGTCTAACTATTGTCTCCACAAATTTAGTAAGACCAAATTACCAACTATGAATAATGAGAGTCTCCCCATAAACATAAATTTATTTTTGAATTTCAGTATATATATATTTTCTTAATGGAGAAGAATATTTTATTTATGTTTTGGCCCTTAAAGATAAATTTTTTATTTTGTCCCTATGATTAGCGGCTTGTTTGGTTAGATGGAAAAGGGAGATAGAAAATGGAAGATTTCATTTGTTTAGTATGGTGGAAAATATGGAGAATGGAGGAGGGTGTGTGGAGTATTCCACCCAGTCCCACCAAAAACTAATCTCTCAATTTGGGAGGAAAAGTGGGAAATACATGTTTTTTTTTTTACTAGGAATTTACTTTTGGGGTAGTCTTTTTTCATTCTCTCTAACAAATACACATTCAAGAAAAATTGAAAATTTTTCTATCATTCTTCTATTATATACTTCCTTTAATTTTTATCCTGTCACTTTCCATTCTCCCAACTAATCAGACTCTAAAAGAAATTTGATGACCGTCACATTGACGGAATTTCCATTTAGACAATAGCTAAGGAAATTGACTTCAGTTCTTACTTTTGATTGAACACCATTAGTCAGAAAAAAGAAAATGAGAAAAAGGAATCACATGTTCAGGAAAAGAATGGAAGAAAATTAGAGGGGGAGAAGAAAAACAACAAATATAAAGCTTTAATGCATACTTTAATACATTTTATAGAAATACAGTCACTTATCAATCATGGCTAATAAGCGAGACATTATTACATTTTATTCATTTTATACCTTGATCAGAAGTAGCTATTAAGTTCTTTATCATCTCAAAGAAGTAGCTATTATGCTCTACCTCTTTTATATGTTATCCTTAAAAGTTGTTGTTGTCCAATAGTAATAGCTTCAGCTAAGGTTGCCGGTGGATCATCTGGGCATTTACACCAAGTGTTCTTACATACGCATTGACATTGTGAACAAGAAAATTTGCACTCTTCGTCTTTATGGCATCTCAGGATAACTACGTTCCTTGCTTCAGCTCGCATCTCTGCACATGCATTTTTTTTTTACTTAAAATATGTACCACATTGCTAATTAAATTTGAGAGAAAAAAACAAGTGATTTGTTGAGAGAGAGAGAGAGAAGAGTAACAAGATGCAAGAACTAGGAGCGCCACCAAGATAGCCAACTTGAAGGACGAATTCTCCATTAATTATGAGTTGATGGATTGACAGGATGGTAAGATATATTACTGGTTATGTTATTTTTCGCAATGGAACTACTTTGACTCTTCCAAGCAATGGATATATATATGGATGAAGCAGATAAATATAAATGGCAACAAAATCTTCGTACATGTGGATTTTTTGGATATTATCTTTATTAATTATATTTATATGATATTAAATTCATTTTTCTTATAGGTATAGTGGGTAAAGATTCAAGTGATAGTCAGTAATAATAACAATCTTTATGGTACCAAATGATTTGATTCGAACTGTACCTTATCGTTCTCCATTATCTACTAATAAAAAATTGCAGTGTGAAAAAAAAAAAAACTATTCTAAATAACTGCATGATATGCTACCACTCACACCCAGCAATAGCAAAACATATAATTGAGTAGGTGCAATTACATTTATTAATTATTTTATATAAAAGTGTATGTGGATTCTCAAAAAAAAAAAAAAAAAAAAAGTGTATGTGGAAAATTAAAGACGTTTAGAAAGTTTCTAAATAGTTCTGGTTGAAGCAAATATTGTAGAGTCATTTATGAGAAGTGAGAATTTTTGTAAAGGCAAATTACAATTTATCCACTTGTGATTTGGTCGAAATTTAAGTTTTTTACCTATAATTTAAAATTTGACACTACACCTGACTGAAATTTGAGTTATCTACCTGTGGATTGAAATCCAATGATGCAAGTGTTCCGCTGGATTCTTTTTGATCTTATTTGATATTGAATTATTATGTTTTTTGTGTTTTTGGATGAAAGAGACAAAAAAATAGAGCAAAATTACATATTTACCCATGTTTTTAACAAAGTTGGGTTATGAAACTCTAACTAAGCTAACATCAGGTAATAAAATGTCAAATTTCAAATCACAGGTAGACAACTTAAATTTCGGCCAAATCACAAGTGGGTAAGTTGTAATTTCTCCAAGATTATTTACGTTATATATTCGTGTGATAAGTTTTTTGTTTTTGAGTTCCATCCATGTGATAAGTTGATATTAAAAAGGAAACGAAAAAAGAAAAGAAAAGAGGCCATTAAAGAGAATAGTCTAATGGAGGGAAATTTTTTCCAATAATCAATATCTATATATCTATAATATATGTGTCCTAATAATGAATGCTAAAAGAAAAAAAAAAAAAAAAACATTGGGGTGTCTAAATCACTCCAATTGCTATTTTTAACCACCAAATGCAAAAATAGTAACCATTTCTATCCTTTCACCTCTATTCTCCCAACCAAACGAACCTTAAGGAAAATTTGAGGAATACGAGCGGATGAGAATAGTAGCTCAACTCTATCACCAAAATTGATCTAGTTATGGTGTACCTTTATGTTAGAACCCCTTTCCATCTCCCTTATGTGTGTATGTGTTTGTTTCTCAAAAAAAAAAAAAAAAAAATAATGATCTAGTTATTTATGAGAAATTATTCTATACATCGGGTAAGACTCACATACAAGACCTATCTTTATGTATACAATAAGTTGGGGTACAAACATTGCCACAACTTGACATACATGCAAGTGACAAAGTTGTGATGCTAGATGAATTGGTATGTATAGTAGACTAGGTGTACAAAATAATTTCACTTTATCTACAAGATTATTTATGTAATATATCCATGTGAGAAGTTGATTTTTATTTAAAGGTAAATATTAACAAATGTTCCAAGGGCATTGGTTTAGGAATTATTTTTAGAAATATTTTTATGGAAAAATGATAAAGTAACTAATTTTTCTGACAGCTTTTTATATTTCCTATGAAAGTGGGGTTAAATTTTCCTAATATATTTTATTAACGATTGTCCTAAGGGCACCCATTTACATGATTCTTATTTAAAATACCATTAAAGAGTCTTAATGGGCATTTAATGTAGGGAAACACTTCCCATTTTATACATCAACAATGCCTAATGGTCATCCCATTCTATAATATACTGGATATGAGTGCCAATTATTTGCGTTACATCTTAAGTCACAATCCCAGTTATGACAAATTTTTTTTTTTTTTTTAAAAAACAAAAACAAAAACAAAGAAACCAAAAATTAATATGAGAAGACATATGTATAAGCTAAGGGTATTATAAATTTGCTTTTTTTTTGTGATGTTATTCTAATGCTCAATTTATTAATAATAATAATAATAATAATAATAATAAAAACACTATCCATCCCAACTCAACCCGATCCATGTGGGTTAGGTTGGGATGGACCCTTGTGATGGGTTAGATTTTTTTTAACCCATTATGATAAGTTGGGTTATAAAAACTTTTTAACTCGACTTATGCACACTCCTGATACAAGGTCACCTAACAAATCCAAAATAATGAACACAACCGAGAAATCCAATTGTTCCAAACAATTAAATAACAACTCCGCTAGTTCTTTGATAAAAACACCTTTTTATTTTCTTCAAATAATTAAAAGAGAAAAACTTTTATTTTTTATTTTTAATTATCATAACCCAAATCTGTGAATAAGAAAAAGATAAGAATCATATTGTAAGAACTCACGGCTAACAGTCTCGTAGCACAAATGCAAACCCACATCCGCTCAAAGATTGGTTTTAAATTCATGACAGATAAAGAGAAAGAAGCTTCAGGACTCTGTCGATGCCAGAGTTGGAAATGTTAGCGATCATGGTTGATGTTGAGTGAAAATTTTATTTTATTTTATTTTATTAATATGTTGTGACTTATTGTGATTAGGATTTGACTCAAATAATTGAGCTAACATATCAATATATTTTGAATGTGAGAGGATCATTAGGCACTGTTGATGTGGTCGTTCGAGTGCATTGAATAATTTCTGGTGGTGCACAATCACGCCTGTGAAAATTTCCATTAAGACTATCCAAGGAATGGACTTCAGTTCTTATTTTCGATGGAACACTATTAGTTAGAAAAACAAAAAAATAACAAAACAAAACCAAGAGGTATCACATATGCAAGAAAGGAATGGAAGAAAATTAGAGGGGAGAAGAACAGCAACAAATTTGAAGCTTTCAATTTATTCATCATTGCCCTCAATCCTGGATAATAGCTTCAGCTAATTATAAGGATGCTGGTGGCTCATTCGGGCATTTACACCAAGTGTCCTTACATAAGCATTGACAATGATGACAAGTATATTTGCAGTCGACATTTTCATTGCATCTTAGTATAACTACGTTCCTTGCTTCAGCTCCTATCTCTGCACCTGCAGGTTTTTTTTTTTAAATTTTTGTTACTTCAAATATATTTGAGAGAAATACATGCAATTTATTTATTAAGAGAGAGAGAGAGAGAGAGAGAGAGAGGGAGAGAGGGAGAGAGGGAGAGAGACTAACAAGATGCAAAAACTAGGAGTGCCACTAAGATAGCCAACTTGAAGGACGATTTCTCCATTACTGATGAGTTAATAGATTGGCAGGATAGCTCAGATATAGTACTAAATATGTTATTTACTTTGCAATTGGACTACTTCAACCCCTCCAAAGAATGGTTATATATAGGTGAAGCAAAAGGCACATAATCTCCTTTAGTGATGTGGATTTTTATTATTTTATTCAAAGTGATAGCCAAGAGTTGTAGATTTTTAATATTTTCTTTAAATAGTAATAAACTAGATAATTTCATATACAAAATACAACCAACATTAATACCTATTAATACTTTCTCAAAAAAAAAAAAACCTATTAATAATTACTATAACTATATATTTAATTAATATAAAAACAAAATCATAAAATATTAAATATGAACTTTGATAATTATGGTAAGTTTAATCTAAGTTTATATTTGAGTGAATTTCATTCTTGGAAACTTTGACCATTATACCAAAAGTTGATGGTGGTAATTATGGTAGTTATTAATAATAATTTAATAAATTGCTAATATGGTGTATGATTATTGGTATATAAAAATTGATATTAGTGGTGGGTCTAGATGAGATCCAGTAAAAATTTGTCACATTAATAGTTTGTGGTTGTAGTATTATTTATATTTTAGCCTCATCATAATATCTAAATAGCCTCATCACAAAAGCTTTGCATGTGTGATGAAGCTCAATTTTTTTTTTTTTTTTTTTGGAATACATGGATTAGTAGGAAAGTGTCATATTTTTTAGACGTTTTAAATAGAGTTGAAAATATATTTTTACCGGGTTGTTCTCAAGGGTTTTTTTTTTTTTTTTTTTTTTTTTTTTTTTTTTTTTTTTTTTTTTTTTCGAGTTAAACGTAAGGTTTAGAGCATTTCTGAACCACATAAAAGTTCAATCCAAAAATTTCTCAATGCGAATCATCAATCATCACAGGTTGCTACTCGGCATGTTCAGGTGAAATGGTCTCTGCCGTTGGAGTTGGTATACAAAGGTAACTTTGATGCGGCCTTCTTTGAAGCTTCTGGATGTGTGGGTATTGGAATGGTGTTCCATATTTTTAGGGACAAATTATTGCTGCATTGAGTCACAAAATTCCTCCGGTTCAATCAGTGGAGCTGGCGGAGGCCATGGCTACTCGTCGTGCATTGTTATTTGCTAAGGAGCTTAGCTTGTTTGATGTGGAGATAGAGGGGGATTGTGCAAGGGTTCTTGCTGCTTTGAATATGTTGAAGAGGTGTAGCACTTTATTTGGTCATGTGATTGATGATTGCAAGAGTTTAGGGGCGTCTCTTCGGTCTTGCAAGTTCAGCCATGTTCGACGAGAAGGGAATAGGTTAGCTCATGCTTTAGCTAGGAGAGTAGTTTTATCTGCAGACATGGATGTATGGGTAGAATCCCTACCTAGTGATTTGGATAGTGTATTTCAATCGGATTTGGTTCAATAAAATTCTCTTACTTTTTTCTCCAAAAAAAAAAAAAAAAAAAACTATCGAAAGTTTAAATTTTCATATTTATATACAAAATAAAAGAAATATATATATATATATATATATAGATATTAGATAAAGCAAGTTTTTACTAGACTAACTAGTGCATTACACGATTTTCTCACTAGTTATTAAGCTATCTACACTATAAACTCATTTTTTAGACCTTTCATTCATCTTGGTTGTAACCGTTGAAAAGTCTCAAACCTCTTTCAGATTGAATCATAAATCAGCAATAAACACCTCATTGATTGAAATTGTGTGTTCAAGGCGTTACACCTTCCTCACATAAATTCTGGAGAAGTTCTACAGCATTGGGCGTTACAACTTCCCAATTCTTTAAATTTTGCAATTGTTACCAAGGGCTGGATCCTAATAATTTCTAAAAAAATTTGGTCCACAAGTTATTTCTAGCTTTAAAAACTTCTGCCATCTGGTCGATGTTCAGCACGTCATGGTGAATGAGTTACAGTTACCTTCGTTTAAATGCTATGAATACTTGCAAAAGATCCAAACTAACATTGAATATGGTTGCTAAAGGATGAATGATGGATATCAATATTGTTTATGAAAGTCACCATGTTGTGAAAAAAAGGATTTCTTTGCACCATCTTCTTGGTCCAAGATAAAAGTGTGTAATCTTTCTTTTTCTACTTGTAGAGAGAGAGAGAGAAAGAGTTTTGGGAATACCAAAATTTAACCAATGAGGTGTTTGTTGCTGAGGTGTCAAATATATGGTAGTTTATGATTTTCATCTTTTTAGATCTAATATAAATCAACAGTCTAAAAAATGTATAATTTTTGTATAGTAACACAAAATATAACTAGAACAATAAATATAAGATAAAATATAGTACCTTATGTCCTGTACTTTAAGTTCACTTTTTAAAATTTAACAATATGACTACTTAACAGCTACACTACATGACGTTAATAAAATACATTCTATTTCCCACAGCTGAGAAAACCCAACTCATTCTCTTTTCCCTTTCGTTGAACTCAAGAACAAGAAGCAAATCTTTCAAACCCCTCTTCTCTCTTAATTAGCTAGAAATCAAGCACCTATACCCTCTTGAATAGAAATCAAATAATATTGGTCAGGTGGCTCTAACTGGTGGTGAGCTTGGAATTCAAAATCGAATGTCGAACTCCAAGGCTTTCGTTGCCGAATCCAAATCATGAATGAAGAAAAGCATTAGATCCTAATACAAATCCATTGCTAAACAAACTGGGCCTCCCATCGAACTAATAAACCCATCACCACAAATGGGTTTAATGTATAATTAATACATGTTATGATCCTAGCGTCTCATATGGATTGAGTGTAAGCTTAACCATGTGTTTATAAGTTCTTGGGCAACATTTCCTTGCAAACCGGTTTTCAAGGGTGAGTTCTACCAATGAGTTTGTACATCTGGTATCAGAGTTAACCACCACCCCAAGTAATCAGGTGTAGCTCATTGAGTATGAGATCAAATGAGTTGCGGCTTTTTGGTCGGATCTTGAAGGGGGTGACGCAAAGGCTATATTGAAATAACTAATAGATGAGTGGAGCCGCCAAAAGGGAAAAGGCTACTATCAGGTCAGTGTTGTTAGAGTGAACCGTTGTGGACATTGACCCTTATTAAACTAATTCCTTCCATTGTGTCCTTAATATGAACCAACTGTTAAGTAAACTAGGTCCAATTCAAAATTGTTTGATTTTTGTTCAAGAGGGTATGAGTACTTGATTTCTAGAAAAGTGAGAAGAGGGGGTTCAGAAAGTTGCTTCTTGTTCTTGCGTTCAATGAAAGGGAAAGAGAAAGGGTTGGGTCTTTTTTTTTTTTTTTTCCAAACGTGGGAAATAAAATGTGTTTTTCTAATGTCGTGTAGTATATTTGCTAACTAGTTATATAACTAAATTTTAAAGGGGGAGCCTTAGATAAGGTGCAGTATTTAAGTTTTGTCTATATATATATATATATATATATATATATATGTCGTGGGAAAAAGAGAGGTGGGGTTTCAATTACAGACATGAAATACTACAAAGGATGTCATTACTACTAAGTTATCACTTGATCAACAATTGCATGAAATATATTTTGCTAAATGCATAGTGGGTGCTATAAAGCCTGCTCTAAACCACAGTATGATAAGCAGGAGCTTGCACAAGTAGTCGTGAAACTACATACATTGGAGTGGGAGTAATTACATTTGTTGATCTCTCTCTCTCTATATATATATATATATATATATTAAAGAGATTCAAGAATCATGTGATTGATCTCATGACCAACATTTTATCTGCATCATGTAATGGACTTGTAGACCACATTATTTTTTGACTTTTCACGAATTGAGTCTAAACTCTATACTTAGATTTTAAATTGGACTCATAGCCTATATACTATTCTTCACCACTTCACGGGATAGGCTTAAGGCCCAAATCTTGCCACTTTAGAAGATGGACTCAAGGCTCTAATCTTGTTAGCTCATGAATTGGGCTCTAGTCCATGACATTACCATCACATGATGGACTCATGACCCTTATCTCTCTCACCTCATGGGTGGGCTCAATCATCAAATCATTTTTCATTAATAAATTCATTCTTAAGACCCACTTCCTCTTTTTCATGGCTCCACGATGAACTTCACGCAATCTATATTTTCAATTGTGCAAAATTTCTATGCTTGAAGTAATTTTTAGTTATCTTGCTATTTTATTCCCTTATCATGTAATTGTATGTTAGGAAATTAGGATGGGTGAATTATTTACTTTGGCCATTATACTTTACTTTAGGAGACCAACTTATGTTATGCGGGTTGGGTGCATAACACCTTTCCTACTAGAACTTAACCCAATATTTAGTATGTTGGAGATAGGTTAGGTCTTTTCATTTTAAACTCCTTTTCATTTTCTTTTTTAGAATAAAATAAGAAACATAACTGTATAATTTTCTTTTCCAGATTGAATCTAGGGTCAAAGTTTTGTAACTTAATTTTATTTAAATTTTTTATGTAATTTTCATTATTCATGAATAAATATTATTTCATATATTTTTCTTTCGTTTCCTATAAAAATTGAATTAATTTTGACTCCATTATAAGTTCCTTAGATTCTGGAAAAAAAATATTTCTACCTTGAGATTTGTAATTGATGATGCCAAAATCATCAGTAGTTGGAGACATCCAGGTGGCTCCGGCGTAACTTACAAGATGATAAGAAAGTGAAACGGATAGGTTACTGGCGTGGTGCCAGCTAGGGGTGTTCGCGGTGCAATGCGGTGTGGTTTTGGGCTATTTTTAGCATCGCACTTTGCAGTACGATTTAGTTAAAACCATAACTGTACCACACTTTATTTTTGTGGTCACATGTATGGTGTGGTGTGGTTTAAAGTTTAGCTAAAACCATAACTGCATCATACCTCATTTTTTCAGTCACATGTGCAGTGTGAAGTATAAGATTCGGCTTGAACGCCTTGAAGTCGTTATATTTTTCAAATTTTGGGTTTTTCCTACCCAACCCAAAACTAATATTTCTCTTTGTTTTGTGCCAAGTTTTAAACTATTGAGCTAATTTTTTTTATTTTAGGTTAGCTTTCCTAGTCAACACTTGCTAGGGTTATCAAACTTTTTTTTTTTTTTTTTTTTTTGAAAACTAGGGTTATTGAACTATTAATAATATATTTAATATTAAAAATAAATAAATATATTAATATATAGAGAGGGTACAGTGCGGTTTGTGCGGTTTTTTAATTATAAAACTGCAAACCATACTGTACCATGCGGTGCGGTACATTGTTACTTATAATGCGGTACGGTTATGCCCTTTTGCGGGTGGTTTTGGTGCGATTTTTGTGGTTTGTGAGATTTGGTGAACACCCCTAGTGCTAGCCAATGAGCCTCTGAGAGAGAGAGAGAGAGAGAGAGAGAGAGAGAGAGAGAGAGAGAGAGAATTGAGTATTTGTGTTGATAAGGTTGTTTCTGAGATGATCCTTTTACCTTAGGTTGGATGTGCTTTATATAAGCTTCCATTTTTTTAGCCGTTGGAGGGCCATTAATGGTGGTTTAATTCCTTATCTAGGTAACGCCTCTTATAGTTAATGCCGAGATATGGAGACCTCTGAGTTGTTGCTCTCTTTACTTTGTCTAATCATTACGGCTCAAGTAATAAATGCCTCATTTCTGGCTCATTCCTCGTCCATTACCATGTTTGGATGAGCAGGATTTCCTGACCCATCAGTAATCAAGAGATTCCTTCTCCTTATTCATATTAAAAAAAAGAATCCAAAGTAGTCCCCGTCAGGTTGTGATTCTTACAATCTTGTAATTTTCTATCAACAAGATATTGATCAGAGCATCATCATGAGGATGTTATACCCCCTGGGTCAGTTTCTATGAATGTACTTGAAAACTCATCTAGTCGAGGACTTTTGTTTGAATTTTGGGTCAATAAGACATTTTGCCTCGCCTCGTGTAGGCATTCTTGGATGAGCTCAACACCCTTCCAACTAATTCTTCTACAATACCCTTATTTCTTTAGTTGGCTTCCTAGCTTTGTTCCTCATCTTACCCCTGTGCCTCCTGGTCTTGATTCGTTCACAACTCTTTCCTCCACCCAACGAAACTTTATAGCTTTCCTTGTCTAATAGAAGTTTCTATTTATTCCTTCATGTCAAAACAATCCTTGGTGTTAAGCTAAGGTCGTGGTGGAATAAGCAATACTTGTCTTTTAGCCTCTCTAGTACGGGGGTATTCTGTGCTTTCCAAGCCACTTGAAGAAATGCCGTGATTTATTTACATGAGAACATGGTCAAGTGATGCATTTGAACGCCTATATATATATATATATATCGTGAACCTGTTGTTGGGTAGGGTACCCCCTGACTTCTTTTTTTCATGGCTAGGCTTCTCTAACGATTGTAGGTTCTCCAACTTCATCTTAGATCATCTTTTGACTCTTCCTCTTCCTCTTCTTGCTCTCACTACCACTGGCTTTCCTCACATTTATACTTCTGAGCGTTCACCATTATCTCTACCATGCTAAAGGGACAGCATGCAACTAGCACATAATCTGTGTGATTAGTTTTCCAGGCCCAAAAGCGCTCTTTGTATCACTAATCACATATGGTAGAATTTTTTAAGCCTATTAACTAGCACTTTAGACATTAATTTATATATGGCATCGAATGAGGGGCTAGGTGAGTGTTAGTTCATTTTCCTAAGCATGTGGCCAGAGTTTAAAGTTTCTAGGACAGTAGAAATAACACTTCTTCACCTATAACATGCCAATATGTTCGATAGAAATTAAAAAGGCAAGCATGCAGTCGGGCCAGGTGCTTTGGTTGGGTACATTTGGTGTAAGGCTTTGGCCACCTCCTCAGCTCTGAATTCCTAAAGAAGCTCAGCATTCATATGATCAATAACACTTTTGTCCACTGCTTCAATGATAGGTTCTAGACTGTGAGGATTTGCGCCAGTATAGATAATGGAAAAATAGTCAAAAATTAAAAACTTATCTTTCACCACATCTATGGTATTTCTCCTTTGGCAGTGAAGAATTAAAACTTGACAAATGAAAGTCAAAAACTGGTGTTTCAGATTTGGAAATTTTTAGGCAGGATTGGTCCAGCAATGGACCTTAATGTGGTAGTGATATTTCTTATTTGGCCATGGTCTTTCTGCTTTGATCAACCATAAATAAGACACTTGAGAATAGCCAGTGAGTGAAGACCACTGATGTTTAATAAGGGAAAAATTCAAGACCATGACTTAGCTTGTTGATCATTACATATGCTCTTCTGAGGCTGAGTGCACCCAATTCACCACTATATTTTATGTGCTTGGTACTACTAGTCAAGTCCATATTCGTCAAAGAAGATCTAGGAAAAGAGAATTTTCTTCAAAATGTTGTTAATTTATCAAACCTATTACTAGCCCCCACTTTATCAATTCATGTATACAACTAAGACCTCTCCTATCTGATACTCAAAATTATAATAGAGACAACAATCATAAAATGCAAGTCTGTTGAAGGAATTGCCATGCTGATGATCTCTTAAACACGTATTTTGCCCCATACAATAGCTACACCATTTCCTAATAATATACTTGGCCTCCTTTTATTGCTCAAATATGTAAGAGTATTTTTAATTTGCACACTGATACAGGTACGAAGCAACTATATATGAAAACTCAATGGGAAGAACCAAGTCTTGAAAATTATGGAAGAATTGAAGAGTAAAATATCCTATAATCCTATTTGTTTAAAATGGAATATATTCCGATCACGTTCGTTCTTTTCCCTTCTCCTTTCCTCTCCCCCGTCTACCCCAGTTAGAAACATACCTTATAAAACAAAAATAACAACAAACAGGTATATACTTATTCAGCAAAACAAATATATATACTATACTCAACTTTAGGTGCTCTACTAATAAACTTATTCTTCTAAAAAAATTATACTAATAAATTTATCCATGCATTCTCTTATTTCAATTCATACACGCATCTCTGCTTCTGATTTTATATTATGTCTAATAAGAATTTAAAAAAAAAAATTAAAGAAGAGTCCTATTTTAATTTTTTAAAGTTTGAGTTGAAAGCAGAACTTCTCATCTCATCTAAAGCACCATAATTTTAAAACAAAGTAAAACTCAAATATAGTTATTTAAGTGTTGTACTTTAAATTTCTCAATTGAGTTCAACTACATGTGATTGTATTGATTAATGTAGCAAAAATAGTATTATCTTTTCCAATAATAATTCAATTCAATTCAATCATGTGACTGATTGGTCAATGCAAACAAATGATTAAATTTTATTTGTGAAATTAATGTAGAACAACTTCAGATTTGTATCTAAGTTTACCCATAAAATGTCCAGGAATTTGATATAGATTCTATTACAAAATGAACGAGTAGGTCAGTAGCTAACCAGAGCACCAAACATACATAACATTCAACTTTGAAAACAAGGAATACATATTGAACCAAGTTCATGTATACCTTTCCTACCACCAACTTTATTAATTAGTACTTATACTACTAGTATTTACTATCACATATATTGAACACTAAATTAAACTCAAAAGACTTCCTTTCTATCGTCTCCAACCCTAATAGCTACTGGTAGGTTGAATTGCTGCACACTGTTTGTCCACAACCTCAATCAGCTTGTTGGCTATAGCACTTGCATACACAGAAGACCCTTCATATATCTGACAAATTAAACCAAAAAAACAAATCCAAACATAAATTTATAATGTTAAACTGAACCCAAATTTTATGGCACAAAAACTAATTTTGACAAGGACATTCATGTAGACATACATAGTATATTGGTTACTAACCTTGGTGTTGAATAAGAAGCTGTAGAAATCACCAATGTGGCCTCCGGCAACATGGTGAAGATCAAGCTGAAGGTCGTCGAGGACTTTAGAAACAAATAGCAAGCAATTGTTCTTACGCTGGACTAGCTTGATGGTAACCTCATCGTCGATGATACGAACATCAACCTCAGTGTCTTTGGATTTTCTCTGAAGCCATGAGCTTCTCAAAGACCCATTGTAGGACTGGTCAGTGTCACCACCAAGTGGCTTCATGCTACAGTTCTCCAAATCCCCAGACCCATACTCAGATTCGGTCTTAAGCCTCTTGCTTCTCTCTCTCCCACATCTCTTTTTCTCTACCAGCAATTTTAACTCATTGACTGTCCTCAAAAGCTCTTTGATATATTCTATGGCATCTCCCACCACAGATGCCCTATCAGTCTTCATAAAATAAAACACATCAAAGAAAAACACATCAAAGAAAAACACAAATTGAATCACCTCTTTCAAATTCCGCAAAAGTGATTAATGAAATGAAATGAATTGGATACCTTAGTAGGGTTAGGGACAAGGCTTCTCAAGGCCGTGTATTTCTGGTTCAAGTGTTGTCTCCTATGGCGCTCAGTTGCAAAGTGTTTTGTCTCTCCATCTCTGGCTTTTCCAGTGAACTCGAGGACATTCTCAAACTGCCTCGCATCCCCATCATCTTGGTACAAACAACCCTCTGTGTCATCAACTACTACTCCAGTTGTGCCAAACAAGGAACCATTTCTTGAGCCAGGCAAGGTGTAGCCATTGGGTAGAGACTGAAACAATTCCCTGAACAAAGGAGGCTGTTGGGGCAGGTGGTTTAAATGGAAAACTGGGTCATAGTAAACAGACCCACCAGAGGGGCTATCTGTTACTGTTGGAACTTCTCCTCCAAGAAAACTGCTTGGATAATTGTTTGTGGGATTCTGGAGAGTTGGGTTTGAGAAGGTTATGGATGAATTAGGCATGAAAGTTGAAGCTGAACATCTGGGCATGTTGAAAAGATTGAGAAGGTCCGGTGTTGTCGCCGGATAGGAACTACAATCAAAGCCTTGGTGCCCATTTTGGATGTCGATTTGGTGCTGTTGTTGCTGATGATAGTTGAAACCATCCATACCTTGCATCTCGTGGAGGTTGTATGAGTTGTCAATCAAATGGGTATTGTTAAGATCGGTTGTTGTGTTGTTGGTGTTGTTGTTGAATGCTAGGTGCTGTTGGAGCCCCATATCGATAGCAACATCTTCATGGCAAGGGGTGTGGTTGTTATGGTGATGGTAAGAGAGCTCCTCCATTGAGAGCCTGACTTCAAAGTTGTTGTTTGGGAGTGGGACAGAAAACCCATCCACTGATATTGTACCTTCTGTCATGGGGTTTTGATCAAAGCAAGCAGTCTCCTCGTACATTTTTCAGACACTGCAAGTGCTGCTTCTGGGTCTCTTTGTCTGCATCAATAAAAGCCCAAAAAAGAGAATGATTATAAGGATATTGACATTGAACCAACCAAAAAAAAAAAAAAAAAAATTTATTAAACTAGAGTCATGACAAATAATTATATATAGGGCTTAAAAAATGTACAATAAAATAAGGTGGTGTTGTATTAGGCATGACAAACCTAGAAATGGAAACCAATTAATCAACACTGATCAATTTGAGAAAAGAAGGAAAACCCAGATGGAATAATCACCAATTTGAGGGAAAGAGATGGTTAAGAGAGCAAGAAATATAGAGGGAGAGAAGTCTCAGAATATATATATAGAAATATAGAATAGAGAGAGAGAGTAGGAGAGAAGGATGAAATTGCAAACATCTGAAAGAATTCTTTATTTATTTAATAAGGGAGGTTGTTACTGAGATTCTCAGCGCTGGGGCCCACTCATGATCTCCGTATTGTTCAGAATTCTGATACTCAGAGGCCCGCGTGATTTGCAGTGCGGCCCCCTCAGTCCTCAACCAGGACACCTCATTATTATTTCTTTCTTTTCTTTTTTTTTTTTGTGTGTTTTTTACTGTGAGTATAGAAAAATTGTGAATCATTACTTTAAGTTTAGCAATTAAAAGTTGTTAATCATTTTATTTACATATAAGCAATATGTGTTTAGCACAATGATTGTGAAGTCATTTTTGCAACTTTGTCGTGACCCACTAGTACTAATCTATTTATATGTCAGCTCCTAATACTCTTGTCCCGGAAAAGAAAAGTACCTAATTACCTTTCATGATTTCATGTCATCTAGGAGAGTTTCATGGTAAGACTCTGAATTTTATGAGAGAGAGAGAGAGAGGGACACACCAAGTACCAGCAAAAGGATTGGAGGATAGGATGATACAACTACTCAACAAGGCAGTGAATTAGGGAACAAGATTTTGTGTCATTTTAGTCATTCTACTCTATCAGTATTTTTTTTGTTGCTAAAAGTGCCGTTTTTTGTTTGGTATAGTTTATTTTTATTGGTTCTTTTACTTAAAATTCGGCTTAGTAAAACTACAGTTATAGCTATCAAAAAAAAAAAAAAAATTAGGCTTAAAAAATCATACATAAGTTCGTTTACAATATAAATGAACTTCTAAGCTATATAGGCCCTTATTTATATTGCGGTCTTGGTATTAGACTTTTTTTTTTTTTTTTTTTTTTTAGCTCAAATAGAAATCCTAATCTAATGAACCTAATATACTACCTCCCCTCTCCACCCAAGACCACTTGAACTTGGGTCCTCAAACCCCACAAGCCTTTTAGGCTTGAGGAAGTACAATTCCGCACAACGTGGGCGTTGGTATTGATATTAGACTTGAATACAATTTCATACAACTGGTTCCTAATTTTGTAGGTAAAGTGACAAACTGGCTTAAAACTAAAAGAAATTAGAGAAAAAAAGTATATATATTTAATTTCTTGCCCAGTAAGCTTTATCAAAATGTACATTTTTTTTTGGGTAACATTTTCAATATCAATGGTAAAGTTGTAGTGACAAGTTAGAAACAATGTTAGAGCTGTAAACATCAGTAAGAGAATCCCAATTGGTTACCATTTTCCTTTGGGCAGAGGCTAATACGTATGGTGGATGCCAAATTTGGTGCTCAGTTAAGACTGGAGTAAACAAACAATGGACCAAGAGAATATAATTGTTAGGATTTTCAAAGACTCTGAAACATGTAAATGAAAGATGGCTTTCAGCTGGTTGATTTGCATATGGCAAAGAACTGTTAGGATTCTCTAGACCCAAACAGTTTTCTTTTCATGCAGGCTGGGGCCACCACTAAAAAAAACACTGGGGTTATCCCGACGTTTTAAAACCGTATAGCCCCAAAAAACTGGTGCACTATGGACCCCATTTTAGTCTCATGGTCTTGAGTGCATCAACTTTTATAGGTACCATAGTGAAGAGAGGAAAACCTTAGGATCACCTTTGGTTTGTACTTCACTTTCTTTTATGTTTTGACATGTTAATTATACTTAAAAGTTAAATAAATTTTGATTTGATTGAGTACCCTTTGATTCAAATCTGATCTGGGTTTAGATTAGTTTTCATTCATACTTGAATTTGGGGTGTGATACTTTTAGCTTATGAGTTATATATTGTTAACAGAAAAGTTAACTGAGAACCCATAAGCATAAGACAATTTTTTTCAGGATCATCATGCACGTTTTATATTAAAAAAAAAAAATAATAATCATTAGTTGGAATCTTTTCCCATTAATGGAAAAGAAAAAGATTGAAATGTTTAGTCATTTATAGAATTAATAACAAAAGTGATCCTTTTTATGTGGATGATAATACTTAATAATGACTGAAGTGACTTTTTTGTTTTGTTTTTTGGGGTCTGAATAATGGCATGCATGTAATTCACAGGAAATTCTTCGGATTCACGCAATTTGTGGGTTACTCCAAAGAGTGTGTTAGTTTAGGTCGGAGCTGTATTTTTAACGAGTAGTTAGGGTCTCTGGGTCCCACATTTTAGTATTCCCCTCCATGCAAAACACCAGCCCAAACTAACCAACTCAACCGTCTAGCCCTGAATAACAATATGGTTATATGGGTATTATACTATATTTGTATATATAAATTATTATCAAATATCCAGCATTTGAATTAGAGGGGGTTGGTTTCTCAACTTTCTCTCAAAGAAGGGAAAAAAAAAAAAAAAATTTAGAGGGTGTTGGTGAAAAATAAAATGGGCATTAGTAGGTGAAAGAGAGATAAATAATTAATAAATTGACTCAAAATTGAATAGCTCATTTGTTTGCAATTCATGGAAAGTTTGTGTTAATGCTTTCCATAGCTTAATCATTTTTAAATTTTATGTCAAAAAGGTTTTTGAGCTCCATTGAAAGATATAAAGAATGGAGATGAAAAAAGAGGCATTGAAAAATATTATGTTTTTCATCCTTGGAGCATCCACATCGGTGGAGCTAAAAATTTTAGTATTTAACACTTTAAAAAACTACTTTATCTATTTTAACACATAATTTCACAACACACCTTATATTAGTTCTCTTATTTTTTCCATTAGCCAAATACTATTAATTTTTTTTTTCTCACTTCCTTTCTCTTTCTCTCTGTCACAAAACCCCAACAAATGTAATAAAGTAATACTTGGAACCATTGATATTGGGCATTTTTTGAAGTTTGAGGCATTAAAAATAGTTTTATAGCTTTTTAACACCTCTATTGCTAATGCTCTAAGGTGTTTGGCAAGAAGATAAAAATGTTTTGTTTAATATATGAGAAAGATAGGAGGGAAAAGAAGAGGGATTTATTTTTGGATAGAAAGGTATTTATTATTGAATTAGTATTACTCTTAAATATAAACTAAAATTAGTATTAAACATTGGTAAAATTAAGCAAATAACATGGCTTATTTGTCAACAACTCAGCTTCCATTTTTCCTCATTTTCTTCCAACATTTGAAAGATAAAATATAGTGCCAATTATATTAGAAAACTTTTCTTCTTCCCATTTGTTCTTTACCATTGTTGAAATATTCTTTTTCCGCTGAACAAAAATGTCCACCACTGCTCCAATTGAGACTTGAGATAAGTCTAAAGCCACAAAATTTTCATAATTAATCATTGAGGTAGTGAGTTGTAAATAGTAGATAATAAAGTAATGTTAGTGGTAGGTCTAAATAAGAATCAATAGCAACTTTAACAGCTGAATACTTGTGAAATTTGTGATGAGAAATATTTTGTATGTAACAAAGCAATGTTGTGGCTTTTTTTTTTTTTTTTTTTTTTTTAAATTTTTAATTTTTAATTTATTTTATAGAAACAAACATGTATACACATAGGGGAGAGAAAATGCGGTTCTAACACAAAAACACATCATAAACTTGAATCTACATAATTAAAAAAAAATTAATATTAGAATTAGAATTGAAAAAAAAAAAAAAAATAGAAACTAACAATAACAATGGCAAAACCCACACGTCTGCACTTCAAATCCATGGACAATAAGCTGTATTGTAGGAAGATGGGGAACCATGCCCCACCCCTTGTTTTTTTGCATAAATATGAATAAACTTTAATTGTTTTTCCTTTTTGAAGATTCTCCATTCACTACTCATAATTAGAATGCATGTCATTGATGTTCTTTTTTCCCTAATCTAGCGTTGTTTGTTTCCTAATTAAACTCATCATTAAGGGCCACGTCAATGGTACATAGTCGGAAAAAAAAGAAGATATATCATACTTTCCAAATCAAACCATAATCCTATAAGTGGCTTTTAATTAAAGCAAAATCGGAATGAAATATTAAAGCAACTTTCTCTAATTTACAGCGATACGAAACATGGGCTAGTTAGTTCTATAAGGTTTCATAAAGCAAAAAGCTCCAATAGGTTTAAATGCCTTTTTTTCCTATTATTATTGGAGAATGATAAGTAGGTGTTTAATATATTAATGCTGATAAGCCATGGGTGCAGCTCTTTGAGTGGGAATATGTAGTTGTGAGGAAGGAGCTTATCAGAACCTAAACAAGCACATATATATATGTCATCCGTGAGCCTCTATCGATCTCAACGGACACTACTTCTCCCAATTAATAGAGTCCACGTTCGATTCGCAAGTAGAGTCCTACTCTTATAACTTAGCAATAATATGTAAAATAAATATTTTATATGTAAAGAATAAAGATATTACTATCAAGAAAGGCAGAGATATTAACAAAAATAGAAACTAATTTATCAAAGGCACTATTAAAATTTAAATTTATTAAAGGTACTATTAAAATTTAAATTAACAAATGAATTACAAAAAATCACTAACTTTCAATTCAAAAGTAGAGGCGTATCACTTAAAATTAAATTATAATACAAATTTTTTTATAATTTATCAACATGACAACTCTTATTCGTTTTGCAAAAGATTTCTATTCTCCCAAATCATATTAATTGTATTAAAATTAAAGCACAGTCAAAATCCAAATTGAATACAAATTAGTTTGTTATTGTTGTTTAATCACGTATCCAATTTAATTTCTCATTTTTAGTAACAAGTGACCTATTATAAGTTGAAACTAATAAAGGAGCCGTGGTGAGGTGAGTCGCCTGATCTGATCTAGCTAAATCTTAACAAATGAGAGAGAGAGAGAGAGAGTAACCGGTGCTTTATGCAATCATGGGTTGGTTGGTTCGATTTTTGTCGGGTTTCAAAACCTAAACCCACCACTCGACCCACTTATATCGTTTGTTGATGTGAGAGACCTGTCACCTACTGCCTCACTGCTCAGATTGAGTTGATTTCGGATCGGACGGCATTGGGTTAGAAGATTCCGTCAGGTTACTCGTCGATCTAGACAATCCTTGTTTACACTATAGATGTGTGGAAGCAATGATACAAATTTTTACTACATGACTAGGGTAATTGGACCTTAGAGAAGGATGTAATCAGTAGGTTTGTGAAGTGCTTGTATTTTACTCTAACAACATCAAATTCCAATTTTGCGTTTTAAAAAAATGAAAATTGTAAATAGAAGCATTCTTTTTTATAATGATTTAAAAAAAAAAAAAAATGCTCCAGTGCAATGAACGCAAAACCAATTTCAAACACATATTTATATCGTGTCTTATATCCCGTTCAAACTAGATTCAAGCCAACCCTTTAAATGGTATGATTTATGATTTGAATCATGACATTCAACCAAATCTTTAGGGCTAGTTAGTTTCATACTTACATTGGAAAACTAAAGATAGTGCCGAGAAAGAATATTAGCTCCATTTCCCAAAAAGACATTTTCATTTTTGCTTCATAAATGAGTTTGTCACGAAGCCGAATTCAGACATAACCAGAAAACATTTTGGGTACAAAACAAAAGGCTTCAGAGAAAGAGGACTGCGTCTCAAGCACGTACCTCCCATAAGCAGTATTTCTTACCTCTTTGTCAGTGGTATATCCTCTTTTTGCTTTTCTTAGCCACACAGACAGACGCAGACATGGTCCAACGTCCTAGTCAAGCAGAGAGTACTGGGTGATTCTACATTTCTTCAGTCAAAGAATAAGATAATTTCCACAGCAGGATTTGATTTACACTTCCATCATTTGTTGTTTGCTTCTCTTTGGGAATTGATGTTTTATATTGTCATAGATTAATTAATTGCTTTGGTACATAATGATCTAATGAAAATTAATGTTTGGGATCTAATGATCAATTGAAAAAAAAAAAAAGAAAAAGGATTGGAACAATGTTTTGATCAATTAATTAAAAAATTACTAAGCATTCCTATCCTGTCATCTGATGGACAATAAAAATTTACTAAACATTGTTCAAGCGTATCATACTCGATAGCAAGAAAAGAAAATAATTAGAACAAAAATAACAATGGTTTAAGATTTAGCTAAATATACTTAATGTCCTTAAAATGTATAGAATCAAATTGGTTTTGTGCTCAAATAATGATTAAATCAAATAGAACAAGTTAAAAGAAATATGGAAGCCATTTTATGATGATATATTGATATATGAAATCAAACTAATCAATTTTTGCATCAACATGTGAGATGCATTAAAAACATTATTTAATTTATGATGAAAAAACCATTGTGTCATGCGAAAATTCATTACTTCATGTGGAGAATAATCCTAAAAGATGAGGCCCGCATGGCTATGGTGTTAATGTTGTATAAATATGAATTGACTAATATTCGAAGTAATGATAGCCATATGCATGAAACAATATATGACTTGAGAATACCCTAATCTAGTATGTGATAACGCATTAACTCAAACTTATAAATTAATAGACTATTGTGTATCAATCACATGAATGTAGTACAAATCAAATTTCGCATGTTCGACTATATATGTTTCCTAATCCTAAATAATAAAGAAATCATAAAGGAAAAATGAATAAAATAATTTAAGCATAAATCTATTTTTGGATAGAGAAAACGTATACATATTAATTCAATAAAAAACCTACTTCTGTATCCAGTTTGTAAGGTAATCGGATTTGCCACCAATCATAGCAATTTTTAAGTGTGATTGGCTACCTAAATTTTAATTTATTTTATTTTATTACCAACCTGAAGTCAAGAGCATGTGAGGTCTTTGGTCCTAAATTAGGAAATAAAGTAAATATAAACCATTAAAAGTAGGTTCATGGGTTTGTTTATGCATGGGAAATTTGTTAGACATCCCACAACATCGGTTTAATAAAGATTATAGTACTTCATCTTTTTACACACATGCACAAGAAAATACATTGCTATCAGTAGAGTTCAGTTCAATTATTTCTAGACAACGCATAGATATCACTTCATTTCAAGAATTAGAATCTCATTTCCACAATAATTTTGCATTAAGACAATTTTTCTTTAGCAAAAAATCAGTCTTGTGAATCACAAGAATCAGCCTTATCTCTTTTAATCAAAATTATTCAAGTTTTTCACTATTTGGTATTAGTTCTCTAGAAGAATCAAAATTATTATTATTATTATTATTATTATTATTTCAATTCAGCCTTCATACCTAAAAGTACAAGTACAGCTAAAATTGGTCCTTTAGACATGTTTCGCTGCAACCTTGGTTGCAACTATTTCCTGCATAATAATGATGTGTTAAGCTGTTAAATAGACACTTGTCCAAAAATTTCTCTTTAAGTGTTTCAAGATTTGTGCAATGTGGCAAATTATTTCTGTGAGTTCCACTTTTACTTTATTAGATATGATCTCCACCATTGATTTTCTTTAAAAAAAATAAAAATAATGATTTATGTAGGAATTGCTATACCCAAGGTTACAGCAAATCTTTGCCCAAAACAAAATCCGTAGAGGTATTTTGGTAGGAAAACTCTCTCTCTCTCTCTCTCCAAAGTAATTTGATTGAAAGAGGACAATGTCACCTTAAAGATTACAAAATAGAAATTCTACTCTAATCTAATCTAAGTGTATATATGTGTAAAGCTCATTTTTGAAGACTTGAATCCTAACCCTTGCCTCCCACACCCCACAAGCACTTATACTTGTAAAGTGATCATTGTGCCAAGGGTGCACGGTGATGATTACGTGTAAGTTAAACGAGTAGATGTTTCATGTTTGTTAATTAAACAAAAGAGAAATCGCTGGTATTGGTTGATGTCCTAATAGGGAATTTCTATAATAATAACAATTGGTTTCAAAACCTTTTCTACTCAAACACGTTTCTTGGATGTAGCATTGTCGGAAAGTTTAGGAATAACGTATAAACTATAAAGCCAATTTTGTAGGCGTCAAATAATATAAAAGCATCAAAAAAATATTGAGTCTGTTTATAGGAAGCAAGGCTAGTCGTGCACTCTCTGCCCTCTACTGCCAATATCTTTCGTTTGACAACTAGTCAACTAGGACATTCGTGTACGGTATCCTACCAAATACCCCGTTATAAGGCCCTCTCTCTTCTTCCTTTTTTTGGTCCATAATAAACGGCTATGCTTTCCTTTTTCTTTGCTTTTTTTTAGATAGGATAGCATTTTATCCTAACAGCCTACTCTATAATGATTGTTTTTTGGGAATGACTTGTGTTTAGTGGCCAGTTCTACTGGACACGTTGCGACTTGTGATGCGGATATATGTCCAATTTTAGACACGTATCCGTATCCCAACATGTCTAATGAAACTAGTTATTGGACACAAGTGCCACCCTTGTTTTTTACCATTAAGCCAAAACACCAATTGATTTAAGAAGTAAACGGGTTCCAACCATAAGGGCTATACTCTCCTAGGAGTGGTATCATCTATAACAATATATGCAACGTCACTCTACATCTATAGCATAAGATTTCTTAGAGTTATCGGGCTTTGCTCATATGAGTGAAATTAAGAGTACTGCTATTTAGTTTGGGCTTTATCCATGTACTTGAAGTTGGGACCACTGCTACATAGTTTGGTACCTCTAGAAAGTGAAGCCTGGGTTATCTAAAAGGATCTTTTCCATCAGAGCATAAAAGAAGCTCATCTGACCATCAGCAAGAGTCTCCTTAAGAAAATTTCGATGATGTTTTATTGCTTTTAAGAATTCAAGCTTGGGTCGAGGGCCTCAAGGCAGCCAAAATAAAACATCAAATTTAGGAGTTAGATTCCAGAATCGGAATAAAGTTTGAATATTGCAGAATCCGAATAACATTGTAATATTAGCATTCTTAACGTAAGGTGCTGGTCTAGTGGTTTTCAAGTCTCATGTCATCATCCATGAGGTCTTGGATTCAAAGTCCCTAAACAACACCTTTGAACCACTCCCAAGACTGTCGTTTACTTTTGTTTGTCTCTCATCTTATTCATGACCAGCAGACTGCTAGAGATTTGGATAAATCCCTCTCATCATGTATTCAGAGGGAAAAACAATTCTCATGGTTAGCTTTAGACTAATCCACCTGCTCATAGAAATATCTTGTGATAATGTTTGTTGATTATATTTTCTAAAAATCAAAATTATGACTACTGAAACCTTCCATTTGCCACATGAAATTTCCAGTGTCTGATTTTCTAAAATGGACATAATTAAAGCTTCCTGAGAAGTCATAGGTTAAGCATTTAAAACTTCAAATCAATAATGTAGGTTGCGTATAGAGTGAAGACTGTAGGTTTTGTTATCTAGGCATGTAATCATATGATTAAACCTTTATCAACAAGGCTATAACTAAAGAAGTTTGCTATGAAAGTTCTACACGAGCATGTGAAGTAAATATGTACAAGAAGACAATAAAGGAGCTTCTCATGAGGGATACATACATCATGACATTGCAGTGACTTCAGCTCAAATGATTTTATTTTGACGTTAACTAAGTACAAGGTAAATAAAGACAGATTACGTTATTCATCAAAAAATAAATAAATAAAGACAGATTATGTTAATAAATTAAAGATGAATGGTTACCACTTACAAGTTATGACTTTCTACTAAGTTGGCACAAGTACCTGATTTCAATCCTCTCACTTGCCTCTTAAAGGTTGTACTATAATCCTCAAAGTCCTCAATGTAACCTGGGGGATCGAGCTGAATTCGCTTCTAAGATAACTTCTTTCCATTTCTCAATCTAGTGAAACAATTTGAGTTGATTTACTTCAATTATATATCAAGACATTCTAGTACTGGGCTAAATGTCCATAGTTCTTTAACTGACTCATGATATCTTCCAGCAACTTGTATATCTCTTTACTCTTTGGGTGCGATTTGCCGCCCTTGCGGAACTCATGGACCACACCATCAAGTTCAATTGAACTACACCCAGGAGTCTTTTTCATGTTTTTTCCTTTCATTGCCTTTCTCAACTTCAATGCATCTCTCCATTTATTTGAAGATGAATATATATTTGACATGAGTATATATGCACCATCTCTTTCTGGCTCTACCTCTAAAAGTTTTCTCATTACACTTTCTCCAAGCTCAACTTTCCCATGGATTCTACAGGCTCCCAATAGTGCCCCCAAAACAAAGGCATCAGGCTCAATTGGCATGTTTTTGATAAACTCCTCCGCCTCATTTATCAATCCTGCACGTCCTAAAAGGTCAACCATGCAGCCATAATGCTCTGTTTGAGGTATGAGATTGTACACACTTGACATTTCCTCAAAATACTTCTGGCCTTCTGCCACAAGGCCTGCATGACTACATGCTGAGAGGACACCTATAAATGTCACCTCATCTGGTTCTATGCCCACTATAGGCATCTCAGAGAAAATAAATAATGCCTTCTCTGCTTCCCCATGCATAGCTAACCCAACAATAATGGCAGTATATGAATATACATCTCTGTTTTTCATTCCTTGAAACACCCTAAATGCTTGGTCTATACTTCCACACTTTGCATACATATCCACAAGTGCATTTCCTATATACCCATCTGCCTTAATCCAATTCTTGTCAATATACGCATGAACCCACTTCCCCAACTCAAGTACTCCTAGATTGGCACAAGAATTTAAAACCCCAACTAAAGTAACATCGTCCGGCTTAAGACCTATGTTTTGCATCTTCCGAAAGACATCCAGTGATTCCTTAAATTTGCCTTGATGAGCCAAGCCTGATATCATGGAGTTCCAAGAAACCACATTCCTAAAAGGCATCTCATCAAACAACTTACAGGCAAAGTCAGCATCTCCACAGTTCAAATACATATTAACCAATGCATTCCCAACAAAAACATCCGAATTCACCTCATTATCACGCGTATAATCATGTATCTTTCGCCCCAATTCCAAATCACCCAATTTAGAACATGCAGAAAGCACAATGACCAATGTCATCTCGTCTGCTCTTAAATTTGAATCACACATCTCAAAAAACGCTGCCACGCCTTCCCTCAAGAACCCCATTTTTACATATCCCTGAATAAGCGTGGTCCACGAAACCAAGTCCCTCTGAGGACTTCCATCAAACAGCTTCTGAACAGCTTTAATAACCCCACAAACAGCATACAATCTCATCAATGTATTCTTTACATACACAATGGATAAGAGCATCCCTGTCTTGATGCAATGCGCGTGAATTTGCTCGCCTTCTCGTAGCGCCTGAGACTGCGCACATGCCTTAAGAACATATGGAACAGTATAATTATCAGGAACGAGGCCTTTGATGAGCATTTCACGAAATAATGCCACGGCTTCGAGTGAGAAAGAGCTGTTCTGGGCACTTGAAAGCGCTTTTATAGCGTTGTTGTAGAGGATGACATGTGGGTTTTCCAAGTTTGTTAGAATAGAGCGAAAATAGGTGAGGTTTGCACCAAAGGAAGAAGAGGAAGTAGTGCATAGAGAGATGAGCTTGGGATATATGAGCTGTGGGGCTCGGAGACGGAGAGAGCTGGTTTTGATGAGGAATGCATGGATTTGTTTGAGTTGGGTTATTGTTTTGCATGATTTTAGCCTGTCAAGGACCCATAATTCTTGAGAATTCATGTCATAGGCATAGGAATAGGCATCTCGATATTGGACTCTGCAGGGGCCTATAATTTGGGAGTTCATGTCATAGTCAAACTTTTTCCCTGCAATAAAAATAAGCCACCACCGAACGGGTGTGGCTTGGTGACAAGAAGAGTTCTTCCGTCGCTTCATATGATACTTGATAGAATTTGAATGGTTCGAGCAATAGCGATTTAATGAATGCATTGTACCCACGATAATAACCTCATCAAAGCCCCAGTAGCACACATGGTATTACTTTTATTCACGTGAGGTTCTAGAGTTCATTCAGAATAGTATTAATTTTGATCATCGTTGGGTGGTGCCTAAAGTGGGGTGCAATGGTGGTTTGGTTCTTTATTGGAGGTCTACGATCAATTTGACTATAGAAGGATCAGATAAAAATTTTATTGATGCTGTTATTGACAAAGGTTTGGAAGGTGAATGGCGTTTAACCGGTTATTATGGTGAGCTGAAAACAGCAAGGCGGTTTGAAGCTTGGGATAAGCTTAGGAGGTTGAATTCAAATCCGGAGAGGCCATGGCTGTGTTGTGGCAATTTCAATGAAATTATTAGACAAGATGAAAAATTGGGAGGAGCAACTTGATCCCATAACCAGATGCAACAATTCAGAGATATGATTGATGAGTGCGGCTTTATGGATTTGGGCTTTCTAGGTCCAAAATATACATGGAGTAGACACTTCAAAAATGGTAATTCAATATGGGAAAGACTGGATAGATGTTTGGCAACAGACAGTTGGTTTTTGAAGTTTTTGGGAACAAAGGTGTACCATCATTGTTGTGATTCATCAGACCATAGCCCTCTTCATATTGTTTCTTCGAGTATTGATCCTCCTACCCGGAAAAAATTATTTCGATTTGCAGAGATGTGGCTGTCACATTCGGGGTGTGAGGAAGTGGTGCAGGCAGCATGGACTAGTGTTGGGGAGCTTGGGTTTGCTGATTCTATTCTAGCCAAAGTAGACAAGTGTGGGAAAGATTTAGGGTGGTGGAACAAAAATGTTTTTGGTAGCGTGAGAAAGGAATTGGATTAGTTGAAGAATCTAGCTAAGGTCAAAACTGAAGCCATGGCTAGTGGTAACAACCATCAGATTAGGCAATTAAAAAGGGAGATTGAGGTGTTGTTGGAGAGAGAAGCTATTATGTGGGCTCAAAGATCAAGGATACTATGGGCAAGGCAAGGGGATAGAAATACCATATATTTTCACAGTTGTGCTACAAGGAGATATAGGAAAAATATGATTGAGAGAATTAGGGATGAGGAGGGTAGATGGAGGGACCAACCGAATGATATATCCACAGTTCTGGTAAATTATTTCAAAAACTTATTTACCTCAACTGAACACATTATGCCCCAAGATGTATTATCATGTGTACATGCTATTATTGATGATGAGATGAATGCCGCTCTAAGTAAAGAATTTGATGAAAAAGAAGTGGAGGAGGCTTTACAATAAATGGCACCACTCAAAACTCTTGGACCCGATGGAATGCCTCAACTCTTCTACCAGCATTGTTGGGGCACAGTAAGGAAGGATGTTACTACATCCATTCTAGCTTGGTTGAACTTAGGTACCCTACCTTCCCCCCTTAACCACACTTTTATTACTCTCATTCCTAAAACAAATAAGCCAGAATATGCTCATCAATTCTGCCCAATTAGTCTTTGCAATGTGCTATACAAAATCTATTCCAAAGTTTTGGCCAACCGGTTGAAAAAATTATTGCCCTTTATTATAACTGAACACCAATCAACTTTTACAAAGGATAGACTAATTTCTAACAATATCCTTGTAGCTTTTGAAACCCTTCATAGTTTGCAAAATTTTAAGTCAAGTACTCATGGTTTTATGGCTATCAAATTGGACATGAGTAAGGCTTATGATCAGGGTAGATTGGGGTTTCTTGGAAAAATTGATGAGGCAAATGGGTTTCAATGAAAGGTGGATCCAATTGACTATGGGGTTTGTAAATGTTTCCTATTCAGTGTTGGTGAATAGAGAGCCTTGTGGGATGATATTGCCTACCCGTGGGATAAGACAAGGTGACCTACTATCACCTTTTCTTTTTCTACTATGTACTGAAGGCCTAAATGGGCTATTCAAGAGAGTTGAAAATAATGGAGAAATACATGGTTTTTCACTATGTAGGAGAGGGCCCAAACTAACCATTTGCTTTTTGGAGATGATAGTCTTCTCTTTTACAAGGCAACCATAGAAGAATGTGGCAAGGTACTGGAGATTTTGAATATGTATGAAGAAGCATTGGGGCAAAAAATCAATAGAAGCAAAACGGGATTATTCTTTAGTAAGTGCACCCCAAGAGAAATGAAACATGAAATAAAGGTGGCTTTTGGTGTTCAGGAAATCATGCAGTATGAAAAGTACTTGGGTCTTCCTTCCTTTGTCAGAAAAAGGAAAAAGGCAAGTTTCAACTACATCAAGGAGAAAATATGGAGGAAGTTACAAGGATAGGAGGGTAAATTGCTCTCTCAAGCTGGTAGGGAAGTGTTACTAAAGTCAGTTATACAAGCTATCCCTACCTACACAATGGGTTGTTTTAAATTTCCCATTGGATTGTACCATGAAATTGAAGCCCTAATTAAAAAATTTTGGTGGGGTCAACGTGGTGGCCGTAGAAAGATTCATTGGGTTAAGTGGGAGGACATGACAAAATTCAAAACAGTGGGTGGAATGGGTTTTAGAGATTTAGCACTATACAATGACTCTCTACTAGCAAAGCAAGCGTGGTGCCTTTTGCACAACACAACATCTCTATTCTATAAGGTGTTTAAGGCTCGTTTTTTCCCAAACTCTACAATCATGGAAGCAACCGACTCAAGAATGGGGTCTTGTGCGTGGAAGAGTATTCTTAGAGGAAGGGATATTTTTCAAAGGGGTGCAAGATGGAGGGTTGGAAATGGAGAAAATATAAATATATGGCAACAACGGTGGCTGCCTAGAAAACACCTAACAAACCTCCCAACATGTCCTATACAAGACTTTGAAAATGCTATTGTGTCTTGCTTGATTGATCAAACCACAAGGCAGTGGAGGGCAGATTTGGTGGATGGGTTATTCGTGGAGGAAGATGCTGAATTAATCAAGTCCATGTCGTTGAGTCTTGTGGATGCAGAGGATGTGATATTCTGGTTGTACACAAACAATGTTGTCTATACATGTAAATCGGGTTACTGATTCCTCAAAGAAGAAGCTGAAATGGAAGCCACTAACGAGGTTCCTCCTCTACGAGACAAACATGTGTGGAAAGCTATGTGGTCGATGCAAGTACCACAGAAGGTTAAGATGTTTATATGGAGAGCTTGTCGAAATGCCATGCCGACAAAACAAGCCCTGATGAGACACACAATCATTGGTAATTCAATCTGTGATTGTTGCCAAGCTGAAGTTGAAGACCCACTCCATGCCTTGTGGACTTGCACCAAGCTTGACACGGTCTGGGCAGATTAAGCTTTATGGGAGTTCCGATATTCCGTGGGTTTTGCAGACTTTAAAGACTTGGTTTCATGGATAATAGCAGAGGGTAAGCAGCTGGATCTTTTTGCAGTAACCGCATGGTCAATTTGGAATCAAAGAAACAAGGCTCGGGTACAAGCTTATGCTAGTGACCTTCATCAGATTGCCGCTGCTGCTAGAATCAATTTGGACGAGTTTCACATGACAAGACAGGGCTGGAGCTTCAGAGGCAATGTGCAGTCCGATTAGCACAAAACTAGTGGCTTCCTCCTCCAATGGACATGGTGAAAATAAATTTTGATGGAGCAACGTGTCCAAAAAAGAAGAAGGCTGGTATAGGAGTAGTGGCTCATGATGTAAATGGCTTGGTGTTGGCCTCATGTGCAAAGATAAAACACCAACCTTACAAGGTAGTGGAGATTGAATCCTTGGCAGCAGCAACGACACTATCCCTTGCAACAGATCTTGGTTTTCGACGTGTTATTTTGGAGGGACATTCAATGGAAGTGATACAAGCTTTGCGAGAGAATTTACAGCCCCTAACACCTATGGGTTTACTGATTGAGGATGTCAGAAGGTTTTCCCAAAACTTTGATGAATTGTTATATTCTCATGCTAAAAGAGATGGCAATGTTGTCGCTCATAGTTTGGCTAAATATGCTCTAAGCATACCAGCTTTTTTAGTGTGGATAGAGGATGTTCCATCACACATTTTTCCTATTGTACAAGCTGATTTAGCACATTAACATTAATAAAGTTCAGTTTTTTCCCCCCTAAAAAAAAAAAAGAATGTAATTAAGACTCAAATTCATGCCATTTTCTTTTTTCTATTCCAAAGAGATAGATTTCCCATTAATATAATAAGGTATCTTATTATGGTTGAATTTTTTAATAAAATAAATAGAGACTATTTGTAAAACTCTTAATTTAGGACAACAAATGTCACCAGTTGAATCACTATTTTTTAAGAGACAATTAACACGGTCTACACTTGTTCATCTGGGCAGATCTCCACGTAGCAAATCTTTAACACATTTTTGTGCAAAAAACACAATGCAGTGTTATCAATTGGCAACTTCATCTTCAAATTTCTTTATGTGGCCAATGAATTGAAAAAGGCCTTTGTTATTTACCCGTAATTAACGATATACGATTCTATCTTTTAATATATATAACTAAAAACTAAATGGAACAAAATGCTTTGAATGATCTTAGTAAACCTCATTTTTATCTTTTCGGTGCAAGAAATGCCACAATATATATATATATATATATATATTGATAAGTGTAATTCTTGAAGTCGAGGGGATGGACCTATTGTATCTGACAACTTTGTTAACGCACCTGTAAATGATTCCATAAAATTGACAGTCCATCTCGAGGCTGATGAGTGCGCTTCAAGATCATCTATGCATAGACGAGACGACTAGAAGGCATAGACGGAATGGGAAGTTGATGGGATGAAGTTGATGGGTCCAGCATGTCTTTTACTTGGGCCCCACGTATGAGTGTACCTTGCGCCCCACGACAAACCCTAATCAAGAAGACTCTTATAAGGAAAGGATTCCGCAAAATACACGAATTAAAGAGAATCTCTCCCACAAGGAAACATATTCTTAGCCAAGGAACAGGTGTTAACCCTATGCTACTATAAAAACTCCAAAACCTTCACAAACTAAGGTACGTATAATTCCCTCAGCTCTGGCACTCTAGAGTTGTGAAAAGTTCTCTAACTTAACTTTCGGAGGGTCTTTAGCTAGTACCACACCGATACTCTCCTAGGGTCTTCTTTGTTTTTGTTTTGTAGGTGTTGTCTTGAGCAGGAACGGACCTACAGTAGGGCAAGGGGTGCCATTGCCCCCCCCCCCCCCCCCCCCCCCCACAAAAAAAGCTAGTAAATATATATGTGTGTGTGTTGAAATTTTTATTTTCATCCTAATAGCCCCCTCCCCCACCCTAAAAAAAAAAAAAAAAAAAAAAAAAAACTGGTATACAAATGCAATTTGAAAAAATAACCGACTAACTCATCCAAAATAATAATAATAATAATTGACAAATTAAAACTACAAAATAAAAAATAAATATGGATTGAACCTAAATTACAATTCTCAAATTTTTACCCTAACCTCACTCTTCCTCCACTCAACCTCATCAACGCCTCCATCACTGCTGCTGCTGTTCTTTTCCTCATATAAGATTTGGGTGTTGTTGTTGCTGCTGCTCTTTTCCTCAGATTAGATCTGGACTTGCTACTGCTGCTCCTCCTCAGATCACAGTCAGACATGAGTCTAGTAAATCTAAGAAATTTCTCTCCTCTTTCAAGTTCATATTTTTGTTTTGTTTTGTTTTGTTTTGGTTTTTGGTTTTTGGTTTTTGTTTTTTTTTTTTGTTTGTCTTGTTCTACTTTAGTCGATTAGATCTCTGCCCTCTGCTTTTTTTTTTTTTTTTTTAAATGAACTATTGTGTTTGTGATTGTGGCTTTTTAGTTTTTATGGACTAGTCACTGGTGTGTTGTGTCATGTGTGGACCGTAGACTAGTTTGTGGTTGTGGCTTTGTATTGAGTAATGTGTAATTGAGGCTTTTTGTGTGGACCGGTCACATGTGTGGCACCACTTGGAGTAGGACGTGAGTGCTAAATTGACAGAATGGTGATAGTGAATTTGAATTTGTGAGACTAGTCTTTGATGAGTCATAAGAGACTGTTTTGTGAGACCAATTGACCAAAGTCTTTGGTTTGATTGTTTTCATGTTTTGGTTTTATCAAAATTTTTGTCTTTTCTCATTTTGTGTGATGTGGTTAATATTAATAATATATATGAATTTGTGAATTTTATCTTTGTCACTTTGTGTGATGTGACTAATATTAGTAATATATACTCCCTCCGTCCCACTTTATTTGTCCTCTATTCCATTTTGAGATGTCCCAAAATATTGTCCTGTTTCTAAAAATAAAAGTTATTAGTTTACTAATGTTCCTATTATACCCCTAAGCCTCATTAAGAATAACTCATTTTAAAAAAAGCTGATAAATTTATTTAAGGATAGTTTTGTAAACTTATACATTTTTATAAGGCAGACAAGACAATAAATGATGTTCCCTTAAAATATTTGACTTTTCAAACAGGACAAACAAAGTGGGATGGAGGGAGTATAAACTAGTACTTGTCTGTTTGTGATTATTTTGGTTTTAGATTTTTTTTTTTTGAAAAGTCCCTTTTTTTTAGTTGGTGTATAGAACTATGAAATATGGAAATAATGAAACATTTTTTTTTTTTTTGATTTGTAGATCATGAGTAAGTCCACTACAATATTAAATTTTTTAAAAAAAGAAAAAATCTAAATAATTCTGAAGTCATAGTTGATGATACAAGATTGTCGACATTTTTATAATATCAAATGTTTAAGAAACACTTATTTTATATGTAGTATTTTGTTGAATATGAAATAGATGTTAATTTTTATTTTCATAAAAAAAAAAAAAAAATTGTTTTAAGCTTTGGCCCCTCCAGGTTCAAATCCTGGTTCCGTCCTTGATCTTAAGCACATGAGGACTGTGTGACTTATTGGTAATTTTTCGGCATCATCATATATATATATATATATATTTTGGTAATAACGGAAACTTCATTGAAAGCTAAAGAGAAAGGTTGTTAGACATATAATGTCTATTATAGTAAATGTCCAGATTATCTATATACATTAAAAGCAAAACATCAGAACGAGGATTATCTAAGAATACAAATTCCTCAGCTTGTCTTACACCCTTCTTGCAGGTGCATCAACACACTTATTAACTTTTCTATACCAATGTTTGATCTTCTTCTTGGGTACGTAGGTGACTAAGAAGGTCCTGCAATCATCAACTAGAATAGTAAATTTACCAAGAGTTTCAGCACAGCTATTGAATGGCAAAGTATCACTAAGCATACTTTTACAAAACCTAGGCTAGAAAAAGTGGTTAATAGGAAAATTGTATAACCCACCATAGGCTATCTGGATGATGAGCTCCTTAGTCTAGACTTTGGAGCATAATGTAAATTCAAAAGTCTCAGGTTTAATCCTCCCCCCAAAAAAATTATTGGTCCATGAGGTTTTTATAGCTTCTCATGAATAGATAGTAAAATATGAGGTCTATGGAGCTTTTAGAAAGTCTCGTAGATATGGAGTGAAATAGTCTCATGTGGCAAAACTAGTTATGATGTTGATGGATATATTTCAATGGAAAAATGGCATGGTAGGCCCTTCACTAGAGCAAATATTAATGACTTAAAATTCGTACAAATTGCATTATCATACTCTGACAAAGGCCGTTTGTCACACAAAAAAAAAAAAAAAAAAAAAAAAAAAAAAAAAAATTAACGAAGGCCTATACCATCATCCATTGAAATATATATAATCATAAGCATAACAATTAATTTTTTTGGCACAACATGTAGAAAATAAATGAGCAAAAATGGGCTTTTGCCCCTTTCGCCCAAAAGATGTAGCAAAATGCCCCTATTTTGAAACTATCTAGCAAAATGCCGTTGTTTTGAAACTCGATTTTTAGAAAATTGAGTTATATAGGCAATCAAACTAAAAAAAAAAAAAAAAATTATGGAACTTGAGTTCCATGTGAATTTTTCTAAATAACTCGATTTTCATTAAATTGAGTTTTACATTGAAACTCAATTTTCTAAAAATCAAGTTTCAAAATAAGGACATTTTTCTAGGTAGTTTCAGAACAGGACTATTTTGTTACATCTTTTGGGCGAAAGGGCAAATGCCCATTTTGGCTAAATGTTAAATATATTGCTTCAAATAATATCTAAAGGATGACATTTGCACTACATATTAAAAAAAAAAAAAGTAAATAAATTGTTACAAATACTAAAGGAATAGATTTGAAGAGTGTGGGGACCGGCCCAGAATAACAGGTTGGCTGGGCCTTGGCCCGTCCGAGGACCATTCTGTCCGAGGAGACATCGTGGCCCAGAATCCTTGCTCAGGCCCACGGGAGCAAGGAGAGCACGTCCGAGGAGTAATTCCTCCTCGGACGTTCCAAAGTCCAGGTCAACGATGCATCCCAGCTACTGTAGCCCTCACTCCAAACACGTAAAAAGAAAGGAGACCCAAAATATCCCAGCAAAGGCTGTCACTACCACATTAAATGCACCACAACTACTCTCCTGGCCACATTAATGAAGAGAAGACCCCTGAACAGTGCTACCTTAGTCACTGCAACTCACAAAGAACTGGTAAGGGCGTCTGATGGGACAGGTGCTCAAGTAGGGGTTTGGATGATCAACAAGTGTAAGGCCTAGATGATAAAAGAGGGTCTATATAATATGCAAGAGTCCCTCAAGAGAAGGGGACGGGAAAAACGGGAGAGAGAGTGAACAGAGGAGCGAAGTTTCATTGTACGCATACGTGCCCATGAATAAAATTCCCCCCTTCACATCCACTTTCTTGATTCGTGTTTCTATATCTCTTGAGTCCATGCAATGAACCGTTTAATCCAACTGTGACCGAGTTCTTCAACCCACACTCTACAAAAATTCATTGTGTGGGACCTCTTGGGCCAAGGCTTGACCGTCCAGGACCGGGTCAACTAAAATTGTGTCCCTACAATTGGCGCCGTCTGTGGGAAGAACTAAAGTATCAGTAAGCGCGACGGTCGAGCATGGCAGAGCTAGGTCCACACCAGGAGAACCCTCACCAGGCTAACCCTCAACAGATAGAACCCATTGAGTCCCAGCGACAAAATAACCCTACCAACCCAGGCGGCAGAGAGAATCGTGAGGGAAGCGTGCATACTACCCAGACGAGCCAGAGTCACACCTAGATAGGCAGTCACGTGTCCTAGAGGCGAAACAGTCATCAGGCCATGCAGCGAGAGATAGATGACTTGAAAAGGAAGTTACGACGTGTACAGCGAAAGCGATCTCCCTCTAGCTCAGATGAGTCCTCTAATGGGGAGGACGCGAGTTATCGACAGAGGTCGAGAACCCCCCCAAGTGAAACCTCTTCTTACGAGAGGGAACCACGCCCTGTACGAAAATATGAGAGCCCGTCTAGCAAGGGTTCAGGAAACGATGCTATGAATAAGGCGCTAGACCAGATTTCAAGATCACCTTTCATGTACAGAATTGAAGGGGCTAAGTTGCCTCGACTCTTTAATCAACCAACGTTCGCCATCTATAACGGCCGAGCAGACCCAGTGGAGCACGTGAGTCAGTTTAACCAGAAAATGGCTATCTACTCGCAAAATGAAGCCCTGATGTGCAAAGTCTTCCCATCGACGATGAGGTGGTTCAACAGCCTGAAGACAAATTCCATATGCTCATACAAGCAGCTCACTCAGGCTTTCTGCTCCCGCTTTATTACAAATAGCAGAGTCTCTCGACCCCTCAGTTCGCTATTGTCCTTGTCCATGCATGAGGGAGAGACCCTAAAAGCATATTCGGATAGATATTGGGAGATGTATAACGAGTTAGATGAGAACCATGATAATGTTGCTATCAGCACATTCAAAAGCGGTCTCCCCACCGAGCATGGCTTAAGGAAATCTCTCACTGGTAAACCAGTTGCCAACGTTCATCAGTTGATGGATAGGATCAACAAATACAAAAGGGTGGAAGAAGATCAGTTACAAGGAAAGGGAAAGGAGAAGATCATTCCCCCCAAAGCGAATGATTTCAGGTCGGAACGATATAACCATAACCAGCTGAGGAGGGATTTTTTGAGACAGGCTGGACAGAGTAACATGCAAACGGTGAATGCCGTGTTCAGGGAGCCAGTGCAACAAGTGCTGGAGAAAGTAAGGAACGAACCCTTCTTCAGATGGCTGGGAAAGATGGCTGGGTAAGACAACGAGCTTAGCAACCAACCACCTCGGCAGGGTAAGACAACGAGCTTGCCGAGGAGATAAGGTGTGAAAGTTTAGAAAACTTTATCGTCGACGACGACCTGGAGAGATTTTTCCAAGTCGGCTCCGAGTTGCCTCCTGAAGAAAAAGATGAGCTGGTCGGATTCCAGAGAAGAAATGTTGATGTGTTTGCGTGGGATGCTTACGACGCCTCGGGGGTTGACCCTAGCCTTATTTGTCACCACTTGAATGTTAACCCATCTTCTATTCCAAAGAAACAACCACCCCGACATCCCTCACAGGAGCACGCCAGTGCCCTTAGAAATGAAGTGATGAAACTAAAAAAGGTAGGAGCTATTAAAGAAGTTTTTTACCCCGAATGGCTGGCAAATACGGTGGTGGTGAAGAAGAAAACGGGGAAGTGGAGAGTCTGCATGGACTTCACGGACCTAAATAAGGCGTGCCCGAAGGATCCATTTCCCTTACCTCGAATTGACCGATTGGTGGATGCAACTGTGGGCCACCCTCGAATGAGTTTCCTGGACGCCTTCCAGGGCTATCATTAGATACCCCTTGCATTAGAGGATCAGGAGAAGACAGCTTTCATGACACCCATCGGAAACTATCACTATAAGGTGATGCCGTTCGGACTAAAGAACGCAGGGTCAACCTACCAAAGGATGATGACCAGGATGTTCGAGCCACAGCTGGGCAAAGTCATTGAGGTTTACATAGACGATATGGTTGTAAAAAGTAAAATGGTGTCCGAGCACGTGAAAGACCTTGAAATCATCTTTGCTATCTTAAGGGAGCACAAGTTGCGACTCAATGCTTCCAAGTGTTCATTCGGGGTCGGGTCTAGGAAATTCTTAGGTTATATGGTAACCCACAGGGGAATAGAAGTAAGTCTCGATCAAATCAAAGCAATTAACAGCCTACAGGCTCCTCGGAATCCAAAAGAAGTACAGAAGCTCACTGGCATGATCGTAGCATTAAACCGGTTCATATCACGATCTGCAGATCGATGTCGACCTTTCTACCTCTTGATAAATAAGTGGAAAGGGTTTGAATGGTCGGAGGATTATGTCTGGGCCTTCCAGCAACTTAAGGAATACTTGTCGCGACCACCCATCATGTCCAGCCTTGAGGCAAACGAGGTACTATTTGCGTATATAGCCGTAGCTCCCCATGTTGTAAGTCTGGTACTGATACGGGATGATAATGGGGTGCAGGGATCGGTTTACTACGTAAGCAAATCATTACATGAGGCCGAAGTGCAATACTTACCTTTGGAAAAAGCAATTCTGGCGATAGTACACGCCACACGGAAGCTCCCTCACTACTTTCAGGCGCATACGGTCATCGTTCTAACCCAGCTTCCCCTTCGAGTGGTGCTTCGAAGCGCCGACTACATAGGAAGGATCGCCATGTGGAGTGCGCTTTTGGGGGCCTTTGATATTAAATATATGCCCAGACCCTCCATCAAAGGTTAAGTACTCGCAGACTTAGTCGCGGAATTTGCTGAACCCTCTGTAGAAACAATAACCGAGAAGAAAGACATGGATGAAAAATCGGTTGGTACAATTTCAGCAAGGGGGACCTTGCGGTGGAAGGTCTATGTCGATGACGCGGCCAACCAGAGAGGATCTGGAGTTGGGATAGTTTTAATATCGCCGGACGGTGCTGCCATTGAGAAATCAATGAGACTCGGGTTCTCGGCTACGAACAACGAGGCCGAGTACGGAGCCTTACTTCAAGGGATGACGATGGTTCAAAGATTGGGCGGAAGGGTAATGGAAGCATTCTCGGACTCTAAATTGGTCATTGGCCAAGTGATGGGTGAGATGGAAGCTAGAGATGCTAGAATGCAAGAGTATCTCGGACGAGTCAAATGCCTACAGTCGAGTTTTGAATCCTTCAATTTGACGCAAGTTTCCAGGAGTGCGAGCACCCATGCAGACTCGTTGGCCACTCTCGCCACATCCTTGGCGCATGATCTGCCGCGAATGATCCTTGTCGAAGATCTAGTCCAAGCGAGTCCATTAGAAGAGACCCGGCTCAGGTCCATTAGATTAGAAAGAATCCCAACTGGATGGATCCTATAAAGAACTTCCTCAAAGACGACACCTTACCAGAGGGAAAATTGGAAGCCGAGAAGATACGGAGGAATGCTCCTCGGTTCTGGTTATCGGAGGACCACAAACTATATCAGCGCTTCTACTCTGGGCCGTACCTACTTTGCATACATCCAGAAGAATCCGTGTCCTTACTTGAAGAGTTACATGAGGGGATTTGTGGAACTCACACCGGAGGGAGGTCGCTAGCACACAGGGCGCTCACCTAAGGGTACTGGTGGCCGAACATGCAAAGAGAGGCCCAAGAATACGCAAAGAAGTGTGATCAGTGCCAGAGATTTGCCCCAAATATCCACCAACTCGGAGGGGTCCTCAACCTCCTCTCCAGCCCCTGGCCGTTCGCTCAATGGGGTCTTGATATTGTCGGTCCTTTCCCTAAAGCTGCAGGGAACAAGCGATACATAATAGTTGGAACCGATTACTTCAACAAATGGGTGGAGGCTGAACCTTTGGCCAACATTAGGGACGTGGATGCCCAGAAATTCATCTGGAAGAACATTATTACTCGCTTTGGAACTCCCCACACACACATCTCGGACAACGGTCTCCAATTTGATAGCAAGAACTTCAGGGAGTATTGCCGCGAGTTTGGGATCACTAACCGATACTCCACTCCCGCCTACCCCCAAGGAAATGGACAAGTCGAGGCCGTGAACAAGGTCATAGTGAATGGACTGAAAAAGAGGCTGGATGAGGCAAAGGGGAGATGGGTGGAAGAACTCCCACACGTCTTATGGACCTATCGGACAACGCTGCGACGGTCAATCGGTGAAACCCCCTTTTCGATGACCTATGGGGCTGAGGCCGTGCTCCCAATCGAGAACAGCTTTCCCACACTGAGGTCTGAATCCTTTACCCCAAACAATAACGACGAGTTATTGGGGAGAAGTCTAGACTTAGCCGAGGAAAGAAGGGAAAAAGCAATGATCCATATGGCCTATTACCATCAGAAGCTGAGACAAGGATATAATGCAAATGTTAAACTGTGACCTTTAGGTCCAGGTGATCTCGTGATGAGAAAGATTCTCGGCAGCGCAAAAAACCCCTCTTGGGGCAAGCTGGGGCCCAATTGGGAAGGACCGTATCGCATCACATCTGTGGCCGGAATAGGTGCTTATTATATAGAAGATTTGGATGAAAAAACTGTACCTCGCCCGTGGAATGTAAATAACCTAAAAAGATATTATTACTAATGAAAACGGCTTTGCCCGTGTTTTGTTCTATGATCATTGTGTACCCACCGATCCATTCCCAACTATCCAAGTTTTAAACAGAACCTAAGTCCTACATGGCTCCTCGGACCACAGACATAGGGGAAATTATCACTTATGGCAACTATTCAAAGTTTTAAATAGAACCTAAGTCCTGCATGGCTCTTCGGACCACAGACTTAGGGGAAATTATTACTTATGGCAAATATTCAAAGTTTTAAACAGAACCTAAGTCCTGCATGGCTCCTCGGACCACAGACTTAGGGGAAATTATTACTTATGGCAACTAGTCAAAGTTTTAAACAGAACCTAAGTCCTGTATGGCTCCTCAGACCACAGACTTAGGGGAAATTATTACTTATGGCAACTATTCAAAGTTTTAAACAGAACCTAAGTCCTGCATGCCTTCTCGGACCACAGACTTAGGGGAAATTATTACTTATGGCAACTATTCAAAGTTTTAAACAGAACCTAAGTCCTGTATGGCTTCTCGGACCACAGACTTAGGGGAAATTATTACTTATGGAAACTATTCAAAGTTTTAAACAGAATCTAAGTCCTGCATGGCTCCTCGGACCACAGACTTAAGGGAAATTATTACTTATGCAACTTATCCAAGTTTTAAACAGAACTTATGCCCTGCATGGCTCCTCGGACCATAGACTTAGGGGAAATTATTAATTATGCAACTTATCCAAGTTTTAAACAGAACCTAAGTCCTGCATGTCTCCTCGGACAACAAAGTTAAGGGAAATTATTACTTATGGCAACGATTCAAAGTTTTAAAAAGAACCTAAATCCTGCCTGGCTCCTCGGACCACAGACTTAGGGGAAATTATTACTTATGCAACTTATTCAAGTTTTAAATAGAACCTAAGTCCTGCATGGCTCCTCGGACCACATACTTAAGGGAAATTATTACTTATGCAACTTATCCAAGTTTTAAATAGAACCTAAGTCCTGCATGGCTCCTCAAACCACAGACTCAGGGGAAATTATTACTTATGGCAACGATTCAAAATTTTAAACAGAACCTAAGTCCTGCATGGCTCCTCGGACCACAGACTTAGGGGAAATTATTACTTATGGCAACAATTCAAAGTTTTAAACAAAACTTAAATCCTGCATGGCTCCTCGGACCACAGACTTAGGGGAAATTATTACTTATGCAACTTATCCAAGTTTTAAACAGAACTTATGCCCTGTATGGCTCCTCGGACCACAGACTTAGGAGAAATTATTACTTATGCAACTTATCCAAGTTTTAAACAGAACCTAAATCCTGCATGGCTCCTCGGACAACAGACTTAAGGGAAATTATTACTTATGCAACTTATCCAAGTTTTAAACAGAACTTAAGTCTTGCATGGCTCCTCTGACCAGAGACTTAGGGAAATTATTACTTATGCAACTTATCCAAGTTTTAAACAGAACTTAAGTCCTGCATGGCTCCTCGGACCACAGACTTAGGGAAATTATTACTTATGCAACTTATCCAAGTTTTAAACAGAACCTAAGTCCTGTATGGCTCCTCGGACCACAGACTTAAGGGAAATTATTACTTATGCAACTTATCCAAGTTTTAAACAGAACCTAAGTCCTGCATGGCTCATCGGACCACAAACTTAAGGGAAATTATTACTTATGGCAACGATTCAAAGTTTTAAACAGAACCTAAGTCCTGTCTGGCTCCTCGGACCACAGACTTAGGGGAAATTATTACTTATGCAACTTATCCAAGTTTTAAACAGAACCTAAGTCCTGCATGGCTCCTCGGACCACAGACTTAGGGGAAATTATTACTTATGCAACTTATCCAAGTTTGAAAAAGAACTTATGCCCTGCATGGCTCGTCAGACCATAGACTTAGGGGAAATTATTACTTATGCAACTTATCCAAGTTTTAAACCGAACCTAAGTCCTGCATGGCTCCTCGGACCACAGACTTAGGGAAATTATTACTTATGCAACTTATCCAGGTTTTAAACAGAACCTAAGTCCTGCATGGCTCCTCGGACCACAAACTTAAGGGAAATTATTACTTATGGCAACGATTCAAAGTTTTAAACAGAATCTAAGTCCTGCCTGACTCCTCGGACCACAGACTTAGGGGAAATTATTACTTATGCAACTTATCCAAGTTTTAAACAGAACCTAAGTCCTGCATGGCTCCTCGAACCACAGACTTAGGGGAAATTATTACTTATGCAACTTATCCAAGTTTTAAACAGAACTTAAGTCCTGCATGGCTCATCGGACCACAAACTTAAGGGAAATTATTACTTATGGCAACGATTCAAAGTTTTAAACAGAACCTAAGTCCTGCCTGGCTCCTCGGACCATAGACTTAGGGGAAATTATTACTTATGCGACTTATCCAAGTTTTAAACAGAACCTAAGTCCTGCATGGCTCCTCGGACCACAGACTTAGGGGAAATTATTACTTATGCAACTTATCCAAGTTTTAAAAAGAACTTATGCCCTGCATGGCTCGTCGGACCATAGACTTAGGGGAAATTATTACTTATGCAACTTATCCAAGTTTTAAACCGAACCTAAGTCCTGCATGGCTCCTCGGACAACAAAGTTAAGGGAAATTATTACTTATGGCAACGATTCAAAGTTTTAAAAAGAACCTAAATCCTGCCTGGCTCCTCGGACCACAGACTTAGGGGAAATTATTACTTATGCAACTTATCCAAGTTTTAAACAGAACTTATGCCCTGCATGGCTCCTCGGACCATAGACTTAGGGGAAATTATTAATTATGCAACTTATCCAAGTTTTAAACAGAACCTAAGTCCTGCATGTCTCCTCGGACAACAAAGTTAAGGGAAATTATTACTTATGGCAACGATTCAAAGTTTTAAAAAGAACCTAAATCCTGCCTGGCTCCTCGGACCACAGACTTAGGGGAAATTATTACTTATGCAACTTATTCAAGTTTTAAATAGAACCTAAGTCCTGCATGGCTCATCGGACCACATACTTAAGGGAAATTATTACTTATGCAACTTATCCAAGTTTTAAATAGAACCTAAGTCCTGCATGGCTCCTCAAACCACAGACTTAGGGGAAATTATTACTTATGGCAACGATTCAAAATTTTAAACAGAACCTAAGTCCTGCATGGCTCCTCGGACCACAGACTTAGGGGAAATTATTACTTATGGCAACGATTCAAAGTTTTAAACAAAACTTAAATCCTGCATGGCTCCTCGGACCACAGACTTAGGGGAAATTATTACTTATGCAACTTATCCAAGTTTTAAACAGAACTTATGCCCTGTATGGCTCCTCGGACCACAGACTTAGGAGAAATTATTACTTATGCAACTTATCCAAGTTTTAAACAGAACCTAAATCCTGCATGGCTCCTCGGACAACAGACTTAAGGGAAATTATTACTTATGCAACTTATCCAAGTTTTAAACAGAACTTAAGTCTTGCATGGCTCCTCTGACCAGAGACTTAGGGAAATTATTACTTATGCAACTTATCCAAGTTTTAAACAGAACTTAAGTCCTGCATGGCTCCTCGGACCACAGACTTAGGGAAATTATTACTTATGCAACTTATCCAAGTTTTAAACAGAACCTAAGTCCTGTATGGCTCCTCGGACCACAGACTTAAGGGAAATTATTACTTATGCAACTTATCCAAGTTTTAAACAGAACCTAAGTCCTGCATGGCTCATCGGACCACAAACTTAAGGGAAATTATTACTTATGGCAACGATTCAAAGTTTTAAACAGAACCTAAGTCCTGTCTGGCTCCTCGGACCACAGACTTAGGGGAAATTATTACTTATGCAACTTATCCAAGTTTTAAAAAGAACTTATGCCCTGCATGGCTCGTCGGACCATAGACTTAGGGGAAATTATTACTTATGCAACTTATCCAAGTTTTAAACCGAACCTAAGTCCTGCATGGCTCCTCGGACAACAAAGTTAAGGGAAATTATTACTTATGGCAACGATTCAAAGTTTTAAAAAGAACCTAAATCCTGCCTGGCTCCTCGGACCACAGACTTAGGGGAAATTATTACTTATGCAACTTATCCAAGTTTTAAACAGAACTTATGCCCTGCATGGCTCCTCGGACCATAGACTTAGGGGAAATTATTAATTATGCAACTTATCCAAGTTTTAAACAGAACCTAAGTCCTGCATGTCTCCTCGGACAACAAAGTTAAGGGAAATTATTACTTATGGCAACGATTCAAAGTTTTAAAAAGAACCTAAATCCTGCCTGGCTCCTCGGACCACAGACTTAGGGGAAATTATTACTTATGCAACTTATTCAAGTTTTAAATAGAACCTAAGTCCTGCATGGCTCATCGGACCACATACTTAAGGGAAATTATTACTTATGCAACTTATCCAAGTTTTAAATAGAACCTAAGTCCTGCATGGCTCCTCAAACCACAGACTTAGGGGAAATTATTACTTATGGCAACGATTCAAAATTTTAAACAGAACCTAAGTCCTGCATGGCTCCTCGGACCACAGACTTAGGGGAAATTATTACTTATGGCAACGATTCAAAGTTTTAAACAAAACTTAAATCCTGCATGGCTCCTCGGACCACAGACTTAGGGGAAATTATTAATTATGCAACTTATCCAAGTTTTAAACAGAACTTATGCCCTGTATGGCTCCTCGGACCACAGACTTAGGAGAAATTATTACTTATGCAACTTATCCAAGTTTTAAACAGAACCTAAATCCTGCATGGCTCCTCGGACAACAGACTTAAGGGAAATTATTACTTATGCAACTTATCCAAGTTTTAAACAGAACTTAAGTCTTGCATGGCTCCTCTGACCAGAGACTTAGGGAAATTATTACTTATGCAACTTATCCAAGTTTTAAACAGAACTTAAGTCCTGCATGGCTCCTCGGACCACAGACTTAGGGAAATTATTACTTATGCAACTTATCCAAGTTTTAAACAGAACCTAAGTCCTGTATGGCTCCTCGGACCACAGACTTAAGGGAAATTATTACTTATGCAACTTATCCAAGTTTTAAACAGAACCTAAGTCCTGCATGGCTCATCGGACCACAAACTTAAGGGAAATTATTACTTATGGCAACGATTCAAAGTTTTAAACAGAACCTAAGTCCTGTCTGGCTCCTCGGACCACAGACTTAGGGGAAATTATTACTTATGCAACTTATCCAAGTTTTAAACAGAACCTAAGTCCTGCATGGCTCCTCGGACCACAGACTTAGGGGAAATTATTACTTATGCAACTTATCCAAGTTTGAAAAAGAACTTATGCCCTGCATGGCTCGTCGGACCATAGACTTAGGGGAAATTATTACTTATGCAACTTATCCAAGTTTTAAACCGAACCTAAGTCCTGCATGGCTCCTCGGACCACAGACTTAGGGAAATTATTACTTATGCAACTTATCCAGGTTTTAAACAGAACCTAAGTCCTGCATGGCTCCTCGGACCACAAACTTAAGGGAAATTATTACTTATGGCAACGATTCAAAGTTTTAAACAGAATCTAAGTCCTGCCTGACTCCTCGGACCACAGACTTAGGGGAAATTATTACTTATGCAACTTATCCAAGTTTTAAACAGAACCTAAGTCCTGCATGGCTCCTCGAACCACAGACTTAGGGGAAATTATTACTTATGCAACTTATCCAAGTTTTAAACAGAACTTAAGTCCTGCATGGCTCATCGGACCACAAACTTAAGGGAAATTATTACTTATGGCAACGATTCAAAGTTTTAAACAGAACCTAAGTCCTGCCTGGCTCCTCGGACCACAGACTTAGGGGAAATTATTACTTATGCAACTTATCCAAGTTTTAAACAGAACCTAAGTCCTGCATGGCTCCTCGGACCACAGACTTAGGGGAAATTATTACTTATGCAACTTATCCAAGTTTTAAAAAGAACTTATGCCCTGCATGGCTCGTCGGACCATAGACTTAGGGGAAATTATTACTTATGCAACTTATCCAAGTTTTAAACCGAACCTAAGTCCTGCATGGCTCCTCGGACCACAGACTTAGGGAAATTATTACTTATGCAACTTATCCAAGTTTTAAACAGAACCTAAGTCCTGCATGGCTCCTCGGACCACAAACTTAAAGGAAATTATTACTTATGGCAACGATTCAAAGTTTTAAACAGAATCTAAGTCCTGCCTGACTCCTCGGACCACAGACTTAGGGGAAATTATTACTTATGCAACTTATCCAAGTTTTAAACAGAACCTAAGTCCTGCATGGCTCCTCGGACCACAGACTTAGGGGAAATTATTACTTATGCAACTTATCCAAGTTTTAAACAGAACTTAAGTCCTGCATGGCTCCTCGGACCACAGACTTAGGGAAAATTATTACTTATGGCAACGATTCAAAGTTTTAAACAGAACCTAAGTCCTGCATGGCTCCTCGGACCACAGACTTAGGAGAAATTATTACTTATGCAACTTATCCAAGTTTTCAGCAGAACCTAAGTCCTGCATGGCTCCTTAGACCACAGACTTAGGGGAAATTATTACTTATGGCAACAATTCAAAGATTTAAACAGAACCTAAGTCCTGCATGGCTCCAAGGACCACAGACTTGGGGGAAATTATTACTTATGGCAACGATTCAAAGTTTTAAACAGAACTTAAGTCCTGCATGGCTTCAAGGACCACAGACTTAGGGGAAATTATTACTTATGGCAACGATTCAAAGTTTTAAACAGAATCTAAGTCCTGCCTGGCTCCTCGGACCACAGACTTAGGGGAAATTATTATTTATGCAACTTATCCAAGTTTTAAACAGAACCTAAGTCCTGCATGACTCCTCGGACCATATACTTAGGGGAAATTATTACTTATGCAACTTGTCCAAGTTTTAAACAGAACTTAAGTCCTGCATGGCTCCTCGGACCACAGACTTAGGGAAATTATTACTTATGGCAACGATTCAAAGTTTTAAACAGAATCTAAGTCCTGCCTGACTCCTCGGACCACAGACTTAGGGGAAATTATTACTTATGCAACTTATCCAAGTTTTAAACAGAACCTAAGTCCTGCATGGCTCCTCGGACCACAGACTTAGGGGAAATTATTACTTATGCAACTTATCCAAGTTTTAAACAGAACTTAAGTCCTGCATGGCTCCTCGGACCACAGACTTAGGGAAAATTATTACTTATGGCAACGATTCAAAGTTTTAAACAGAACCTAAGTCCTGCATGGCTCCAAGGACCACAGTCTTAGGGGAAATTATTACTTATGGCAACGATTCAAAGTTTTAAACAGAACCTAAGTCCTGCATGGCTCCTCGGACCACAGACTTAGGAGAAATTATTACTTATGCAACTTATCCAAGTTTTAAACAGAACCTAAGTCCTGCATGGCTCCTTATACCACAGACTTAGGGGAAATTATTACTTATGGCAACAATTCAAAGATTTAAACAGAACCTAAGTCCTGCATGGCTCCAAGGACCACAGACTTAGGGGAAATTATTACTTATGGCAACGATTCAAAGTTTTAAACAGAACTTAAGTCCTGCATGGCTCCAAGGACCACAGACTTAGGGGAAATTATTACTTATGGCAACGATTCAAAGTTTTAAACAAAACTTAAATCCTGCATGGCTCCTCGGACCACAGACTTAGGGGAAATTATTACTTATGCAACTTATCCAAGTTTTAAACAGAACTTATGCCCTGTATGGCTCCTCGGACCACAGACTTAGGAGAAATTATTACTTATGCAACTTATCCAAGTTTTAAACAGAACCTAAATCCTGCATGGCTCCTCGGACAACAGACTTAAGGGAAATTATTACTTATGCAACTTATCCAAGTTTTAAACAGAACTTAAGTCTTGCATGGCTCCTCTGACCAGAGACTTAGGGAAATTATTACTTATGCAACTTATCCAAGTTTTAAACAGAACTTAAGTCCTGCCTGGCTCCTCGGACCACAGACTTAGGGGAAATTATTACTTATGCAACTTATCCAAGTTTTAAACAGAACCTAAGTCCTGCATGGCTCCTCGGACCATATACTTAGGGGAAATTATTACTTATGCAACTTGTCCAAGTTTTAAACAGAACTTAAGTCCTGCATGGCTCCTCGGACCACAGACTTAGGGGAAATTATTACTTATGGCAACGATTCAAAGTTTTAAACAGAACCTAAGTCCTGCATGGCTCCAAGGACCACAGACTTAGGGGAAATTATTACTTATGGCAACGATTCAAGGTTTTAAACAGAATCTAAGTCTTGCCTGGCTCCTCGGACCACAGACTTAGGGGAAATTAATACTTATGCAACTTATCCAAGTTTTAAACAGAACCTAAATCCTGCATGGCTCCTCGGACCACAGACTTAGGGGAAATTATTACTTATGCAACTTATCCAAGTTTTAAACAGAACTTATGTCCTGCATGGCTCCTCGGACCACAGACTTAGGGGAAATTATTACTTATGGCAACGATTCAAAGTTTTAAACAGAACCTAAGTCCTGCATGGCTCCAAGGACCACAGTCTTAGGGGAAATTATTACTTATGGCAACGATTCAAAGTTTTAAACAAAACCTAAGTCCTGCATGGCTCCTCGGACCACAGACTTAGGAGAAATTATTACTTATGCAACTTATCAAACTTTTAAACAGAACCTAAGTCCTGCATGACTCCTTAGACCACAGACTTAGGGGAAATTATTACTTATGGCAACGATTCAAAGATTTAAACAGAACCTAAGTCCTGCATGGCTCCAAGGACCACAGACTTAGGGGAAATTATTACTTATGGCAACGATTCAAAGTTTTAAACAGAACCTAAATCCTGCATGGCTCCAAGGACCACAGACTTAGGGGAAATTATTACTTATGGCAACGATTCAAAGTTTTAAACAGAACTTAAATCCTGTATGGCTCCTTGGACCACAGACTTAGGTGAAATTATTTCTTATGCAACTTATCCAGGTTTTAAACAGAACCTAAGTCTTGCATGGCTTCTCGGACCACAGACTTAGGGGAAATTATTACTTATGCAACTTATCCAAGTTTTAAACAGAACTTAAGTCCTGCATGGCTCCTCGGACCACAGACTTAGGGAAGTTATTACTTATGCAACTTATCCAAGTTTTAAACAGAACCTAAGTCCTGCATGGCTCCTCGGACCACAAACTTAGGGGAAATTATTACTTAGAACTCTTGTGCAATTTCATGGTGCGTACGTAGTCTAGCATCATTGCAACCATTATGCAAATTTGCTGCACGACATCCTTCTTTCTCATTCGTTTATATTTATTTATATCGTTGCGAATGTTGAATAAAGGGATAGTATTAGTAAACATCCATAGAAAACGAAGAGAACATTCTATATTAATATTCCAAAGTCAATACAGAGAGAGGTCTTTACAAAAGAACAAAAACATGACAACTCTCATTCAAAACAAAACAAAAAAAAAAAAAAAAAAAAACCCTAAAAGCTAAGCCTCAACAGGAGGATCTTTTTTTTGCTCTGGCTGAGGAGGAGGAGCCTCGGTGATGGAGTCCTTGGCAAGATCCTTGGCTTTTTCAAGCAGAGGGATGGCATTAGGCACAGCCAAGCCCTGCTCAGAAGTTGCTTGGGCGCTATCAGGATTCTCTCGGATCTCTTGAGGATAGAAGACCTTCTCAGGCAATCTCAGCCCCGAATCTGCAGGAATTCTTGCAGCATCAAGGGCATGAGCCCATGAGATGCTGCAGTAGTCCCTACACACCTCGGGAATTTCCTCAGAGAGCCTGGCCTCCGTTTCTTGAATCCCGAGCTGATGAGCAACTTTCTTTTCAGCCTCTGCAGTCTCTCGGATCGGCTGAGCCTCTTCTTTAACCCGTCGTATCTCGTCCTCAGCTTTCTGCAGAGCGGCCTTAAGTTCCAGTACATTTTGCTTCTCAGTAGCAAGACTGGTCTCGGTTACGAACAACTTCTGGCGCTGGTCCTCCGCTTGGGTTTCAGCACTCTTCAGGCCAGCCTCCGCGCTCCGGCGCTGTTTCTCCGACTCTTTGAACTTCTCCGCAAGTTCAAGGTTCTCTTGCTTGAGGGACCCCACGGTCTTCTCCATCTTTTTCTGAGACTGGACTTCAGCTTCAGCCAAGTTGCGGTTGCTGCAACAGAACTCCTCAGCCACAAACACCTGCTGAGTGATCTGCCAACAAAACAAAACCAAAATTGTGTTAAAGTGCAACAATGTTTGATGACTTAATGAAAGGGTAGAAGAATGACTTACCATCGCAAGGTCCCTTTTAAGGGACAGAAAAAGCTCGGGCTGGGAGAATCGCTTGTAGGCCTCCATGTCCTGAGGAAGGAGCATTGGCTGCTCCAGGGCCTCAGTTATGTAACCTGCCCCGCCCCTGTTGTATTCTCGAACCGAGGCAGTATAGGGGATAGCGACCCCATCTAACTCCAGCTTCGGACTCCATACGCGTGGATTAATGCACACTTCAGCCCGATTCTCCTCATCTCGGCTCTCCACGGAGTTAGCCCTTTTACTCCTCTGCCCCCGAGTGGCTTTTTGCTGCTTGGCTGGGCGGGAGGCCACTTCACCTTCCTCAGGAACGTCAACCGGCCTTTTCTTTTTTAGGTCCGGGTTAACCTTGAGGCCAGGGTCGGAAGGAACTTAAGGGGCGGTAGGGGGAGGGCCCTGGGCCTGCGGCTTGGCAGGCGCTTTCGAAGATTGACCCTTTCCTCGGTTGGACATCAATTCTCGTAAAGTTTTTCCCTTGCCAGCCATGTTGTCTACTTCCTTGTCCGAAGAGTCGTCCGAGAAGGCTATAATAATCGGAGCGCCAGCCACAGAGTTTCGATCCTACTCTCCTCAGGGTCCGAGAGCTCAATTAAGGGGGCTTTATCAACCTCCTCTTCAAAATAAAACTCGTCTATTTCCTCCTTAAGGGAAAGACGAGATGATTCGGTCTCTCCTTCAGCTGGCGCAGTAGCTTCAAGGTTGTCTGGTGGAGGCAGTTGCACGGCCGGTGGAGGATCCCGAACTCCAGGTAGCACGACTGGCTTAAGATCTTCTCGGGCCAGAAACTTAGGCTTGGACACGTCAATCCTAGCCAACCTGGGACTACCAGCTGATGGCGTGGCCAATGGCTTGGAAAGCACGAGTTAGCGATCGATAGCCCAAAACCAAATGACACGTGCGTAGCTATCCATCCTCGGCAACGTAGATTTCTGACCTTAGAAGATAGTTCAGGGCCGAAATGTTCACGTGGCTCAGCCTGGGAGCAACCAAAGCTCTATCTGCAATACAGCCGAGAAGGAAATTAGAATTAAACTACAAAATTTATGACTCAAGCAAAAAAGAGAGTAAATCCGAGGAGTTAAGCCCCTTCCCTAAAGGATTGGTCCTAAAGGCGCCGCACCTGGATTTCCTGCCCGAGTTGGACAATGAAAACCATCTCTCCATTCTCCTGAGGCAATGAGGAAGTCATCCTTCATAGTCTTATTGGATATGGGGAGACAGGAGATTAGCCTAACCACTTCGGATAGAGATTTAAGGTAATACCCTCCCTTCTCGACGTAGTGGCACTCGTACATGTGTACCACATCATGCCAGGTCAGGCCCAAACCCATTCGCTCGTTCAAGACATCTATGCAGCCTAATACCCTGAACATGTTTGGAGCGTACTGGTGTGGTGTCAACCTATGGTGGAACAAGTAGTCCCGGGTAATCCTACGCATGGGAAGTGTCATTCCCCCTTGTATAAAGGCAATCATAGGAATAACCACTTTACCCACGTCTCTATCTAACAGTACTCTTTCTGGGGGACAGTACCGCAGAACCACTCCCTGCGGGATATGGTATTTTGCCCTAAAGGCCTCCATGGCAGCCGGAGTGTCTACTAGGTCTTTGAATCTACCCATCTAAGCTGAACTGGAGGGATGGAAATAAAAACCGAGGAGAAAAGTAAAATCCGAGGAGAAATTCGAAGCGACGAAACGAACGGAACTTACGGGTATCTTCACAAATGACCGGTGAGATGATCGAAAATCTCTTCTAGGAAGGACGCTTCGCGGAAACGATTATGGAAATTTGAAGAACGGAGGTGCTCGTGGACTTTTGGGCGTTGGACTTCTCTGGAGTTCTCTGAACTTCTGATGTGCAGATAAAAAAGAAAAAATGAGCCTCTTTGGCGTTTTATATAGCAGGAGGGAGAGAAAAAAAATCCCTCCCGCTCAAAAATTCAAGGAACAATGCTGGCCATCAGTTCTACATCTCGCCGTTGGATAAAGGAGACATAAAGCTGCCTGGAGTAAATGGCCGTGTCTCGTAAATTGTGGCGCATCAAAAGTAACCGCCCGCACGCGTGGACCAAGACCTCATTAATTCCATCATTTGTAAATGTCAAAACCCCGCTTTTCTCCTCAGAAGGAGATCAAAACCAGAGTTTTGAGGGGCTATTGTGGGGACTGGCCTAGAATAACAGGTTGGCTGGGCCTTGGCCCGTCCGAGGACCATTCTGTCCGAGGAGACGTCGCGGCCCAGAATCCTTGCTCAGGCCCACGGGAGCAAGGAGAACACGTCCGAGGAGTAATTCCTCCTCGGACGTTCCAAAGTCCAGGTCAACGATGCATCCTAGCTACTGTAGCCCTCACTCCAAACACGTAAAAAGAAAGGAGACCCAAAATATCCCAGCAAAGGCTGTCACCACCACATTAAATGCACCACAACTACTCTCCTGGCCACATTAATGAAGAGAAGACCCCTGAACAGTGCTACCTTGGTCACTGCAACTCACAAAGAACTGGTAAAGGCGTTTGATGGGACAGGTGCTCAAGTAGGGGTTTGGATGATCAACAAGTGTAAAACCCAGATGATAAAAGAGGGCCTATATAATATGCAAGAGTCCCTCAAGAGAAGGGGACGGGAAAAATGGGAGAGAGAGTGAACAGAGGAGCGAAGTTTCATTGTACGCATACGTGCCCACGAATAAAATTCCCCCCTTCACATCCACTTTCTTGATTCGTGTTTCTATATCTCTTGAGTCCATGCAACGAACCGTTTAATCCAACTGTGATCGAGTTCTTTAACCCACACTCTACAAAAATTCATTGTGTGGGACCTCTTGGGCCAAGGCCTGACCGTCCAGGACCGGGTCAACTAAAATCGTGTCCCTACATAACTATATAATAAAAGTTGGCTTCACCAAATTGCAGCAAGTTTTTTAGTTTTTAAGAAAAAAATAGATATATTTTTTTCTCTCCTATAATTTCTAAGTTGATAAAAATTGTAATTTAATTACAATCGAAATTCTTCATTAATACTTTATTAAAAAATATTAATTAAAAAAAACAAACAAAAAAGAAGTAAATAAGATAGAATTAGTCTATTGCCTATCAAACTATCAACCTATGTTGGAGTTTTCTTTTTCTTTTTATCATTTTCAGATAACAAATATACATTGTGTATCACAAAACGTAAAAGCAATAAGATAAATATATATATTTTTTTAAATGAAACAAAAGGAAAAAAAATGAAGTAAATAAGAAAGAATTAGTCTATTACGTATCAAACTATCAGCCTATGTTCGAGTTTTCTTTTTCTTTTTATTATTTTTAGATAAAAAGCATAATAAATAATATGATAGTAGGTTCAAGTGGTACCGAATGATAGTTACATCCCTTTGAGTTGTTCCTTATTTATGATTTGATCCCTTCCTCCCCTTCCTCCACTATCTATCTATATAAGATATTTAATATATATATATATATATATATATAACATGGGATTGATATAATTATAAACAACCTATCAAATTATGCCTATCAAACTCTTGAATTATCAAAAAAAAATAAAAATAAACAACAGTATCAAGAAAAAGATATATGCTTATAACAACCTCGATGGATTTACTAATACTATAATTAAGAAAAAAAAAAACTTAATTACTCAAATAGTGGGTTAAACTTGTTATTAATATTAATGAGAAAGAATTACATTACACATAAATTGAGTAGGCATTCAATAATATTTTTATAATTTGACGTACATTCTCATGTTTTTAATTATGTTAGCATGTGAACGAAATGATTATAAAGTAAAAATCACTAGATGGACGTTCCATACTCCAATTTTAAACATATACTCTTATTTAAAGCCAAAAGCTCATAAAGTAATTCCAACCTCTGTTTTAAGCTATTAAATCTTCCCCACCCAACACAGTTTCATTTTTCTCCTTCAAATCTATAATATCTATTCCCTTTTTGTTTTTTGTTTTTATAGAAACTCTTTGTAGGGACACGATTTTAGTTGACCCGGTCCTGAACGGTCAGGTCTTAGCCCAAGAGGTCCCACACAATGAATTTTGTAGAGTGTGGGTTGAAGAACTCGGTCACAGTTGGATTAAACGGTTCGTTGCATGGACTCAAGAGATATAGAAACACGAATCAAGAAAGTGGATGTGAAGGGGGGAATTTTATTCATGGGCACGTATGCGTACAATGAAACTTCGCTCCTCTGTTCACTCTCTCTCCCGTTTTTCACATCCCCTTCTCTTGAGGGACTCTTGCATATTATATAGGCCCTCTTTTATCATCTGGGCCTTACACTTGTTGATCATCTAAACCCCTACTTGAGCACTTGTCCCATCAGACGCCCTTACCAGTTCTTTGTGAGTTGCAGTGACCAAGGTAGCACTGTTCAGGAGTCTTCTCTTCATTAATGCGGCCAGGAGAGTAGTTGTGGTGCATTTAATGTGGTGGTGACAGCCTTTGCTGGGATATTTTGGGTCTCCTTTCTTTTTACGTGTTTAGAGTGAAGGCTACAGTAGCTGGGATGCATCGTTGACCTGGACTTTGGAACGTCCGAGGAGGAATTACTCCTCGGACGTGTTCTCCTTGCTCCCGTGGGCCTGAGCAAGGATTCTGGGCCGCGACGTCTCCTTGGACAGAATGGTCCTCGGACGGGCCAAGGCCCAGCCAACCTGTTATTCTGGGCCGGTCCCCACAATAGCCCCTCAAAACTCTGGTTTTGATCTCCTTCCGAGGAGAAAAGCGGGGTTTTGACATTTAAAAAGGATGGAATTAATGAGGTCTTGGTTCGCGCGTGCGGGCAGTTACTTTTGACGCACCACAATTTACGAGGCGTGGCCATTTACTCCAGGCAGCTTTATGTCTCCTTTATCCAACGACGAGATGTAGATCTGACGGCCAACATTGTTCCTTGAATTTTTGAGCGGGAGGGATTTTTTCTCTCTCCCTCCTACTATATAAAGCGCCAGAGAGGCTCATTTTTTCTTTTTTATCTACACATCAGAAGTTCAGAGAACTCCAGTGCCCAGAAGTCCACGAGCACCTCCGTTCTTTAAATTTCCATAATCGTTTCCACGAAGCATCCTTCCTAGAAGAGATTTTCGATCATCTCACCGGTCATTTGTGAAGATACCCGTAAGTTCCGTTCGTTCTGTCGCTTTGAATTTCTCCTCGGATTTTACTTTTCTCCTCAGTCTTTATTTCCATCTCTCTAGTTCAGCTTAGATGGGTAGATTCAAAGACCTAGTGGACACTCCAGCTGCCATGGAGGCCTTTAGGGCAAAATACCATATCCCGCAGGGAGTGGTTTTGCGGTACTGTCCCCCAGAAGGAGTACTGTTAGATAGAGACGTGGGTGAAGTGGTCATTCCTATGATTGCCTTTATACAAGGGGGAATGACACTTCCCATGCGTAGGATTACCCGGGACTACTTGTTCCATCATAGGTTGACACCACACCAGTGCGCTCCAAACATGTTCAGGGTATTAGGCTGCATAAATGTCTTGAACGAGCGAATGGGTCTGGGCCTGACCTGACATGATGTGGTACACATGTACGAGTGCCACTACGTCGAGAAGGGAGGGTATTACCTTAAATCTCGATCTGAGGTGGTTAGGCTAATCTCCTGTCTCCCCATATCCAATAAGACTATGAAGGATGACTTCCTCATTGCCTCAGGAGAATGGAGCGATGGTTTTCATTGTCCAACTTGGGCAGGAAATCCAGGTGCGGCGCCTTTAGGGAAGGGGCTTAACTCCTCGGATTTACTCTCTTTTTTGCTTGAGTCATAAATTTTGTAGTTTAATTCTAATTTCCTTCTCGGTTGTATTGCAAATAGAGCTTTGGTTGCTCCCAGGCTGAGCCACGTGAACGTTCCGGCCCTGAACTATCTTCTAAGGTCAGAAATTTACGTTGCCGAGGACGGACAGCTACGCGCGTGTCATTTGGTTTTGGGCTATCGACCACTAACCCGTGCTTTCCAAGCCATTGGCCACACCATCAGAGCTGGTAGTCCCAGGTTGGCTAGGATTGACGTGTCCAAGCCTAAGTTTCTGGCCTGAGAAGATCTTAAGCCAGTCGTGCTACTTGGTGTTCGGGATCCTCCACCGGTCGTGCAACTGCCTCCACCAGACAACCTTGAAGCTGCTGCGCCAGCTGAAGGAGAGACCGAATCATCTCGTCTTTCCCTTGAGGAGGAAATAGACGAGTTTTATTTTGAAGAGGAGGTTGATAAAGCCCCCTTAATTGAGCTCTCGGACCCTGAAGGAGAGCAGGATCGAAACTCTGTGGCTGGCGCTCTGATTATTATAGCCTGCTCGGACGACTCTTCGGACGAGGAAGTAGACAACATGGCTGGCAAGGGAAAAACTTTACGAGAACTGATGTCCAACTGAGGAAAGGGTCAATCTTCAAAAGCGCCTGCCAAGCCGCAGGCCCAGGACCCTCCCCCAACCGCCCCTCAGGTTCCTTCCGACCCTGGCCTCAAGGTTAACCCGAACCTAAAAAAGAAAAGGCCGGTTGACATTCCTGAGGAAGGTGAAGTGGCCCCCCGCCTAGTCAAGCAGCAAAAAGCCACTCGAGGGCAGAGGAGTAAAAGGGCTAACTCCGTGGAGAGCCGAGATGAGGAGAATCGGGCTGAAGTGCGCGTTAATCCAAACATATGGAGTCCGAAGCTGGAGTTAGATGGGGTCGCTATCCCCTATACTGCCTCGGTTTGAGATTACAACAGGGGCAGGGCAGGTTACATAGCTGAGGCCTTGGAGCAGCCAGTGCTCTTTCCTCGGGACATGGAGGCCTACAGGCGATTCTCCCAACCTGAGCTTTTTCTGTCCCTTAAGAGGGACCTTGCGATGGTAAGTCATTCTTCTACCCTTTCGTTAAGTCATCAAACATTGTTGCACTCTAACACAATTTTGGTTTCGTTTTGTTGGCAGATCACTCAGTAGGTGTTTGTGGCTGAGGAGTTCAGTCGCAGCAACCGCAGCTTGGCTGAAGCTGAAGTCCAGTCTCGGACAGAGGTGGAGAAGACCATGGGGTCCCTCAAGCAAGAGAACCTTGAACTTGCGGAGAAGTTCAAAGAGTCGGAAAAACAGCGCCGGAGCACGGAGGCTGGCCTGAAGAGTGCTGAAACCCAAGCGGAGGACCAGCGCTAGAAGTTGTTCGTAACCGAGACCAGTCTTGCTGCTGAGAAGCAGAATGTACTGGAACTTAAGGCCGCTCTGCAGAAAGCTGAGGACGAGATACGGCGGGTTAAAGAAGAGGCTCAGCTGATCCGGGAGGCTACAGAGGCTGAAGAGAAAGCTACTCATCAGCTCGGGATTCAAGAAACGGAGGCCAGGCTCTCCGAGGAAATTCCCGAGGTGTGCAGGGACTACTGCAGCATCTCATGGGCTCATGCCTTTGATGCTGCAGGAATTCCTGCAGATTCGGCACTGAGATTGCCTGAGAAGGTCTTCTATCCTCAGGAGATCCGAGAGAATCCTAATGGCGCCCAAGCAGCTTCTGAGCAGGGCTTGGCTGTGCCTGACGCCATCCCTTTGCGTGATAAAGCCAAGGATCCTGCCAAGGACTCCATCTCCGAGGCTCCTCCTCCTCAGCCAGAGCAGAAAAAAGATCCTCCTGCAGAGGCTTAACTTTTAGGTTTTTGATTTTTGTACTCTTTTTTTTTTTTTTTGAATGAGAGTTGTCTTGTTTTTGTTCTTTTGTAAGGACCTCTTTTTGTATTGACTTTGGAATATTAATATAGAATGGTCTCTTTGTTTTCTATGGATGTTTACTAACACTATCCCTTTATTTAACGTTTGCAAAGATATAAATAAATATAAACGAATAAGAAAGAAGGATGCCATGCAGCAAATTTGAATAATGGTTGCAATGATGCTAGACTACGCACGCACCTTGAAATTGCACAAGAGTTCTAAGTAATAATTTCCCCTAAGTTTGCGGTCTGAGGAGCCATGCAAGATTTAGGTTCTGTTTAAAACTTGGACAAGTTGCATAAGTAATAATTTCTCCTAAGTCTGTGGTCCGAGGAGCCAAGCAGGACTTAAGTTCTGTTTAAAACTTGGATAAGTTGCATAAGTAATAATTTCCCTAAGTCTATGGTCCGAGGAGCCATGCAGGACTTAGGTTCTGTTTTAAACTTTGAATAGTTGCCATAAGTAATAATTTCCTCTAAGTTTGTGGTCCGAGGAGCCATGCAGGACTTAGGTTCTGTTTAAAACTTGGATAAGTTGTATAAGTAATAATTTCCCCTAACTCTGTGGTCCGAGGATCCGTGCAGGACTTAGGTTCTGTTTAAAACTTGGACAAGTTGCATAAGCAATAATTTCTACTAAGTCTGTGGTCCGAGGAGCCATGCAGGACTTAAGTTCTGTTTAAAACTTGGATAAGTTGCATAAGTAATAATTTCCCCTAAGTCTGTGGTTCGAAGAGCCATGTAGGACCTAAATTCTGTTTAAAACTTGGATAAGTTGCATAAGTAATAATTTCCCTTAAGTCTATGGTCCGAGGAGCCATGTAGGACTTAGGTTCTGTTTTAAACTTTGAATAGTTGCCATAAGTAATAATTTCTCCTAAGTTTGTGATTCGAGGAGCCATGCAGGACTTAGGTTCTGTTTAAAACTTGGATAAGTTGCATAAGTAATAATTTCCCCTAACTCTGTGGTCCGAGGATCCATGCGGGACTTAGGTTTTGTTTAAAACTTTGAATAGTTGCCATAAGTAATAATTTCCCCTAAGTCTATGGTCCGAGGAGCCATGCAGGACTTAGGTTCTGTTTAAAACTTTGAATAGTTGCCATAAGTAATAATTTTCCCTAAGTCTGTGGTCCGAGGAGCCATGCAGGACTTAGGTTCTGTTTGGAATTTTGAATAGTTGCCATAAGTAATAATTTCCCCTAAGTTTGTGGTCCGAGGAGCCATGCAGGACTTAGGTTCTGTTTAAAACTTGGATAAGTTGCATAAGTAATAATTTCCCCTAACTCTGTGGTCCGAAGATCCATGCAGGACTTAGGTTCTGTTTAAAACTTTGAATAGTTGCCATAAGTAATAATTTCCCCTAAGTCTGTGATCCGAGGAGCCATGTAGGACTTAGGTTCTGTTTGAAACTTTGAATAGTTGCCATAAGTAATAATTTCCCCTAAGTTTGTGGTCCGAGGAGCCATGCAGGACTCAGGTTCTGTTTAAAACTTTGAATAGTTGCCATAAGTAATAATTTCCCCTAAGTCTATGGTCCGAGGAGCCATGCAGGACTTAGGTTCTGTTTAAAACTTTGAATAGTTGCCATAAGTAATAATTTCCCCTAAGTCTGTGGTCCGAGGAGCCATACAGGACTTAAGTTCTGTTTAAAACTTTGAATAGTTGTCATAAGTAATAATTTCCCCTAAGTCTGTGGTCCGAGGAGCCATGCAGGACTTAGGATCTGTTTAAAACTTTGAATAGTTGCCATAAGTAATAATTTCCCTTAAGTCTGTGGTCTGAGGAGTCATGCAGGACTTAAGTTCTGTTTAAAACCTTGAATAGTTGCCATAAGTAATAATTTCCCCTAAGTCTGTGGTCCGAGGAGTCATGCAGGACTTAGGTTCTGTTTAAAACTTTGAATAGTTGCCATAAGTAATAATTTCCCCTAAGTCTGTGGTCCGAGGAGCCATGTAGGACTTAGGTTCTGTTTAAAACTTGGATAGTTGGGAATGGACCGGTGGGTACACGATGATCACGGAACAAAACACGGGCAAAGCCGTTTTCATTAATAATAATATATTCTTAGGTTATTTACATTCCACGGGCGAGGAACAGTTTTTTCATCCAAATCTTCTAGATAATAAGCACCTATTCCGGCCACAGATGTGATGCGATACGGTTCTTCCCAATTGGGCCCCAGCTTGCCCCAAGAGGGGTTTTTTGTGCTACCGTAAATCTTTCTCATCACGAGATCACCTGGACCTAAAGGTCACAGTTTAACATTAGCATCATATCCTTGTCTCAGCTTCTGATGGTAATAGGCCATATGGATTATTGCTTTTTCCTTTCTTTCCTCGGCTAAGTCTAGACTTCTCCCCAATAACTCGTCGTTGTTGTTTGGGGTAAAGGATTCAGACCTCAGTTTGGGAAAGCTGTTCTCGATTGGGAGCACGGCCTCAGCCCCATAGGTTATCGAAAAGGGGGTTTCACCGATTGACCGTCGCGGCGTTGTCTGATAGGTCCATAAGACGTGTGGGAGTTCTTCCACCCATCTCCCCTTTGCCTCATCCAGCCTCTTTTTCAGTCCATTCACTATGACCTTGTTCACGACCTCGACTTGTCCATTTCCTTGGGGGTAGGCGGGAGTGGAGTATCGGTTAATGATCCCAAACTCGCAGCAATACTCCCTGAAGTTCTTGCTATCAAATTGGAGACCGTTGTCCGAGATGAGTGTGTGGGGAGTTCCGAAGCGGGTAATAATGTTCTTCCAGATGAATTTCTGGGCATCCACGTCCATAATGTTGGCCAAAGGTTCAGCCTCCACCCATTTGGTGAAGTAATCGGTTCCAACTATTATGTATCGCTTGTTCCCTACAGCTTTGGGGAAAGGACCGACAATATCAAGACCCCATTAAGCGAACGGCCAGGGGCTGGAGAGGGGGTTGAGGACCCCTCCGGGTTGGTGGATATTTGGGGCGAATCTCTGGCACTGATCACACTTCTTTGCGTATTCTTGGGCCTCTCTTTGCATGTTCGGCCACCAGTACCCTTGGGTGAGCGCCCTGTGTGCTAGCGACCTCCCTCCGGTGTGACTTCCACAAATCCCCTCGTGTAACTCTTCAAGTAAGGACTCGGATTCTTCTGGATGTATGCAAAGTAGGTATGGCCCAGAGTAGGAGCGCCGATATAGTTTGTGGTCCTCCGATAACCAAAACCGAGGAGCATTCCTCTGTATCTTCTCGGCCTCCAATTTTCCCTCTGGTAAGGTGTCGTCTTTGAGGAAGTTCTTTATAGGATCCATCCAGCTGGGATTCTTTCTAATCTGATGGACTTGAGCCGGGTCTCTTCTAATGAGACTCGCTTGGACTAGATCTTCGACAAGGATCATTCGCGGCAGATCATGTGCCGAGGACGTGGCGAGAGTGGCCAGCGAGTCTGCATGGGTGTTCGCACTCCTGGAAACGTGCGTCAGATTGAAGGATTTAAAACTCGACTGTAGGCGTTTGACTCGTCCAAGATACTCTTGCATTCTAGCATCTCTAGCTTCCATCTCACCCATCACTTGGCCAATGACCAATTTAGAGTCCGAGAATGCTTCCATTACCCTTTCACCCAATCTTTGAACCATCGTCATCCCTTGAAGTAAGGCTTCGTACTCGGCCTCGTTGTTCGTAGCTGAGAACCCGAGTCTCAGTGATTTCTCAACGGCAGCACCGTCCGGCGATATTAAAACTATCCCAACTCCAGATCCTCTCTGGTTGGCCGCGCCATCCACGTATACCTTCCACCGCAAGGTCCCCCCTGCTGAAATTGTACCAACCGATTTTCCATCCTTGTCTTTCTTCTCAGTTATTGTTTCTACAGAGGGTTCAGCAAATTCCGTGACTAAGTCTGCGAGTACTTGACCTTTGATGGAGGATCTGGGCATATATTTAATATCAAAGGCCCCCAAAAGCGCACTCCACATGGTGATCCTTCCTATGTAGTCGGCGCTTCGAAGCACCACTCGAAGGGGAAGCTGGGTTAGAACGATGACCGTATGCGCCTGAAAGTAGTGAGGGAGCTTCCGTGTGGCGTGTACTATCGCCAGAATTGCTTTTTCCAAAGGTGAGTATTGCACTTCGGCCTCATGTAATAATTTGCTTACGTAGTAAACCGGTCGTTGCACCCCATTATCATCCCGTATCAGTACCAGGCTTACAGCATGGGGAGCTACGGCTCTGTACGCAAACAGTACCTCGTCTGCCTCAGGGCTGGACATGATGGGTGGTCGCGACAAGTATTCCTTAAGTTGCTGGAAGGCCCGGACACAATCCTCCGACCATTCAAACCCTTTCCACTTATTTATCAAGAGGTAGAAAGGTCGACATCGATCTGCAGATCGTGATATGAACCGGTTTAATGCTGCGATCATGCCAGCGAGCTTCTGTACTTCTTTTGGATTCCGAGGAGCCTGTAGGCTGTTAATTGCTTTGATTTGATCGGGACTTACTTCTATTCCACTGTGGGTTACCATATAACCTAAGAATTTCCCAGACTCGACCCCGAATGAACACTTGGAAGCATTGAGTCGCAACTTGTGCTCCCTTAAGATAGCAAAGATGATTTCAAGGTCTTTCACGTGCTTGGACACCATTTTACTTTTTACAACCATATCGTCTATGTAAACCTCAATGACTTTGCCCAGCTGTGGCTCGAACATCTTGGTCATCATCCTTTGGTAGGTTGACCCTGCGTTCTTTAGTCCGAACGGCATCACCTTATAGTGATAGTTTCCGATGGGTGTCATGAAAGCCGTCTTCTCCTGATCCTCTAATGCAAGGGGTATTTGATGATAGCCCTGGAAGGCGTCCAAGAAACTCATTCGAGGGTGGCCCATGGTTGCATTCACCAATCGGTTAATTCGAGGTAAGGGAAATGGATCCTTCGGGCACGCCTTATTTAGGTCCGTGAAGTCCACGCAGACTCTCCACTTCCCCGTTTTCTTCTTCACCACCACCGTATTTGCCAGCCATTCGGGGTAGAAAACTTCTTTAATAGCTCCTACCTTCTTCAGTTTCATCACTTCGTCTCTAACGGCACTGGCATGCTCCTGTGAGGGACGTTGGGGTGGTTGTTTCTTTGGAATAGAAGATGGGTTAGCATTCAAGTGGTGACAAATAAGGCTAGGGTCAACCCCCGGGGCGTCGTAAGTGTCCCACGCAAACACATCAACATTTCTTCTCAGGAATCCGACCAGCTCATCTTTTTCTTCAGGAGGCAACTCGGAGCCGACTTGGAAAAATCTCTCCAGGTCGTTGTCGACGATAAACTTTTCTAAACTTTCACACCTTATCTCCTCGGCAGGCTCGTTGTCTTGCCCTGCTGAGGTGGTTGGTTGCTATAAGTTCCCTGGGATTGAGGACTCAGCATGGGACCGATGTGAGATGGCGGCCACCATACACTGCCTGGCCATGGCCTGATCTCCACGAATCTCTTCTACTTGGCCTCTAGATGGGTATTTTACTTTTTGGTGAAGTGTGGAGGATACGGCTTCTAGGGCATGGATCCATGGCCTGGCTACTATCGCTGTGTAGGGTGAGTAGGCATCGACCACGATAAAGTTCACCTCCACCACTTCCGATCCAGTCTGTATGGGTAGTCTGATCTGCCCTTTTGGCATAACAGTCTTCCCTTCGAAGCTGATAAGGGGAGAGTCATAGGCCGTCAAATCCTCCGGCCTCAGATTCAGCCCCTTGTATAGATCAGGGTACATTACCTCTACTGCGCTTCCTGGGTCTACCAACACCCTTCTCACATCGAAGCCTCCGATTCTCAGTGTAACCACTAAGGCATCGTCGTGAGGTTGGATAGTTCCCCTCTTATCCTCGTCCGAGAATCCTAGTATCAAAGAGCTACCCTTTTTAGACCTTTTAGGTTCCCTTTGCCTGTCCTCGGAGGGGAACCGACCAACAGCCATTATCCTGGAAGGAGATGGCCCAGTTCTTCCTGGTGCGGCGAGGATGACGTGTATCGTCCCGGTGGGGGATCTTAATGACACATCCTTTCGAGGCTCTTACATCCTTTCGAGGCTCTTGCATTTTTTGACCCGAATGGCCGCTCGAGGGATGCAAAAGGTGACGTAACTTCCCTTCTCGGACCAACTGATCTAGGTGATTCCACAGATTCCTGCAATCCTCAGTGGTATGCCCATGGTCCTGATGATAGTGGCAGTACAGGTTTTGGTTACATTTTAGAGGGTCTCCAGCCATCTTTCCCAGCCATCTGAAAAAGGGTTCGTTCCTTACTTTCTCCAGCACTTGTTGCATTGGCTTCCTGAACACGGCATTCACCGTTTGCATGTTACTTTGTCCAACCTGTCTCGAAAAATCCCTTCTCGGCTAGTTATAGTTATATCGTTCCGACCTGAAATCATTCACTTTGGGGGGAATGATCTTCTCCTTTCCCTTTCCTTGTAGCTGATCTTCTTCCACCCTTTTGTATTTATCGATCCTATCTATCAACTGATGAACGTTGGCAACTGGTTTACCAGTGAGAGATTTCCTTAAGCCATGCTCGGTGGGGAGACCGCTTTTGAATGTGCTGATAGCAACATCATCATGGTTCTCATCTAACTCGTTATACATCTCCCAATATCTATCCGAATATGCTTTCAGGGTCTCTCCTTCGTGCATGGACAAGGACAATAGCGAACTGAGGGGTCGAGGGACTCTACTATTTGTAATAAAGCGGGAGCAGAAAGCCTGAGTGAGCTGCTTGTATGAGCCTATGGAATTTTTCTTCAGGCTGTTGAACCACCTCATCGCCGATGGGAAGACTTTGCACATCAGGGTTTCATTTTGCGAGTAGATAGCCATTTTCTGGTTAAACTGACTCACGTGCTCCACCGGGTTTGCTTGGCTGTTATAGATGGCGAACGCTGGTTGATTAAAGCGTCGAGGCAACTTAGCCCCTTCAATTCTGTACATGAAGGGTGATCTTGAAATCTGGTCTAACGCCTTATTCATAGCATCGTTTCCTGAACCCTTGCTAGACGGGCTCTCATATTTTCGTACAGGGCGTGGTTCCCTCTCGTAAGAAAAGGTTTCACTTGGGGCGGTTCTCGACCTCCGTCGATAACTCGCGTCTTCCCCATTAGAGGACTCATCTGAGCTAGAGGGAGATCGCTTTCGCTGTATACGTCGTAACTTCCTTTTCAGGTCATTTATCTCTCGCTGCATGGCCTGATGACTGTTTCGCCTCTGGGACACGTGACTGCCTATCTGGGTGTGACTTTGGCTCGTCTGGGTAGTATGCACGCTTCCCTCACGATTCCCTCTGCTGCCTGGGTTGGCAGGGTTATTTTGTCGCTGGGACTCAATGGGTTCTATCTGTTGAGGGTTAGCCTGGTGAGGGTTCTCCTGGTGTGGACCTAGCTCTGCCATGCTCGATTGTTGCGCTTACTGATACTTTAGTTCTTCCCACAGGCGGCGCCAATTGTAGGGATACGATTTTAGTTGACCTGGTCCTGGACGGTCAGGCCTTGGCCCAAGAGGTCCCACACAATGAATTTTTGTAGAGTGTGGGTTAAAGAACTCGGTCATAGTTGGATTAAACGATTCGTTGCATGGACTCAAGAGATATAGAAACACGAACCAAGAAAGTGGATGTGAAGGGGGGAATTTTATTCATGGGCACGTATGCGTACAATGAAACTTCGCTCCTTTGTTCACACTCTCTCCTGTTTTTCCCGTCCCCTTCTCTTGAGGGACTTTTGCATATTATATAGGCCATCTTTTATCATCTGGGTCTTACACTTGTTGATCATCCAAACCCCTACTTGAGCACCTGTCCCATCAGATGCCCTTACCAGTTCTTTGTGAGTTGCAGTGAACAAGGTAGCACTGTTCAGGGATCTTCTCTTCATTAATGCGGCCAGGAGAGTAGTTGTGGTGCATTAAATGTGGTGGTGACAGCCTTTGTTGGGATATTTTGGGTCTCCTTTCTTTTTACGTGTTTGGAGTGAGAGCTACAGTAGTTGGGATGCATCGTTGACCTGGACTTTGGAACGTCCGAGGAGGAATTACTCCTCGGACGTGTTCTCCTTGCTTCCGTGGGCCTGAGCAAGGATTTTGGGCCGCGATGTCTCCTTGGACAGAATGGTCCTCGGACGAGCCAAGGCCCAGCGAACCTGTTATTCTGGGCCGGTCCCCACAAGTTATAATATAGATATAGATTATAGATATATAGATAAGTGAAGGGTAAAAAATGTTGCATGGGAACATGTCTATTTATAGTGGTGAATCACTGAACCAGTCCATGTCCTTTGTCGTAAGGAGTGGATAAGACTTGGTAAGTCTTTAGCAGTAAGAGCATCCCCATTGGGACTACCAAATGGGAAATGTTGGGATGATTTAGCATTAAAACCCAAAAATCACCAACAGCCGGTCTTGCAAATGCTGAGTATTGCAAAAAAATTTGTAATTGTGCTACAATGCGATTCTAAATGAAGAATCACACTGTAACTCAATTGTAAAACAAAATATTAATATTTTATTTCTTTTTACTGTTTGTTTTATCAACTCCTCTCTCTCTCTCTCTTTTTTTTTTTTTTTTTTTTTTCTCGTTCAATCCCTCCCCCTCTCTCGTCCTTGTCTTCCCTTTTTTTTGATGTGGTGGCAGATGTGTTTGATGTAGGTTTGATGTGGTGGAGCTCATGGGTTTGATGTGGTGGCAGATGTGGCAGATTAGGGCGGTGTTGAGGTGGCCAGAACTATCTTGGCAGAAACTCTTTCTTCTCTCTCTCGTTCTATGAGATTTTTTTAATGGGGGTTTTGGGGTTTGTTATGGCTGTGTGGGTCGTGTGTGGGTCAGATGGTGGGTGTGGATGCCGTGGGTCATGCGGTGGGTTTGGAGGTGTGAAGCAGGTGGTTGGTTTGGATGCCGTGGGTTAGGTGGTGGCTATGTGGTGGGTCATATGGTGGAGGTTATGGGCTGTGTGGGTCATGTGGCGGCGGATTATGGAGGTTATGGGCTGTGTGGGTTGTGTGGTAGAAGTTATGGGTCGTGTTGTGGTGTGGGTTGATTTCTACAGGTATGATTTCGGTGGGGAGCGACATGGTCAGTAGGTGTTATGGCGTGGGTCTAGTGGTGTAGCGGTGGGGTTTGGGGGTGCAATGGCTTAGGCAAGTGGTTTTGTCTCTCTCACCTTTTTTTGTCTTCCTCTCTCCCTTTGAATCAATACTCCGTGAGTCTCATGGGTTGGTGGAGCTCATGGGTTTGATGTGGCAGATTAGGGTGGTGGTTGTGTTGTTGATGGTGGATCGGGGTGGTGTGGTGGTGGTGGATTAGTGGGTAATGATGGAAAAGTTTTGGGTGTGTTGTAAAATTAGAGAGAGAAAAAAAATATTTTATTGTGAAGATATATTATTTTAATGTTGTATAAGAAAATAAAAGTTGGGATGTTGGGTGTATTGTAAAATGGTATGATATAATTGATAAAGTAACTTTTTGGGATGGTAAAATAGGATGGGATGCACTAACAATTTTTTATTTAACTACTACTACCTGCATATATTAAAAGAATACGAGATTGGGCTACATTAATGCCGTAGCACATTTTTATGTTATTTTGGCAAATGTATAAAGAAAGCTATATACAATTGATATTATATTTTGTTAGGTTCTAAATATTTAGTCAAAAATGTTTAGGTTTTAAATTTGTTGTATGTTGGCAAACCGAGAACAAAAATATGTCTAGTATAAGATCTTAGGGTCTTTGAAGTGTTTTAGACATTGCTCAAGTTGATACAATTCAAGATTCAAGAACATACAAGCTACAAAAAGAAGAATTGAAAATTTGTCAAGCTCGACTGATCAAACTGTGATCTTTAGAATTTTAATTAAAACCCAACAACCCATGAAAATATTTAGGGTTTAAGTCCAACACTACTAGGTATAAAAGGAAAACCCTAATATACATTTGTCAAGTCTTGAGAGTTACTCCTGTGAGATTTGTGAGGTTCTGTACCTTCTAACTCTATAAAGCACCTACCAGAGATCAAATTCATATTGCTAGTACCAATGGAGCAAAGTTGCCACCAATCCTTCAGCTATCAAGTGTACTAAAGATCAAGGCATGAATAGGTGGTTCATGTGAGAACAAATCCAGATCAAGGAAGTCTGTGGAGTTCAAAGGCCAATTTGGTAACTGTGTTAAATTTACTACAAATTGGTATTCTTGATTATAAATCTCAACTTGATTTAGTTGATTGTCCTCTTGGGATAGTCTCCCCCTGGCTTTTACTTTCAAACGAGTTATTTCATTGGTTTTCTTAGATCATCACATCTTGTGTTATTTACTTTTCTACTGTGTTTATTACATGTGATGAATGTTTAGCTTAGATCTGAATAATTAACCTAAGTAACAACTTGGCTAATATATTACATTAAACAAATTATGTTTTCTAGTGTTCTAAAACTTAACAAATGGTATCAGAGCGAGTTAGCTCTTGATTGGGTAGTCTTACCTAGAGTTGATCTTTGACCCCCATTGTCATGGATAAAGGACCCTCACAAGTGATCCCTCCCCATTTTCATAGGAATACTGGAAAGTAAGGATGAAAGCCTTCTTGAAATCTTTGGATGAGAAAGTTTGGTTGTTTGTGGAGGTTGGTTGGGAAAAACCTACCACACATGTGGCTTAATGGACCGATGCCCAAAAAGAAGCAACTAGCTTTAATAGCAAGGCAATGAATGCAATATTCAATGCTATTTCAGTAGAAGAATTCAAAAAGATATCTAATGTAGAGGTTGCACACACTACATGGAATATCTTACAAATTGTGCATGAAGGAACAAAAGCTGTGAAAATCAATAAATTGCAACAATTAACTTCTAGGTTTGAGAGTATCAAAATGGCAGATGATGAGACCTTTGATGAGTTTTACGCAAAACTCAATGACATAGTAAATTCTGCCTTTAACTTGGGTGAAGTTTATGAGGAACCTAAGATATTTAGAAAAATCTTAAGATCCTTAATTGAAGACTTTAGGCCCAAAGTCATTGTCGTTACTGAGAGCATGGATGTGGATACAATACATGTGGATGAACTAGTAGGATCCCTCCAATCTTATGAGGGGATGAAAAGAATGATACATATGACTTTAGGCCCTATTCACTATTTGATACATAAGATAATTATTGGCTCAAACATAGTGAGTAGGGATGGAACCATGAATTTTTCTTTAAGGAGGCCAAAATAACCAAAAAAATGTTGATTTCAAAAAAATTAGAAATATACTAAAATTCAAAATTGCTTCTTATAGAGGAAAAATTGAAAGCTACATTAATACATGAATAATGAAATTTATCTAAAAATGACCAAGGGTTTGGAAACTTTATAATTGTTTTTGTGATATATTACTTATTTTAAGTCTCATCTTGGCCTGTAAGCTATCATTTTAAAGAGAACTCAATTATCACAATATGGGCTTGAATTCATTCCGATCAAACAATCAAATTTTTGGTCAAAAATTTGGTTTGACCGTAGTCAAACTTAGGCAAACAAGGGAGAAGTGTTTGGAAATATTAATTTTGATGTAAAATGATGAATTTTGGTGGTTGGGTGAATTTTTTATTTTGTTTGACTGTTGATTAACTCGGTCAAAGTTTGATCAACAAAGGAAATTTTAGTCATTTTAACTCTTGACACATAATTTCATGTTAAATTCAACACTCTCTCGATCCCAGGGTCAAAATTGTTTCAAAAAAAAAAAAAAATTGCAATTTTGAAATTTGTGGCTCAAATCACGATTTTGCATGCAAAATGAAAGTAAACAAAAATGGTATTGACACACTTAATTAATTAATGAAATTCCATTAAGAATAGTCAACAATGGTATGAAATTTTCATCATATAACAAATACTAGACGACCAAGAAGAAGGTATTTGAAGGTGGTGTCTTGGCAAGATGGAGGTGTTACGTGGTGGTTGTGGACACCTCATTTTAATTGAAAGTGTTAATAACCTTTAGTCCTTGGCTCTAATGAGGAGCTTGACATATTTCAACCAAAGGTATTTGAAGTTATCTTGATAGTTCAGAGGTAATCACAACTCAAATGTGCTCAAAACGATTTTAGAAATGATGTTGAAAAATGACATTTTCTCACTCTTTTGTCAATATCTTTTGAACCAAAATTAATTTTTGAATTATAATTTTTTTTATTGGAAATTTGACATCTAAGGCTTCAACATGGACAGCAAGTTTACCTAATTTGGATTTAAAATTTGTGCTGCTTGAAGTTAGGACAACAGTGTCTTTAGGAAATTAGAGTTCTAGGCAAAGTTGCATATGCACCTTTTCATACGTACACAAATTCACCCAGGCAACCCTAATGGTTTGTTTGGATTGATGGGGAGGGAGGGGGAGTAGAGTAGATTTAGCACAAAATTAACTTATTTTTAGCCAACTCTACTCTACTCCCCTCCACTCCCCCTCCTTCCCCCCTCCATCCAAACAGGTCATAAACTTCCATATTTAGCTTCCAAATACTCCAATCTTTGGTGGGGACGCCTCCTAGACATCTAGGAAGCTTTAGAACCCTCTAAAAAGCTCCAAAAACCTTAGTTTACTCATATAAATACCTACCTTATACCTCCAATCAAAATCACTTCTAGAGAGAATGAATTTTAGCCTCCATGATTTCAAAACTCTCTTTCTCATCTCTAATCTCTCTCCAACACACGAGGATGTTTTTAAGTCTTCAAAACATCTCTCTAGGAGTCACTAAGCCAAAAACTTTTTTTTATTTTATTTTATTTTATTTCTTTTTCAAAAATCTTTTCAAAATAATCCTAGGGCATATGAGCATTCTAAGAAGCTTAAAAATAATTGTATACATATTTAATATCAAAATGTGTGCTTTAACAAGAATGTCCAAAATTTAAGTGGGAGAGTGTAAAGTGGTGGGCCTTGCTTGTAGTGTTGGGCTACTTCCTGCTGCACTAGGCCCAAGTTTTCTGGGTAAGAAAGTTGGGATCGGTCCAACTACAACTCAATTTGGTTCGGCTTGCGTGCAAATTATGCCTTGTTTGCCAGAAAACATGCTTGCGGCAGGTAGAGCTGTTTTAGGTAAGTTGTGGCAAACAGACATAATAATAATAAAATATAAAATATCCTGCCTACTTAATAGAAAATGACCAAATAATCCCTATTCAAGAAATATAATCACAGTAATAATAATCACTTTTAGAAAAGAACAAAGGGAACAAATGGTAATATATATGGGTGAATAAAAAAGGTAAAGAAGTTGGATTGAATCTGGTCTGCAAGAGGAAAACTAGAGAGGAAAGAACGTTTCTTCTCAACGCAATTAATCTCCCAGGAAAGTCCTGCCGTGGAAATTAATTACCTTGAGGGAAACGGACCTGAATGGTTGATGCACAAAGGACTCTTCTTGGTTTTGACAGAGAGCAGGATCTTGTGAGGGAGAGAGGGAATCAATCTATTGGTGCATGCCTGCCATTCTAACTCTCTATCTGTTTTCCTTTTGGTTGTTCTCTTTTCTTTCTTCCCCTCACACTCGTTTCTTTCTGTTTCCTGGTATATCTTTTTGAATTCCTATTCCTTAGTTATGGTTCCCGTTTTTGTTCCTCCCTTTGTTCATGACAAGGTTCTCTTTTTATAGTGTCGGCCATGATCGGATTTACTGTTTTAGCCCTTAACCTCCTTTGTCTGGTCTAGGTGTACTGGCCGACCACCACTGGTCCGTCTGTGTGCCACCCCTCCCCCCCCCCCCCCATCACTAGACAAAGAAGGGTATTTTGTTTGTTTGTCTGCTGTGGCACCCTTTCCTGCTATGGTCTAGGTTCTTTCTCTCTCCCTATCCCTCATAGCATGCACCTAGTGGTTCCAACTCAGCTTGCTTTTTTTGAGTAGTATGTCATCCCAACAGGACACTTTCCCCAAAAGAGCTTGGGCCGGAACCTTAAAAATAGATTTTTCCCCTCTCCCCACCACCAAACCATGCCCTCTTACCTCTGACCCACAACCTCACCGTGCCCTGTATTGGTTGGGTACAGGCTGGTGGTGCCTGGACCTTGTGCGTGCCTCCCTTCCATGTGTGTCCAAAATCTGTCTGCTGCTCATTCGCCTGCCGTGGTCTGAAGGCTTGCCTGCATAGTCTGCTGTCCGTTTTCTTTGACCTTTTATGTGAGCTGCTTTTCGATTTCCCGCTTCCCTTAGGAGCTGGGTTTTATTTGATATTGGGCCTTACATTTCTCTCGGCCCATTTCTTGATTGCCCTAATTTCCTGCCATCTTACTCTGTCATTCCTGCCGTAATGACTCAATCCTGCTGGGTCTCTTTAGGCCAGCCGTTTACTCTTTTCCCTAGTGGCTTGGCATGGCCATTGGTTTTCCTACTTATAGGCTCTTGTGTCCCTTTTATCTTTCTCTTGGACATCCTTGGCCCATTTGCTTTCTTTGGGCTTCCTTGGCCCTTTTACTAACTCTTCATTCCCATGGGCTTTTACTAACTTCATTGGGCTTCCCTGACCCAATTACCTTATTCTCATCCATGGGGTTTATGAGCCTGCCATTAACCCCTTACTTTCTTTGTTTGCATTATTTTGGGCCTGCGGTGGTCCTTTCTCACTTTTCTACATCATATACTACCCATGGGTATGCTATTTCTCTCTTTCCGGGCTCCTTTAAGCCCACTTGCCTCTTCAAGGCCTATTTGTTTATTTCATGGGCTTGTGATCAATTATTCTTGCCGCTTGGGCCTAATGGTTTTGCTATCTGTTTGCCAATTCTTTGCTGCCCTTGTCGTTGGGCTTTCTTCTTTCTACTTGGATTCTCAAAAATGACCCTCAACAGAGAGATTGTGATACTTTAAATTGTGTGAATTTGATTGGATTTGAACATTTGATTATGTATCGTCTGAGTGTGTTAAGTCCCACCTCGGGTGTTTTTGTAGATTTTAGGTTTATAAGTGATTGCAATGAGCCCTAATTGTAACTTAACTAGTCTTTTTCGGGTATGAGTGCACATGTGGCTAGTACTTCATATTGAATACCGACTTATAATAGTCAATTGATGGTACAAAATGCCTTAGAAATATTTTCAGGCAACCACTTTATTTTATTTTGATTATTTCTATCACATTACACCAAGGAGAACATGGCAAACTATATTTGGATTGTGTAATAGTTCTATCATATTATGATATTCTCTAATTGTTATTGTTTCACCATATTTTTTCTTAAGATAGTTAACCGCATTCTTGTCCAATTAGAAGGCCTTCATAAGAACAACATAATTGATGGGAGGATTAGACCCAAAGACTGCATTTGCTATGGTGATAACTCCAGGATTTTGACTATTGAAATGAGAAAGAGCAGCAACATTGGTTTTGCCTATATAAAGCTTGAAGTGAAAGAGACTAAATGGGAACACAATGTCATCTCCCTAGTTTAGAATTTTGGTAAAGTGACGATTGGGATTAGATGTGACGATTGGGATTAGATGTGACAAAGCCAGTGTAGATGGTACCCTTTAGGACTTGTAAAACTTCAGTGGCACAAGGGTGAGTATGGGGAGGATTCATGCCATTTGGTGCAAAGTCAAGATGAGCCAAAAATATGTTTAGAGTGTTGAGGCCTGGAATTAGGTCCATAGTGATATGAGTGACATTTGACCTAAGTGGATTTAAGGTGCTTCTAGGAATGTCTAGCCCTGATAAGAAGAAATCATCAGCTGTTGCAAGTGTTGGGAATTTTCCATTAACAAATATTGCAGGAAGAAAAGTTTGTTATTTTCTTAGGTGCATAGGATAATTTCATAACAATTTTTGATAGCTTGTCATGTAAAAAATAGGGTATCATTTCTATATCCTTACATTATATTACTTAGATTCCCCAATTATATCCAAACATATGATTATATTGATCAAAGCAATGCAGTCAATGTTATATTTTCTCAATGAAAATTAAATTCAATACAACTACGAGTTTGAATTTAATTAGGGATTGAAGATACACTGCTTAAGGAATTGTACCAAAATTTTATCCATAATATTATCTTAAAGCGTAATTTTATTCATAAGTAGGATTCTCTACACCATAAAAAATCAAACCAGAAACTTAAAATGGCTGGTAATAATAATAATAATAATAATAATAATAATAACGAGTATGTACATACCTGCAGAACTGTTATCATTAGCTGCCACACAAAAGTTCTAGGGAGCACTAGGGTCAAAGGCAGAGAGAAAAGGGAAAAATACCAAAGCTAGCAAGGCAAGAGTAACAAGGTAAGAATTACAGGGGTGAAGCTGTGTGTACCAGTAGGCGGGCCATTCTTCCGCCCCCCCCCCCCCCCCCCCCCCCCCAAAATATTTTTTAAAATTCTATAGAGAAAGTAAAACTAATGCCCCAATTTAGTCTTTTCATGAGTTGGCCACCACAACACAAGATTTGGCTCCCCCAACTTGTCTTTACCACGTAGTTTTTTTTACATGTTTTCATCTTTTGCCTTGTAGTTTTTCTCCATCTTCCTCTCAACATGTTAGTCACTCATATTTTTACTAGCTTCTTTAGTTGAGCTTTTTACAAAATACTTTATAGTTTTTACCTTCCAGTCACCCAAAATCTTTTAACACTCAATACTCTCACATTCTCTTCAATTTCACTTCATTAAAACCTTTCCTTAACAAAGCATATCCTAAGAAAAAATATATCTTCCTTAGCAAAGAGTTCTACAATATGAACCCGTGTAAATTTTGAGAGGTACACAGTTCTTTTTTTGCCTTTTCATTTCTATTATAGTCCAATCTTTATTTACTAATATTATGATTATGATTTATGGTTTTCTAATTAAGTTAAATTTCTATATATTTGAGAGGTACAAAAGTGATCTTGAATTTATTTTTTCACTATAGTAATCTAATTTGGATGAATTTAGATTCAATTTATTTTATGCTTGCTAATCCGTATTTCGTTATATTTAATTTCTACTAATATTATTTGTTCTTGCCATGTAGTCTAGCTTTATTATATACTTATATTTTATTTCTATGAATGTTTGGGACCTAAATCTATGTAAAGGAATAGGAAAAACTCAATGGAAAAAAATGACCTTAAAATGATCAATTGGTCATTTAGTTTTATTAGTATTTTGCGTACTTATAAAAATTACATTGATTAAAAATTTCTAACAAAACTTTTGCACTATTATACATACTTCCAAGTTAATTGAAACACTTTTTTTTTGGGGGGAAAACTAATGCATGATATATATAAGAATTACATTGATTAAAAATTTCTAACAAAAATTTTACACTATTATACATACTTCCAAGTTAATTGAAACACTTCTTTTTTTTTTTTTTTTTTTTTTTTTTTTTTTTGTGAAAAACTAATGCATGATATATATATATATATATATATATATGAGAAAGTTTATAAATACAAAAAATATTACATCTATTGATGTGACTAATCATTAGTTATAGGCAATACTTTTCATCATACTTGAAGCTATCTATACCTTTTAATATTCTTTCATTTCGCTTCTCAAAAAAAAAAAAATCTTTCAATTCAGCTTGGGTGAGGGGTAAGAAATGTTGCATGAGAACATGTTTTATTCATAGTCCATGTCTTCCGTTTTAAGGAGTTGATACGACTTGCCAATTTTTTTTTTTTTTTGAGAGAAAGAGTTTCAATCTATAGTATCCACTCTCGATGATAGCTCTTTATTATTAGATCAAGAAACCGATTAGTTTTTGGTATAGACAGGGATTGAACTCCAAATCTCTTATACAACCATCAGAGACTTTACCAGTATTAACTTTTTATTAAACTGATGCTACCCTACACGTATTAAAAAGTAAATCAAATTGGACCACTTCAATGCCGTAGCATAGTTCTAATTTTGCTTTTGTTAATGCACAAATAAAGGTTACATTTGATATTATATTTGAAAATGAGATGACTCAAAGCACCCGTTTATATTGACCGGTGTTCTAAATTAAGTTTACTGAAGTGGACTGTGATCTCATTATTGAATTCTTTGTCTTATAAACTTTAAGCCGTGAATTTTATTTTATTATTTTAATTTGATTGTTAGGTAGAAGGATTTGAATCTTAAGGGTGTGTTTGGATATCACTTATTTTGCTGAAATTGAAAAATTATTGCTGAGAGTACTATAAATAAAGATAAAAGTTAGTTGAAATAGTACAGTGAAACTCATAATAGTGCCAAAAAATGTAATGAGACCCATAAATAGTAGCAAAAATAAGCTGAATAATGAAATAATTTTCATTTTTAATCTCTACCCAAACGCACACTAAGTGTCTCATTTGGAAACACTAGATGGTATCAAACAATTGAACTAGAAGGATCTTGGCGGGTAATTTTAGATGTTGAATAGGAGAAGATATCTCATACATCGTATATATGTATCATCTCTTTTATCTGTAGGAGGAAAAAAAAAAAAAAAAAAAAAAGGTTTTTAACGTGGTTTAACTATGAAAGCTTGCATCCACGTTGTCTGTTATTTCTTGTGGTATTGCAATGTGGTCTTCTCTTACATATGTTTCCTTATGAATATATATATATATATATAGTTGTTTTCCTTATGAGTTTTTTTTTTTTTTTTTTTTTGATAACCGTTTTCCTTATGAGTTTGATTGTGCTAATTGCATGGAGATGTATTTACTAATGGCGTTGTTGAGGTTTCCATACTGGTTGGGTGACTGGGTCTGAGTTTTCAATATTGGTTTGGTCTTACTTTCGACTCTATGACCTACACACTATAAGAGGAATTATACACATCTGATTTATAAAATAATTATAGGTTCAAACATTGCAAGTAGGGATGTAACCATGAATTTTTCTTTGCCAAAACAAACCAAAATTTTTTTATCATTCAAAAATAAGAAATATATTAAAATTTAATTAATTTCTTTTATAGAAAAAAATTCAAAATTACATTAATTCACAAAAATTAAAACTAAAAGAGTCTAAAATATTATCTTCCATTTCTCATTCTAAATTTAGTTTTGCTAATATTCTTAATTGAAAATTCTTGTTCAATAGTTACAATAAAAATTGGAAGAGTAATCTATGGACGAAGTAAATGATATTTAATGCAAGGCATACATAACGGCTGATCCCTAATGATGGACGAAGTCATAAAAGATATTAAATGCAAGAGACAATTAAGGAGTAATGTCCGGATACCAACGGACAAATAGCCGTTGACAGGTAATAAAATCCAGCATTTATTACTAACAGCTCCAAATCTCGTAAATTCACTCAGACAATTAATACAAGGGTCATAAAACCCACACAACCAGAAGAGAGAAAGGTACACAATTTTATACTCACAACTCTTAGCCATTTCAACTCTTTGATTTAAGCAAGTGAATACCTTGTCATTAGAGCGCCCTTGGCCAACACCACACCAGTGTTCTATCATTTCGTGGTCTCTCTTTGCAAATTGATTAGCGGAATAGCTTGTCATCATCCATCAACATAGACGAAAAGCACAACTAACGATTTTCTACATCATTAGTAAGTTATTAATTTTCCAATCATTACAAGCCATTGGCACAATTAAAAATAATCTTTATCAATCTTCTGAAGTCCAGATATTGAACTACATTATGTTTATAATGGTGAAGTTCCATTATCAATAATAATTTTTAAGGATTTGTGAATTTTTGTAGATAAATACTTGTTTACCAAAAAAAAAAAAAAAAAAAAAAAACAATTATAACCAATTCCGAAAGAAGATTCTCGTGCATCTCAAAAACCTAGAGCTTAGCCAAAAATATGCAACTCCACTATATGGTAACTAAACTAATCCAATGATTAAATTCTCTTAATTGAAAATTTATTTCAACATAAAAAATATCTAATCAATATATAGTTATGCTCAATTGCATGTACGGTCATCTTGATGTTGAAAAAATTGGGAAAACCAACCCAAACAATCCTTTATGTAGAGACAAACAGCATGACAACAACCAAATCCTGATGTCTCAAATTTTTAACCTTTGATCTCGAAAAAGCCAAAACGTCCAATCAAAACGTCATATGAAACAGATAGTTACAATACATAAGTCATCTCCGTTTTTCTTGTTTTTCTTGAGTGAATTTCTTTTAATAATAGATTTTTTATTTTTTTATTTTGTTAATAAAAATTTAATTTTTATTTTTATTTTGGAAGTAGGTCACCAGAAAGTGAAACATAGGTAATTATTTTTTTGCTAAAGTGCAACATAGGTAATTATTGTTTCACATTTCCAGATGTGAAATGTTTATACAATACTCAGACTTTCATTCATAATAAATACTCACATTTTATCTTCCTCAAAAAAAAAAAAAAAAAAAAATACTCACATTTTACATGATGTGAACAAGTATAGACACTGTTAGATGTGAAACCATCAAAGCCCTTGCACAAATTCTCAAAATAAGAGGATTTCAGCTTATCTTGCTAATGTTTTTTATTATTTTTATTTATTTATATATTCTTAGAGGAAGATTTTTGTTGGTGGGTGCTTAATTAATAGATTTTAGTGGTTAGTTAGATATAATTTTTTGGGATAGACTCCTCTCCAGTTTTAATATCTCCTATTGTCTCCGTTTTTATATGGATGACTGACACTTGGCAAGTAAAAGATTCAAGGGCTAAAAAGACCATATCTCTTTCTTCCTCCAGACTCCGTTTCCAGTTTCCACAAAAATTTTAGATTTTCTCTCCATTTGTCTTTTTTTTTTTTACTCTCTCCAACATCATTACAACCACCTAATCAACAAAGGCATCAAGACCATAGCTTTCTGGAGAAGAATGGAAAAAAGGAAGATCTGATCTTGAGAAAAAAATCAAGAAAATGCTTTCCTTCAAATCTTTTCACTAGAGACTATTCTATGTTTGGTTGGTTTTCTTCAAGTCATTTTCTTGTGTGCCCAGTGATTTCTTAGCAAAAGAGGGGCTGTACAAGACAACATATATGGATTAAAAAGTTGCAGAACCCAAATTTTGATAAAACCCATCAACTGCCATTAAAATGATGAGCACCCAAAACCAAATCTTTTCCGTCATGAGAATCAAAGCAACATCAAAATCCTTGAAATCCTTGAAGACCCATCATGAATGAGACTTGCCCAAACCACACTCTCATCTCCATTAGAACCAAAATCCCTTAAAACCTAGCCCATCCACAAAAACAAAAGCAAAAAGTAATGACAGATCTGAAGAGATAGGGACTGTAATTTTGTAGAGAAAAAGGCAATTGAGAGAAAGGCTCAAGCAATAGTTTTAATGATAGAGAGAGAAGGGCGAGGGACAACAAAGTGAAGAATGAGATGTGAGAGAAAGACAAATGGATAGAAAATCTAAAATTGCCATGGAAAGAGATGTTGGAGGAAGAAAGAGAAGTGAGTTTTTTTAGCCTTTGTTGATCAGGTGGTTGTAATGATGTTGGAGAGAGGAAAAAAATAGACAAATGGGGAGAAAATCTAAAATTTTTGTGGAAACAGGAAACGGAGGCTAGAGGAAGAAAGAGATATGGTCTTTTTAGCCCTTGGATCTTTTACTTGCCAAGTTTCAGTCATCTGTATAAAAACGGGAGACAACAGGAGATATTAAAACTGGAGAGGAGCCTGTCCCTAATTTTTTTTAGAGAAACTACCATCGCATTTGGTAGTAGGTTCATTCAACTTTCAAATTTTTGTTTTCTCCCTAGGTATCAAAGTTTCTTACGTAGTACATACAGGGATAAATGATTGAATGCTTCAGGTGAATTCCCTTTATAAAAACATTAAAGCATTCCCATTAGATGTTCTATAAAAATACCATTTTGCCACATCAAAAACACTACTTTATTATTTTAACATACCATTTTACAATTCACCATATATCATATCTTCTATTCTTCAATTCTATACATTAAAATAATAAATACAAATTGTGAGAGACCTCGTAAGTTGCCTCTCAAAAAAGAGAGATTTTTTTGGAGTACTTTTTAGAACATCTCTCTTTTTGAGTAAGTGGTGTGAAGTTGTCACTTATTTTTTATACAAAAAAATAAGAAAAACTAAATACATGACTGAATTATTCTCTTCATTAATTGAATAAAAAATTACATATTTGGAAAATTGAAAAATTATATGGCTTTGGATCCTAGTTACAAACTACCAAATAATTACATGGTTTTTTGTACTAGTTACATTCTACCCAAAATAAAAAGTAAAGACAAGGCTTATATCTACTTAACCAAAGACCTAAATCTGGAGGCTAGGTTACGAAATGGGAAGGTGTTAGGCACCCATTCCGCCCAGACAGAGCCTGGTCTTCTAGACTCTTGTGACCAATGTACCTTTTTATGCGTGTCATGAATGATATGTTGAACATGTTAAATAAAGATTAAATCACACAAATTTATTTATAAATGAAGTCTAGTCTTTTGTTTAAAAAATCCAGATCTGTTTTGATTGGTAAAAAAGTTGATTCTGATTTGTCAAAATACCAGATCTGTTTTGTAGGATGTAGAAAAAGGTGGTTTTTGGAGATAGAGAATTCAAATCTGTGTTTATCACATGAAATATAAGTCTTTTGATTTGAAAAATATCAAATCTATTTTTTTTTTAAGAACTAAAAAATGGTTTTTGATAACAAAAAAATCAGATCTGTTTCTTATATGTTTTAAAAGAATGAAAAATATTTTTTAAGAAGAAAGTTTCACTCATAATTTAAATTTATGCAATGTGAATTAAATAAAACAAACACAAACACAATCACATTTAATCTTTTTCTTTATTTCAAGAATCTGCATGTGTTAAAGAAAAATTAGATCCGTATCTAAGAAAGATACAAATTAGTTTTTTTATTTAATAAAAATTCAGATCTGCATCTAATGAAGATGCAGATCTGTTTTTGAATTAAAGAAAATTCAGATCTGCATCTAAGAAAGATGCAGATCTATTTTTATATAAAAAAAAATTCAGATCTATATCTAAGAAAGATGCATATCTGTCTTTGTTTTAAGAAAAAAGAATTATTCATATGCAAATTATTAGAATTAAGAAAAAGATCATAACAATTGTATAAAAATCAAGATCATGCTTTAACAAAACAATAAATAATAATTCATGGATAAAGGAAAAACATTCATCATTATAAACAAGAAGCATAAGAAGAAAAGGTGATTGAAAACAACCTCTTGCATGAGCACTCCTTGTTCTTGAGAGGATGTTTTAGGGTTCAAAGAAACTTATCAGTTATCTTTGAAACCTAAAAGCCCTAATTTTAGTAGCAAATCTCAGAGAAGATCAGCAATTTAAGAGCCTTAAAATGTATGCCTCTCAAAGCGTCGAAAAAAAGGTGTAGAATTATGAGACCCAACCTCTATTTATAGAGGCCAGAAGACTCTAAAAAATAGCTCTGATGTGTAGAACGCAAATCGGGACTTATCCTTTTGCGAAAAGATCAAAAAAGGGGGTGTCTTATCGTCACTCGAAGGGCGTATGGCCAAAGCCCAAAAGGGGGAAATTCGGCCCTTTTAAAGTGCCGTTTGGCACTCCAAAAGTGCCGAATGGGCACTTGGACACCAAACGTTCTTCCATATTCGAGTGCGTTTTGGACTCTCCTTCTAGGGTTTTTTGATTTGGTCCTCGCACCTAGACGTGTTTTCATCCTTAGTCCATGATTTTTTTTATCTCTTTTACGGATAATTCAGACTTTTTAGGAACAATTATCTTGTGGATAAATTCCTTAAAATAAATCTTGATAAAGTTCAGATTATCCACAATTTTATTGTTATTTAATCATCCCTTTTATTCCTATGCATGCATCCCTATTTTAAACACTAATTATCAACCAATCACAAAATTATTTAATTAATTTTAATTGCTTAACCAATCAGAATTAATTTAAATTGATCATGTGTGGTCGACTCTACCTAGATACAATGCATGTTGACCATGCAACTTGATCGTGCAATATCTTTCGATCCGATGGTCAGATTTGGAAACTGGACACACCATTATGACCATTAGAATCTCAAGATCATTTTTATGATAGGTAATGAATGAATTAATGCATGTAATGAAAAGACAAATTAATGCATGTAATGCAATCATGATTTTTGGGTACATGGATGGTCATTCAAGTCATTCTCCTTGATTAAATCATGGGTGCAAAATTGAGTGCCTACACAAATATTAAAATAACATTAAAAAAACCAACAATATATAAAAAAATCACAACCCAAGCAGAACACCACCTCCGCTACTAGCACCCATTAATGCCCCACATCCCACCCCATCACTGTCTCATACCAAAACCACCATAACAAAACACCACATAAACACCCAAAATCAAACCCATCACATTAGAAAATCACAACCAGAACAAAATCATTGTCTATCTTTTATTAAAACAAAAAAAAAAACAAAAAAACAAAAACAAACTCACCCACTGCCGCCGCCAACCCACCCACCACCGACCCACCTCCTCACCACCCACCCATCCATCGAAACCCATCCATAAGCCAGCCCACCCACCACCGAATTCGCACATCAGAACCCACCACCATCGATTTGCCCATCAACATCACAACCCACCCACAAGCTGACCTACCTACCACTGAATCTGTCTATCGCAACCCACCACCACCAATCTGCCCATCATCATCTGAATCCACCCACTGCCAAACACACCCATCAAATCACTGTACACGCACACACACACACGCACACACACACACACACACACACACACACACAAACCATAACAACAAAGATCGACATTAGGTCAAGGAGGTGGCGCGGCGAGGCTGAGAGCAAGAGAGAAAAGCAACGAGAGTGAGAAGAAAAAAGAGTGAAAGAAGAAAAGAGGAAAGGTTGATAGGAATGGCTGAGGAAGAATGAGAGAGGAGAGAAAAAGGAATAAAGTGATGAGAGAGGAGAAAGAGAATAGAATAAAAAAATAATAAAACTTTTAGTATTTCTATCCATATGCTTTCATTTTTGAGATTGTACTATTCACTTATGCCAAATATTTTGGCATCTAGAACACCTGATGTGAGTGGTTTTTTTGGTGTTTGGTGTGTCAAATGCCAAATATTTGGCATTTGACTACCTGATGGGAATGCTCTTAGCATTGGTGATGCTAAAAAACCATATTGCAATTTTTAGCACCACTAATACTAAAAAGCATGCTGCAATGGTGGAGGGAAAGCTAAAAAATTTAGCTATTAAGCTACAGTGCACAACCAAAGATGGCTGTGCACTATAGCTAAGAAGGTTTAAAAAATAATATTTTATAAAAAGTTATATTATTTTATTGTATTGGTGGTGATGGTGGTGGTTGTTGTTGTTTATTGTAGTAAATATATTATTTTATTGTGTTATTTATATTATTTTATTGTGTTGAATGCTAAAATAAAACCACTGTTGTTAGGTGTTTTATAATGTGAGGTGATAAAGTAGCTTTTTGGTACTAAATTGCTAAATTTTTGGCACCACCAATACTGAAGCTTATTATTGGTGGTGCTAAAAAACCATATTGCTATTTTTAGCACTACCAACTACAAAATTGGGGCTACATTGGTGGAGTTAAAACCATAAATTTTGGCTTCTCAGCTATAGTGCACAGCCAAAGATAGTTATGCACTGTAGCTCAAAAGTTAAAAAAAAAAAAACTTATGTTGCATTCACACTAGTCAAAATATTTTAATATTTTTTTTTCTTTTTTTTTTTTTCTCTTCTTTTCTTTTTCTCCTTCTTTCTCATTTCTGCCCGTTGCTCGTCTCTCCTCACTCTTCATTTCTTCCAGTTGCAAGCTCCTCTTCCTCCACTCACCGTCGACCCAAGCCCCTGCCTAGCGCCAACCTTCATTCTCTTTATTCTCCGCCCCTCTCTCTCTCTACTATCTCATTTTTCCTCTACTTTGTCTCTTAATCTTTCCCCGCCTCAAGCACAAGCACCATCTCTCTTCACCCCTTATTGCCATTGTGGACCAACACCAACACCAAGACCCATGATCGCACAGCAAGCCACCCATTGCTCATCATCATCGTCTCTTCCTTGCCATGACTGACAAAATGGCATTGTCACTATGACCAATAAATCATCGTCTCTTCCTCACTGTTAATGGGTTTTGATTTTGAATTTTTCTAGTTAATGTGTTTTATAGATAGGTTTCTGTTGAAGGGTTTTATGTTGATGGGTTTTATTTTTATTTTGATGAATGAGTTTTGATTTTGTTGATGGTTGATGAATGAGTTTTGATTTTGTTGATGGTTGATGAATGAGTTTTGTTAAAGAATGGGCTTTGTTGATGGTTGATGAATGGGTTTTGTTGATGGTTGTTGGGCTTGTGGTGGTGGATCAGTTTGTGGTAGTGGTTGTAATGGTTGATGGCGCCGGTAAGTGGTTGTGGATTGAAGGGAGGGAAAGATAGAGAAATAGAGTTGAAGAAAGAAAAAATAATAATAAATAAATGAATAGTGTTTAACTTTGATGTGAAAATAAGACCATTGATGTGGAGTGAGTTGTAAAATGGTAAGTTAAAATAGATAAAGTGACTTTTGTGGTGCGAAATAGCTAAAAATTTGCCTCCACCAATGTGTATGCTCTAATAAAGGTGAAATTCTGGTGGAGATCTTTCTGTTGAGATTTAGGGCAGCTTTACCTTGAGATCAAGGTGTTCACTTGGAAAAAAATATATATACTTGCAAAAAAAATATTATATACATAATTATTTTTAAACTAACCTATTTTGTTTAATCTAAAAAGAAATTGTAGGGATGTTGGGCCTAGGAGTTCTTTATCTGATTGTATCTTGGGCCCGTGGCCCAAGCCAAGGACGAGGAGTTGTCCAAGGAGGATAAATCTTTAGCAGAGGAGATTGTGTTACTAAGTAAAGAAGTTTGTTTTGGTCATAATAGCTTTAGAGGATGGGCTGAGGATAAATGTATCCTCGACTATCCAAAGCCAAGGTCTGAATATGTGGATTACTGTCCAGGGGAATGTTCTGGGAAGTTCTGCTGGCACAGATAAACATTACAGAGACAAGGTACAAAGGAGAGTCCCAAAATATCAACACCAACCATTTGGCATGCACGTGGAGGGCAAAGATGAAGGGAAACAAGAGTATAAAAGAAAAAGAAGGCAAGGAGAGTAAGGGGGGAGAAATCAAGTGGAAAATACTGTAGCAATTAGGAACCAATCTTGTAATCAAACCTAAGAGCAATATATAAGAGTTGTGCTCCTCGGATCTTGCCGAGGACATTTTTTCTTCAAACATAAACCCGCCTGTTTTCATTCTTTTTAAATTCCAATCTACCTTAGTATTTGTTTGAATCATTAAAGCCCAGTTTTTCCAACCTAGTCTCTACAAATTCATTGTTTTGGGCCTAAGTCCACCAACCTTTAGGCTAGTGAATCTAAATCAAGTCCTTATAGAAATGTTGAACATTCTGACTTGAAAATCTCAATAATTTAGATGCAACAAAAATAATATTAGCCACCCAAATATAAATCTTAAACCCTTAAACAAAAATTAAATAAAAAATAAAAGCCCACATAATAGAAAAAATAGATGAAACAACAACAAGATTAGGCCAAACAACAACAAAAATATCATTCAAAACAGAAATAAATAAATAAATAAAAGCCCTTAATCATTCAAATTCGTAGCTTATTCAATTCATTATATAAAAATGATCCCTATATAATTTCATTTCATAAATAAATAAATGAGGTTTTTAAGAGATAGTACTACAATAAAATTCTAAATAGGATATAAAAAATTATACTTTTTACTGTAGAGATGCATGAGGTCTTTTGCCAAAAGAAAAAAAAATGCACAAGTTTCGACCCTAAGAGCAACCGCATAAGTTCTTCAAAAGATTTCGTTTATTTTACCAAAAAAAAAAAAACCTACTTTTACACCATCACTTTTACAAAACACTTACATCAGTTCATCTATTATACACTATATTTTATATAAATAATATTTTTATATTCTTTTTTTAATATTATTTTATCTCTGCCGTTTCTTTTTCTTATTCTTCCTTTTCTTTCTTCTTCTTTCTTTTTCCTTATCTTTCGGTCATTTCTTCTTTCTTTTTCTTCCTCTTCTTTCTTCTTCTTTCTCTCACGGTCAAATCAACACTCCATCACAAGCACCACAACCATGAAAAACCCACAAGCACCGCCAATCTCCGTCGACCCACAAGCAACTATCTACACCGCCAGCACTGATCCACATCATCGGCGACGATGGCAACGATGATGAAATCACCTTTTCAATCCATGATCCATTGATCCATGATCACTGATCAATGATCCAGAAGCAATGATCCACAATCAAAGCACCACAAGCACCGTTCCAGTCAACCCACAGCCACAAGTTCAGAAAAATGCTTTCTCTGTCTCTGTTGGTGAGTCCATGTGCGGGTGTGGGTGTGTTTGATTTTTGGTTGATTTTGTGGTGTGACCATGTGTAGGTTTGTTTAATTTTTGGTTGATTTTATGGTGTGTCGGAGTTGTGGTGGTGGTGGTTGGTGGTGTTGGGGGGTGGTGTATGGTAGTGCTGAGTTGCGGTGATGTGGGTGGTAGTGCTAGGTCTATGTGGTTGGCAGTGGGGGTTATCAATTGCAAAGATTATGAATTGAAGAGAGAGAGAATCAGGGGAAGAAAGAATGTGAGGGGAGAGAAATAATATTAAAATAATGTATGCATGGTTACTATAGCACTTGTGCATTTATGCACAATTTTACACCCACTAATGTGAGTGTTTTTTTGGGTCAAAATGTGTTAAATGAACTACTTTTTGTATTTTGCAAGATTTTGCAATCACTGATGTGGTTGCTCTAAAACCACCAATCAATTGATTATCATAAATGCACAGTTTTTTTTTTTTTTTTTTTTTTTTTTTTTTTTTTTTTTTAATTCATGTCACCTCATCATTATTTAAAAACAACTATTTTTTTTTGAAATAAAAAACAAATAATTGACTGTTATTATTTTGATTTTTTCTAAGAGAGTTTCAACTTATAGCGACCACTTTTAATGATAGCTCTTTATCATTAGAGCAAGATACCAATCGATTTTGGTAGATCTCTTATTCAACCATCGGAGACTTTACCAGTTAAGATAAATTAATTATGTAGTGACAAAATACAATGTATTAATTTCTTTATAAATAACGCGATTGGTGACCTAGTAATTAGGGCTTTGGACCAACAAGACTCTGCAGAGTCTATTTAGCTAAAGTCAGCCATCCCCCACTAATAACATGTTGGTGTTCCTTATATTTCGTCAAAATAAAGTCTTAGCACGGGAGTGCTATGGTTACGCCCAAATAAGGAAGCCACATTGATCGACCCTTCCTAACCTCTTTTTTTAATTATTATTTACCCAAAAAAAAATTATAAATAATTAGAATTTAAAGGAGTCAATGTTACTGTAAAACTCATAGTATATTTAAAGAATAATATTGTTAGAAATTTAGACATTCATTGATAAAACTACTAAGTTTTAAGGCCGAATTTTTAATTTGATCTATTATGAATGGTACATCAATATCATGCACAAAATATGATGACTTAGGAAAACCAATGAAATAAAATAGTTTCACAAGAAACAAAAAACTTGGGAGAAACCTTCCCAAAAAGAAATCCACTATAGCAAAGAGAACTTTAAGATTTAGTACAAAACTTTTGTCTCTAAACTCTACAATCTCAATAGATGAACTTACAATAGAAACATTTTATCGCATCAGAACCTCTGAAGTCTGAACTTTTCAATATATAAACTCTTTCACAGATGTCGCACTTGCAATCACAATCAGAACCTCTGATTGACTCCAAGAACTTTTTGAAAGTTTTCTTCACAGCAACAAGTTTGTGGTTTTTTATAGCAACTTCACACAACACACCAATAGATCTTTAACTGTTGGTGCAAGAGAATTTCTTATTACATAATCGAAAGACGTATAAGAGTCGCAGTAATATCTTTTTTATTTTTATTATTATTATTTTTTGTATTTTCTAAACTCACAAGTTCAATAGTTGGAGGCTATGGTTTCAATTTAAAACATTGGGAAGACTAAGTTTTCTATCTCTACCACCTTATTTAAATAGGAGCTTAATGAGCTTTTAAATAGGCTCTCCTATCAGATTACACAAACCTACACAAAAATAGCCACTTATAATAAAACGATGCTAGCTAAATCAAAAATCTCGTAACTCGATAGATCGAGAGATATCAAGATAGGCATCGAGTTTCATTAAGTCTCGATAGATCAATAGGTATTGAGGAGGTATCGAGATCAGCAGTTTTAACTTTTCTTGAACAGTTTCTTAAAAAGTCTTGTTTTCAATAAAACCACTTATTTGTCACTTGTAATTCTTGAACGCACTAAAAACTAAGATTCAAATAGCGTTTTTTATTTCAGATATATCAACGCATAAAACTATTACCCTTACACACACTTTTAAGTTTTAACCTTGGAGGTGCATGAGGTCCTTTTGCCCAAAAAACAAAAAAAGGCACGAGGTCCTACCCTAAAGCCTCCTATCCATTTGAATAGAGACACGTATTCATGTGGCTTACAACTGCAAGAAGAAGTCCTAATGGCGTGTGAATGAACCATTAACAAATTAAATTTCTAACTCCAAACAAAGAGTTGAATCAGCTTGATATATATATATTATGGGTCAGCTTGATGCGTTAAGCAATGTCTGCAAGTAGTCTATGATATGGTCAAAATTCAAAAATAAAAGTTGTTGACTTTTGCCCACTTTACAAATAACTGGGGAAGCATTTACCTACGGAAACATTCAGACTTGAGAAAACTTTAGACAAAATAGTCATTATCAGTCAACGTTTTACCTTCCTAACCTTTCTTTCTGTTATAAGTGTCGGAAACCCGTAGTTGACGAAGTAGAAAAATTCATTCTTGACAGAGGAAAACATAATAATAGGGTAAATTCAACTCACATACTCTTAGATTTGGGTTAATATTAACCAGGTTTAAAATTTTTCAAAATTAACTAATTTAGTTTCTAAAGCCAACTTATTCCCTAAACACTGTTAAGTCTCAGTTAATTATTTTTTCTTAACTATTTTAAGGATTAAATTGGCTTTAGAAATCAAATTGGTTAGTTTTGAAAAGTTTTGGATCTTATTGATATTAACTCAAATCTCAAGATATGTTAATGGAATTTACTCTAATATATGATCAATATGATTGTGGGGATCAAATTGATAATTTCAACCACATGTGCTACATTTTTAAGTTTGGATCTTATGCAATAAAAGATTACTTTTTTTTTTTTTTTTTTGATAATAATAAAAGATTACTTCAAACATCAGTTGTGAATGTCCACAATTATTTGTAATTTTTCTTAATGTTTTAATTTTTTTTCAAAGTCAAATTATTGTTCGTAATTGAAACTTCGGACCTAAAAGCTGCGTGGCCTACACATAAGCACTTAAACAACTTTGGTATCAATAATAACTGGGGCAAAGTCAACTAATGTTTTAAGGGCATTAGTTTAAAAGATATTTTAGAAATATTTTATTAAAAAAAATAACTAACATTTTAAACATTTTTTTTATATATTTATTATGAAAGTAGTATTAAAACTTTCTTAAAATAGTTTATTAAAAAATACCGTAAAGACACTCAATAACCGGAAACTAATAATAATAGCATAATATAGTTTAACTAGGTCTTGTCTCTTCCACACACACACACACACACACACACACACACACACACACACACACACACACACACACACAAAACTAGGTCTTGTCTAAATCTAAAATACATTGCTACCTTTCTATTTGGTCCTTGAGTTTTTCAAAAGTGTTTGTTTTAGTCCTTCCTATCATCTCAATTACAAAACTTGCTGACATAATACTTACTTGACAAAGGTAACTAATAAAATAATAAAAAGATATATTTAATTGCTATTGAAATAAACTACCTTACCATCATAAGAAAAAAAAAATCCACATAAAGGGGAAAAAAAACTTAAAATTCCCCTCAGTTTTAGTGTTTTAGAGGAAAAAAATAAATAAAATGAATTAAAAAAAAAAAAAAGTAAAAATGAGGGATGAAGAAAAATCAAGAAAATCCCCATTCTAGATTTAATTTTCTATCACTTTCTAGGATACCAAGCAAACAACACATTCAATCAGCCAAACTAAACATCAATCGGCCAAGAGAGTGATAGAAAATTGAAGCAGGGATGAGATTTTTTCTATGCTTATAATAGTGTACTGAGATTTTCTCTATATTTGTTGCTGTGTTTTATTGGTAAGTAAGTGAAAAAAAAAGAAAAAAAAAAGTGGATCTTGATTATTTTTAGTTCATTTAATTAATTAATTTTTTCTTTAAAAGGGGATAAGCTTGTATATTAGAAAAGCTGTAAAAAGCAGTGGGCTTTAATTTTCTATCACTTAAAGAATGGATCAGATGACGGCCTGCGCACATAATATGAAAATACATATAGGTATTTATAACTTATAAATCAGCTACAATACCTACAACACAATGTACAATTGTGAATTCTAGTTAGCTTAATTGGTAAAATTTTTTATGGTTGAACAAGAGATCTGAGGTTTAATCTCCGCTTACACCAAAAACCGATTGATGTCTTAGTCTGATAATAAAGAGTTTTCATTAGGAGCGAACGCCATAGGTTAAAACTTTCTCCCAAAAAAAGAAAAAAAAAAGATGTAGCATTGTTGTAATTTGTAAATTTTCTTGGTGTTGGTAAATTTTTTTGAGAGTTTTATTCTCTCCCAACATATATATACACACACACATACATACTGTTGTTGTATTTTCTTTTACTTTTATTTTGTTTTTAACAATAAAATTTCTGTCCTTTATCTCAAAAAATAAGAAGATAAGAGAATGATACGAAATGAGGGAAGGGAAGGAAGAGGAAAGAAAGAAAGAGACCTCAGCATTTTTTGCCAAATAGCATAATTTTAGGAATAATTTAGGAAACAAGCACTGGACAAAAGTTATGTGGCATTTTTGTTGGAAGTCAAGTTCAAAAAATGCTACATAACTAAATGTGGCATTTTTGTTGGAAGTCAAGTTCAAAAAAATGCTACATAACTAAATAAGTTTGGCCAAGTGCTATTTAACAATTTTTACCTAAAATTATGCTATTTAGCAAAATTTTCCAAGAGACTTCTAAATATGCCAAATGCCTTTGAAGCTTTTTTAGCTCCAGGAAACATTCAAATCAAACTAAACACTAGAAAAAAAAAAAATATATATATATATATATATGCATCCACCAACGGAAGGACTCTTCGTCCAGAAGACTCACCATTTTTGTAATAATTTAAAAAAAAAAAAAAAAAATCCTAAAGCAGATAAGTCAAATTTTTTTTATTTTGAGAACTTGTGCTAAGTGCAGTTATATTCGTCAGTTCACACCGATAAATGGGCGCTCGAGTAATGTCAATTTCATTATGTGAGATTTATTTTATGGATAAGGCTAAGTAATATTAATTAAAAACTGCATGGCGGCGTTGAAGTGTTCCAATTTGATTGGAGTTTTAACATGTGCAGCTAGAAGTAGTACAGGAATGGTTCACTTATTTTATATATATATATATATATATATATATATAAAGTTACCGCTGAAGCATTACCAAGTCTTATTCGCTTTCGTGTATGGAAAAACATAGACTGTTTCACTGATTTCTCCTCTATAAATAGACATGTGTAACCAATGCTACAATTCACCTCACAAAAATCAATAATACAAAGAAAGAATATCAAGTAAAGATAGCCTCAAATATGATGAGAAGTGTTCCTTACCTTGTTACTCTTGCCCTGTTAGCTTTGGCATTTCCTTTTGCCTCTGCCTTTGACCCTAGTGCTCTCCAAGACTTCTGTGTTGCAGTTAATGATTCCAGTTCAGGAGGTATGTACATACTCGTTGTTTTTAGTATTATTAGCACTCATTTCAAGATTCTGGATTGATCTTTCTATTGTTAGGAATATACTTAGGAATAAAATTATGCTACGAGGCAATATTATAGATAAACTTTAGGTATAGCTTTAGGTGCTGTATCTTAAATTCCTAATTAAATTAAAACACGTGATTGTGTTGAATTTGATTTTCATTCGGGAAATGTAACATTGATTGTGTTATATTGATCAATGTAGTCATGTGTTTGAATTTAATTGAGGAATCTATGGAATAACATATAAGGATATGGACAAAATATTCTATCTTTTACATGACATGTTATCAAACATTGTTATAAAATTGTCCCATGCACATGTGAACATAACAAACTTTTCTTACTACAGTATTTGTCAATGGAAAATTCTGCAAGGACCCAAATCTTGTCAGAGTTGATGATTTTTTCTTACCCGGGTTAGACATTCCCAGAAGCACCTCAAATCCACTTGGGTCAAATGTCACTCGAATCACTGTGGACAACCTACCAGGCCTCAACACTCTAGACATATCCTTGGCTCGTCTTGACTTTGCACCAAATGGTGTAAATCCTCCTCACACTCACCCTCGAGCCACAGAGGTTTTACAAGTCCTAGAGGGTACGCTCTACGCTGGCTTTGTCACATCTAATCCCAATCGTCTCTTTACCAAAATTCTACACAAGGGAGACGTCATTGTATTCCCATTTAGTCTCATTCACTTCGAGATCAATATAGGGGAAACCAATGCTGTTGCACTTTCTCGTTTCAATAGTCAAAATCCGGGAGTTATCACCATAGCAAATGCAGTCTTTGGGTCTGATCCTCTCATCAATGCTGATGTTCTCACCAAGGCCTTTCAACTAGACAAGAATGTGATTGAGTATCTTCAGAAACAAATATGGTGGAACAATAACAATTAGAGAAAACCGTATAGTGATAGAAATATTAGACCATTCAAATAAAACTTGATCCATTTTCTTTCATGTAATTTGATCGAAACAATCATAATGAAATAAAATGGTTGCACAAATAAATCTCAATTATGAGATTTAATATTATTTGTAGTATCTGTGGTTAAAAGTTCAAACTCCATCTTCTCCTTCTCCACTCATTACCTATCTCAAATATAAAAGATAAATAAACAACCTTACCCCTTGAATATATAAGGTTTAAGATCTTGTCTACCAATATATTAAAACAAACTGATCGAAGAACCCAAATATCGTTCCTTAGACGCACTTAACATCTAATGAACGTTATTCCACATTCCGGCTCTTCAAGGTGGTTTCCGATGGATGAGGTTCTACGATTGCTCTGTTAGGTCCAACAAAATAGCTAAATGGTTAGCTGTCGAAGCTACTCATTACAAATTGGAAACAAGATCAACCCCTTGCGTTTTTACCACTTTTTTTTTTTTTTTTTCCTTTCTTTCTTTTCAAATGGGAATATCTAATTAGTTATCATTTTTCATTTGGGTAAACTAAGTATATGGTCCCTATCCTTTACACCATATTTTAATTTAGTCTCTAACCTTTCAATTATGTTAATTTGATCTATAACCTTTTAGTGTTGTATCAATTTAGTCTATGCCATTTTCTCTTGGATGGTAATTGCTGACATGACAAATTGTCAATATAAAAAATTAGTTTCCGTTGATATGACAATAAACTAATTTTTTATTTTGACCGTTTTCCACGTTGGTAAATTCCATCCAAGAGATAATGGTAGGGACTAAATTTACACAGCACTAGGAGGTTATGGACCAAATTAATACAATCAAAAGTTTATGGACCAAATTAAAATATAGTGTAAATGATAGAGACCAAATACATAGTTTACCCTTTTCATTTCTACTCCCTTCCATAATGCCACGTCAACTCGTCAAAGCTCATGTTTTATTATAATTAATATACATACATACATACATAGCTATATTTGGTAACTCTTTATAATGATACATCACTCAATAACTCTTAGGGTTCGTTTGGATACAGCTGAAAACTGAAAACTGAAAAACACTATAGCAAAATAATTTTTAATTATGTGAATAGTACCGTGAGACCCATTTTTAATGAAAAAGTTGCTGAAAAGTGAAATTTGTAGGTCCGTGAACAGTGCACATCGTGCACTGTTCATGAGAAAAGTCAAATATTTTGGCTCAAAAAAAAAAAAAAAAAAAAGCTAAAACGCAAACGTGCGTTTGGGAAGCGCAAAACACGCTTCCCAAATGCACACTTAATCAGAATAATATTTCAAGAATCGTATAGTTGGATAACATATTTTCTTTAGAATTTTGTGTTAAACATATGTTATTTACTATTCAATCAAAAAACTTATTTAGTGTAGTGTATAATTTTTAGGTACAAAACCTTGAAATTTAAATTATAGATAAGATAATTATTGATCTCTAATTATCTTAAAATTTTACAAGCAATTAATAAGGGTATAAAAAGAAAAAGTAATCTGGTGGTAGATTTGTCAAAATACATAACCAATAAAAAGATATCAAGAGATGCAATATTGACAAAAGCTATGAGACGTATAATTTGAATCTAACCATATATTATTAAACTTCTAGTGTACAATCCCCATAGACGATAGCAATTGTATGTGGATAGAATGGAAATTGTACCATGATAAATATTCTAACAAGTACAAAGGCCAGACAACCTAAGGATCATTGGTGGAATGTTAGCAAAATAATAATGACCTACTAACTAGGTCGAAAACTATTTAGTAGGGTTGGTTGGAGGCACTCCATCAATCAAGTTAGCTTAGAAAATCACAAAGTAAGCTCAAAGCGAAATGGCAAAGTGCTAAGGCAATGAGATGCATACCTTTTGAATAATCTTGAACCACCCTATCAAATAAAGTAGCAGATTAGTTGTCTCTTATATACAATATTAACACCTTAGTTGTTCTCTCTTGTGATTTTATCTTCTCTCTCACTGGTTTGGGTTGGGGTTATGGGTGGTTTGTAGATCATCGATTTTGGGTTGTCAATTTAGTGATGGTGCTGGGTTGAGTTTCAATTTGGGTGGCAATTTCAGTGGTGGTTTCAATTTTTGGGTTCCATTTGGTGGTTGGTTGGTGATTTGACTTTCAATTGGGTTGATATGTGTTTTTGTTGGCTTGATTTGGGTTTGGGTGGTGGTTGTGTTGGTTGTTAATAGTGGAGGTAGGGTGGCAATTTAGTTGGTTAGGTTGATTTGGTGGTAGTATTGGTTGTTGATGGTGGTGGTGCTTTTTTTCAAAGGTTATTATTTTAATGAATTGTAATTTTAAAATAGAAGATGAGATGTAGAGTGTATTGTTAAATGCTATGCTAAAATAAATAAAGTAGGGTTTTGATGTGATAGAATATCATTTGGCTTAGCACAACAAATGCTATTGTTTTTTTTTTTTTTTTTTTTTTTTTTTTTTTTTTTTTTTTTTTTTTGAGAGTTTCAACCTATGATGTCTGCTCCTGATGATAGCTCTTTATCATCAAACCAAGACACCAATCAGTTTTTGGTATAGGCAGGGATGGAACCTCAGATCTCTTATACAACCATCAGAGACTTTACCAATTGAACCCCAGATCTCTTATGCTATTGTTTTAATTAGAGATGAGATGAGAAATAGAAAAGAATTCCCGAGCATTGTGCCATAGTGGTGAGTTGTAGAGGCAGGAGATGAGAGATCGAGGACTGAGGCTGAGAAGGCTGTGGTTCCATTAGGTTTTGGAAACCTTAGATAGAATGAATTTGGGTTGAAGAAGAAGAAGAGTAGAGCTGAGAGAAGAGATCAAATGGTCCTATATGATGAGTCAAACTCAGTGAGCTCCTCGTCCACAGAACAAAGTTTCTCTCCAAACTATTTTCCCTTCAACTACCTTATATATTTTTATATTAAGTGTGAATTTTGAAAATCTAATTGTTAGATTGTTTGTTCTTATTATATCCTTCATGCTTGAAAATTTTCAAGAAAATCAAAGATCAATTGTCATCAAACAAATGTTAATATTTTAAGTTTTTATGATCTAAAATTGTGTATAAAAAATAAGTTTATCAATCGATTAGTAAATAACATCCGATTTGAATGAAATTTGATATGCATGTTAAGAAAATAAGGAACATGAAATTCAACGGATAGATTTTCAAAATTCACATCTAAAAAATAAATATATAAGAAGTTTGAAGGGTTTCTCTCCAAATTAATTTAGAGAAAAACTTTGCTCTCGTCCACATACCACTACCACGACTAAGATTAAGTAGGGATAGATCTCAAAATTTTTAGAGTGATTGATTTTCACGTTTGTAGTACTTTTCCTTTTTATTTTATTATTATTATTATTATTATTATTATTATTATTTAACATCAATGATAGAACTTTATTGAAGAACAAAGAGATTACAACTATAACAGGGAGCGAAAGCCAGCATGATAGAACATCCAAGGATTGTCACCATTTCACAATAATAAGTACAGGAAGCAAAATAAGGACACCTATCTCACAAAGATAGGCCTCGTCAATGGGCCGGCCCGGGCCGGCCCAACCCGTTTTTACTTGGCCTATGGGTCTAATGGGCTGGGCTTAACGGGCTGTTGACTAGTCAATGGGTTGGATCGGGCCGGGATGGATGGAAAAACCCTAGCCCATGGCCCTACCCATGGGCAATGCCCATTTGGGCTTTAGTGGGCTGGGCTAGTGAGGTGGGTTTAATGGGCTAGCCATGGGCATTTTTAACAAGTCTTCAATGGGGTTATAAAAATTTAACCAAAAAAATTATAATTATATATTATTACAAACTATCAAATTGAACAATTAAATCTACTAAAAAGATTCTATTAAAAAAAATACTAAGACATACCTCTTAAAAAGGTACTAAAATAAGATTAATTAACTTTTATTGATAAGAATAAATAAGTACATTGAATTAAATATCAACTCTTAAAGGAAATATTTGAAGAATAAAATATCAATTCTTAAAGGAAATATATGAAGAATCAAATATCAACTCATTAAGGAAAGAATTTCTTCCAACCAACGGTAAGTTTTTTTTTTTTTTTTTAAAGGAATTTCTTCTATAATTGTAACTTGTAAGGAAAGAATTGGAATTTATCAAAGGAAAGAATGACTTTCTTTCCAGAGGCACAGAGGTAGGGCAACAGTCATCTTAGTAACTTTGTTTTAAAAATCAAAACTACTAGACTAATACCAAAATATATATTTATTATGCATATTGTATCACAATCGTTCCAAGTATTTAGTGGTTAGGTGTGTGGTCTTAAAGTTTTTACAATGTCTAAAGTTCAATCCCTCACCCACCCAACCCTCAAATTATTTTGTTATAAATTTTGGGCAATAAGTTAAACTAACGGGTCGGGCTACTGGGCTGGGCTAACGGGCCGGCCCACCGGGCACCCATGGATAAAGAAACCAACCCATAGTCTGTCCCATTGGGCTACTAGGCTGCCCACGAGTTTCAATATTACCGGGCTGGGCTGCCCATTAGCCTGGTGGGATAGCGGGCTACTGGGCCAGCCCATGGGTCATGGGCTATTTGATGACCCTTACACAAAGATGTCCAAGGTTGAATGAAATTGAAACTCTTGATCTCACTTTCATGTTATTCTGATGTGGAATTCTAAATGAATTTTAACAGGAAAGATTTTTTTTTTTTTATTAAAAAAAAAAAAAAAAAAAAAAAAAGACAGAAAGATACAGATGCTCAACACTATTTTCTCTATAGCCTCTATTAAGTATTTAGACAAGTGGCTGAAATTTATAAGGGGTATCTAAGGGATAGTACCTAAGGTACTATACATATTTAATTTAAGTTTTCACAATTTTTAATTCTAAAAGTAGCCACATAAAGTGCACATTCACAACAAAAGTTTTGGATGCTTTAAAAAATATATATATATATATATATATATAGATAGATAGAATTGTTTCTTAAAAAAAAAAAAAAAATTTGAAGGAAGTTTTACAAATCCACATTACACCACATGTTTCAGATAAAACTACTTCATCTAAAAAATGGAAGAAGTTTTACAAGTTCACATTGAAGCACAATGTTGCCCATGTTTTGCAACTCAAATTAAAAAGTAACTCTATTACAACTCGATAATTTCTTATTAGTTTCTCTCTCCTACCTTATCATGCTTGTAAATCTTTTTTTTTTTTTTTTTCTTTTAATCCAAACATTTGTAGTCAAATGAATAATCATGTCAAAAGGTGCTTCATTATCTTAATTTCTTGGTGGAATCAGGTTTTTGGATTCTAATGTATTTATGTATTATTTTAATTTTTTTATTTATGTTATTCAAATATGAACCGCTCAAGGTGGTATTCCCAGAGAGATAAAGGTATGTATGACAAGTTCACCTTTATGCTATTGATTGTCTTTTTCTAGCTTCTTATATTTGCGCGCGATTGATTTTATTTTTCTACTTTTTTATTTTCTAGACATATAAAGAGAAGAATAGGGATTGGAACCACATATTAGAAAGAAGATGGATTTTTTTTTTTTTTTTTTTTTTTTGAGGTAAAAGACGATAGAAGTGTATTATTATCATAAAAAAGTATACAACCCCATGTATAATACCACGGGTGAGGGAGGCACCAACAGCACATTAACGCTAGGCCCATGAGCAAAACAAAAAAACACTGAAAATATTAGACTGACACAGCCATGTGCATGGAAAAAAACAGGACATTCACGCTATTCTTTGTGCTTCCATAAAGCTTTGGTATTCCTCTAGTAAGCCTCTTGCTCCTTCCCAAATTATCTGTGGCTGAGGTTGGAACTGTTCAAAGTATACTTTATTCCTTGCATTCATTATAGCCCAAGCTGTAACCGCCCATGTCTCCAGTTCTTGTTTGCTCAGTTTAGTTTGCATCTGCTTGAAGAGAAAGAAAAAAGTCATTGTCTCCATTATTGCATTTTTGGATTTTTCCTTTGATCAATGCCCAGACGTTTCTTGCGAAGGGGCACGTCCATAAAATATGAGTGGTAGTCTCAGGTTCTTGTTTGCACAGCTCACAAGTCGGTTCCACTCGCACTCACCTGCAGTGTAGATTGTCTCGGGTAGGCAAGCAATTAGAGCACGCTTGCCATATAAACGTTCGTATCTTCGGTGGCACATTGAGGGACCAAATCTCTTTCCATGTCCACGCGTGAAGCCGAGCTGCTGAATATTCTGCCTTGGGCTGGTTTTTCAAGCAAACTGCTACCTTATAAGCTGACCGAACGGAGAAATTTTGTGCTCTGTTTTCCATCCAGCAAACAGAGTCATGAGAGTTAAGGTTTTTTAGAGATAGAGACATGATCTCATTTTGTGTTTGAGGGCTGAACATGGCATCTATTTTTCCTCGGTCCCATTGTCTTGAGTCTTGGTTGATTAGCTCACACACCTTCATGTCTGGTGGTGCATCATTTAGTGCTACAGGGGTGTGAGTCAACCAACGATGCGTGAACACTCCAATACTTCAACCATCCCTGACTTGCCATCGTGAGCCCTCTTTGATGAGATCCCTTGCTGCTAGGAGACTACGCCAAATAAAGGAACGTTTATTCCCCAACTCAACAAACATGACAGTGCAATTTGGGAAATAATGAGCTTTGTAAACTCAGTAGAACAGAGAGTGGTTTTCATGTATTAATCTCCAGGCTTGTGTGGCCAGCATCGCTAGGTTGAAAGCATGGAGGTCCTGAAACCCCATCCCTCCTTCCTTCTTTGCCATACACAGTTTTCTCCAATTTATCCAATGTAGTTTCCTCTCTGCCTGCATTTATCCAATGTAGTTTCCTCTCGGTTTATGGCTTGGCCTAATGCAACTTCGTATTGCTCTAGCAATTGTAGAAGTCTTTGCCCTTCCTCCATAGTTGCTTGACAAAATAAGAGACTATCATCGGCAAAGAGGAGGTGAGAAACCCAAACTCCATGTTGGCTTGATTTGATCCCTTTTAGCACCCCTGCCTCTCTTGCTTTCCTCAATAGCGCTGATAGCCCTTCCGCACATAACAAGAAAAGGTATGGAGAGAGGGGTCTCCTTGCCTTATTCCCCGTGTAGGATTGACAAAACCCCTTGGTTCACCATTGATTAAAATGGAGTAAGATGTCGTGGTTACTGCCTCCATTGCCAAGTGGACCCAATTAGGATCAAATCCCAATTTCACCATCATTTTTTGCAAGAATGTCCACTCAACCCGGTCGTAGGCTTTACTGATGTCGAGTTTTACAGCCATGTGTCCCTTTCTTCCCTTCCTTCTGTTTCGCAATCTGTGGAGCAGCTCATATGATACAGTAGTATTGTCAGTGATTAATCGATTTGGCACAAAGGCACTCTAAGCATCAGAAATCACATTAGGCAAGATAATCTTTAAGCGATTATCAATAACCTTTGATATGACACTACAAGAAAATGTATTTTTAGTGACGAAAAAATTCGTCACTAAAAGTCCTGTTTTTCGTCACTAAGAACCTTTAGCGACGAAATTGGACTTTTAGTGACGAAATTCGTTTCGTCGCTGTAGCCCCGTCACTAAAAGTCCTGGCGACGAAATATTTCGTCACTAAAAGTCCGATTTGTTTTAAAAAAAAAAACTTTTAGCGACGAAAACGTTTCGTCGCTAAATGTTTTCCTCGCTAGAAACAATATTTAGTGACGAAAATATTCGTCACTAAAACTTTTTTTTGGGTACATATAGTGACGAAAATATTCGTCACTAAAACTATTTTTAGGAAAATTCATACACATATAGCGACGAAAATTTTCGTCACTAAAACCATTTCTTACAAAATTCCCCTACATATTTCGTCACTAAAAAAATTTTTTGTTGCTATATTTGTGACGAAAAATTCGTCACTAAAACTAATTTTTGTTTTTATTATTTTCATGGAATTGATATTAACCTGTAACCTGTCATTACATTATTAAAACCTCACATTTGATTTACATATTTATTCCAACAACACATTTATAAAAAATTGATCCATACATTCCACAAGTTAAAATTAAAATAAGTATCCAATTTAAACTTCTTCCATACAATAATTGTTTGCAACACATACAATAATTGTTTGCAACATATACAATAACTTAAGATGTTTTATAACAATACAAAAAATGTTGCATAATATAATTAAAACCAACAGAAGATGTCCTCATATATCTTCAAATAATGCCTAAAGGAAATCCCCTAAAGCCACCAATAAGATATCTGCACAAATATAAATTTTTAGTTAAATATAAATCTTTAGTCAAATATAATTCTACTAAAGATTGAATAACCTATCACGTGACAAATATTAGTTTCAAATGATACATAAAAAATGAAGTGTTTTAACTTAAAGATAAAGTACTAACCAATAAGTGATTTAGCTTGAAGATGAACCACCTCCATAGGTAAAAGCGTCATCATAACCCTTGCTCCTCAAAAAATTAAGAATATTCTTTTGGACCTCATCTTGCTTAGCTCGCACCTCTTGCTCCTTAGCTCGCTCCTCTTCATCCCTAGCTCTTGCCTCTTTGAGCTCAATTATCTCACTTTCTAACCGATGAATATACTCCACCGAACTAGATGAGGCAGTGGTTACTAGAGAAGAGGAAGGTCTCATGCCAAGTCCTTTTACAATACCGAATTTCTTCTTAAAAACCAAGTTTGAGATCTCCTCTTGTGTAAGGGGAATTGCATTAGGATCTTGACAATGATCCTCTTGCACTTTGAGAATAGTTTCCTACCATTTGAAAGAGAAAAAAACAAGCAATCACAACATTAATAATACATATGTTATAACTTTACAAACATGATAAAGATAGAATAATAGGGATGGAATGATACACATACATATGTCGCTTCATCCTCAGGCTGTATCCACCTATTTGTATTTGGATTGAAATGAACATCTTTGTAAATTTTTGCCAATTCAGGAACTTGACCGCCATTATTATTTGTCCAATTAATTAACATTCAACTGTTAGTTATTATAGTTAATTAATCACAACATGTAATACACTAAGGTTTAAGAAAATGAAAAAACACACACCTCCTCATCAACCCTAACAGCAAGTGCCTTTGACCCGTATCTATGTTTGCCTGAAGTTTTGCTCCTATTTTCAGAGTTAATTCTTGATTTTTCCTAATAAAGAACATTCAAGATATTTATTAGTTCATGAATAAAACACTATACATTTACTTCATCTAAGTATTAATCTAATCATTTGACAACATAATATAGTAAATATTGGATAAATAATTTACCAGCCAATCTTTATTGGTCCATCTCCCTTCAATGAGTTCAGTCCACTGCTTAAGTGTGGCATTCTTTGGCGGGTGGCTTTTTGCATAGTCAGCACCATGAGATTGTACGAGTTTTTTATAAGTCTGATACAACTTGTTAGAGCTACAACTCAATAATCTTCCACATTTTGTATTTATTGTTTTGTTCACCAAGTTAGAATCTCCTTCTAGCTCAAACTGATCCTGTAAAATGAAGCGTATATGTATTATAAAAATATTATTATATGTACTTAATATGCTTAATGACAACAAAGACAAGTTAGACGCTATCAATGTAAATTTACCGCTATACTTTGAAGCACCACATCTCTAGTAGCAGCATCAACACTTCAATTTTTCACATTGTAACTAGACAAATTACTTCGCACTTGTACACCAATTTGATTGACAAGTTTGCACGCATTAGTCCCAACAGAAGCATCATACTCTGCAGCTATACGTACTGGCAACTTACCACTTTTTTCAACAAGTGCCTGTACTGCTATACCACGTGTTGTTCCACGAGTATTTCTGCTAGTAGATCCTATTTAAACATTATCAATGTTAAAAAATTATACATTCCATGTACATTAAGTATAATATCAATAGTAAAGATACGGTGTAGTTGTAATTAAGTATGTTTTATGTAATTACCAGTCGTGTTAGTTAATGCGTCGGTAGCCTCTGCACTAGAAGAACTTTGGACGAGAGGATTTACTTCAGGAGATGTTTCCGTAGATTGAACCGTAGATTGGACCACCGGGATAGATGCCTCACCTCGTGAGCGTGTAAGTCGTCCTGGTGCCATCTATAACTAACAAACATATATATAATTTAACAACAAAGTCATTAAAAATAATGGAACAACAAAGTTATTATCTATTGTACCCTATGAAACATCTATTGTACCTTATTGATTAAAGAATTAGATAACTCATCATCATTTTCATCGTCACCAATAGGTGGTACATAATCATCATCTACCACAACACTAACTCTACTTCTTTTCCTTTCTGCACAATTGGACTGAGCAGAATCCTTTAGAGAAGTTGAGATGTGCTTCAATCCCAAAGCATCAATTCTCTCTTGGTTTTGCCTCATTCTATCCAATCTTGCCATCTCATAACTCGGTATATTATGAGTGTATTTGGCCTTTTTGGGCATTTTTCGAAACTATGTATTGACATGAAAGATAAGTACAATTGCTACTAACTTAACGTCATAATCCATACCATTATCCATACCAAGCAATTCAAAAATGCAAAATTTGAACACAATTGCTATTAACTCAACACAACAAATGACCATATCAATATCCATATCAAGTTCAAGATAAGTACAAAACATCTCAATAACAATTACTACTAACTTTACATATTATAGTTCACACCATTCTCCATATCAAGCAATTCACAAGTGCTAAATTTGAACACAATTGCTACTAACTCAACACAACAAATAACCACATCAATATTCATATCAAGTTCAAGATAAGCACAAAACATCTCAATAACAATTACTACTTAGATAAGCATAAAACTTTAAGACAAGCAAACAACATTTAAGACAATTGTTATGAACTTTACATATCATAATCTATATCAAGATCAACATCAGGTATGTCATGCTCTTCATTTTGATTAGCGTCTCTTGAAGTTCCACCTTTAGGAACAACCTCAGTTTCAACATCACTCATACAATACTCAATAATATTGTCATCAACATTGATAGTGACAACATCAACAATTGCTTCTTGTTGGAATGTGTCACTATCTTCTGTATTATCATTAGATTCTCCACCCCCGACTTCTGGGACATCAAACACTCCCCTATGTTGGATGCATTGTACAATTTTCCAAGGGTCACGCAATTTGGTATCTTGAAGGTAGAAAACTTGTTTCGCTTGACTAGGAAGTATAAAGGGGTCATTTTGATACCACCGACTTGTAACATCAATGCTCGTGCAATGTGCATCGGTTCTTATCGTTCTCCTTCGACCATTGGTACCAGTATTGTACCATTGACACTGGAACAAAACAACTTTATGGCGAAACATATACTCTAATTCCCAAATTTTGCACACATGACCATAGAAGTTGTGCGTTTCTCCCTCATGGTCCCCTTCGGTACATACACCACTGTTTTGGGTTACACGACGATTTTCTAGGTCCTTTGTATGGAACTTTACACCATTGACCATACAAACTGTGTACTCCTTCACATGCGGTTTAGGACCATTTGCTAATGACCATAACTGTTTAATAGCTTCTGATGACTCGTTAACTTTCAATCTATTCATCTATAATGACATACAAGTGATATTAATTAGTAATAAGCAATGACGAATAAATTTAATCTCATAAATTTATTAGTGTGATTAAATTTCAAATATCTTACACGTTCTCTGAACCACTTGGGAAACTCTTGTCGTTGGATTTGAGTTATGGCTTCTCCAGTAGGATTATGCAATGTACTTTTATGTTCGCTGTTAAAAATAAGGTGATTTACTTTCAGCTAAGCATTGTAGATAATATTCAAAACTTGATCAAACAATATATGCATATGAAATCACATACTTTAAATAAGGCTCTAGTTCAGGACTATTGTACAACAAGTACCAATGAGCAGTGTCATGCAATGCACGAGACAAGTCGCTATCATTCCACCTACCACCTGTAGGTCGGACAGTCTGTGAAAAAACTATCAATCCTTCGCTAGATTCACCAAAATCTTCATTTCTTTCTCTTCGGTTATGTACAGTTTTGATCCCATCAATATACAAAGACCAGTTGTTAATACATTCTTTAAGAATGTAAACCTCTGCAATCGAACCTTCTGGTCGAGCTCGGTTGGAAACGTATCTTTTCAATTTTCCAAGGTACCTACGAGGAAAAAATACGCACAATATGTGATTTTATACCACGTGGGAAATATACAATTGTTGAATGCATCAAATGATTTAATTACCTTTCAATTGGATACATCCACCGATATTGTACTGGACCTCCTAGAATTGCTTCTCGAGGCAAATGAACAGCAAGGTGGACCATAACATCAAAGAATGCTGGAGGAAAGAACCTCTCAAGCTTGCATAGTATAAGAACTATACGTTCTTCTAGTTTCTCTAATTCACTCCGTTTTAGGGTCCTTGAGCATAAGTCTTGGAAGAAGTTTCCCAACTCAAACAATACAATACTAATGTCCTTATCTGCAAACTCTCGCAACCCAATTGGAAGAATTCGTTGTAGTAGCACATGACAGTCATGGCTTTTCAAACCAGATAATCTACCATTTTTTGCATTCACTGACCTTGATATGTTGGCTGCATAGCCATCTGGATACTTGACTGATTTCAAAAATTCATAAAAACCATCCCTTTCATTGGGGCTTAATGAAAAGAAAGCCCGAGGCTTGTCATATGATCCATCAGGACGTTGTTTCAAATGCAACGTGTGCCTGAAGTTCATATTTTGCAAGTCTATCCGTGCCTTGTCAGTGTCCTTGTTTTTCCCCTCAATGCCCAACAAAGTACCATAAGTATTCTCACTAATGTTCTTCTCCACATGCATAACATCAATGATGTGCTTAAGTTTCTTATTTTTCCAATATGGAAGCTTATACAAAATACTTACCTTTGACTAATTTGGCTCCCCAATGGGTTGTCTCTTCTTGTTACTTGGATGCTTCCCTAAAATTATATTTGGCATTCTATCTAGCTGCTCTTGTATCTTTCCCACTTGTAACTCTAAAGATCTCTTCCGTTTATCTGGTAAACCATTATGCAACCGACTATGTCTCCAACGATGTTCCATAGGCAAATAAGCTCGATGGTTAATAAATCCAATTTCACTTTCCAAACCTTCTGAATATGGTTCATCATTGCAAGTGTAACAAGAATAATAACCCTTTGTCCTCCACCCGGACACGTTACCAAATCCAGGATAATCATGTATTGTCCACAACAAAGTTGCACGCATCTAGAAATGCTCTTTACTATAAGCATCATAAGTTTCTACACCTTCTTCCCACAACTCCTTCAACTCATCAACCAATGGTTTCAAGTAAATATCAATTTCATTTCCCGGTTGATGAGGACCAGGAATAAGTAAAGACAACATAAAATATGGCTCTTTCATAACCAGCCAAGGCGGTAGGTTATAGGGGATAAGTATGACAGGCCATATACTATAGTTGTTGTTTATATTCCCAAAAGGGTTAAATCCATCTGTAGCCAACCCCAACCTTACATTGCGAGGTTCGAGGGCAAAATCAGGATATTGCAAATCAAACTCCTTCCGCTCCTCACTATCAGCTGGATGCCTCATTATCCCATCATCCACACGTTTGTCTATATACCATCTCATGTCCTTAGCTCTTTGGCTTGACATGTACAATCTCCTCAGTCTCGGTGTCAACGGGAAGTAACGCAATACCTTATGAGAAATCTTCTTACCTTGGGCACATGTATCCTTGTACCTAGGCGCCTCACACACCGGACATTTATCAATGTTTTCATTTTCCTTCCAAAATAGTGCACAATCATTTTTACATGCATCTATATGCTCGTATGACAAGCCCAAGTCACGTAATATCTTCTTTGCTTCATAAGTTGACCTTGGTACCAAGTTACCTTTCGGTAAAACCTTTGTCAACAATTATAGCATCATATCAAGTCCCTTATTACTCAAGTTGGTCATTACCTTTACATTCAACATCTCAATAACAAACTTCAAGATACTATAATCAGTGCAACCCGGATACAACTCACGCTTTGCATCTTCCTCAAGTTTGTCAAAATGATGCACCTCCTCATCTTCGATTACATTCCTCGGTTCCCCTCTAATTCGATCACCTACCAAGGCATCGATACCATCCATATGATCACCATCCGACATTTCATTATCATGAATGTTCTCGTTCAATACACGAGATTCTCCATGATTATGCCAATTAATGTAAGATTGCATAATCCCACGATGAAGCAAGTGGATACGCACAGTATGAAGAGATTGTCGATAGCAATTCACACAGTGAATACACGGACACGGAATATTACCACTCAAGTCCACAACCGCCTTTGCAAAATTAATAAATGCATTGACCCCTTCAATATATGGACGACTTAATCTGCCATCAGGTGTCTTACTCATTGTCATCTAACTTTTATCCATGTTTGACTACAATTGCAAGATGAATGCTATTTTAGCAAAATAAGGACAACTCATGCATAATGTATTCTAACATCTAGGTCTATAAGCTACTTAGGTAAAATAAGAATAACAAACCAACAATTCACAAGAAAACTAAACACAAACATCACAACTATAATGCTTATAAGTATTGAAATCTACTATTCATTACATCTAATCAACAATACCCAATCATAATTCAAAAGAATGTAAAACACTTCCAATATGTATTTAAACCACCTTATAACACCATGCAAGCCACCCGCTTGCTCCAACACAACATACCACCACAAATCCAATTTCCAACATCACAAATATAAAATTTTATAGGTATTTAAATCAAATAAAATACTATTCATCACATCTAATCAACAATACTCATTCAAACCAACAATCCACAAGAAAACCAAACACAAACATCACAACTATAATGCTTATAAGTATTGAAATCTACTATTCATTACATCTAATCAACAATACCCAATCATAATTCAAAAGAATGTAAAACACTCCCAATATGTATTTAAACCACCTTATAACACCATGCAAGCCACCCGCTTGCTCCAACACAACATACCACCACAAATCCAATTTCCAACATCACAAATATAGAATTTTAAAAGTATTTAAATCAAATAAAATAATATTTATCACATCTAATCAACAATACTCATTCAAACCAACAATCCACAAGAAAACCAAACACAAACATCACAACTATAATGCTTACAAGTATTGAAATCTACTATTCATCACATCTAATCAACAATACCCAATCATAATTCAAAAGAATGTAAAACACTCCCAATATGTATTTAAACCACCTTATAACACCATCCAAGCCACCCGCTTGCTCCAACACAACATACCACCACAAATCCAATTTCCAACATCACAAATATAGAATTTTACAAGTATTTAAATCAAATAAAATAATATTCATCACATCTAATCAACAATACTCATTCAAACCAACAATCCACAAGAAAACCAAACACAAACATCACAACTATAATGCTTACAAGTATTGAAATCTACTATTCATCACATCTAATCAACAATACCCAATCATAATTCAAAAGAATATAAAACACTCCCAATATGTATTTAAACCACCTTATAACACCATGCAAGCCACCCGCTTGCTCCAACACAACATACCACCACAAATCCAATTTCTAACATCACAAATATAGAGTTTTACAAGTATTTAAACCAAATAAAATAATATTCATCACATCTAATCAACAATACTCATTCAAACCAACAATCCACAAGAAAACCAAACACAAACATCACAACTATAATGCTTACAAGTATTGAAATCTACTATTCATCACATCTAATCAACAATACCCAATCATAATTCAAAAAAATGTAAAACACTCCCAATATGTATTTAAACCACCTTATAACACCATGCAAGCCACCCGTTTGCTTCAACACAACATACCACCACAAATCCAATTTCCAACATTACAAATATAAAATTTTATAGGTATTTAAATCAAATAAAATACTATTCATCACATCTAATCAACAATACTCATTCAAACCAATAATCCACAAGAAAACCAAATACAAACATCACAACTATAATGCTTACAAGTATTAAATTCTACTATTCATTACATCTAATCAACAATACCCAATCGTAATTCAAAAGAATGTAAAACATTCCCAATATGTATTTAAACCACCTTATAACACCATGCAAGCCACCCGCTTGCTCCAACACAACATACCACCACAAATCCAATTTCCAACATCACAAATATAAAATTTTATAAGTTTTTAACTAGAATTTACTTACTTTGCTCAAGCTAAGCTTACAACTTTCAGAAAAAGAAATCCAAAGTTATTGCAAATAATGTGTATTTAGCCTGCAAAAGAAAACTTAAATTTATAAGTCCTTCAATCTTGAAAATGATACAACTACTAGAAACAATAAGAAAGAAAAAATTATACCTGTGAAAATTAATGAAAAAGAGTTAGGAGCTTAACCAAATGGGACATGTTACAGAGTATGTTAATGGTACTAGTTGTGCCACCAACCAAGAGAAATATTTGCGCATAATAAAGTATGAAGACTGAACACAACATCACCATAATTATAATACAAATCACAAGCATCCACATAATAAAAAAGAACCTAACCAAAGAGGCACACACAAGCAAATCTACTACCTAGCCCTCTATTTGGTTGAGATGAAAGCCTTTTACAAGATAATATACCAAACAATTGTCCATTGTTCATTTAGTTTCCTAAATTACAAGACATACAGCTCAACTACAACATATCATAGCAAATAGAGGGCTATGTAAAATTTCGAAATTTACATATTCCAAGTACTAATAGCAATAAATAGAAAATAGTGCCAAAAACTTCTCACAATTAAAGGGTAACTTTTACCTATCAACAAGCCTTGACTTTTCTCTGTACAAAATGAGGATTCCCCAAACATCCTAACATCTTGAACCAAAAAAGGAACCCCAAATTTGCTGCAAAACATGGAATTTTGAAGAAAAGCAATGCTCAGAAACCAAAAAAACTAGTTAAGGGATGAAATATAATATAATCTATATGCTCCTCTTTCTCCTCTTAAAAGTCTTATAAAATAGGAAAACTATTCAGGTATGAAACTTACATAGGTGATACAAACAGCCCAAAAGCAAAGATGTTCCCTGCAACAAATAAATGTGTATATTAACATATCATAATTCTAAGATATTAACCATTATATTCCAATTTCTTTATGATTAGAGCAACAAAAGAATTAATCTCATAAAATCCAATCTTTCATAACTATCTTGAATGTTGTAGTTAAGAGCCAATTAAAATTTTGACGGTTACCTACCCCTCCACACACAAAAATCACTGATGGTTCCAAATTTGTTAGAATAAAAGCATATCTGTTTCCTTTTCTAAAATGCATTGCTTCTCTTATTCCCATATTCATTTGTAAATATACTTAAATTTCCAGCCTAATTCTTGGGAATAATATTGACATTAAACAAGCCCTAGAGCCCAAATTTCCTAAAGGAGTGTCTAAACATGACTCCCCTCAGCACTTGCCAAAAATGCATATGAAAGCAACCCCAGTGCAGCATGTATTTGAAGTGAAACTATAGTAAAACTTGTATATCAAATGAAACGTTCCTTATGTACCAATGCTCAGAAACCAAAAAAGAAAAGCAATAAATAAATATAATTTCAGGAGTCTCATACTTGAAGTAGTTAAAAAAAAAAAAAAAAAAAATTGAATCAGTGAAGGGAAGGCGAAGGGTCACCGGTTGGAAGTGGAAGCCGAAGGGTCGCTGGGAGCTGAATCAGCAAAGGGAAGGCGAAGCATCGGTGTGGCTGGGAGCTGAAACGTCGCTGGGGTTTGATCGGCGACGACGATCAAGCAAAAGTGACGACGACAAAAGTGACGACGGCAAAAGCGACGCAAGCAAGCAGCAAAAGCGACGACGATAAGCAGCAAAAGCGATGACGGCAAGCAGCAAAAGCGACGACGGCAAGCAAAAGCGGCGACGGCAAGCAAAAGTGACGATGGCAAGCAAAAGCGACGACGAGCAAGCAAATAAGACGGCGAACCGATTCGGCGGCGACGGCAAGCATAAGCAACGGCGAGCAAAAGCAAAAGCGACGGCGAGCAAAAGCAAAGGCGACGGCGAGCAAAAGCAAAGGCAACGATTCGGCGGCGACGGCGAGCCTAATCGACGGTCGAATCGGCGATATGCGGATGGGCTATGAGGGAAAGAGAGAGTGAGGGAAAGAGAGAACAAAATCAGAAAAAGGGAAAAGTGAAACAAAAAAAAAAAAAAAAAAAAAGGGCTGAAGATTATATGTATAAAACTTTTAGTGACGAACTCAATTCGTCGCTATTGGATACCTTTAGCGACGAACTGGGATTCGTCACTGATAACGAACCTATACTTATCAGTTTATTTTTAGCGACGACTTAATTTCGTCGCTATATGTTATGTTCAGTGACGAAATTATTTTCGTCACTAATAGCGTTCTCACTAACACCTTTAGCGACGAAAATTTTCGTCGCAAAAAATTGAAACTTCTAGCGACGAAAATATTCGTCGCTGTAGCTGAATTTGTTTTGGTACCAAAAACTTTTCACTTGGCGCCTTAGTGATATTATGTAAAACGTTTAGTGACGAACTCGGATTCGTCGCTATATGTTATTTTCAGCGACGAACATTTTCGTTGTAAAAAATTAAACTTTTAGCGACGAAATGGTTCGTCGCTGTAGCTGAATTTAGTTTGGCACCAAAATTTTTCACTTGGCGCCTGAGTGATATTAGTATAAAACTTTTAGTGAGGAACTCAAATTCGTCGCAGTTGGATACCTTTAGCGACGAACTGGGATTCGTCGCTGATATTATATTGATATATATGTTTTTATTTTTAGTGACGACTTATATTCGTCACTAAATGTTATATACAGCGACGAAATATTTTTCGTCACTAATAGTGTTCTCACTAACACATTTAGCGACGAAATATTTCGTCGCAAAAAACTTAATCCTATAGCAACGAAAATTTTCGTCACTGTAGCTGAATTTAACTTGGCGCCTGAGTTCAACACAACATTTAGCGACGAAATCTAATTTTCGTCGCTAAATATTAGTAATTTTTTTATAAATAGCGACGAAATTTAAATTTCGTCGCTATATAGTACTTTTTTGCGAGGAAAAAATTTTCCTCACTAAAATTCGTCACTAAAACTACATTTTGTTGTAGTGTGATATGAGACACGACATTGACTAAACTAATAGGTCTAAAATCAGACATGTGTTTTGGGTCATTTTTCTTAGGGATTAAAACAATATATGTATGGTTCATTTTTCTCAACATATGCCCTGAGTTTAAAACAGATAATACTGCTACTGTAACATCATGCCCCACAATATGCCAATATTTCTGAAAAAAGAATGGAGTCATACCATCATGACCTGGTGATTTGGAAGGGCGCATTTGAAATAGGGCTGTCTTGACTTCTTTTGGAGTGTATCGTTGAAGGAGAGTGGCATTCATACCTGGAGTGACCAATTTGTCCACTGAGTTGAGCACTCCATCAGTAGTGGTCGGATGGGAAGAGGTGTTCTGCAGTGTGAGCAATTCTATCCTCCAATGTGCCCCACCTTCCTTCGCTATCATAGACACCCAAGATTTGATTTTTCCGTCGGCGTTGATTGGCCCTTTGATGAAAAAACTTTGTATTTTTGTCACCCACCGGTAGCCAAATGGAGTGAGACCGTCGTCGCCAAAACAATTCGTCCTGCTGTAACAGATTGTTGATCTTTACCTTTAGTCCCTTAATAGCATCTAGATGGTCAACACTTTTTAAAGGACATAGGTCTTCCAATTGTTTTTGTTTCTCCTGGAGTAATTTTTTTGAACTAACACTAGATGCACGGCTCTAGTCCACCAAGGCAAATCTGCATCTTTTGATTTTTTCAAATAGCTTTGACATAGGGCTACCATTTCTCTCGGCTACCCTCCATGTTTCTTGTGTCATGGTCTCGCATTGAGGATTGGAAGCCCATTTTTCTTCAAACCTTCGTGGCACTTTCCTTTTTCTAGTCCACTGGGTTTGGTTCTGTGTGGTAATGACTATCGGAATATGGTCCGAGTATGAGGTTTGGAGATGAAAGACCCGTGTCTCCGGATAGATTTCCTTCCATTCTGCCGTTGCACATGCTCTGTCAAGTCGTTCCTGTACAAATGCATTCCCATGTCTACCATTGTTCCAAGTGAAGATGTTTCCTTGAAAACCAAGGTCCTCAAGTCCATAATGTAGGAGGGTAGCTCGGAAAGCTTCCATGTGGTTCAATGGTTTTGGTACACCACCTTGCTTCTCATTAGATGACAAGATCTCATTATAATCTCCAACACAGAGCCAAGGGGTTGAGATCCTAGTGTGAAGATGCTTGAGTAGCTGCCATAACTCGTGCTTTCTTTGTTCTTCTGGCCATCCGTAAAAACCTGTCAATCTCCATGCAGGGTTAGAGCCATTAAAAATAAGAGCATCAATATGGTTACATGTGTCAGTTTGGACATGCAGGTCCACCTCCTCCATCCACAAAAGTGCCAGCCCACCACTTCTACGAATACTCGGCACTGCTCACATACACCGATATGGTAAGTCTGCTTGAATCTTCCGCATCTCATCAACTAACTGTTTTGTTTCCATGAGAAACAAACTTTTGGGAGCTTTTTCTCTCACCAAGTGAGAGAGGACTTCGACTGCACATTGGTTCCCAAGCCCCTAATAGTTCCAGCTTAGGATGATCATTACTCTCGGCGAGGCGGCACCACAGCCTCCACCATTGCGACTAATCCCTGTAGTCCTGATCGTGATTCTGCCTTGTTTCCCACCGTGGTGAGCTGTTCCATCGTCTATCCGGTGTTTCGTCGCTTTTCCGTTGCCCCGCTTTTAGCCATTCCCCATATGGGTTCTCGGTCAGCTATTGGTCCCTTGGGGTTGGACACTCTTTTGCATCATGGCCAAATAAACCACATTGGTAGCAAAGTCCTGCCATTCTTTCATATTTGAATCCCACTCTTACCCGGTCTCCTTCAGGGCTGAGTACATAACCTCCCCGCCGAATTGGTTTATGCAGTGGAATCTCCACACGGATTCAGATGAAGCGAGCTTGTTCCGACGAGAAAGTTTTGTTGTCTACTTCCACCACATGACCGAGGCCTTTGCCAATATCCCACGCAGCTTCCTCATTGATCTTATCAGAATTCAGTTGAGTGAATCTATTGTAATAAGAATTTAATTTTATGTCGTGTCAATTTCAATTACCGTTTCCTCGAGAACATATTAGGAGTGTACATGTAATGCTGAAAGGCCAATGACAGTCATTAAAAAAAATTTCTTGTAAGCCTTTGTTTCTACCTTTAACGACAGTGTTTCTTGAATAATTCTTTTAAGTTTAATACCAAATTTTTAAGCAACTCTACTATCTTTGGTCCAAATCATCTTCTTTTTTACATAATAATGTCTTATATCAATACTTATCAAAATAATTTTTTATTTATTTTATTTTCATTTACAGGTGATTATGCACCTGAGTAATAAAGTTCAATATAAGCGAAAAAGGCACCTAATTTTCCGTAAATAAGAATCCATTCTTCTGTATTTCTAACTTTTTGCAAGCAAATTATTAGCACATATAAATTGATGATGAAAACTTATCCAGTCTTCTCATTTGTATGTGACAGCCATAAGTGAACCCGTGTTATAATCCTGATAAATATAGTGCTGATCGAGGACCTTTTTCTAAACTCTTCTAAAATAAAAAAACAAAAACAAAAAAGAGAAAAGATCTGTCAAAATCCGCCATCCCACTGCACCATAACCATGCCAATGTTCATCACAATAGATCATTTCCTCCATTCCAAAAAACTCACAATCCCACACAATCTCGACGTAGTAATCTTTTAAAACATATATGTGTGTAATAAACACAATGCGATATTATTAGTTGGCAACTTGATCTTCAAATTTCTTTGTATGGCCGAAGAAAATGAAAAAGACGTTCGTTATTTACTCGTAATTAACGGTGTACTATTCCGCTCTTTACCCATACTTGTTTAGGCCTCTTTTTGGATAACTTACAAGCAACCACATTCCTAAAAGGCATCTCATCAAACAACTTACAAGCAAAGTCAGCATCTCCAAAGTTCAAATACATATTAACCAATGCATTCCCAACAAAAACATCCGAATTCACCTCATTATCACGCATATAATCATGTATCTTTCGCCCCAATTCCAAATCACCCAATTTAGAACACGCAGAAAGCACGATGACCAATGTCATCTCGTCTGCTCTTAAATTTGAGTCACACATCTCAAAAAACGCTGCCACGCCTTCCTTCAAGAACCCCATTTTTACATATCCCTGAAAAAGCGTGGTCCACGAAATCAAGTCCCTTTGAGGACTTCCATGAAACAGCTTCTGAACAGCTTTAATAACCCCACAAACAGCATACAATGTCATCAATGTATTCTTTACATACACAATGGATAAGAGCATCCCTGTCTTGATGCAATGCGCGTGAATTTGCTCGCCTTCTCGTAGCGCCTGAGACTGCGCACATGCCTTAAGAGCATATGGAACGGTATAATTATCAGGAACGAGGCCTTTGATGAGCATTTCACGAAATAATGCCACGGCTTCAAGTGAAAAAGAGCTGTTCTGGGCACTTGAAAGCGCTTTTATAGCGTTGTTGTAGAGGATGACATGTGGGTTCTCCAAGTTTGTTAGAATAGAGCGAAAATAGGTGAGGTTTGCACCAAAGGAAGAAGAGGAAGTAGTGCATAGAGAGATGAGCTTGGGATATATGAGCTGTGGGGCTCGGAGACGGAGAGGGCTGGTTTTGATGAGGAGTGCATGGATTTGTTTGAGTTGGATTATTGTTTTGCATGATTTTAGTCTGTCAAGGACCCATAATTCTTTTTTTTGAGGATTCATGTCACAGGCATAGGCATCTTGATATTGGACTCTGCAGGAGGTTATAATTTGGGAGTTCATGTCATAGTAAGTCAAAAATTTTCCCTGCAATAAAAATAAGTCACTACTTAATGGACGTGGTTTGGCGGTAAGAGTTTTTCTATTGCTTAATATGATACTTGATAGGATTTGAATAATTTGAGTAGTAGTGATTTAATGAATATGTTTTGCCTATAACAATAATTCCATCAAGATTACACATGATATTACTTTTATAGTTTTATTCTCATGAGGTTCTAAAATGGTTTTTAACTTTTTAGGATGTAATTAAGACTCAAATTCGTGCTATTTTCTTTTTCTACTCCAAAGAGAGATTTCCCATTAATAAAATAAAGTACCTTATTATGGTTGAAATTTTTTAATAAAATAAATAGAGACTCTTTGTAAAACTCTTAATTTAGAACAACAAATGTCATCAATGGGTTCCAATTAGCTCAACTGATAAAGTCTTTGATGGTTGTATAAGAGATCTGGGGTTCAATCTCCGCCTACATCAAAACTGATTGGTGTCTTGGTTTGATAATAAAGAATTATTATCAGGAGCGGACGCCATAGATTGAAATTCTTTCTCAAAAAAAAAAAAAAAAAAAGAACAACAAATGTCACCAGTTAAAAATCACTATTTTTTAAGAGACAATTAACATGGCCTACACTTGTTCATCCGGGCGGATCTCCACGTCGCAAATCTTTAACACATATTTGTGTGCAATAAACACAATGCAATGTTATTAATTGGCAACTTGATTTTCAAATTTCTTTATATGGCCAATGAATTGAAAAAGGCCTTTGTTATTTACCCGTAATTAACGGTATACAATTATATATATATACACGGTACACAATGCTTTGAATGATCTTAGTAAACCTCATTTTTATCTTTTTGGATGAGTCTTGTAACTCGGATTTTTTTTTTTGTTTTGGGAGAAGATTAATTTTGTTTTTATTTGTTACGTTTTCCCCGCTAGATTCGGTGCAAGAAATGCCACAATATATATATATATATATATATATATTTTTTTTTTGGTATTTCTTTTTTGGTAATAACGAAAACTTCATTGAAAGCTAAAGAGAAAGGTTGTTAGACATATAATTTCTATTATAGATTTATAGTACGTGTCCAGATTATCTAAATACATTAATAACAAAACATCAGAAGGAGGATTATCTAAGATTACAAATTTCCCAGCTTGTCTAACACCCTTCTTGCAGGTGCATCAGCACACTTATTAACTTTTCTATACAAATGTTTGATCTTCTTCTTGGGTAGGTGACTAAGAAGGTCCCTGCAATCATAAACTAGAATAATAAATTTACCAAGAGTTTCAGCGCAGCTATTGAATGGCAAAGTATCCATAAGCATAATGTAAATTCTCCTTCTGATACTTTGGAGCGTAATGTAAATTCAAAAGTCTCAGGTTCAATCCACACACCCCCCCCTCCCTCACCACATTATTAGTCCATGAGGTTTCTAGAGTTTCTTATGAACATATAGCTAGTAAAAATATGTGGCCTATGGAATTTCTAGAGTGTCTCATAGATATGGAGTGGAATAGCCTAATGTGGAAAAACTAGTTATGATGTAATCATAAGGACGACCATTAAATTTTTTGGCACAACATGTAGAAAATAAATGTTAATTATATTGCTTCAAATAATATCTAAAGGATGACATTTGCACTACATATATTAAAAAAAAAAATACTAAATAAATTGTTACAAATACTAAGAGGAATAGATTTGAAGAGTTTCTATAAAAACAAAAAAAAAAAAAAAAACAAAAAGGGAATAAAATTATAGATTTGAAGGAGAAAAATGAAACTGTGTTGCGTGGGGAAGATTTAATAGCTTAAAACAAAGGTTGGAGTAACGTTCTGAGCTTTTGGCTTTAAATAAGAGTATATGTTTAAAATTGGAGTATCCCCTCAAAAAAAATGTTTAAAATTGGAGTATGGAACGTCCATCTAGAGGTTTATAATCATTTCGTTTACATGCTAACATAATAAAAAACATGAGTATGTACGACAAATCATAAATATTATTGAATGCCTACTCAATTTATGTGTAATGTAATTCTTTCTCATTAATATTAAAAACGAGTTTAACCCACTATTTGAGTAATTTAATTAGTTTTTTTCTTTCTTAATAATAGTATTAATAAATCCATCAAGGTTGTTATAAGCATATATCTTTTTCTTGATACGTTTGTTTATTTTTATTTTTATAATAATTCAAGAGTTTGATAGGCATAATTTGATAGGATGTTTATAGTTATATCATTCACATGTTATATATATATGTTAAATTATTTTATATAGATAGATAGTGGAGGAAGGGGAGGAAGGGATCAAATCATAGATAAGGAACAACTCAAAAGGGTGTAACTATCATTTGGTTATCACTTGAACCCTGCTATCATATTATTTATCATGCTTTTTATCTATAAAAAAAAATAAAAAAAAAAATAAAATTCAAACATATAGTTGATAGTTTGATGCGTAATAGACTAATTCTTTCTTATTTACTTCTTTTTTGCCTTTTTTTATTTATTTATTATTTTTTTTTATCTTATTGCTTTTACATTTTGTGATACACAATCTATATTTGTTTTATCTAAAAATAATAAAAAGAAAAAGAAAACTCAAACGTAGGTTGATAGTTTCATATGCAATAGACTAATTTTATCTTATTTACTTCTTTTTTGTTTTTTAATTAATATTTTTAATAAATGATTAATAAAGAATTTGGATTGTAATAAATTAAGATTTTTATCAACTTAGAAATTATAGGGGAGGGAAATTATAGGGGAGGAAAATTATATCTATTTTTTCTTAAATTTTTTTTAAAAATTCCTATAATTTGGTAAAACCATCTAGCACAACCACGATTTTTAAACTCAACTTTTATTATATAGTATATAATATAGATATAGATATAGATTATAGAAATAGATAAATAGATTCTTGCTTAAAGTAAAGGGTAGGAAATGGTGAATGGGAACATGTCTATTTATAGTGGTGAATCACTGAGCTAGTCCATGTCCTTTGTCGTAAGGAATGGATAAGACTTGGTAAGTCTTCAGCAGTAACAATTTTTTATTTAACTGCTACCACCTGCACGTATTAAAAGAACACGAGATTGGACTACGTTAATGCCGTAGCACATTTTTGATGTTATTATGGCAAATGTACAAAGAAAGCTATATACAATTAGACATGGCAAAACGGGTCAGACCCGTTTTGACCCGACCCGTTTGACCTGCAACCCGTTTGACCCGTAACCCGATTGACCCGTTTAAAAATGACCCGTTTTGACCCGCGACCCGATTGACCCGACCCGAACCCGAACCCGACCCGCACGTTTTGCCACGTTTACCAATGTTGAGTAGATTTAGATTGAGGTGTAATTTTTATAAAATATTTACTTATTCTTTTTTACTTAATATGTTATGTACTCCATTATAGTTTGTTATTTTTTACTTGCCACCTTTATTTTCTCTTCCTACTTTAAATAGATTAAAGATTATACCAAGATTAGTTTCTAGAAAGCTGGAACAGGAGTTGCACCAAATTTGGGTATCAATTCAAGTGTTTAGTGGTAATTGATAACAATATCACTAGTGAGAATCTAATCACAATTAAGGAACTCATAAACAATTGACAGATTGCATCTATTTCCAAAAAAAAAAAAAAAAATTGTTTGAAAAATACGGGTCAACTCGACCCGACTCACGACCCGACTCAACCCGCGACCCGTTTGACCCGCAACCCGATTGACCCGTTTTAAAAATGACCCGTTTTGACCCGTGACCTGTTTAACCCGCAAACCCGATTGACCCGACCCGAACCCGACCCGACCCGCCCGTTTTGCCACGTCTATATACAATTGATATTATATTTTGTTAGGTTTTAAATGTTTAGTTATAAATGTTTAGGTTTTAAATTTGTTGTATGTTGGTAAACTAAGAACAAAAACGTGTCTAGTATAAGAACTAGTAACATTTTATTTTATTTTAGACATTGCTCAAGATGATACAATTTAAGATTCAAAAACATACAAGCTATAGAAAGAAGAATTGAAAATTTGTCAAGCTTGACTAATCGAAGAGAAGCCTCGACCGATTGAATTGTGATCTGCAGAATTTTAATTAAAGCCCAACAGCTTGTGAAAATGTTTAGGTTTTGAGTCTAACACTACTAGGTATAAAAAGAAGACCTTAATATACATATTTCAAGTCTTGAGAGTTACTATTGTGAAATCTGTGAGGTTCTGTACCTTCTAACTCTAACAAGCACTTATCGGAGATCAAATTCAAATTGCTAGTACTGATAGAGTAAAGTTGCTATGAAGCCTTCAGCTAACAAGTGTACTGAATATCAAGGCATGAATAGGCGGTTCATGTGAGAACAAATCTAGATTAAGAAAGTCTGTGGAGTTCAAAGGCTAGTTTGGTAATTGTGTTAGATTTACTACAAATTGGTATTCTTGATTGTAAATCTCAACTTGATTTAGTAGATTGTTCTCTTGGGATAGTCTCTCCCCCCCCCCCCCCCCCTCAGGTTTTTTACTTTGAAATAAGTTGTTTCATTGGTTTTCATAGATCATCATATCTTGTGTTATTTACTTTTCCACTATGTTTATTAATTGTGATGAATGTTTAACCTAGATCTGAATAATTGACCTAAGTAACAACTTGGCTAATATATTAGGTTAAACAAATTGTGTTTTCCAGTGGTCTAAAACTGAACAAGTGGTATCAGAGTTGGTTAGCTCTTGATTGGGTAGTCTTACCTAGAGTTGATCATTGACCTCCGTTGTCATGGATAGAGGACACTCACTAGTGATCTCTCGCCACTTTGATAGGAATAACTATGCTTACTAGAAAATGAGGATGAAAACCTTCTTGAAATCTTTGGATGAGAAAGTTTGGTTGTCTGTGGAAATTGGTTAGGAAAAACCTACCACACTTGTGGCTCAATTGACTGATACCCAAAAAGAAGCAGCTAGCTTTAATAGCTAGCAAAGCAATGAATGCAATATTCAATGTTGTTTCACTAGAAGAATTTAAAAAGATATCTAATGTAAAGGTTGCACACACTGCATGGAATATCTTACAAATTGTGCATGCAAGAACAAAACCTATGAAAATCAATAAATTGCAATAGTTTGCTTCTAGGTTTGAGAGTATCATAATGGTAGATGATGAGACCTTTGATGAGTTTTACGTTAAACTCAATGACATAGTAAACTCTGTCTTTACCTTAGGTGAAGTTTATGAGGAACCTAAGATAATTAGAAAAATCTTAAAATTCTTAACTAAAGACTTTAGGCCCAAAGTCACTACCATTACTAAGAGCGAGCAAGGATATGGATACAATCCAAGTAGATGAACTAGTAGGATCTCTTCAATCTTATGAGGGGATGAAAAGAATGATACATATGAATTTAGGCCCTACTCACTATCTGATACATAAGATAATTATTGGCTCAAACATAACGAGTAGGGATGGAACCATGAATTTTTCTTTAAGGAGGCCAAAATAAACCAAAAATTGTCGATTTCAAAAAAAAAAAAAAAAAAAAACTAAAATTCAAAATTGCTTTTATAGAGGAAAAATTGAAAACTACATTAATTCATGAATACTGAAATTTATCTAAAAAATGACCAAGGGTTTGGAAACTTTATAATTATTTTTGTGATATATTACTTGTTTTAATTTTCATCTTGGCCTGTAAGCTATCATTTTAAAGAGAATTCAATTATCACAATATGGGCTTGAATTCATTCCAATCAAACAATTAATTTTTTGGTCAAAAATTTGGTTTGACCGCAGTCAAACTTAGGCAAACAGGGGAGAAGTGTTTGGAAATATTAATTTTGATGTAAAATGGTGAATTTGGTGGTTGGGTGAACATTTTATTTCGTTTGACTATTGATTAACTCGGTCAAAGTTTGATCAACAAAGGAAATTTTAGTCATTTTGACTCTGACACATATAATTTCATGTTAACACACTCTCGATCCCAGGGTCAAAATTGCAATTTTGGAAATTTGTGGCTCAAATCACGATTTTGCATGCAAAATGAAGGTAAACAAAAATGGTATTGACACACTTTATTAATTAATGAAAAACCATTAAGAATAGTCAACAATGGAATGAGATTTTCATCATATAACATATACTAGACAACCAAGAAGAATTCGAAGTCATCAAATCATTACCTACTTAAATATGAAACCATAATATGATAGGCATGAGTAGTTATGCCTTGCTCAAATTGCCTTCCTGTTTTTGCTTCATGTTTTTGCCATCTCATATGTTTTAGCCGAAATGGGGCAGCAAATGGCACTATTCGATAGCTGAAACAACTTGGTGATTGCATGGTGAAAGTTCAAAAACGTGTATAAACACCTTTGAATGTTTAGACCCCCAAATTACAACTTAACCAATTTAAGCAATATGTCAAACAACTAGTGTGCGGAAACTTAACATAAGCTATAATATGAAATTGGTAAAAACTATCTAAGCCGAAACAAAACACAATCCACAGCAGATAATAAAAAGGCAAACATAGAGAGGAAGGAAGATGCAAACACAAAGACAACACGCGATGTGTTATCGAAGAGGAAACCGAAGCCCTCGGCGTAAAACCTCTCCGCCGCCCTCCAAGCGGTAAACAATCCACTAGAAAATACAGTTGGGATACATGGACAGCAATAGACCCTCCAAGCCTAATCTACCCAGTGCACCTAAGCCCTCCAAGCTTCTTGCTCCAACGAGGTTGCGCCGAACCTTTCTCTTTTCTAGCTTCCCGGATTCCGCTACTAGACCGTAGCATCAACCAATGAAGATTGGTTCCTTCCTAACTGCTTCCTAGAAATCCAAACAGCTTTCTCACAGTAATGATAATGGTGAGAATCAGGTTTGGTATAATGCCTCTCAAGGATTTGACAATGGAGAGGAAGAGAGTTGAGGAATTTGAAGAGACTCTAATGTATAGATTGTGGGTGAGTCAATCTTGGTTTTCTTTAGAGTTTCTCTCTCAAAATTCTCTCTGGAAGCTCCCTTACAATCGTGGGTAAAAGGGGTATTTATACTGGAGTGGAAGAGGAATGTGAAACGTCAGGTTTTACAAAACAGGGGTGGCTCGCGACTTGACCTCGCGGCTTGACTAAGTCGCGAGATAACCGTATGGTCAGTTGTCCTGTTTTGTCCTGTAGTGCTCCAGCTTACATGACTGTTCACCTTCTAGCATGCTTAGCACGTGTGCTGCGTCTGGCGGCTTGCAGCCGCGAGTCACCCGCGAGGCCAAGCCGCGAGTCTCTGTTTTCTTGCACACTCTTGAGCAATCTTCACTTTATCTCACTCACTACCCTTACATCAAACCCACCTAAATACAGGGTTACTAATTGCTGAATTATAAGCAAATTTGGCACGGAATAAAGCCAATTAGATGGTTGAATAAATTCAACCTTACACATGGGAAAGTAAGAGGTGGCATCAAGGAAGTAGGAGGTGTCTTGGTAAGATGGAGGTGTTATGTGGTGGTTGTGGACACCTCATTTTAATTGAAAGTGTTAATAACCTTTAGTCCTCGGCTCTAATGAGGAGCTTGACATATTTCAACCAAGGGTATTTGAAGTTATCTTGATAGTTCGGAGGTAATCACAACTTAAAAGTGCTTAAAACGATTTTAGAAATGATGTTGAAAAATGACATTTTCTATCTTTTGAACCAAAATGAAATTTTGAATTATAATTTTTTTATTGGAAATTTGACATCCAAGGCTTCAACATGGACACCAAGTTTGCCTAATTTGGATTTAAAATTAGTGCTACTTGAAGTTAGGACAACAGTGTTGTTAGGAAGCTAGAGTCCTAGGCGAAGTTGCATATGCACCTTTTCGTACATACGCAAATTCTCCCATTGTAGACACTCGATTTTGCACCAATGATTTAATCAAGGAAAATGACTGGAATGATCATTCATGTACCTCGAAAATCATAATTGCATTACATGCATCAATTTGTTCAAGCATTACATGCGTTAATTTTTTCATTGCATATCATCAAAATGATCCTTAGATTCTAACGGTCGCAATAGTGTATTCGGTTTCCAAATTGGACCATCGGATCAAAAAATATCGCATGATCAAGTTTGCACGTTCAGCATGCATTGTGTCTAGATAGAGTTGACCACACACAATTAATTTAAATTAATTCTGACTGGTTAAAAAATTAAATTTAATTAAATAATTTCGTGATTAGTTGATAATTAGTTGGGCCATTCAGCAATTTTAAAGTGCCATTCGGCACTCCAAAAGTGCTAAATGGTACTCTTGGATACCGAACATACTTTCGTGTTCGGGTGCGTTTTGGACTCTCTTTTTAGGTTTTTTGATCCGATCCTTGTTCCTAGACGTGTTTTCATCCTTAGTCTATGATTTTTTTTAATCTCTTTTCTGGATAATTCAGGCTTTTTCAGGAATAATTATCTTTGTAAATAAATACCCTAAAATAAATCTTGACAAAGTTTAGATTATCTACAATTTTATTGTTATCCAATCATCCCTTTTATTCCTATGCATGCAATCCTATTTTAAAAACTAATTATCAACCAATCACAAAATTATTTAATTAATTTTAATTTTTTAACCAATTAGAATTAATTTAAATTAATCGTGTGTGGTTAACTCTACCTATACACAATGCATGCTGATCGTGCAAACTTGATCATGTGATATCTTTCGACACCGTTATGACCGTTAGAATCTCGAGATCATCTTTATGATATGCAATGAATGAATTGATGCATATAATGGAAAAACAAATTGATGCATGTAATGCAATAATAAATTGATGTATTTAATGCAATCATGATCTTTGGGGTAAATGGATGGTCGTTCAAGTCGTTCTTCTTGATTAAATCATAGGTACAAAATCAAGTGTCTATAGAATGCCCCTTATTGACAAAGCTTGGAACGCGAATGTTAATGTAAAACAAAGACACTGATTTTTGCAACCATGATTTAATTGAGGTTGAATTTTCAAAGGTTACCTAGCCCTCGAGCCTAAAACTTTGGAACATAGAACTAGTGCCTTATCTTTTGACCAAAAATGAAAATACCTGACTTAGCTGGTGGTTGATGACTCTGGAAATGATTCTTGACAAGTAGGGTGACCAAAAGGCTTTTCAATCTTGATCTTGAATGATGAAGGCGACCAAGAGGCTTTTCAATCCTGATCATGAAAATGGAGTTGTCTATGACCAAAGGGCTTCTCAACCTCGATCTTGACAAAAGGCAACCAAAGGGCTTCTCAACCTTGGAACTGGAGTTGTTTGCGACCAATGGGCTTCTTTACCTAAATTTTGATGAAAGGCAACCAAAGGGCTTCTCAACCTCGGAATTGAAGCTGTCTGCGACCAAAGGGCTTCTCTACCTCAATCTTGATGAAAGGCAACCAAAGGGCTTCTCAACCTTGGAATTGGAGCTATTTGCAACCAAAGGTTGAGAAGCCCTTTGGCAGCCTTTTTAAAGGCCCGCTCACAATTACCCAAAAAGAAACTTCATTTCAAAAAAATATTTTTCAAAACTTTGTTCCAAACTATGTTTGGACTTGATCCTCTATGAGAGAGATATGTAGGCAGCCTTTTCAAAGGCCCGGTCACAATTACCCAAAAAGAAACTTCATTTCAAAACGATTTTTCAAAACTTCATTTTTTTTTTCAAAACTTTGTTTACGAACTATGTCTGGACCTGATCCTTTATGAGAGAGGTACATAGGTAGCCTTTTCAAAAGGCCCGGTCACAATCAATCAAAAAATTTTTTTTTTTCAAAGGCTTAAAATCAAAACATATCTTTGTGTGAATTTAGGCTAGGAGCATTTGTTTTGCATTAAGCATATCATCAATTTTCTATGCAAGCATGTCTAAACTAGGGGCATTGGCCTAAAACATTTTTATAATAACTGATTACTGACAAGCTCAAGGAAAGAATCTTTTGCAGGAGGTGGACATGGGTCTTTCATCTACTTAACAATCACCATCAATCTTTAGTTTAGATGTGCCAATCAGCACTCCAACAGAGCCCATCGGCCCATCATCCCAAAAATCCTTGTTTTGCCTAGTTTTGTGATTTTGATCTTGTTTTACTCAAAATTTTATTTATTGAGGTCCCTACACAATAAGATTTGTCAAAATTCACATTGATTTCTGAACTAGGGGCATTCAGCCATGCCTCATCCATTTTGAAAAAATCATCATAATCATCATCATCTTTTCATAAAAAATCAAGATTTCCCAAAAATCAAGTATCCATTTCTAAACTAGGGGCATTCAGCCATGCCCCATCCATTTTGAAAAAAAGAAATCATCTTTTCCTCAAATATCAAAATTTTGGAAAAGTCATGCATCAATTTGCAAACTAGGGGCATTCGGCCATGCCTCATTTATTTTCCAAAAAAGGGGACCACCAACATCATCTTTTCATTAAAAAAAAAAAAAAAAAAAAAAACCAAGATTTCAAGTTTTCAAAAAAAATCATGCATTCATTTCTAAACTAGGGGCATTTATCTCTACCTCATGAGTACAAACTCCATTAGAATTGATCAAGATAAGTTTAAATTGGTACTACAAGACCTCATCAGGTGAATTCTAAACTTGTGTCATTTAAAGTTTCCACATGATCAAAAATTTCCCATGACAAAAAAATTTCCCATGCCCAAAATCACATCCAAAAAATTTTCCATGACCAAAATCACATGTCCAAAAATTTTCCATGACTAAAATCACATGTCCAAAAATTTTCATGCTCAAAATCACATGTCAAAAAAAATTCCCATAACCAAAATCACATGTCAATAAAATTCCTAAATGCCCTCAACATTTGGAGACTACCTCGACTCTTGAGGCTTTGCAACACAAAAATTTAGCCCATCATTCCATGCCAAAATCTCATGCCAACCAAAAAAAAAAAAAAAAAAAAATCCTACATGTCCAAAATCACAACCAAGAAAAATGCCTCATGTCCAAAATCACAACCAAGAAAAATGCTTCATGTCCAAAATCATAACCACAAAAGTTGTCCATGATCCAACAACGATTTTGCCATAGCCAAAATCTCATGCTCAACAAAAGCTTGCTGTAATCAAAGTTCCATTACCGATAAAAAATTCCATACCCACAAAATTTTTCATACCCACAAAATTTTGCCAAGTTCATAAAACAAAGTTTACACATGCCAACCAACTTTTCCACATACGTCATGAATATATTCATTCAAGCCTACAACACAAATTTTTCACTATATCCATGCCCCCAAAACCCAAGCCAAAATTTATCCAACAATATCACAAATTCCCAACATTGCCAAAATTTCATCATTCACAAACATTGTCCAAGTTACACCATGACCAAAAAATGCAACAATATAAAAATGCTCCAAATCCAAGATTACAACATGATCAACCATACAATGCCCCAATTTTCAAAGGAAAAATCTCCTAACAAAATTTTAAAAGGATAAATCTCCTAACAACTTTTTCAAAAGGATAATCTCCTAAACAAACTTTCGAAAAAGGATAAATCTCCTAAACAAATCTTCAAAAGGAAAAATCTCCTAAACAAACCTTAAAAAGGACAAATCTCCATGAACAAATCTTGAAAGCACAAATCTCCATGAACACATCTTCATAAAAGGAAAAATCTCCTGAACAAATCTTCAAAGGACAAATCTCCATGAACAAATCTTCAAGAACAATCCTAAATCCCAAATTTTTAATTCAAAATTTTCATTCCCAAGTTTAAAATTTTCACATTCTAAATGCCCAATTTTTAAATTCAAAATCCCCAAAATTTCAAGTTGCAAAAAATTTCAAACCTTAGATTTCATGTTCAAAATTTCAAATCACAAATTTTCAAGATTTCAAGCTTCAAATCTTTCATAATTTCAAGTTTTAGAGCCCAAGCCTTAAGTTTCAAAATTTCAAATCTCAAAAGTTCAAAATCTCAAGTTCATTGTGTCAAAATCTCAAGATTAAAATTTCAAGTTTCAAAGTCTCAAAATTTTAAATGTCAATTTCAAAAATTCCAAGTTTCAAAAATCAAATGTTTCTCAAAAATAGAATCTTTTTTTAATCAAAAATTTCGTAATAAAGTTCAAATTGAGAAGGGATAAATGAATATCACACATCTCAAAAGCAAAGGAACAACAAAACACTCATAAGTTAAAGTCTAATTCCAAATTTTGACTTTTTGCAGGCAACAGTATAGATAAAAGTAGAGAAGCCCTTTGATCGACATTCCAGCAATTCAAGATTAAAGTAGAGACGCCCTTTGATTGACATTTCAACAACTCCAGATCGAAGTAGAGAAGACCTTTGATCGACATTTCAGTAAATCCAGATTGAAGTAGAGAAGTCCTTTGATCAATATTCCAGCAATTTTAGATTGAAGTAGAGAAGACCTTTGATCAACATTTCAACAACTCCAGATCGAAGTAGAGAAGACCTTCAATTGACATTTCAGCAAGTCCAGATTGAAGTAGAGAAGTCCTTTGATCAACATTTTAACAACTCCAAATTGAAGTAGAGAAGACCTTTGATCAACATTTCAACAACTCCAGATCGAAGTAGAGAAGACCTTTGATTGACATTTCAACAAGTCCAGATCGAAGTAGAGAAGTCCTTTGATCAACATTTCAACAACTCCAAATTGAAGTAGAGAAGACCTTTGATCGACATTTCAGCAAGTCCAGATCGAAGTAGAGAAGTTGTTTGATCAATATTCCAGCAATTTCAGCTTGAGGTAAAGAAGCCCTTTGGTTGCAGACAGCTCTAATTCCAAGGTTGAGAAGCCCTTTGGTCGTCTTTTGTCAAGATTGAGGTAGACAAGCCCTTTGGTCGTAGACAGCTCTAGTTCCAAAGTTGAGAAGCCCTTTGGTTGCCTTTCATCAAGATTGAGGTGGAGAAGCCCTTTGGTTGCCTTTCATCAAGATTGAGGTGGAGAAGCCCTTTGGTCGCAGACAGCTCCAATTCCAAGATTGAGAAGCTCTTTGGTTGCCTTTCATCAAGATTGAGGTAAAGAAGCTCTTTGGTCGCAGACAGCTTTAGTTCCAAGGTTGAGAAGCCCTTTGGTTGCCTTTCATCAAGATTGAGGTGGAGAAGTCCTTTGGTTGCAGACAACTCCAGTTCCAAGGTTGAGAAGCTTTGGTTGCCTTTCGTCAAGATTGAGGTAGAGAAGCCCATTGGTCACAGATAGCTCCAATTCCAAGGTTGAGAAGTCTCATGGTTACCTTTCGTCAAGATCATGGTTGAGAAGTCCTTTTGTCATAGACAACTCCATTTTCAAGATTAGGATTTAAAAGCCTCTTGGTCACCTTCATCAATCAAGATCATGATTGAAAAGCCTCTTGGTCACCCCACTCATCAAGAGTCATTTCCAGAGTCATCAACTATCAGCTAAGTCAAATATTTTCATTTTTATCAAAAGATATGGCACTAGTTTTATGTTCCAAAGTTTTAGGCTTGACGGCTAGGTAACCTTTGAAAATTCAACCTCAATTAAATCATGGTCGCTAAAATCAGTGTCTTTGTTTTACATTGACATTCTCTTTCCAAATTCTGTCAATGAGGGGCATTTTATAGACACTTGATTTTGCACCCATGATTTAATCAAGGAGAATGACTTGAACGACCATCCATGTACCCCAAAGATCATGATTGAATTACATGCATCAATTTGTTTTTGCATTACATGCATCAATTCATTCATTGCATATCATAAAAATAATCTTGAGATTCTAACAGTAGCAATGGTGTGTCTGGTTTCCTAATCAGACCATCGGATCAAAAGATATCGCATGATCAAGTTTGCGTGGTTAGCATGCATTGTGTCTAGGTAGAGTTGACCACACATGATTAATTTAAATTAACTCTGATTGGTTAAACAATTAAAATTAATTAAATAATTTTTTGATTGATTGATAATTAGTGCTCAAAATAGGATTGCATGCATAGGAATAAAAGAGATGATTGGATAACAATAAAATTGTGGATAATCTAAACTATATCAAGATTTATTTTAGAGAATATATCTACAAAGATAATTATTACTGAAAAAGCCCGAATTATCCATAAAAGAGATAAAAAAATCATAGACTAAGGATGAAAACTTATCTAGGTACAAGGACCGGATCAAAAAACCCTAAAAAGAGAGTCCAAAACGCATCCGAACACAGAAGTACGTTCGGCATCCAAGAGTACCATTTGGCACTTTTGGAGTGCCAAACGGCACTTTAAAAGTGCCGAATGGCCTCCTTTTGGGCTTTGGCCCAACTCTCTTCAGGTGACGATAAGGCACCCCCTTTTCGACCATTTCGTAGAAGGATGCGTTCGAATTTGCATTTTAATCGTTTGTGCCTATTTTTTAGAGTTTTCCAGTCTCTATAAATAGAGACTGGATCTCATAATTCTGCACACTCTTCATCCCCCAAAGATACTTTTTACGCTTTGAGAGCCCCTCCCGTTTATGCTCTCAAATTGCTCATATTTGCTGATTTTCTCTTTGATATTTGCTATTGAAATTAGGGTTTTTAGGTTTTAAATATAATTGAATAAATTTCTTTAAACGCTAAAATGTCCTCTCAAGAACAAGAAGTGCTCCATGAAAAAGGTTGTTTTCAATCACCATATTCCTTTTCTTTATGTCTTTCTCTTATGATGATGCATTGATTTTTTTAATCAATAACATGAATTATTATTCATTGTTTTGTTAAAGAAGATCTTGATTTTTTTATATTATCGTTGTGATCTATTTCTTAATTTCAATAATCTACATATAACTAATTCTTTTTCTTAAAATAAAATCAGATTTGCATCTTTCTTAGATGCAGATCTGAATTTTTCTTAATCAAAAAATGGATTTGCATCTTTCTTAGATGTAGATCTGAATTTTTCTTAAAATCAAAAACAGATCTACATCTTTCTTAGATGTAGATCTGAATTTTTCTTAATAAAAAATGGATCTGCATCTTTCTTAGATGTAGATCTAAATTTTTCTTAATAAAAAATAGATCTACTCCTTTGTTAGATGTAGATTTGAATTTTTCTCAAATCAAAAACTGATTTGTATCTTTGTTAGATACAGATCTATTTTTTAACATAGCGGATTTTGAAATAATGAAAAAGATCATGCATTGTTGTGTTTGTTGTTTGTTGTGTTTAGTCCATGTTGCATAAATTTATCTTATGAATGAAATTCTCTTCTCAAAAAAAAAATCTTTTTCATAATTTTTTAAACATATAAAAACATATTTGGTTTTTCTGTCATAAAAAAAAAACCATTTTAAAAAAAAAAAAACAGGTCTGATCTTTTATAAATCAAAAACCACTTTTCTAAGTTCTTAAAAATAGATCTGGTACTTTTTCAAGTCAAAAGACTTTATTTTATGTAGTAAACACAGATCTGAATTTTTTTTATCTCTAAAAACCATTTTTTTAGATTCTTAAAAACAAATCTAATTTATATTATTATTTTATATAAGTCAAAATCAATTTTTTTAATCATCAAAACAGATCTGAATTTTTTTAAACAAAGAAGAGGATTCGTTCATAAATAAATTTGTATGATTTAGTTTTGTTCACATGTTCAACAGATCATCCATAGCATGCATAAAAAGGGTACATAGGTCACAAAAGTCTAGAAACCCAGACTCTGTCTGGGCGGAATGGGTGCCTAACACCTTCTCATTCCATAACCTAGCCTTCAAATTTAGGTCTTTGGATATGTAGATCTAAGCCTTGTCTTTATTTTTATTTTGGGTATAATGTAACTAGGACAAAAAACCATGTATTTTTGGTAGATTGTAACTAGGACCTAAAGCAATGTAATTTTCAATTTTTCAAACATGTATTTTCTTGTTCAATCAATGAGAATAGTACAATTCAGTCATGTAAAGTTTTATTTAGTTTTTTCTTATTTTTTTGTATAAAAAATAAGTGATGACTCCACACCACTTACCCAAAAAGATAAGTGCCCTAAAAAGTACCCAAATATCTTTTTTTGAGAGGTGCCCTAATTTTGGCGGTCTCTCACAGTGGCGACTCCATTGGGGATGTCAAGGGCTAAGCTTCGTATTAGACTTAAATGACCAAATGCGTACCCTTGTTTTGCATGGTCTTGCATGATATTGTTGTTTGTTTGTTTATTTATGTTTGATGAGATGTTATATAATATGTTGTTGTATGATATTTTGTTGTTTGCATTGTTTGTTAAAATCTTTCCCTAACTGTCATAATGTGTACCATCCTAACAATATGTATGCACCCCTTTTCAACAATTTGTGGTGGTAGTAACCATGGATCACCAGTCTTCATTAGATTTGGGTACCCAATGGAGAAATCACCAACTCATAGCCCAAAGTCACTAGATCATGTCCTGTTGACTGTAAAGGAAAAACCATGCTGCCCGGACCAACACAATGTTCATTACATTACAAGTTGGGAGGTGTAACGTCCTAGCTATAGGAAACAATGAAACAAGAAACCCACCCTACAATGTAATGACTTAGAACTTACCTTTAGGTTGGTCTCGATTAAAATTGCATTGCAGATTGTGTTTATTTGTGTTGCTTGGTTGTTTGATGTAGATGGTGACCTAGCTTTAATTGACCTAAGTGAGCCTGTTCTAAAGAGAGAGAAAGAGAGAGAGAGAGAGAGAGGGGAGAATTTGGTCAAGATCTGAAGGAAGGCTACAAAGAGGACCTAAGGCCGACACTTAAGACAGTAGCTCCAGTTCCAAACTCATCACGGTATAGAAGCCTGTAAGCATAGAGGACACTCCACTGCTGTAACATCACAATCCCATATTCGACCTACAAGATACTTCAAACCCCAACCAAATCACTTAACATCCATAAATGGGGGGAGACACCTCAAACACCAATCAAATTTCTAAGCACCAACATATGGTGGGAGACACTTCAAACCCCAATCAAATTACCAAGCACCAACATGGGGGGTAGACATTTCAAACCCCAATCAAGCAACCCAATAACTACAAATGGGGGGAGACACTTCAAACCCCAGTCAAGTAACCCAACATCCATAAATGGGGGGAGATACTTCAAATCCCAGCCAAGTAACCCAACATCCACAAATGGGATGAGACACTTCAAACCCCAAGATACCGATCCTAATGACCCAACAAAATTGCCCACATTACGATGGGGGAGACACTTTAAACCCTCACATTTGGAGATAGATAGTTTAAGCCCATCAAGCCCAAGGAAGGTTCAACCCTAATGAGCTAAGAAAGAATTAAAGATTTTCTCAACTCCATCCTAGAAGGTCAAGCGAGGATAAATGAAGAGCTAGCCCAAATCTCCTGGATAGCCAACTTTGCATTACAAGTTAGCTTAGCCAATCAATCTATGCTTGCTACCTTGTGCAAGGATAATTCACCAGAACCCGAAGCGATTCCACACCTCCAATTTCTAAAGGGATTTCAACAAGTTGTCTTTCCAACTATCCTCTCCAATCAACAAGAACATGTCAATAGACTTAATCCCCAAGGAGGTAGTGCCTGGCCACATTAATAATAATGCAGTCAAACCATCAACTGGCAATTGTAGGCATCGAAGAAATTTTTCAGAATTACACATGACTTTGAGTGAAGCCTTGGAGAAACTACAAGCTAAGGGATTACTGAAGCCATTGGATCCTAAGCCAAGACCACATCCCATGCCTAGAAGATACAATCCTAATGCTAATTGTAGATATCATCAAGGGAAAGGCCATACAACTGATAGATGTTATAACTTAAGGCATGCCATTCAAGATCTGATTGATCAACAAGTCATTACTCCACCTTCATCAGCCAGTAATCCTGACTTTGTTTGAATTTTATTTTATAAGTTTTTTTTTTAGATTTACTCTTTGGTTTTATTGTTTACATAGGATTTGCTTTCTAGTTGGTCTTTTACTTAATAAAATCCATGTTATGTGTAATGCATCTAGTTTGTCATGTTATTCATATTTAAATTAAAAAAAAAAAAAAAAGAGTCAGAAAAGATTTCAAAAAAGAAAAAAAGAGTTTTTGAAAAAAAAATTTTAAAATTAAAAAAAAAAAAGATTTTTCAACTAGGGGCATTGGGTCCTCAAGTCATTTTAGTTCATTTTCAAAAAATATTTTGCACTAGGGGCATTGGGCCTTCTTAGTAATTTTTTTCTAAAAACTATTTTCTTGTTCCTTCAAAGACTCTAAATTTTTTTTTTTATTTATTTTTTTTCAAAAGCCTTCTTTTCAAGAGAACACAAGAAGATCCATTTGACAAAGCTTCTTCCAAATCATGATGATTATTTGCTCTACCAATCAATTTGTTCCAAAGAAGGATTTGACTTCATTAAATTCATGTAAGGACTTTTGCTAAAACATTCAAAATATGATAAGAAAAGGTCCTAAAAGGAAATCAAAGAAATAAATCCATTCACCCAGATTTCTCAAACCCCATACACTCAATCTATTGTTGGAGCATTTGAACTCTTATTCCAAGAATAATTTATTAAAAGAGTTTAAGTTGTTGTGCTTACAAGAAAGCGTCACTAGGGATAGGGGACCGCCTTCAATAACCCACTTTATTCTTGACACCTATCAAAATAATTATCTATTGCTAGCAAGCTTGAGCCTTTAAACAATGAGCCTGTTTTTCAATGAACCCACTAAAAACTTAAATATCGGGTGGGAAAATTAAGTATGCATGCTTAAATCTCAAGATGAGGAACTGTTGACCTTATGGTTTTAGCATCACTCTGTAAGGTCTTCAATGAAGACAATGGGACCAATCCAAAAAAAAAAAAAAAAAATTGAAGAGTTCATCAAGTTTAGACATCAAGTTCAGAAAAGAGAGTTCATCAAAGCTAAGAAGAAAGGAAATCCACCAAGGAGAGATAAGGCTTTGAGAAAACATCAAGCTATAAGCAAAAAGAGATGGCCATCAAGATAGAAAAGACTCCAACATGAAAAAAAAAAAAAGAGAGAGAGAGAAGTGAATGCAAGAATTTTCATCAAGATGTGAGAGCATACTGATTAATCAAAAGATATAAAAGACATGAGATTCCATGAAAGATCATTCAAGTTGAGAAGGATAAGAAAAAATGAAGACTCATTAAGAGCAAAATCAAATCAAATTGAGGAAGATGAGGAAAAGGAAAAATAAGAGACATTTCATCAACCAAAAAAAAAAAAAAAAGGCTCACTAGGCTAAAAACTCGAAAGGGCGGTTTAGAAAATTGCAAAAATTTTCAGTCCAAAATCAAATCACATGAAAAAATCCCCCAAAATGTTTAGGGTTTCAGTCCAACATTATAAGGTATAAAAGGAAAACCCTAATTACGTTTTAAAAGCACTTAGAAGTCTTGTGAGTTAATCCTATGAGATTTGGGAGATTTTTGTACCTTCTAACTCAACAAGCATTTGCCTGAACAAGAGATCTATAATCAAGAACTGGTGGAAACAAGTTGTTGCATAAAGATCTACTACTAATAGTAATCTAAAACCTTTGAATGGGATCTCAAAGTCACAAACATGGGTGTTTGTGCACAACAAATTCAGATAGAAGAGTCAGTGGAGTTAGAGTTGCACATGGTCGTGTTAGTAAGTTCTACAAGGGGTAATCTTAGGTTTAGGGTTTAAATCTATTGTAATCTTCCATTCTATCATAATGGATTTGTTTATCTTGGGATAGATAGGTTAAATCCTTCTCAGGTTTTTACCTCAAAACGATTGGTTTCATTAGTTATCCTAGGTCATTATATTACTATCTTCTTTAATTTTCCACACTAAGTAATATGTTTGTATGTGTTTAACCTAGATCTCATAATTAACATAATTAACTACTTGGCTAATTCATTAGGTTAAATGAACCTGGTTTTAAGGGGTCTAAACATAAACAAACAAAACCATCTATAATTTCAAGATAAAAAAACCTGAGGAGGAATTAATCTAAACAATCCACAAGGCAACAAATTCACTAAATATAATGGAAGTTAAACAATAATTTTTCCCTAAATCTAAAGCTACCTCTTGTAGTACATACTCACGTGACCACATGCAGCTTTGAATCCATGAACTCTTCTATTTGAATTTGTTAAACACAAATACCAATGTTTTGACTCTAAGATTCCACTCAAAACTTGAAAGCATCAGCTGAAAGTTCAATAAGTGTATAAAACACCTTGAACGTTTAGACTCCCAATTTACAAATTACCAATTCAAGCTTAATATCAAACAATTAATGTGCTGAATATGAACATAAGCTTAATATAGAATTGATAAACAATCTAAACCAAATAAAATCACATCCACAGTAGAAATTAAATGGAAAAGATTAAGGGAAGAGAGATGCAAACACAAGGACAACACTCGATGTGTCATCGAAAAGGAAGCTGAAGCCCTCGATGTAAAACCTCTCCGCCACCCTTCAAGCGATAAACAATCCACTAAAGAATGTAGTTGGGATACATGAACAGCAGAAGACTCTCCAAGCCTAATCTACTCAATGTACCTAAGCCTTCCAAGCTCCTACTCCAACGAGGTTATGCCGAACCTATTTCTTCTTTAGCTTACCGGATTCCGCTACTTGACCATAACATCAACCAATATGAAATTGGCCCCTTCTTAACTGCTTCTCAAACACCAAATGGCCTCCTCACAGATATGGGTATGGTGAGAAAAGGTTTTGGTAATGTACCTCTTAAGGATTTGATAATGGAGAGGAAGAGAGTAGAGGAATTTGAAGAGTCTCTATGTGAAGATTGTGGATGAATCAATCTTGTTTCTTTCTAAGGTTTCTCTCTCAAAATTCTTTCTAGAAACTCTCTGAATATCGTGGGTATAAGGGTATATATATAGTAGGGTGAGAAGGAATGTGAAAAGTCAGTGTTTCCCAAATAGGGTGGTCTGGCGACTTGACCTCGTGACTGGGCTGAGTCGCGAGTTCAAGCTGCGAGCTAATGGCCTAGCCAGCCTGGGACTTTTGTCCTATAGTGCAACAGTTGGCATGACTCTTCAGCTCCCTTACATGCTTCGCACGTGTGCCAACTTTGGCGGCTTGCTAGTCACGAGTCACCTACGAGTCCAGCCACGAGTCTTTGCATTCTTGCACAATCTTGAGCATTTCTTCACAATCTCTCACTCACTACCCTTACATGATTCCCACCTAAATACAGGGTTACTAATTGCTAAAATACAAGCAAATTTGGCACGGAATAAAGCAAACAAGATGGTTGATAAAATTCAACCTTACAATCTCCCCCTTTAGTTATTTCGTGACAAAACCCTAAAACAAACTCTAGACTTAATATGTGAGTTGGGAACAGTTGAGCAAAACTCACTCACACCTAACTCTAGAATCCGATAAACTCTTGAATCATATGAACAAGAATCTTCTGAAACATAACAACATAGTATCATCATTGTATGCAGAAAAACTTGTAATTGCATATGAGACAAGCACAATGCGATCAAGCAAAAATGGAATGGGAAATAAACCATGGCTTAACCAAACAGGCAATCACTATAAAATAGTGACCACAATGCTCATTCACACTTGGAATGAACATCCAGACACACAAGCCAATAAGCTTAATGCAAATCACTTGCATGCCCAACACTGAACCAATGCATAATACATAAAGTTTATGCATCTAGGAACAAAATCCTACAAGGGCACAAGAGTGAGAATACTTAAAGAAAATGCATAACATTTAGCTAGAAGTATTAGACAACAAAACGAAAAGGCTGCATAAGCAAGGTACAAACCATAAAAGCCTACAAATCATGGAAACAAACCCTAAAAGCTTACAAAAGCAACATGGGCGCAAAATATAAACATATTGAATAACAACTTTAAATATTAACAAACCAAAGTAACATGAGTGTTTTAAAATAGATCCATGAGTTTAAAACCAAAACAATAACCCAAGAAACACAGCCAGACAAAACAAAGAGTTTATAAAGACAATAGAAGACTATAAGTAAATGATTGATAAACTAGGCTAGCCAAAGTAAGGCAATATGTCTAAAGGTATGTGTGAGTGTATATGACAGCTTTCTCCTCTTGAGCACACAACTCCCCCTTTAACTATGCATACTTCCCTTTGTGTTGCTCTCCCTCTTTCAATAAGCTCTCCCCTTTTTTGGCACAAATAGCTAAAGGCTGTCCTCTAGCTTTTGCTGAATAGCATCTAGCTGATTCTCCATGGTCGTGAGTCACAATTGAACTTGATTGTTGGTGGAGTAGATAAGTCTTTCTATTCCGACAATGCGCATATGAAGATTTTCAAACAAAAGACCCAACCTATTAGCTTGAGGACCAGACTGCTCTGGCTGATTGCTAGTTAACTGGAACTCAGGGGTGACAGGAGAGATAGTTGTGGTATGCACAGGTGTATCTAACCCATGAGCAGATGTTGTAGCAGGAGACATATGTTCACTCTTTGGTTTTTGAGAGGAGTGACTCTTGCAAGCTTGGAGAGATATCATGGATATTGGTCGAGGACGGTTGATCATTTTTCCATCTGATGGGGGATTGACACCTTTAAGAAGTACGATCTTCATGATGAGACTACAAAACGGAATACATGCTCATGTTGCTGATCTAGCTGCAGTCTTCCCAATGGTCTAGAAGATATGGGCACAGATATCAATCAAGGCTCTTGTAATAAGATCGCATAGGAATTGAGCTCTTCCAAGATTAATGAAAGCAGTGTTGGACAATGGGTAGAGATTGGAGAACATGATCAGCTTCAGTGTGGTCAACTCAAGAGCAAACTTTGCAGTGTTTATAGATGTGCCTTTACTGGAGACTTCATGATCAGGCCCAAGATCTTGCAGAATGTGTTGAACCCTAGGAGTTCGATCATCATAAGGGGTGAGGTCCACATTCTCAGGTCTAGTGATGCGAAGGACCTTGGCTATGTAGTTCGGATTGATGGAAAACTCTTTTCCTCTTACCTAGCATTTTAACTCAACTCCAATGTATCTCGCATTTGAGAAGAATTCCCTAACCAACTCTTCCATTGGGTCTTTGAAATTCTCAAATAGATTGGCCCAATCTTTAGCTTCAAAGATTCTAGGGATAAAAGTTGTCCCCAAAGTGTCAAACTTTACCACTCGTTCCATTATGGGAGTAGCACCTTCAAAAATGCTTGAGTGAGTCTATGAATCGATAGGAGTTTTGAACCTCTCACGGTTTAAGTCTTTAGATGACTAAGATGAGAGGCGAGTTCGTTTAGCAACAGGGGATGATGAAACATCAATTACAATCTCTTTTTCTTTGGACGATCAACGAGACATCTGCAAAATAACAAACACACAACAAAGATCCAAGTGCACAGACACATGACACGAACAACAACTTGATTATATTCAAGATAGTCAAAAATTGGAGACTCATTGAAATTCAGACCGAGATAACACTTAAACAGAGTACATGAACCTAGTTAGTAGTATGTAAGAATGAGCAACACTGAAGCAATGTATGCTAAAATATGTAACAGATGTCCAGCAACGATGAATAAATAGTCATAGTTCAGTTCACTGTAAACTATGGTCAGTCACAAAGTCACAAATATTTGTCATTCTGACATTCTACCACGAGAATGTTATGCACAGAGCAACGCAGTCAAGATAGACATCTAAGAAACAGTCAAGAAAACAAGAGAAGCAAGCATCAAATCACTAGAATCAACAAAACCCCTTTAGCCAACCCAATAGAGTAAACCCATGTACGAACATTGCAAAACACACAAACTCAAACAAAATTTCACAAAATGAGGAAATGCATGGAGAAATATGTAAAATTGAGTGAGAAAATAGAAACCCATTCCTTTTTCCTTGAAGATTTGAGAATGAAATGATTCAAAATGGAAGTTTTTCTGAGAGTGATACGATGAGTTTAAGAGTGTTTAGGTAAGGAAGGAGATGAACAGTCAGAAATGTTCGAGGAAAAATTGAACAAGTTTAAAAATTGACCCATTTTGTGCAAAACATGCGATTTTTGCGACTGAAACAAGTCTCGTGCAAGTCGCCAGGGCCAGCCGCTAGAACACTTGAAAGAAAAATTTTGAGGAAAATTTTCTAAGTTTTTTTTGCAACTGGAAGTTCCACTAGCGAGAGAGTCGTGAACTGAGCCACGAAAATCTTTGTGTACCTCTCGCGACTGGACCTTCCACCCATGAACAAGTCGCCAACCTGAGCCGCGAAAAACATGAAATTCCAAAATTTTGAAAAATATTCTAAATCTTTTTCCCAATTGAAGCATTTACCCGCCAATGAGTCGCCAGTGAGTCGCAAAAATTCTCTGTGATGGACTCGCGACTGGGGCATGCGACTGGATCTAGCCGCGACTGAGTCGCCAAAACAGGGTAATATAATTTTTGAAAATTTTTGTAAAAAACAAGGTACTTTCCAAAAACAACTAAAACACTCAAAAATTTTTTTGTAATTGATCAACAAAGATTGAGCATGTGAAAACACATTTAGTCAAATACAATCACATGAATGAATATGACATTCATTGAACATAGACATGTGTGTTATGTGTGAATATAAAAAATGAGATAGTCCTTAGTCTAATGTGAAGCTTCAATGATCAATTCAATCAAGGCATACACAACTGGCACTAGATAATGTGATTCATCTCAATTATAGAAATATGTATATATGACCTCCCACAAAGGCTTGAGTACAATATCTTTGAAGCTTTTCATTTGGCTCCATGTTTGACATAACATTTGATCTTTTTGAATCAACACATCTCATTGTGAGATTGATGCTTGAAATTTTTGATATATCACATTGATGAGATAGCCTTTAGCTTTTTGGGCATCATACAATTTTTAATTTTTGGTCGCTTTCCCTTTTTTCTAGTCAAATACTAGTATGTGCGACAGGCTTTTGCAGCTCAATATCTCTTTTCATTTGGAGATTTACATTTAGTGAGCTCTTTTAGCAAAAACAATAAAATAAAAAGTGGGAAAATATATAGACACAAGTCTATGCATGTCTTAAGATCAACAAAATCATTCACTAATTATTCATGACAAGGTTGAAGATCTATTTACAATAGTCATATAGATTTCAAGATTTCTCACACAATAATATGAGTGCATAGGAAACAAGCTATGCCCGAAGATGCACAAGGCCATTTGCACAAAGGTACAAGGTAAAACATATTTTGAGACAAAACTCAACAATGTCGATCAATCTTTTTGGATTTTCTACTTTTTATGTGGTTTTTGGATTTTTGGCACACAAGAAGGAAAAGATTGATTAGAAGCAACAATGTAAAAACAAAAAATGAAACAAACAAAAAAATTTCAATTCTCATAATCAATAATCAAACCAACAGTCACACAACATAAGTATTAATGCATGGACATGTGGTAATGCTTATGCATGAGTACCCTTCATCACCCACACGTCACGTGCATTTGGGGTGATATCCTTATAGGATTAGGTACGAGAGTTAGGACTTTCAAACCTTCTAGTGAATCTTTCCAAGCAGTTGGTGAATGCACCAATCATCTTCATCACGTCCATCATTCCAGGATCAACATTTCAATCTCTTGATGGCTCCACAGCCCAAGTCTTCTTCTCATTTCTTGGCCTTCTTGACCTTTGATCAGTAGCACTCCTTAATGCTCTCAACTTATGACAATTGGGTCGAGTGTGCCCTTGAAGTTCGCAGTGATGACACACATGATTCGTTCTAGGACCTCTTTACGATCATGGAAGAGATTTTGCTCTGGCTTCAAACTTGATTACGGGGCTTGTTCAACACCCACTGGTCAGTTACATTCTTCTTCTTCTCAAAATTAGCATTTTCAATAGTAGGGGCAACTACAACCGACTCTTTGGCCTTCACAAACTTCACTTCTTTAGAGATGTTCATAGCTGAACTACTTTCTCTAGTGTATCCTAATCCGGTTTTGTTGGAGAAGGTCTTTTGAGAAGAAAGGAAATCATCAAGCTTCTTTTTAGAGACTCGCTTTACCTTGGCATTTGCTTGAACCACCTCAAGCTTAAGGAATTTTACCTTGGTGTAAGCTTCGGTTAGCTCGCCATTTAGTATCTCTATCTCACACTTAGCCTCCTTATATCTTGCTAGAAGACTTTTATAGTCCTCCTCAGCTTTCTTCATCTTTTTCACTGCTGCCTTGGCCACCCTTGCATATTCTCCTGACTTCTCAAGTAGAGAATTATAGTTCTCTTTAAGACCAGCTGTATCTTCATCTTCTTCAGCATCTGATTCTTCTACAATTCCCATGAATTCCTCATCACTATGCTCCCCAAGCTCTTCCACAAGCAAATTCAAGTCCTCCGAAGACTCAACATGAGCAACAGTCATGAATGCTGAGAAATTCCCTTCTTCATCATAGCTATCCTCCGAATCAGAGGTGGAGGAATTTGAGTCACTGAGAGTGGTGGCATACACCTTGCCCTTCGATCTTAGATAATTAGGACATTCCTTTTTGAAATGGCCCTGTCCATTACACTTAAAACAAGCGACTCCTTGTGTGGATTGGGACTCCTTCCCTTCTCTCTTTTTGAAGTCCTTCTTCTCCTTTCTGGAACTCATGAATTTCCCTTTATCACCAAATTTCTCACTGTTCTTCAACTTTAGAAATTTACAGAAATTCTTTGCAAGGTAGGCAACATCCTTTTCTACTGCATCCTCATCTGATGAACCATGACCTTCTACCCTTTCATTTATTGTCTTAAGAGCTAGTGATTTGCTTTTTCTTTGATTTGGTAATGAAAGTTTATATGTTTGAACGAATGTGGACGGGTAAAAGGAGTTAGATAACTTGAAAGCAAGAAAGGAAATCAAGGTGTTTGGACAACGAAATTACGTTGGCAAACTTGTGAATCGTAACGATGAGTAGTCGCTGTTGGTCTGGGACCGTCACAATACCAATGGAGGGTGTCCAAGGTAACAAGTTTAGTCCACGACTTCTCAAATAGTTTGGTGGTTATGAAAATCTTCTCCAAAAAGCTCCATTCCTCAAATGTGACTTCTAGACAGTTCCGAGCTGCAATAGGAGACGGTTAGAATATCACAAGTTAAACAGAAGTACAAACCTCATGCAAATGGATACATACCGGACGGGGGCATAATGCCCCAGTTTTTTTCCATAGGCATATACTTTTGGTCACTAGGGTGACACATCCAGTCATCACCTTGGATAAAGAAATAGCGACCCTTCCAGTTCCTGTTGGAGTCAGGGGTGTCGCATACTAGCCTAAGCAACAGGCTCCTCGGCACGAAACTATACATGCCTCTTGACTGTGTGATTTTGGATGGACGGTAGCAATGGAAGAACTCTTCCACCTTCATCGTACGTGCCCCGTTGAACATCACCCCATATAGCACTTTAGCTCCCAGGAATACTCTCCAGGCGTTCAAAGAGATATGGGTGACGGCCAATCCAAGATACTGGAGAAGACGATGGTGAAGAGCACTTAAAAGGAACCTAAGCCTCGCTTTTAGCATTTGCTCATATACATTGATGTCTTCTACACCCTTGTAATAACATTTTTCCCATTTAAAGGGAAGACGCATTGGAATGTTGATGGGGATTTGGTACTTCTCCCTAAGTGTGTTGAAGTGACATTCTTTGATGGACGAGTTGAAATCATTTATTGTCCACAACAGGAGCATAATGGACTCCTTGAATCCATCAGGGCCTATGTCAGATTGGATGGGGGGCTCATCATTTCCTATGTCTTCGCTTGAATCACTTTCTGATCCTTCTCCGTCCAACTCATCATTCACCATGGAAGGTAAGTTGGCAGATGGGACCCTTTCTTCAAAAGAGGTGTTGGGGTCGTCCTGGCCTAACGGATATACCTTATCGTAGCTCTCTCCCTCGTGGACACATGACTGTTCACTCAACGCACTAGACATCTGTCACCTACACATGACGGACAAACCCTAAGACTCTAATGGTCTACATAGACGATGGATTGGCGAAATTTAAATAAATGACAAAGTAAATTCAACTTAAGGTAAAGGATACTTATCGAGTGAGCAAAGCAGAGAAGGTAACAAAAGGATTGGACGACAGAGCACCGAGTAGACAGTAACACCAAGTAGACGGTAGTGCCAAGAAGACGGTATGCCGGTTTGGTGAAGTAGATGGAAATGCTCTGGTCATAAATTTGTTGCAGAAAATAAAAATGAAAGATAAAAGAGCATGTATATATAGAGACAACGACACGAAAGATGAAGGGACACTTCAGTTTGAGCAATTACCATTAAAAATGCACCACATGTACCTATGGCAATTATGACCCCAGGCTAGCCTGTCAATCAGAGTGCATCTCCTAAAAGTAAAAATAAAACAGTCACTCCACGGATCCATCCTAACATTATGGGACAGATCCGAAGAGTGAGGGGGCAACTAAAGAGGGTGAAATGGATATAGACGGTCTCATTCTACTTAATCTGTCACGAGCGATGATACCTTTTGCTTGAGATTAGGATGATGGGAGAAGACGGGGAGCATGCACAAAAGAGGATGGATTCTGTCTAGAGGACGGAGGAGAAAGTGGACAGATACAATGTTGATGGAAACAGGGTCACGTGGCATCCACATGGTTTAAGTAGCCCTCAAGCAATTTCAAAAGGAAATATCTTGTGCCTCATGATTAAACCTAATTAACAAAATCATTATATGGAAAGGATCCCGTAAAATAAGTGCTTTCATAAGGATCTTCCCTATAAGGAAAAGTTCCGTCCCCAAGAAAGAGAAAAGTCGGTTCTACACTACTATAAAAACCCCAAAGCATTCACAAACCAAGGTACACATAATTTACCCGGCTCTAGCACTCTAGAGTTGTGAGAAGTTTTCTAACTTAAATTTCGGAGGGTCTTTGGCCTGTACCACATCGGTACTCTCCTAAGGTCTTCTTCTTTTGTGTTGTGCAGGTATTGTCTAGAGCACATGAGGATTGTGTGACTTACTGACGATTTTCGGCATCATCACTAATGATTAGTCACATCAACATATGTAATTTTTATTTATTTATTTATAAACTTTCTCTCTCTCATATATATATATATATAGATATATAACATGCATTAGTTTTCCCCAAAAAAAAAAAAAAAGTGTTTCAATAAACTTGGAAGTATGTAAAATAGTGCAAAATTTTTGTTAAAAATTTTTAATCAATATAATTCTTATTAGTTCGCAAAATACTAATAAAACTAAACAACCAATTGATCATTTTAAGGTCATTTTATTTCGATTGAATTTCTCCTATTCCTTTAAATAGATATAGGTGCATAACATTCATAGAAATAAAATATAAGTATATAATAAAGCTAGACTACATGGCAAGAACAAATAATATCAATAGAAATTAAATATAAAAAAATAATTATTAGCAAGCGTAAAATAAATTGAATCTAAATTTAATCAAATTAGATTACTATAGTGAAAAAATAAATTGAAGATCACTTTTTTTGTACTTCTCAAATATATAGAAATTTAACTTAATTAGAAAACCATAAATCATAATCATAAGATTAGTAAAAAAAGATTGGACTATAATAGAAATGAAAAGACAAAAAAAGAACTGTGTACCTCTTAAAATTTACATAGCTTCGTATTATAGAACTCTTTGCTAAGGAAGGTATATGTTAGGTTCTAAGAAATTAGGAACTAATGTATTAGAATTTCAATTTGTATTATGTTGGCAAACCATGATCAAAACATAGAGTCTAGGTTTAGACTTGCTCAAAGTATGTTTATTTGTAAAATTGGAATCGAGTGATTGCAGAATTTATTGGACTAAATCTGCAAGGCTCGATCGATCGATCGAACCACGTGCAGATTTATTTTTCTGTAGAGTTCCAGTTTAGCCCAAACTCTACTTAAACGTATTAGGGTTCAAGTAAAACTCTCCTATATATAAGGGAAACCCTAGAACGTTTTTTGAAAAGTTTTAGAGAGATTAGAGTGCCTCTTGTGTCTCTTTTTATTTTTTAGGGTTTTGTATCCAAAGGCTCTCTAAAGGTTGCTCATATTTGCGGTTTGTGTAAATCTCTTGTGAGATCTAGAGGAGCTTTCCTTTACACAAGCTTAGGGTTTTCAAGGAGGAGATAATTTCTACACCTTAATGATCAATTCAGTTGCTGCTATTGAAGTTTAAAGAAAACACAAGCGGGTGTGCTTGTAACTGGTGGGAATCCAAGAAAGAAGGAGTACGTGGATTCGAAACTTGCACATGGTCGTGTCAATAAGTTCTACTGGTTGGTAGCAATAAGAAGTCGAGCGTGGGGGCTTGTAAGTCTTATTGTATGAACTTCGATTCTTTCTAGTGGATTTGCTTTTTACCTTGAGGATAGCTAGGTTAAATCCTCCCCAAGTTTTTTACCGGTTTGGTTTTCCTGAGTTATCATATCGTTGTGTTATTTATCTTTCCGCTGTTGTGCATGATATGATTGTTTGATTGTGATAACCTAGACTGGTAATTTGGACTAAGTAATCACTTGACTAATTACCTAGGTTAATCTAATTGTGTTTTTAAGGGGTCTAAAAACTGACAAGTGGTATCAGAGCAGGTAGCTCTTTTGTTTTAGATCTTTTTATCTAAGAGCTGATCCTTGACCCCTGTTGTCATGGATAATTTGAAGTGTCTTTCTGATCATATTTCTGCTCATGCTTTTGTTGATTTTATTGATGCCTGTGAGACTCTTCGTAAGGAATTGTTGAAATCTATGAAAATTGCTAAGAAATTCAAGGAAGAGTTAAAATTGGCTAATCTTGAAAAAGAGGAATTAATTGTTACATAGATGAATCTAATAAAAAGAATGAATTTTTGAGAAATCAAATTTCCTCTCAAGATGAGAAGATGAAAAGCTTGGAACAAGAGTTAGTTGAATCTAAAGCTAAAATTGAAAATTTGACTAGTACCAAGCCTGCTGTTGATAACAGAAGTATTTCTGTTTCTCTTAAGCCTAAAACTAAGAAAGTTTATATCCCTCCTTTTAAGAGGAATAATAAAGAAAAGGCTTATTTTGCTAGATTAGACAAAGGTAAAAGTTCTAATGTTAACGCTGAAGTTTCTAAACCTATGTCTAAATCTACTGTTAGAGAGCATAATAAATCTGTTTTTGTGCCTACTTGTCACCTTTGTGGTGTTGTTGGTCATATTAGACCAAATTGTTCTTTGTTGAGGCAAAAACCAAAATCTGAGACTAGACTTGTTGTTAGGAATACTGATGTTCCTAAATTTGTTCCTGTTTGTCACTTTTGTGGTGTCTCCGGTCACATTCGTCCTAATTGTCATAAATTGAAATTTAAGCATTCTATGTTTCAATCTAGGATTTGTGATTATATTTCTCCTGCCATAAGTCCATATAAATTGTTTCATATTATTTTGAAAAATTTAAGCTTGTTGGCTTGTGAAAGGAATTTTCAGGATTTTAGTCTTTCTCAAAAGATTGGTATAATCCCTCAAATACACTCTGCTTCTCATGGATTTTCACCTACAAAGCTGAAGACTCGTGCTAGATGGGTGATAAAAGATTCTCTAAGGTGAGTGTTGCTGACTTGTCCTTGATTTAATTTTTTCAATTGTTTGTGGACATGTCTTGCTTCTGTTTTTGGTTATTTTGTTTTTTTTTAAGAATTTTTTTTATTGAATAAAAAAAAATCCAAAAACATTGAAAAAGTTTTCAAAAAGACAAAAATATTTTATTTTGAATCTTGTTTTATTTTTCTTGAGGATTACATGAATTATGATATCTCTCTTGATTTAGAACATGCTTGACATTGTGGAGAAACTTGGATAGTATGTGTTATATAAGTACTAAGCTATTTTTGATTTTATGTGAGTATGTACTAGTTTGTACATGTACTCAAGGGTTAATTAAGAAATTGATATTTCTTGTTTGTGTACCCTCTATAGCTTAGTTAAGCATTGTCATGCATTGTATTTGCATTGTTCATTTAGCATAATGTGTGCTTTTTGTTTTTGATCATAAATTTTTTAAAACCAAAAAGATTTTTGTGTTTTATATTTCACATCTTGGATTTATAATCAAGGATTGGCCATATTATCTTTACATAACAAGTTTATGTACCTTGTTTAGCTTTGATGAGCTTACTTATTGCACTTTACTAGTTGAAGCTTTGTAGTGCATGTTTATGGTTTTGATCACTTTGTCTTGATCTTGAAGTCACATGTCTTTGACTGTCGAACTTGAACCTTTAGAGAAAGGCATAAATAACCATCTCACCACTGTTCACTAGCCAATCATGAACACTTTAGTGCATATCATAAGATTTTGTACTCGAGAAAGTGTAGCACATGCACAAAAAGAACATAAGGTGAAGCCTCGGGTTAAATTGCTTAATTCTTAAAATCAAAATTGGTGTGTACTATTAGGCTTGATGCCAAACTCACATAACTTAAAATTGGAATGTATATTATGAGGCATAAATACAAGAAACTTACATGATTGCAAGCTTATGATCTAGTAGATATGGGAGTTATATAATGTAACTCTTTAGGTGATAGTCTCTTTTAAATTCTATGTGATGAATTTTGTAGACTTTGTGATTGATTTCTATTTATATATCACTTCACATGTATCTCAAGCTTTTGCTAGTTGCACACACTATACAAGTTACTCTTTGCTAAACTTGGTACATTATATTGTGTGTGATCTTGTTGTGGCCATCCAAGATTAAAGTTCCTTAATTTTGATGCAAAATGTGCTTAATGTTTGAGTTTTTGAGGACAATTGGTTGAAAAACTTGTTTTTGGATGATCTGGGTTGAATTCAAGTGTTTTTGAAAAACTTTTAATCTCATACTCATGCATTTCATTCATGAAATATTGTACTTTGAGAAGTTTCTACATTAAATTGCTCTGTTTTTTTCAAAAATTTGATTTTTCCATGCATTATTTATGTTTAGGATTCACATGCATTGCATTGTTTTTGTATCCATCTTACAGTTTTGCAGTCATATCTCTCATTGTTTTCACACATAACATGCATACACTTTGCTACATTGGGTACTCAACTTGATCAAAAATGTATTGATTAATTTTTGAGTTATGTACTTTCTAGTATATGCTATTTTTATGTGTGAACTGTAGAAAATATTTTTCTTAAACAATATGATGGATAATCAATGTGCAAATATTTTCTTTACTCATGCAACTGTTTATGGGTCACATAGTGTCATGTTTGCATTTTATTGAAAGAGAGAATATTTTTCTTCATGTGTATCCTCAACTTAGTTTTTTTAAAACTTGGTTTGTGTCTTTTTCTTTATCCCCACTCCCTTTATTTTTCCCCAAAATTGTTTTTCCCAAAACTTGTTTTGTTTTTCCGATTTTTATAGGGGGAGAAGCTTGTTTTTAACCTTTGTGGTTCTTAAGGGGAGTTGTTTCTCTTCATAGGGGGAGTTGTCTCTATTTTCTCTTACTTTGTTGCGTATGTTTTCTGTCTACTTTCTGATTGGGTAGTCGTTATCAATATGTGACAAAAAGGGGGAGAAATAGATGACCTGTTTGTTTTGTTTAGGGGAGTTAACATTGTTTTTGATGTATCTAATTTAGGGGGAGAGTTAGATTGCATATTTGTTGATTTACTGTTTTTGTTTTTCTGTCACACATGCGTTTATGCGTTTGTTGAGTGTTTCAGGAAATATACAGGTTGATTCAGTCATGCTGCTGTCTACACTTACAACTGATAGATATTAGTTAGGTTGAATTATTTTTGGGCTATATGTAACTTTGAGTATTTCATGTTTGGGATGTGTTTTGTCACGGATTACCAAAGGGGGAGATTGTTAGGTTCTAAGAAATTAGGAACTAATGTATTAGAATTTCAATTTGTATTATGTTGGCAAACCATGATCAAAACATAGAGTCTAGGCTTAGGCTTGCTCAAAGTATGTTTATTTGTAAAATTGGAATCGAGTGATTGCAGAATTTATTGGACTAAATCTGCAAGGCTCAATCGATTGAAAATTAGACTCGATCGATTGAACCACGTGCATATTTATTTTTCTGTAGAGTTCCAGTTCAGCCTAAACTCTACTTAAACGTATTAGGGTTCAAGTAAAACTCTCCTATATATAAGGGAAACCCTAGAACGTTTTTTGAAAATTTTTAGAGAGATTAGAGTGCCTCTTGTGCCTCTTTTTATTTTTTAGGGTTTTGTATCCAAAGGCTCTCTAAAGGTTGCTCATATTTACGGTTTGTGTAAATCTCTTGTGAGATCTAGAGGAGCTTTCCTTTACACAAACTTAGGGTTTTCAAGGAGGAGATAATTTCTACACCTTGATGATCAATTCAGTTGCTGCTATTGAAGTTTAAAGAAAACACAAGCGGGTGTGCTTGTAACTGGTGGTGAATCCAAGAAAGAAGGAGTCCGTGGATTCGGAGCTTGCATGTGGTCGTGTCAGTAAGTTCTACTGGTTGGTAGCAATAAGAAGTCGAGCGTGGGGGCTTGTAAGTCTTATTGTATGAACTTCGATTCTTTCTAGTGGATTTGCTTTTTACCTTGAGGATAGCTAGGTTAAATCCTCCCCAGGTTTTTTACCGGTTTGGTTTTCTTCAGTTATCATATCGTTGTGTTATTTATCTTTCCGCTGCTGTGCATGATATGATTGTTTGATTGTGATAATCTAGACTTGTAATTTGGACTAAGTAATCACTTGACTAATTACCTAGGTTAATCTAATTGTGTTTTTAAGGGGTCTAAAAATTGACAGTATATTTTTTTCTTAGGATATGCTTTATTAAGGAAAATTTCTAATGAAGTGAAATTGAAAAGAATATGAGAGTTTTGAGTGATTAAAAGTTTTTGGGTGACAGGAAGGTAAAAGCTATAAAGTATTTTGGAAAAAGCTTAACAAAAGAAGCTAGTAAAAATATGGGTGGCTGAAATGTTGGGAGGGATATGGGAAAAAACTAAAAGGCAAAAGATGAAAAAATGTAAAAAATACTACGGGGCAAAGACAAATTGGAGGGGGGGGGGGAATCTTGTGTTGTGGTGGCCAACTTATGAAAAGACTAAATTGGGGCATTACTTTTACCTACTCCACAGAATTTTAAAAAGTATTGGGGGTGGGGGGGTGGGGGGGAGGGGAAGGGGGCCCTGGCCTCCCTACTGGTACACACAACTCCACCCCTTTTAATGCTTACCTTTGAAAACTCACTTAGTGTATAAAACACTTGTGAATGTTTAGACCCCCCAAAAACAAATTTTCCAATACAAGCTTATATTCAAACAATATATGTGTGCTGAATATGAAATATGAGCAATACCCAAATTAGCAAATTACTCTAAACCATTAATTAATCAAAACCAGTAAAAATTAAAAGCTAAGAGTAAGGGACAGAGAGATGCAAACACAAGATAACACCGGCATGTGTTATCGAAGAACTCAGCAAAAAACCTCTTTGCCGCCTCCATGCGGTAAATGATCCACTAGAAAATCAGTTGGGATACACGAATAGCAATAGACCCTCCAAGCCTAATCTACCCAATGCACCTAAGCCCTCCAAGCTTCTTGTTCCAACAAGGTTATGTCGAACTATGTCTTCTCTAGCTTACCAGATCCCGCAATTAGCCTATTGCATCAACCAAAACGAATTGGTTCTCTCTTGAACTGCTTCCCAAACACCAAGAACCTTCTCACTATTCTGAATTTGGTGAGGTAAGGATTTGGCTTATGATCCTCTCATAGGTATGACAATGGAAAGGATGAGAGTAGAGGAATTTGGAGAATCAAGTTTATAAGATTGTGGATGAGTTAATCTTGTTTTTCTCTAGGGTTCCTCTCTCAAAATTCTCTCTAGAAGCTTTCTTCTTCACTCTACATAGCCAAGTGATTGCTTAGGTTAATTATTCAGATCTAGGTTAAACAATAATAAATCATGTCATGTAAAGTAGTAGAAAAGTAAATAACACCACGATATAATGACCTAGGAAAACCAATGAAATGGACTGTTTCAAGGTAAAAATTTGGGGAGGATTTGACCTAACAATTCTCAAGGTAAAGCAAATCCACTATAAAAGAATTGAAGTTTTTACAATTAGATTAACCCTAAATATATTGCTACCTTAAGTAATAACTTACTGACATGACCACGTGCAAGTTTCGAATCCATGAACTCCTCTTCTTAGATTTACTACAACATAAGCACCCACGCTTGTCACTTTGAAATCTCACTAAAAGGTTTCGGATCACCTTCACTTGTTGATCTTTGTATACAGCAAATTCTACAACACCGGATCTTAAGTTTCTTCAAGGAATATTGCTGATAGAAGACTTTAGAGAGCTTTGGGTACAAAAACCCTAGATCTACAATTGGAGGCACAAGATGTAGTTTTTTCTCTCTAAGAACCTCTAAAAACTTCTTCTAAGGTTAGCTTATAATATCCTTTAAATACTAGAAAAAATGAATTGCGATTTGGGATTTAAACGGACAAGTTATGGGCTTTTTACGTCTGCTTATTTTTTGCTGATATGCGACTTCCTAATGATCAAGAGCAATTGAACAACAATCGAGAGAACCAGATTGCAACTCACTTTTTTCATATTGAACTTGAGTTTTTTGTCTTGAACTTAAAAGTACACCATTCTAACTCATTAATACTTACTTTTTGTCATGGTTTGTCAACACAACAAACTCAAAACCTAACAATTTAGACCTCAATTAATAAACTACTAAGTTTTAAGGCTGATTTTTTAATTAGATCTATTATGAATGACACATCAATATCATGCACAAGATATGATGACCTAGGAAAACCTATGAAATAAACTAGTTTCACAAGAAACAAAAAAATTGGGAGAAACCTTTCCAAAAAGCAAACAACTATGGTAAAGAGAAGTTTAAGATTTAGTACAAAACCTTTGTCTCTACAATTCTAGTAGATGAACTTACAATAGAAACATTCTACTGCATTAGAACCTCTAAACTTTTCAATTTATGAACTCTTTCACAGATGTCGCACTTGCAATCACAATTAGAACCGCTGACTAACTCCAAGAACTTTTTGAAGGTTTTCTTCAAGACAACAAGTTTGTGGGTTTTTTACAACAACTTCACACAAAACACCATTTGATCTTGAACTGTTTGTGCTAGAGAACTTGCTTGGTACTGTGAGAGACCTCGATAAAAGTGTCCCTCAAAAATACCAAAAATATTGTTTAGGTCCTAGTTACAATCTACCAAAAATACATAACTTCTGTCCTAGTTACATTCTACAAAAACAAATAAATAAATAAAGACAAGGCTAGATCTACTTAACCAATGACCTAAATCCGGAGGCTAGGTTACGGAATGGGAAGGTGTTAGGTACCCATTCCACCCAGACAAAGTCTGGTCTTCTAGACTCTTATGACCAATGTACTTTTTTATGCATGTCTTGAATGATATTTTGAACATGTGACACTAAAATTAAATCACACAAATTTATTTACGAATGAAGTCTCTTCTTTTGCTTAAAAAAATTTTAGATATGTTTTGATTTGTAAAAAAAAAAAAATTGATTTTGATTTGTCAAAATACCAAATTTGTTTTGCAGGTATGTAGAAAAAATGATTTTGGATATAAAAATTTAGATCTATTTTTACTACATAAAATAAAGTATTTTGGTTTGAAAAAAGTATCAGATCTGTTTTTGAAGAACTAAAAGAAAATGGTTTTTGGATTATAAAAGATCAGATTTGTTTTGAGATAGTAAAAAAATGTTTCTTTGATAGTAGAAAAATCAGATCTGGTTTGTATATGTTAAAAAAAAAATGAAAAAGATTTTTTAAGAAGAGAGTTTCACTCATAATCTAAATTTATGCAACATGAATTAAAGAAAACAAAACGCAAACACAATCGTGTTTAATCTTTTCCTTTATTTCAAATCTGCATGTATTGAAGAAAAATCATATCTGTATCTAAGAAAGATACAAATCAGTTTTTTAATTGAGAAAAATTTAAATCTACATATCATAAAGATGCAGATCTGTTTTTATTTGATAAAAACTCAGATCTACATCTGTTTTTGTATTGAGGAAAAATCAGATCTACATCTAATAATGATGTAAATCTATTTTATTTCAAGAAAAATCCAGATCTACACCTAATAAAGATGTAGATCTGTTTTATTTTAAGAAAAAGAATTGCTAACGTGTAGATTATTTACATTCAAGAAAGAGATTGTATCAATCACATAAAAAAACAATCATGCTTTAAACAAAACAACAATTAACAATTCATGCTATGGATAAAACATTCATCACCATAAAAAGATAGCATAAAAAAGAGAGGGTGATTGAAAACAATCTCTTGCATGAGCACTCCTTGTTCTTGAGATGATGTTTTAGGGTTTAAAGAAACTTATTCAGTTATCTTTGAAACCTAAAAACCCTAATTTAAGCAGCAAATCTCAAAGAGGATCAACAAATATCAGCAATTTGAGAGCCTCAAAATGTGTGCCTCTCAAAGCATAAAAAAATTTGCTGAATTATGAGGTTCAATCTCTATTTATAGTGGTTAGAGGGCTCTAAAAAATAGGTATAGACGATTAGGGTTTGAATCCGAACGCATCCTTTTGCAAAAAGATCGAAAAGGGTGTGCCTTATTGTCACCCAAAGGTTGTTGGGCCAAAGCCCAATACATGGAAATTCGGCTCTTTTAGAGTGCCATTTGGCACTCCAAAAGTGCTGAATTGGCCTTTGGACTCTGATCGTTCTTTTGCATTTAGGTTCCATTTGGACTCCTTTTCTAGAGTTTTTTGGCCGATCCTTGTACCTAAACATGTTTTCATCCTCCGTCAATGATTTTTCATCTCTTTTCTAGATAACTCGGGCTATTTAAAAACAATTATCTTGTAGATAAATACCATAAAATAAATCTTGATAAAGTTCAAAATGCAATCATATTTTAAACACTAATTATCAACCAATCACAAAATTATTTAATTAATTTTAATGGCTTAACCAATGAGAATTAATTTAAACTAATCATGTGTGGTCAACCTTACGTAGACACAATGCATGTTGACCGTGCAAACTTGATCATGCAATATCTTTCAATCCCATGGCCCGATTTGAAAATAGGAAACACCGTTGCAATCGTTAGAATCTCAAAATCATTTTTATGATATGTAATGAATGAATTAATGCATGTAATGCAAAAACAAGTTGATGCATGTAATGCAAGAACTAATTCATGCATGTGATGCAATTATGGTACATGGATGGTCATTCAAGTCATTTTTTTTTATTAAATTATGGGTGCAAAATTGAGTGTCTATAAGTACATAATCCAAAGGTGTATAAGAGTTGCAGCAATATCTCTTTTTTTTTTTTTTTTTTCTTTTTTTTGTTTTCTAAACTCACAAGTTCAATAGTTGGGGGCTAGGGTTTCAATTTAAAACATTAGGAAGACTAGGTTTTCTATCTCTACCACCTTATTTAAATAGGAGCTTAATGAGCTTTTAAATTGGCTCTCCTATTAAATTACACAAACCCAAACAAAAATAGCCAATTAGAATAAACGTTGCTAGCTAAATCAAAAATCTTATAACTCGATAGATCACGACAGGTATCAAGTTTCATTAAGTCTTGATAGATCAGTAGATATCGAGGAGGTATCGAGATCTACAATTTTACCTTTTCTTGAGCAATTTCTTAAGCAGTCTTGTTTTCAATAATACCACTTGTTTGTCACTTGTGCTTTTTTTTTTTTTAGTAAATAATAATACTTATTAGAAAACACACGAAAATAGTAATATTAGTATTTTAAACCGGGTTTATAATACATTACATAATCACAGTACAACTACAAAAGGGCCTAACCTTTGTAGTTGTAGACTAGGATTTTGAGAACTTGTGATAAGTGCAATTATATTCGTTAGTTCACAAAATAAATGGGATCTTGAGTAATGTCAATTTTATTACGTAAGCTTTATTCTGTGGATAAGGCTAAGTAACACTACAAGAAAAGATTCTATTAGCGAGGGCCATATGCCCTCGCAAAAATTCAAATATCGTCGCAAAAACTTATTAGCGAGGGCATATGGCCCTCGAAGGCCATCGTATTTGCACTTGTTAGTAAAAGAGATTTTGTGACCATACCTTCACAAATAAATAATTTACGAGGGCAATCTACCTTTGCTACTGAAAAAATTTATCCTCACAAATATATTACCAAATGACAAGAAAAGTCGACGACTTATTTTTAGTGAGGGGTAACAGTCATCGTTAACAACTATTTGTGAGGACCTTCATACCCTCGCAATTATTTATTTGCGAATTCCAAATTGACAACATACTTTTTAGTGACAAATAATGGCATCGCTAAAATTTATTTGTAATGACTTTTAACCCCTCGCAACTTATTTTTAATGAAGGGAAGCAACCGTCGTTAATATCTGTGAGGACATTTATACCCTCGCAATAATGACATCGCTAAAATTTATTTGTGAGAGATTTTAACCCCTCACAACTTATTTTTAGCGAGCGGAAGTAGTCATCGTTAATAACTATTTGTGAGGACATTTATACCCTCGCAATAATGGCATCGCTAAATTTTATTTGTGAAGGCTTTTAACCCCTCGCAACTTATTTTTAGCGAGGGGAAGCAGTCATCATTAATAAATATTTGTAAGAACATTTATACCCTCACAATAATGGCATTGCTAAAATTTATTTGTGAAGGCTTTTAACCCCTCGCAACTTATTTTTAGCAAGGAGAAACAGTCGTTGTTAATAACTATTTGTAAGAACATTCATACCCTCGCAATAATGGCATCGCTAAAATTTATTTGTGAGGGTTTGCAGCTTATTTTTAGCGAGAGAAAACAATCATCGTTAATAACTATTTGAGAGGGACTTTGTCATCACTATAAAGTTATTTATGACCAAGTTTTTATGTCATCAATGGTAATATTTTATATAATTATTGAAATATTTTATAATTTATTTATTTATAATTTATTTTATATTATTTTTGTTTAACTATCATGTTATGATAGTACAATAACTACTAAACATTGATACAATAGTTCAATAATTACTAAAAATGATCCATCGAAAGATAAAAATTCATGTAAGTTCAAACTTTAAAATATAAAATATACAAAGAAATCCTGAAATTAAACCTTGTTTTAAACTTAAACAACTATTTTATGACAAGATCTATATTAGTCTTCCTCTGAGTCACTCTCCAAGTTGTTTTCAACCTCTATGTTATTGTTTGAGTTGTCCTCTTCATCTCTGCTAGTACCATCCTATAAAATAAATAAAAGAAACATTAAACATGAGTTAAAATGAAACAATTAAAGTGAATTTGTATTTGTATCAAATCTAATCATATAATAATATATCATAAACAAAAGTAAATTCCTTTCGGTGGATAAACTATATGCAAGGAAAGCTGTAGTTCAACTTTCCTTTTCAGTAAAAAGGTTTTGAGACTGGTTAAAAAGTCAGGTTTTCTATTCATTGCTTTGTATTTAAAAGTGTACAGCATCCCTACCTACTGCTTATGGAGGCATAAAACGACCACAAGAGCGGTTACCAGTTCCAGTATCCCTAAACCGCTCAGGGTAACTTTTCTTTAATTTAACAATAACAATAACTTAATTTGATTACTTAACCCACTATAAAAATTAAATATAAATTAAAATAATATAACAATTGTGTAAAACGTAAACCACAAAACACATATGATATACAAAACCTATACATAGCTGTCAAAACAGTAGAAAATGTAAAATAATATAACATTATAATAGATGCAATCTGTAAACCACAACAAACCAATAGAAAGTTGTAGAAGATCCAGGAGGTAAAAGCATAAGTTTGAGAATGTACCGTGGTAGCTGGATTTATGTCAAATTGTTGGGGACTGCCCATCGACTACAACTTTTGTGCAAACTTCTCCTTCAGCTTCTCCATAACTTTTGCAAGTTTGGAATCCATTTCTTGTCTAAGATGTGCCTCCAAATCTTCTTTTCTTTTATAAAATCTTCTCTGCAATGTTTGCTACAACCTTTACCAGATAAAGTTAAGCCGTACACATGCTTAGCCTTAATACCTATTCCCATGCCAAGAATACGACCATGACTTGGTTCACCAACCACTTCATGAAAGATCTGATAATCATTTGTCTTAGTACCTTCAGAAACAACTTTGGCCTTTATGGCATCCATTTTTTCCTACACAAATAAAAACCGCGTGGATAATCAAAACAACAAAAAAACTAAAGTTGTTAACAAAATTAAATTTTGGTATAAGTTGCATCCATATAATGTCTTAGCATGACCAGTTGCCCATTCTTTGCCATCCTTCTTTGTGTGAAATTTCTTATAGCAATTAATGGGGCTAGGCTCAGAACCCGTCTCTAGGTACTGCAATATTTAAAAGAAAAAACAGCATTGGTAAACTTATTAAACTATGTAAATACACAATAAAATGTAAAACTATTTGATAATAATATAATATACCATTTCATATCTGTACTTGGCCATTGGTACAGAACCTATAGTGGAAAAAATTTTAGACTTATTTTTGTTGTCCTTATTTGTCGAACTTGTCTCCTGCACGCAAAATTCATAGACTAGAACATTAGTTTCTACGAAAATATTAACAAATAATGGTTAGAGAGAGAGTGAGAGAATTTATGACATGTATTCCATTTACACTCACCCCCCAATCTCCCCCCATCCATTCATCCACCATCTCTTTCCAAAAACGGGTAGGAATGAAGGAAGGACCATTCTTGTAACTATCTTCTTTCTTTTCATACTTCTGAAAAATTGGATTTCTTATGCGAAACATCCAATCAGAATAGCGGTGCTTCACTGATTCTACAAACGCTTTCTTGACTTCCTCATTTGGCTATTTATGCTTAAAGCGTTGAGCTCTATATCGAGCATATAAAGTCTCTAGCTCAGAATTTGGGTATTCTGTAAAAGTTGTCCAATCTCCATTAAGTTTTTGTTGAAAAAGAATGGTAATCTCTCGAGTGGCTTTTGGTGTAATAATTCTGAAAATTGAAATCAAACATGTTAACAATATTATATAGCTATGATACCATAATTAATTTCAATAAACCAACATAGCAATAAGTCACTCACTTGCCATCATAAATCTCAATCTCTATTTCACCATCTCCAGCATTGATGCCTTTAGCCTTTCCTCGACCCCTCTTTTTTCCAGCATTAGTACCTATTGATAGAACAAATAACAATAAAAAGTTGATAAAGAACATGTACCTATTGAAAAGAAAAAAAAAAGAAAAAAAAAAGAAAAGAAAAAGAAGCTCTCCTAATAAGGGAAAGAATCATATAATAATATTGTGAAATAAGTTAATAACAAAACATATATCACATTTAGAATCTGTTCTTGATCTCTCACATATTCAAGCACAAGAATATTACTTTAACAGCAAAAGAAATTAACGGAAAAAAAAAATGCTTTAAAGCTTTGATTCCCGACTAATTTGAGTGCATGGTTGCATACCCTGCTACCAGATTGAAGAATTATTAGGCAACATAAGAATTTCAATGCTATTAAGGATATTTTACCTCATGTTAAAAATAAAATTCCCACTCACATTATCTAATTAATGAAAATTATACCATGAAAAAAAAAAAAAGCTAGAAAAATTATTTATCCCTCCAAAAATAACACAATGATTTCATCAATTTTAGTTGGGTATGATACAACAATTCAGTAGATTTAAAATATGGACATCCAGTTGATAGATTTTACCCAGAATTTGAGCTGCCCCATTTTCACAACTTCTCAAAAAAAATTTATAGGTAAATGAACCATTCAATAAACGCAAAGCACAACCCAACTACACAGGAAATACAACTTCTTAAAATATGCATGTGTCGTGAACAATCTCAGCAAAAGGTACATAATAAGGGAGACAAAAACTCAATAAGATGGAAACATGTAAGATCATCATCATATTCTCAACCAGCCACTTGCAATGATGCTATAGTAATATGATGGATTTGGAACTATTATGCATGATGCAAATCCTTGGTGGAAGTGCAATAATTAAGGTGCAACCAAATCACAACATAAATTATGAATATAAGTAAATGCAATAATAAAAAAAAAAAAAAAAGGTATATAATGTCAATACTACCTATTATAATGGAATTAGAGGCCTGAGGTGCTCCTTCATCAGTTCAAGGCTCAGATGATGGAGGTAGAATTTCTGAGAGCTCCTGCTCACAAACTTCATTATGATCAAAGGAAGGTCTAGTTGACTAAGTTTCTTGTAGTTGAGAGTCTTGAGACTCACTAATGCCCTTACCTTTCCTCTTAACTTTCCTTGCCATGCCTACCTACTATTAGGATAACTAACAGTTGTAAACAACACAATGAAAGTAGAATATAAATGTTAATACGATCACAAAAAATAAAGAACACTAGCAGTTATATATGTGAAATTACACATGAAACACAGCTCCACCTAACTCACAAAGCTTTTACTTCAATGACGTTACTGTGAAGAAAAATATAACTAACAATTTTTTCAGAACTAAATACATGCTCATCATCCTATCACATTGATAAACTATCACATTGATAAATTGAAACAAAAAATTTTAATTGACAACACTTTAATCAATAAATAGTTTCTCAAGTTGTGGTGTCCAAAGGATATCGTCATCAATTGAATTGTTTCCTTTCATCTATTATAATACAATGAAACATAGAAACAACTGAGGAACAACCTCAAAACAAATGCCAAACCACTAGATCAACAAATATAGAAATAAATGGAGATATTGACATTAAATTTTAGATACAATTTATATAAACTGTTGAAAAATAGAACAAACTCAAACCATAAAATAAACCAAACGTACTATTCTATCACATCAATCCTTAATTTGATTCTGTAAAGCTAGTTATCCTTGTAACATTAATTTATTCAAAGTTAAAGTAGGTCTTATTTATATAGATAGTAAAATATTATTTTAGATGTGTACCTTTGACTGATGGATCACCAAAAGTTGTAAAAGATTGAGCAAATCTGCTAATGGAAAACAGAAATATGAAATTAGGAATATATATATATATATATATATATATGGAGAGAGAGAGAGAGAGAGAGAGAGAGAGAGAGAGAGAGAGAGAGAGAGAAATTAGAGGCGCAAAGAATAAAACTAGGGGGAATAAATCAATACCTGGCACCCTTGTCTTTGATTTCATTCTCTAGCCTCTCTGTGATGAACTGGAGGTGTAGCAAAAAACAAGAAATATATAGCAGGATTTGTGCGGGAAATTTTAGTAGAAAGTAGCGGCAAAGAGTGAAAAAATTATGTGAAGTAGCAATAAAGAGAAAAATAAAAAATAAATAAAAATCAATGTAGGAAATATTTTAGGAAATATCTGAAAGATTTTTCAAAGATCCTATAACCATATACAAAACCCATTAAAAATAAAATATATACCATAAATTAGATATTGAAAAAAAAAATACAAAGAGCATCTCCACTACTACTAGACTTCAACTCTTAAATATAAAAGGAATAAACAATCTGAAGACCTCAAAACCAAAAATAGGAGAAATTCTATTTTTTATATTTGTGCAGAAAGTTTGATTCTAGCAAAAGATATATTGCAGTGAACCTAATACAACCATTGCTCACATTCTTTTCTATAAAATCAAAAAGGAAGCAAGGTAAAAAATGAAAAGATCTAAACTTTCTTTCCAGGACTTGTGTACATTTTCTTAGCAACCCTAACAAAAGGAAATAAATTTAACCACCCCCCCTGGGGAAAAAAAAAAAAAGCAGAAATCTTTTTCACATTATGCCCTATTTGAAGTAATGGGTTTTGTTTTCTTGACTGTTTGAAACAATCCAAAATATCTTGAAGACACAACAAATAGGCCAATAACACAGAAAAGTAAAGAGAGGCTGCATCAATTGATTGTCGAAGAATAGGTATGGGAAAAATGCAAAATAGAGTTTGTTTGTTTCTATGAGGCATTTTGTCGAACAAGTTGTGAACTTTTCTTTTTGAATTTGGAAATTTGTTGGAAAAAAAAATGCAGGTTTTTGATTTGAAGGATGTGAAGCCACATGAGTTTGTACAGTATGGTTTGAAATGTTTAGAGATGTTGGCTGGGATTGGTGACTCTTGTGCCAAAGACACTTGTGAAAGGTTAAGAGTTGTGGTATGTTAAGTGTTTTGAGAGAGTTTGAGAGAACCAAGTAGAGAACTAAGACTGAAGAAGTGAAGAGTTGAGGAAGTGTGTAAAAGGGAGGAAGCCATGAGGGCCATGACCACGGACACGAATCATTCAATCTGGCCTCTGAGACTGAGTCCGAAGTGAAAACTGGATAGAGTGAAGAGAGACATTAGAGATATGGAGAGAGATTCTGATCTGTAGAGTGTAATTAATACCGTTAGATTGGGTCTTGATATTTTTGGATTATAAGTTTATAACCATTGATTCAATTTTGGGTTATTGTATTTGTGCCACACGTGACACGGCCCACACTGCCATTGATATCACTGAGTGGAGTGCTAAGTTTTTTCTCTCATCAAAACCGTTGATTTGAATATTAATTTGAGTTAATGGTTGATATGGGTATTGGGAATTTGTGTGAGAAAAAGTTAGCTGCTGTTTTGGTTTACGAGTGGGCTGGTTGGCACTGCTGGGCTGCTCCTGCTAGCTACTGGCATGTCAATCACTCTACATGACAGATTTGTATCCGATCCTACAAAAATCTGCCACTTCGTTCGCTGGACTGCAATATTTGAACATAGTTATAAGCATTAATCTTTGCAAGTTTCTCCCATTTCCACTTATCAATGGCTCTGGAGTCAAAAATCAAAGATAAAAAGTTAGGCTTATAATTATATCTATAAAAATAAACCAAAGATAACATTTTTAAACACAAGAAGCTCCAGAAAGATCAAAGAAGATTAGACCCACTTTAGCAATTTACTTACCAGAAGCAACACCCACCTCAAAAATTGAAGAGAATTTTTTGCAACAAGTAAAAGAAACTGGCTTTGCTAGTACAAACACACACACACACACACACACACACAGAGACAGAGACAGACAGAGAGAGAGAGAGAGAGAGAGAGAGAGAGGAGAGATGAACCAGGTACAATGCAAGTGCTAGCTCATTGAAAGAGAATTTGTTTGTGTGAGATTGAGGGAGAGAAATTTGTGTGTGTGTGTGTGTGTGTGTAAGAGAAAGAGAACGAAAGAGAGAGGGAGAAGGGGAGAAATGTTCTAGAGATAACTAGAAAAACAAAAAGTCAAACAAAGAGTGAAGATAGATATTGGGGGTAGGTGTATGTGTGTGGAGGAGAAAAAACAAGAAAAAAAAAAACGTATGGAAGAAAAAAAAAAAAAACTAAAGAAAGAAAGGAAAATAATATAAGGAATAAGAAACCAAAATTAAGTAACATTACTACGATATTTTCACAATAAATTTTAAGTGACAGATTGTTATTAGTTGATATTGGTGAGTAAAAAAATAATTTAAATAGTGGGTTCAAATTAGAACTAGTAACAACTTTCCACATAAATTTTGTTGTGAAAATATTGCGTAAAATGTTGTGAACATAACACTTCTTATTGAAAAATATAGTTGTTAAAAAAGGAATAAATGATGATTAAAAAAAGAATAAACAATTAATGAATAAATAATTTTTAAATGAGATAGAGAATGGGATAGAGAATCTGTTGGAAAGTGTATTTGAAAAAGTGAGTAGATAAATGCTAAATGTCACTGTCACTCTCCAAACAAGAAAAAATTTAAAAAGATTGCTGGTGATGCTCTTAACGTGTAAAAAAATTATTTTATCTATTTCAAGGCTACAATGATTGTTTATGTCAACAAAGATTGCTACGGATATGAAATGGCACCATGAAAAACATGTTAATGATGGAGTGTTATGACATCCAGCAGATTGTGAAGCTTGGAAAAAATTTGACCAAATTCATGAGTCATTCGCAATGGATCCCCGTAATGTTAGGCTTGGACTAGCTACAGATGGGTTTAACCCATTTAGAAATATGAGTATTAAATACAGTGTCTGGCCTATTATCTTCCCCCTTGGATGTGCATGAAGGAGCCTTACTCATTGATGTCATTACTTATACCAAGCCCAAAGGGTCCTAGGAATGACATTGATGTATTCTTGAGGCCGTTGATTGATGAGCTAAAAGAATTGTAGGAAGATGGGGTGTGTACATATGATGCTTCAACAAAGGAGAACTTTCAGATGAGAGTAGCAGTGTTGTGGACTATCCATGACTTTCCTGCATATGCTGTTAGTTTTGGTTGGAGTACAAAGGGAAATTTGGTGTGTCCTTGTTGTCATAGTGAGACTACTCATTGTAGGTTACGAAATGGATATAAGATATGCTATATGCGACATCATCATTTTTTGGCCTTAGACCACAAATGGTGTAATAAAAAGTCACAATTTAATGGTAAAAAAGAAAGGAAGACAGCACCCAAACGGTTATTTGGTGATGATGTGTTAAAACAAATTTGTCAATTAAAGCCAATTATATTTGGGAAAGACCAGAAAAAGCTATTTCTAGAAGGGCATGGGCAGTTCATAACTAGAAGAAGCATAGCATTTTTTTTTAATTGCCATATTGGAGAACACTTTTGTTACGTCACAATTTGGATGTGATGCATGTTGAAAAAAAAATTTGATAGTGTGATTGGGACAATTATGAATATTAAAGATAAAACAAAGGATTCTTTAAGCACTTGTCTTAATCTAAAAGAAATGGGCATACGACATACGCTCCACCCCATAGAGATTAATGGGTAGATAGAGTTACCCCCAGCTTGCTATACACTGTCAAATGATGAGAAAAGGGCCATATGCTTGTGGCTAAAAAATCTTAAATTTCCAGATGGCTACTCTGCAAATTTATCTCGATATGTGAATATTGAGGAGAGAAAAATTTATGGTATGAAGTCTCATGATTGTCATGTTTTCCTAGAAAGATTACTCCCACTTGTAGTGCGTGACCTTTTACCTAAAAAAGTATCTGATGCTTTGACTGAGTTAAGTAACTTTTTCAAAGAATTGTGTTCCAAAGTGTTACGAGTGGATGATTTAGATCGTCTTGAAACTAAAATTGCAATAACCCTCTGTAAATTAGAACAAATTTTCCACCTTCTTTCTTTGATGTAATGGTTCACTTGGCCATTCACCTATCTTAGGAAGCTAAAGTTGCAGGTCTAGTGCAATACAGATGGATGTATTCAGTTGAGAGGTAAGGTTTACAAAATTTCATTATAATGTAATGTAAGGTTGAATTTATTCAACCATCTAATTGGCTTTATTCCGTGCCAAATTTGCTTGTAATTCAGCATTTAGTAACCCTGTATTTAGGTGGGATTGTTGTAAGGATAGTGAGTGAGATAGAGTGAAGTTTGCTCAAGAGTGTGCAAGAAAACAGAGTGTCGCGGCTGGGACTCGCGGGTGGACTCGCGGCTTCAACCCGCCAGAAGATGCACACGTGCCAAGCATGCTGGAAGATGAACAGTCATGCTAGCTGGAGCACTACAGGACAAAACAGGACAACTGGCCATACGGTTAACTCGCGACTGGATCTCGCGACTTGGTCAAGCCGCGAGGTCAAGCCGCGAGGTCAAGCCGCGAGCCACCCCTGTTTTGGAAAAACCTGACGTTTCGCATTCCTCTTCACTCCAGTATAAATACCCTTTTAACCCACGATTGAAAGAGAGCTTCCAGAGAGAATTTTGAGAGAGAAACCCTAAAGAAAAACTAGATTGTTTCACCCACAATCTCTACCTTAGAGTCTCATCAAATTCCCTCACTCTCTTCCTCTCCATTGTCAAATCCTTGAGAGGCATTATACCAAACCTGGTTCTCACCATTATCATCTCTGTGAGACAGACGTTTGGAGTTCTGGGAAGCAGTTAGGAAGGAGCCAATCTTCATTGGTTGATGCTACGGTGTAGTAGCGGAATCCGGAAAGCTAGAAAAGAAAAAGGTTCGGCGCAACCTCGTTGGAGCAAGAAGCTTGGAGGGCTTAGGTGCATTGGGTAGATTAGGCTTGGAGGGTCTATTGCTGTCCTTGTATCCCAACTGTATTTTCTAGTGGATTGATTACCGCTTGGAGGGCGGCGGAGAAGTTTTTCGTCGAGGTCTTCGGTTTCCTCTTCGATAACACATCGGGTGTTATCTCTGTGTTTGCATCTTCCTTCCTCTCTATCTCTGCCTTTACATTATCTGCTGTGGTTTATTTTGTTATGGCTTAGATAGTTGTTTAACCAATTTCATATTATAGCATATGTTAAGTTTCCGCACACTAGTTGTTTGACATATTGCTTGTGTTGGTTAAGTTGGTTTTTGGGGGTCTAAACGTTCAAAAGTGTTTTTGCACACGTTTTTGAACTTTCATGTAAATTACAATTGCACACTAGTATTTTATTTTTGATAAAATTTCTTATTATGCCTTCAAATATAGGTATTTGCACAAGCTTAAGAATTATGTAAGTAATAAGGCACACGCAGAAGGGTCTATTGCAGAAAAGTATTTAGTAGATGAATGTCTAACATTTTGTTCCTGCTATTTACATGGAATAGAAACCAAATTTAATCGGGTAGAGCGAAATTATGATGGAGGTACTTCCGCATGTGCAAATACCTCTCAATTGTCCATATTCTCAACGCCTGGACGACATTTAGGGAAAGCAATAAGGTGTGAGTTGAATGATGATCTTCACAATGCAGCAACATTTTATGTCCTTCAAAATTGTGTAGACGTTGACCGATTTGTTGAGTAAGATGATCTTCACAAAAATTACTTCTTTGATATTCTCATGATATGATATTAAAACTGATTAGGATGTTTAATTGTGTGCAGAGAACATAAGAACATCCTTACAAATGCAGGTGTTCTTGACATTGACAGGGTGCATAGACAAGAATTTATTGCGTGGTTTGAAAAAAGAGTAAGATAGTAATTTATTTTGAAAATGTATGTTTGTTTATATTTTAAATACTACAACTTGAGTTTAACCTTATTTAGGTTTTATTGTAGATCACCAACTTATATAATACAAGGCAAGTTGATGGGCATATGCTTTCATTAGCTCGGGGCCCTGAGAAAATTTTTTATCGTGGTTACAATGTTAATGGGTTTAGATTTCATACAAATCAATGTGATGAAAGTAAAAGAACACAAAATAATGGAGTTATGGTGAGAGGGGAGGATCAAAGTTGCAATGTGCCTTATTATGGACAACTAACAGACATTGTTGAACTTCAATATACTGAAAGGAACAAAGTTGTGTTGTTTAAATGTGATTGGTATGATGTATCTCTTGAAGGAATTGGTTGTAAGAGAGATCTGCACGGAACCACTATTGTTAATACATCACGAAAGTTGAAAACCATAGAGCCATTTGTATTAGCATGTCAAGCAACTCAAGTTTACTATGTTAATGGAATAAAAGATCCCACATGGAATGTTGTGATTGAAACCAAACCATGAAACCTTTATGAAATGCCATCAGATGAAGAAGAGCCATACCAAGAAGAAGAAAATTTACACTGTAATGCAAATGTGCTGCAAGAAGAAAATAAGGATGATGATATAGATTGGAAAAGGAGTGGTGTTGAGAATATGATAATCGAGTGACTTCAAAGGCTTACAACCTCCACTCCATCACCGTATTTGGCTTCATCCAGATTAGTTATCCTTGTGCATAATACTAAGGATGCTTATTGAATTAGAAATTTATTTACAGACAAGGTAAGGGGCAGTTATCTCTCTTGCTCTCTTTCTTAATTCTCTAAGGTTATTACCCTAGTATAGAATGCTCTCATTGACCGCATTGAGTTTAATATGTGATTATACAATCTATTTTGACTATGTTTGAGATTGAAGTTTCTTTTTTTTTTTTTTTTTTTTTGGTGAAAGAGATATTATTGCTGGCTTTATGAATGTGTCCCCTTCTTATATATCTATTTTGTTTCAGACATGCACTTTAGACTGGGGAGGCAGGGACAATGGAGACATGGACACAATTTAAACCACATATTTGAGCTTGATCAAAATTCTTGGATACATGGAGGTTATTAGCGAGGGCATTGACCTTTAATATATCAACTGCAATCAACTCAAAAAATAGCATTAAAAATTTACCTTCTTACCTAATTTCTTTATCATTTGAGTCAATGTCTATTTGGAAGTAGAGTCAAATTTGTTTTGAGAATATCAAAATGTCTATAAGTTCATAATAATAATGACTTAAAGCTTTTAGTGGCGAAGCAACGATTAAATTTTAGTTTATTTTGCTAGACTGTCATATGATCTTGTTACTTACATGTAACACAATGGTGGATTTAATGGTTTAGAAACATTTTTGCAATAAGCGTGAGTTTTCACAAGTAAAACTTTTTTTTTTGGGTAATTAGGGTGCTAATGTTAGTGGTGGTTGATTTTCTAAATTTTAGATTGTAAGGACAGCAAGAAAGCTGGGCATTCTAGTGGTTGTGGATGAAGTTTATCACCATCTCACTTTTGGAACTAATCCATTTGTGCCAATGGGAGTATTTGGATCAATAGTGCCTGTTCTCACACTAGGGTCCATATCAAAGAGATGGCTTGTACTAGGTTGGCGATTAAGATGGCTTGTGACTAGCGATCCTAATGGCATCCTTCAAAAAACCAAGGTCAACTCTGTCTTGTGTGTATGTGCGTGCATGCACACATTCATGTGTGTATTCTGAATTAAGCTTCCACATCCGTAGACTCAATAGAATTAAAACAATGGTTCTGCATTATAATTGCCTTGCACTGATTTTAAAACTAAGCTTTATTTTTTTTTGTTCATCTTATTTCCCAGTACTATGAGTGATTGGCAATCACTGATTGCTATATGTGTTGTAGATATGTAAATAACATTTTTACTATAGTCTAGTTCATGCAACTTTCCAAAGAAGTGATCATGTAGTTCTTGTAGTGGTTAATTACATGGATAGAAAATGATGGATAAATCAGAATTATGAAGTTCAAAGTCAAGCTGAGTCTGAAGATTTCAAAGAATTTGAGCAAACCATCTATAAGTTGGTGGCCTAATTGAAAACCAGAGATGAAAAACAAGATATTATGAATTTTAATAGGCATAATTTTGAATACAAATTTCCTATCACTTTATGTTTCACCAATCATTATATTCTTGAAATTTTAGAATAACTTCTATCTCCAAAGAAAATTAATATTTTCATGATTATTTGCGAAGGCCAATTGTGGCCCTCGCAAATAATTTAGTATTAATGAGGGTATATTTTTAACTCACACAAAAAATAAACTTTTTGCAAGGAATTTTATTATTCCTTGGAAATAATTTGGTGGGAACATTTCCCTCCAAAATTTTTCACATTTTAATGATTATTTGTGAAGGTCAATCCTAGCCCTCGCAAATAATTTAGTAATAGTGACGGCATTTTTTTAACTGTCACAGATGATACACTTTTTGCGAGAGATTTTTAATTGTTTCTCGCAAATAATATGGAGGGAAAATTTCCCTCCAAAATATTAGCATTTGTGACGGCTATAACACATAATTGCGATAGCTTTTTTTGTTGGTCACAAATATTTCACATTTTATCAAGTATTTGTGAGGGCTTTATTTTGCCATCACAAATAAAAAATTTTTGAGAGGACTTTTTGGGTCCGCCATAAATTCTTGATCGCTAATAAACATTTTTTTACAGTGAAATATTAATTAAAACTGCACTACGGCGTTGAAGGGGTCCAATTTGATTGGAGTTTTAATATGTGCAGCTAGAAGTAGTACAGGAATGGTTCACTTATTATATATATATATATATATATATATATATATTGTGGATAAGGCTAAGTAATATTAATTAAAACTGCATAGCGGCGTTGAAGGGGTCCAATTTGATTGGAGTTTTAATATGTCTCGCCAGCTAGAAGTCGTACAGGAATGGTTCACTTATTATTATTTATATATATATATATATATTCGCTTTCGTGCATGGAAAAACAGACTGTTTCACTGATTTCTCCTCTACAAACACTCCCATGTTCAAAAATGCTAGAAAAACCATAATGACATGCTAGGAAGCAAGAACATGCTAGGAAAAGCAATAAAGCATATTATTAAACAAGAAAAAGCTATAAAAAGAAGAGGGTGTGGATTGTAGGTAAAAAGTTACAACCACACCCCTAAACCTCAAATTCAAGGTATGGAACCAAGGAGAGGAAGATAGGGTGCAAGACCACTACCTTGTGATTGTGGAGAAAAAAGGAGAATAAAAGGTGTTTGGATGTGTTTGGGAGAGAAATTAGAGAGAAGAGAGGAATAATCTGCCTAGAAAACAGCCCAAAATCTTTTTTTTTTTTGGCAAAATGAGGGGCCTGGAAGCATTTATAGCTGAAAACTGACACTTTAGCTTTCGGCGGCCATACAATGTGTGCCGGCCACCGTTGTTGACATATGCAGTTTCAGCTTTTTCTGGTCTAGCTTTGGACGCATATTTGAAGGTCGTCCCGGACTTGGATTGAGCTAATCTTGATATCTCTGGAAAGATCTAGATGTCTAGTTTCTAGAACACTAAATAAATTGAAAATCCAATTGTCGAATAAAAAATTATGGCCTCAGGAAGCGTACTGATGCACTTTGCACGATTATCTGGATATCTCATCCGTTCTAACTCTGATTTTGACCCATGAACAGCCATTGGAAAGAGAATCTAATAATATTTACAATGACACAAGTTCCATCCCATTCTGACGATTGGATCAAAATTAGGGTTTCTAGTGCCCTCGAGAGTTAACATCGAGTCAAACTTGGCCAAAGTTGACAAAAATCTCCGAATGGCTCGAGTTTGTTGTAAAATCATGGAAAATGTCATTTTGGGAGGAATTTGACCAAGTTTGACCCTCGGTCAACCAATTTGACCAAAAAAGGCAATTCGTGTGCTCTGATGCTCGAACGGGTTGCATTACGTCAATCTAGATGTTTCCATGACCCTATGGAGAAAATATAATATTTTTGAAATTTTCAAAGTCTAGCACGCAAATCGAAGATGGACAAAATATGATATCTACACCCACACATTATAATTATATTTCCCTTTTAATTAGATCTCTTCTTATGATGGGAATGCGCTAGATTGGTTTAGGCCCTCAACCGGTTGATGAATCCGTTCGTAAATTAGAATGTTCCATATGCATGTTATTATATAATTTTCTCCACCAAATGCTTTGACATATATAAGAAATTTTATATATTCTATTATTTAATTTAATATATTGCACATATATATATACATACATATATATTTCACTAAATTTGAGCTATATATTTATCTACATATATATACTAGTCGCTAACCCGTGCAATGCATGGGAAAGCACATATATCTACAAAATATATTTAATATTATAGCTACATTTAGTTAGGTTCAAATGACCCCTTCTTGAATTATCAAAAATTTTTTAAATAAGCATGAAGAATGAAAAAAATGTTGGATCAAAGAGGATTTATATGATAGTGGTGGTACTAAGTACTAACCATTCTTCCAAATGTTAAAAATGGTTTACTTACAAAAATAAAAAATTATACACTTAAGAAACATACTATTAGCTTTTCTAACAACTTATTCAAACTACATACAAAAATAATAAATCATACAGTCCATATTCCATCATAATATATTCCATCATAATTTAACCCTCCAAAATTCCATCAAGTTTTTTCCAAAACGCATATTATTCATATGTTTATTGGCAAGTCATGGCAATGTGAGCCTTTAGTTAGGAGTTTCGTACTATTTGTGGTACTTGCGGGTTTCTACACATCATAAAACAAAATTATGTCGTAGAGTTGCGAGGTATGGTTGAAAGTTCAAAAACGTGTACAAAAACACTTTTGAACGTTTAGACCCCCAAAAACCAATTTAATCAATACAAGCAATATGTTAAACAACTAGTGTGCGGAAACTTAACATATGCTATAACATGGAATTGATTAAACAACTATCTAAGCCACATCAAAATAAACCACAGCAGATTAATGTAAAGGCAGAGATAGAGAGGAAGGAAGATGCAAACACAGCGATAACACCAGATATGTTATCGAAGAGGAAACCGAAGACCTCGGCGAAAAACCTCTCCGCCGCCCTCCAAGCGGTAATCAATCCACTAGAAAATACAGTTGGGATACAAGGACAGCAATAGACCCTCCAAGCCTAATCTACCCAATGCACCTAAGCCCTCCAAGCTTCTTGCTCCAACGAGGTTGCGCCGAACCTTTTTCTTTTCTAGCTTTCCGGATTCCGCTACTACACCGTAGCATCAACCAATGAATATTGGCTCCTTCCTAACTGCTTCCCAGAACTCCAAACGTCTGTCTCACAGGGATGATAATGGTGAGAACCAGGTTTGGTATAAAGGCCTCTCAAGGATTTAACAATGGAGAGGAAGAGAGTGAGGGAATTTGATGAGACTCTAAGGTAAAGATTGTGGGTGAAACAATCTGGTTTTTCTTTAGGGTTTCTCTCTCAAAATTCTCTCTGGAAGCTCTCTTTCAATCGTGGGTTAAAAGGGTATTTATACTGAAGTGGAGTGGAATGCGAAACGTCAGGTTTTTCCAAAACAGGGGTGGCTCGCGGCTTGACTAAGTCGCGAGTTCCAGTCGCGAGTTAACCGTATGGCCAGTTGTCCTGTTTTGTCCTGTAGTGCTCCAGCTAGCATGACTGTTCATCTTCCAGCATGCTTGGCACGTGTGCATCTTCTGGCGGGTTGAAGCCGCGAGTCCAGCCGCGAGTCCCAGCCGCGACACTTTGTTTTCTTGCACACTCTTGAGCAATCTTCACACTATCTCACTCACTACCCTTACAACAATCCCACCTAAATACAGGGTTACTAAATGCTGAATTACAAGCAAATTTGGCACGGAATAAAGCCAATTAGATGGTTGAATAAATTCAACCTTACAATCTCCCCCTTTGGCTATTCCGTGACAAAACCCTAAAACAGACTCTAGACTTAACATGTGAGTTGGGAACAGTTGATCAAAACTCACTCACACCTAATTCTAGAAGCTGTGAAGCACTTGAATCATATGAGCATAAACTCCTGAAACACAACAATACACCATGATCATTGTAAGCAGAAAATTATTAATGCATATGAAACAGGCAATATGAGATCAAGCTTAAGATGGAGTTAATGAACAAACCATGGCTTGATCAACCAAGTGAACACCACAAGGTAGTGATCACAGTGTTCATTCACACTTGGAATGAACACAAGGACATACAAGTTAACAAGCACAAGGCAAGACACTTGTATGTACAACACTCAACCAATGCATAGCACACATGGCATATGCATCTAGGAACAATCCTACAAGGGCACAAGAGTGACAGTACAACAATCACAATGCAGAACATTTAGATTAAAGTACTGATTTCAACATAGCATAAAGGCTGCACTTAAGCATGGTACATACCACAAGGCCTACAAACTATGCATAAAGCAATAACCCTAAAAGCTTACATAAGCATATGGGTACAAACCAACAAATACCTGAATAACATCATCAACATATATTAAAGATTAAACCAAGAGTATATGAAGAGAGTTAGAAACAGTTATACACCAAAACATAGTGTATCAAAACCAAAAGAACCATAAGTTTAGAAGATATGACGAAAAACAAAGCAAAAGTATGTGTGTGTGTGTACTCCCCCTATCACTATGCACACTTCCCTTTGAACTTTTCTCCCCCTTACTGAATGCTCTCCCCCTTTTTGTCACGAATAGCTAAAGACTCTCGTCCAACTTTCGTTGAATCTCATCTAGCTGATTCTCCATAGTCTCGAGGCGCATTTGGACATGGTTGTTTGTGGAGTAGAGAAGTGCCACAAGCTCATCAACGCGTTTCTGAATATGCTCAAGAACACTGCCGACGCTGTCAGTATGAGAAGCAGTATGTGCTTGCGGAATACCAGCCGGGGAAGCTTCAGGAACATCACGAGATGCAGATGTGGTATGTGCAGGTGTCTCTGAGTCAGGGGCAAATGAAGGACCCGGAGAGATGTGAGCACTTCTTGATGATTTGGAGGAGTGACTTCTGCTCGCTTGAAGAGTGAACAAAGAAATGGGACGTTGACGAGTCAACATTTTACCAGCTCATCCATTGGATCATCAAAGTTTTCGAACAAGTTTGCCCAGTCTCGTTTCTCAAAGATTCGAGGGATGAATGTAGTCCCTAAGGTGTTGAACTCTACTACCCGCTCCACTATAGTTGTTGACTTGTCAAACACATTTGAGTAGGCGTGTGAGTTCAGGGGAACTCTGAATCTATCCTCATTGGGATCTTGAGATGCTTGAGATGATAGACGAGTCCTTTTAGCAACTGGGGATGCTGATTCGTCAGCAACAATGTCTTTACCCCTGGAAGATCGACGAGACATCTGCAAGAGAACAGACCAACAGAAAAGAACCAAGCAACAATACCCCACAAAAGATTGTCAACAAGATTCAGAAAAAAAACCAAGATTTCAATATAAAAACCCAGACTGAATATAGTGCAGACCCAATCAAACCTTCCAACAATGCACAGAAGCGCAAACTAATCCGTGCAACAAACTTGGTAAAAGTGCACCAAGACAAAGAAAAAACATCACAACTGTCAATGAGACAGGTTAACATGACCATGATATGCAATAGGAAACACCATTTGAATTATTTTGAACATATAACATAAAACACTCCATCAGAGACATGAACATGGAGAAAATATTTCAATCATGATGAAACCAAACAGCCACACATCAATATTCAGGCAAGTATAATGAGTAAGACACATAAACACCAAACCCATTTCAGAAAATATTCTCAGATTCAACAATAAGCAAAAATCAGAACAATGAAAAACACATTGTGACTGCTCAGCATGAAAACAGGTGGCAATATCAAAACAGGACACTCCAAACCCATTACACACAGAGATAAGAGTACCGAACACAATACCAGTCCAAACAGCAACAGAAATATGCAGGAAAAAAAAAACTGTGATTGAGAAAGCAAAACCCATACCTTTTCTTGATGATTTGGAGAAGAAACGAAGCACCAAAAGGGTTTGAAAAATGGAGTCACGAAGAGTTTTGGGAGGAAACAGCAGTTTTAAGAGTAAATGAACAGTTACAAAAGTTCGAGGGAAAACTGAAAGAGGTTTAAAACTGCTCCTGTTTCTGCAAAACACGCGATTTTCGCGACTGGTTCAAGTCGCCACACAGTCGCCAGCTCAAGCCGCCAAAGCACTCAAGAACAAAATTTTGAAAAAATTTTCTAAGTGTTTTTCGCGACTGGAAGGTCTACCCGCGAGTGAGTCGCGAGCTAAGCCGCGAAAATCTCTGAGTGAATCTCGCGACTGGACCTTCCACTCGCGAACAAGTCGCCAAAACTGACCAGCGAAGATGCGACTGAGGCTCGCGACTTGACATACCCGCGAAAGAGCCGCCAAAACAGGGCAAAACTGTATTTTTGAAATTTTCAGAATTTTCCAGCAAAACACTTTCCAAAAACACCTAAAACACTCAAAAATCTTTTTGTGCTTGAATTAACAAATATTGAGCATGTGAAAACACATTTTATCAAGTACAATCACACAAATGAATATGGCATTTATTGAACATAAACTTGTGTGTTGTGTGTGGGTATCAACAATGAGATAGTCCTTTGACTAATGTGAAGCTTCAATGATCAATTCAACCAAGACATACACAATTAGCACTAGATCATGTGACCAATCTCAATTATAGAAATATGAATATATGACCTCCCACACAACTTGATAACATAACTTGGAGCTGTTCATTTGACTCCACTTTCAGCCTTAACATTTGATCTTTTGAGGCAATCATCTCTCATTGTGAGAGGGATATATAACATTTCTCTTTTGAAGAACAGGCCTTTGGCCTTTTTGAATGAAATTTCACTTTTAATATAAAGTCGCTTACCCTTTTTCCTAGTCAAATACTAGAATGTGCGACAGGCTTTTGCAGCTCAATATCTCTTTTCATTTGGAGATTTACATTTGGTGAGCTCTTTTTAGCAAAAAAAATAAAAAGTGGGAAGAGATATAGACACAAATCTATGCATGTTTCAAGATCAACATAACCATTCACTAATCATTCATGACAAGTTTGAAGATCTATTTACAACAATCACATAGATTTCAAGATTTTTCCCATAGTGATATGAGTGCATGAAAACAAGCAATGCTCGAAAATGCACAAAGCCATTAGCACAAAGGTACAAGGCAAAACGAGTTTTAAGACAAAAACTCAACAAAGTCAATCAAGCTTTTTGATTTTCAAATTTTTATGAATTTTTGGATTTTTGACTCAAGAAACAAAAAGATTGATAAAACACAAATAAGAAATATTCACAAACAAACAGCCAAAATCAAAAACAACAAGCATACCAAACAAACATAGTCACAAAGCATAGGAAGTATTAATGCATGGACATGTTGTAATGCTTATGCATGAGTACCCCTTTTCACCCACACGGCACTTGCGTTTGGGGTGATTTCCTTAGAGGATTGGGTACGGGAGTTAGGGCTTTCAAACCTTCGTGAGAAGCTTTCCAAGCAGTTGGTGAATGCACCAATCATCTTCATCACGTCCATCATTCTGGGATCTCCATTTTGCTCTCTAGGTTGATCCCCTGCCCAAGTTCTCCTATCAATTCTTGGTCCTCCTGACCTTTGAGGAGTTGCACTGTTCTTTGCTCTCAGCTTTTGGCAGTTTGGTCGAGTGTGCCCTTGAAGTCCACAATAATGGCACACATACATTCCTCTAGGACCTCTTTGTGGTCGTGGACGTGACTTGGCACGAGACTCGGACCTGCCCATAGACTGATTCCGATGATTCAGCATCCGTTGGTCCACCACATTCTTCTTTTTCTCCACCTCGAGGTTCACACCAGTAGGGTCAGCTACAACTGGATCTTTGGACTTCACAAACTTCACTTCTTTAGTGACATTTCCAGTTGAGCTACTTCCTCCGGTATATCCCAGTCCGGATTTGTCTGAGAAGCTCTTTTGAGATGATATAACATCACCAAGCTTCTTGGTGGTGACCCTCTCTATTTTTGCATTTGCTTGAACAATCTCACTTTCAAGAAATCTCACTTTAGAGTAAGCTTCGGAGAGCTCACCATTCAAAGTTTCAATCTCGCATTTGGCCTCCCTATACCGGATTAGAAGACTTTTGTAGTCCTCCTCAGCCTTCTTCATTTTTCTTACAGCAGCCTTGGCTACCCTTGTGTATTCGCCAGATTTCTCCAAAAGTGAGTTGTAATTTTCTTGAAGAGTAGCTGTGCTTTCTTCTTCTTCAGCTTCTGATTCTTCAACAATTCCTAGTGAGTCATCCTCACTATGTTCTCCAAGGTCTTGAACAAGCAAATTTAATTCATCCGAAGACTCAACATGAGCAATAGTCATGAAAGCTGAGTAGTTTCCTTCTCCATCACAGCTTTCTTCGGATTCTGAGTCAGATGAATCTGAGTCACTCAGGGTCGTGGCATACACCTTGCCTTTCGACTTCAAGTAATTAGGACATTCCTTCTTGAAGTGTCCATGCCCGTTGCATTCAAAACAAGTGACACCTTGTGTTGATTGGGATTCTTTTCCATCTTTCCTTTTGAAATCCCTCTTCTCCCTTCCAGAATTTTGGAAATTTCTCTTATCATCAAATTTTCCATTGTTTTTGAATTTCAAAAACTTCTTGAAATTTTTAACAAGATAGGCTACATCCTTGTCAACCATATCTTCTCCTGACGAGCCTTGATCTTCCACCTTCTCATTAACGGTCTTTAGAGCAATGGATTTACCCTTCCGTTGATTTGGCAGCGACATTTCATAGGTCTGTAGAGAACCAACCAACTCCTGCACCTTGATGTCGTCAAGATCCTTGCTCTCTTCAATAGCTGTCACTTTGGCACGGAAGCTTTCCAGCAATGATCGGAGGATCTTCCTGACAATCTTTGAGTCCTCCATCTTCTCTCCCAAGTTAAACTTACTGACAACCACTTCATTTAACTTCCCATAGAAAGAGTCGAAAGACTCATCCTCACTCATCTTGAGCTCCTCAAACCGAGTGGTCAGCATTTGTAACTTGGTATCTTTCACCTTCTTCGTGCCTTCATAAGTTGTTTCCAGAATCTCCCATGCGTCTTTGGCAATAGTAATGTGAGAAATCCTGTGAAATTCATCTGGAGACACACCACAGAAAATAGCATTTAGTGCTTTACTGTTAGCATTAGATGCAGTAAGTGCTGCCTTATCCCATGTGGATTTGGCTGCTTCAGGTTTGGTCCAACCCATCTCAACAGCATCCCACACGGATTCATCAATAGAGCATAAAAAGGCTCTCATACGAACCTTCCAAAATGCATAGTTACTTCCATCAAAATATGGAGGTGCATTAAGGGATTGAGACCTATCCATCTCAAAAGAAAGGGAGTCAAGGATCACACAATGGTAATAAAACCAAACAGATGTGTACCCGCTCTGATACCAATTGAAAGTTCAAAAACGTGTACAAAAACACTTTTGAACGTTTAGACCCCCAAAAACCAATTTAATCAATACAAGCAATATGTTAAACAACTAGTGTGCGGAAACTTAACATATGCTATAACATGGAATTGATTAAATAACTATCTAAGCCACATCAAAATAAACCACAGCAGATTAATGTAAAGGCAGAGATAGAGAGGAAGGAAGATGCAAACACAGCGATAACACCAGATATGTTATCGAAGAGGAAACCGAAGACCTCGGCGAAAAACCTCTCCGCCGCCCTCCAAGCGGTAATCAATCCACTAGAAAATACAGTTGGGATACAAGGACAGCAATAGACCCTCCAAGCCTAATCTACCCAATGCACCTAAGCCCTCCAAGCTTCTTGCTCCAACGAGGTTGCGCCGAACCTTTTTCTTTTCTAGCTTTCCGGATTCCGCTACTACACCGTAGCATCAACCAATGAATATTGGCTCCTTCCTAACTGCTTCCCAGAACTCCAAACGTCTGTCTCACAGGGATGATAATGGTGAGAACCAGGTTTGGTATAAAGGCCTCTCAAGGATTTAACAATGGAGAGGAAGAGAGTGAGGGAATTTGATGAGACTCTAAGGTAGAGATTGTGGGTGAAACAATCTGGTTTTTCTTTAGGGTTTCTCTCTCAAAATTCTCTCTGGAAGCTCTCTTTCAATCGTGGGTTAAAAGGGTATTTATACTGAAGTGGAGTGGAATGCGAAACGTCAGGTTTTTCCAAAACAGGGGTGGCTCGCGGCTTGACTAAGTCGCGAGTTCTAGTCGCGAGTTAACCGTATGGCCAGTTGTCCTGTTTTGTCCTGTAGTGCTCCAGCTAGCATGACTGTTCATCTTCCAGCATGCTTGGCACGTGTGCATCTTCTGGCGGGTTGAAGCCGTGAGTCCAGCCGCGAGTCCCAGCCGCGACACTCTGTTTTCTTGCACACTCTTGAGCAATCTTCACACTATCTCACTCACTACCCTTACAACAATCCCACCTAAATACAGGGTTACTAAATGCTGAATTACAAGCAAATTTGGCACGGAATAAAGCCAATTAGATGGTTGAATAAATTCAACCTTACAATGCTAATCAAGCAGCTTTCCTATCATAGAAGATAATTACAATCACATACTTTAAAAAATTACAATAAGCCATACAACTATAATTTCCTTTTGGTGTTCAAGTAAATACTTTATAATATTATTCATTATGAAAACTAAAAGGCATGGAATGAGTTTAATGACATGATGAAATAGGTAAATAGTACCTAAAAGAAGCAATAAAGTGGGAAAAATTCCTTTATAATTTGAGAAAGATGCTATCTATTCCCTTGAGTAGCTCCATCTCCTCCACACTTGAAAGTCCAAGATCAATATAACACAACTAAAATAAAAACAAAATACCATGCCCACCATCAAATTATAATAAGGCCAAGTATTAAAGTTCACTAAAGACATATAACCTGGTATTGTAGCTTCTTTAGTGTGTGAAGTGTGAACCCCTCTTTTTATAAGCTTTTGCCACCCATCATTCTCTTCGAAAGAATAAGTAAAATATCCACAAAACCCAGAAAACAATCAACTTTGTACAAAGAACAATGTACTGTTAAATTTTACAATTTAAACAAATTGAAAAATCTTTTAGGTTTTTTGAAACAGAATCACTCGGGTTTATGGAGAAAAAAAAAACCACAGAAAATTGTATCATTAAGATAAACAAAAGAAAAAACCTAACAAAAGTAGCACTAACAGTACCCAACAAAGAAACCTTTAAAAAAAAATCCAATTTTACTAAGGGAAGAAAATCTCTTCGAAAAACAGAGCAAAGAAACAAACAAACAAAGATGGCATAAATCAAATGGACAACATTTCTTAGGAAGATACAAATAGAGGTACTGTGCAACTGTTACTCATCAACATGTCTTATATTTATTTGATTTGGCACCTCTTTAAAGCAAGGGAAAGCTTTTAAATCACCATAGCGAACGTATAATGTTCTTATAATGCAACAAACAACCAAAACAAATAGGGTGAATTGCAATTGTATTCAATTTTCAAAATTACGAATTCTACAACCCAAAACTACGAAACTTACATAGCAATCAGGATGGCGTAAATCGAATGGACCATGTTTCTTAGGAAGATATAAAGAGAGATATTGTGCAACTATTACTCATCAACATGTCTTATATTTATTTGATTTGGCACCTCTTGAAAGCAAGGGAAAGCTTTTAAATCACCATAGCAAACATATTATGTTCTTATAATGCAACAAATAACCAAAACAAATAGGGTGAATTGTAATTGTATTCAATTTTCAAAATTATGAATTTTGTAACCCAAAACTATGAAACTTACATAGCAATCAATGACTAAAATTATTTGACTTACATGAATCAACTTGTTGCTTCTGCAAAATACTAACCTTGTACAAAAATAATCTGGGAGATTGACATAAATGAATTGGGAGAGAGAGAGAGAGAGAAAGAATTATATATCAAAATGGTGTATGGGTATTCATAATCTTGCAAGTTTAATAAGAAGTTGGAAACTTTCCCTTGGGCTCACCAAGCCAACAAAACATATAAACATCAAAAACAAATATAGAGAATGTTTGTATATTTGAGTTACAACATATTGGCTTCTTCTATTTACCTTCCATAGCCTTAGGATGTTATCTTTAGAAGCAGTAGCCACAATAATATCTTCAACACCTGAATATAGAGAACAACTTTAACATTGATAGTGCAAGGAAGTAGAGTTACTAAAACCTTGACCATTAGAAAGAAACAGAAATTGGCAAGCAAAGAATAGATGAAAAAAATATCTTCAAAAAATAAGTAGGATAAAAAAATATATAAAAATAATTACTAAATTGCTTCAAACATGCAAAGTTCTTAAACAATTCAAATTATGGCATTTCTAGGATGTAAGCACTTTAGATTATCAATCACTGTACCTTACACCTTTTGGGTTGATGACACCAACAAAAGCGATAACGTCACTGACAAAAATTTAGGTTATCAATATTTTGCATATTCAAACTTCCTAACAATGGGAAAAGAAATACCCTTTTCTTTATCCTAGGTTTAGGCCTCTTTTAAACTTCCTTTCCTCTTTTTGTAACAAAGACAACACCACCTTAACAAAAACAGTTCCCATGAATCAAAATTTCTAAGTAAATCTAAATATCCCCATAAAGTAATCTCCAAAAGGATTATAAGTAGAGCATTTAGCAATAGGAAAATTTTTCCTTAAAGCGAAAGATTATTTGAAAAAATTTAGTGACACCCTTCACATTAAAGTTAAGATTCAAAATAACTTTCAATAAAGATGAAAAGTTTTCTAATAGATTATCCTAAATACTTCTGATACAATTTTATGTTCATTTGTAATACAGTTATTTAAAAAGAAGAAAGAGATAGAGAGGTTCATTTGGACAATGAAAACCTCTCTATCTTGCGGTGATCAAATCAAGCCTGCTTCATTTAGTAAAAGTTGAAATTTCTGATTAGCACAGATGTTTCCACAATCCCACCCCATGATAGTTTATAATCCAACCTAGATTGCTTAATGTGCAAGTCACGCTTTAGGCTCAACCTCAATATGCTTTAATGTGGGCTTGATTCTGATGCCAAAACCCATATCCCCAAGCCACATAAGCAGCTTGCCCTTCCCCTTTTTACTATTTCAATCTTGTAGTAAAATTTGATATATTGAAAGGAACCAAAATTGAGAGAGAACCTATATTAGGGTTTTGAGTATTGATAAAAACCAATTCTAAAAAAAAAAAAAAAAAAAATCTGAACCAATTTCTTAAATCAAAACCAAACAAAATAGCCAAACCTAAATCCTATAAACACCCGAAATTAATATAAAAGATTTTACTTGTACCTATTCCAGTAGTCTGATGTTAGGTTGGTTGTGAGGCGAAGAGTTTGTGGCTTACTTGAATTCGCTTACCGTCGCAAGGGAAGAGAGAAAGCTCTGCATCTAGGTTTTTCGTTTTTAGGTTCCTGTGTATGGATCTTGCAGTGTTTGTTGGATTGAGTTTGTGTTTGCATTTGAAGAAGAGACAGAGACTGAGAAATAGGTTTTTGTATCGGGTTTTGTTTAGAAGTTGAAGAGAGTAAATTTTATCGGGTTTGTTTTAGAGAGAAATAGTTACGGTGTATAGGGTTTTAGGTTTTTTTTTTTTTTTTTTGATAGTTTTGTTTTTTAAAATAATTTTTAAATAATGTTGTTGTGTAAAAATGTGTGAGCCTCAAAAGTTTCGATTATATATATATATATATAGATAAAACTGAAGCCTCTAAAGCTCCCACAATTTTCCACATCACCACTATTTTTTTTTTTTAATTTTTTTCTTTTTATTTTAGGTTATATTTTAAACTATAAAATTGGGTCTTCTTTTCGTTAAGCAAAGGCACTTTGCGTTTGCATAGACCAACACAATCCCAAAGCAAAGCAAAGACTCAGAGACAAAGCGAGAGATAGAATCTAAAGCACTGAAAATAACCTAAAAAGCATAAATCAGCAAAAAATGGCAGATGATGCGGTAGTGGAGGTCTCCGTACCAGAATGCACCACCATTCCCTTCAGCGACGACTCGGTCTGGGCTGATGTGTCACCTCTTCTTGAATCCACATGCAAAGGTTCTTTCCTTCTTGCCCTAACTCACTTTCTCTCTCTCGCTTTCCATCTCTGTTTGTTTCCCGAGAAATTAGATTTTTTTCCATCCTCTAAACTTAAAACTCACCCTTTCCTTCCCCCAAAATCAAAACCCAAAATTCAGATTCTCCCACTGCCACTGCATCTTTTGGTTTTCCTCTTCGTATTATGCGACTCATTCTCTACCTGTTATTATTTTCAATTGAAAATCAAACTCCATACCCAAAGCCTAGGTACGCTTGCTTTCCTCTTTCTCTTCTCTCTAAATTTAAGTTTTTTCAATTGAAACCAAACAGAGGAAAGGCAGCCTACTGAATGATGCAAACAGAGGAATGATTTTATTTATTTATTTTTATTTGGAAATATGATTTAGGTTTTGGTATTGTGGTTTGATTGGTTTTGATTTAGGAAGAACAGATGCTTGACATTGATTTGTAAAGCCATTGCTTTTTTTAATTAGGTATATTTTAGGCAAAGTACCAATGGTCGTTTTTCTTTTATTTTTTAAATTTCTCATTTTAAATCATTTAACAAATTTACCATCTTTGGCTCATATATTTGTTTCATGTTGACCTTTGGTTCTTTGCAGTTCAATTCTCTACAGGTCCACCAAGTTTCTTTCTTTTTTCTTATCTTGTGCTTCTTAATGAAGTTTAGGTGGATACCAGTTGCTTGTTTTGGATTCTCAATTGTTATTCAGGTTCTTTGTGTTAGAATCAGTAAGTAAAGGTATTTCTTTGGTGTGTTTATAAACTTATAATGTAAGCCTACAGTGGGAATTTGATTGGGCTTCTGATTTTGTTGGGTTCATTTGATTGATAATATTGGTGGATATATGCCAATATTTTGCATCATATTTCTTCTTTTTAGTGGGAAAGATACTATCTTTAGGTGCTTTTAAGCTTTATATTATGTTGGCTGCTGTATTAAGTTGGTAAGCTTTTTGATAATAAACCATATTGACAGTAGTAGTTACATGTGTTTTATGCAGTTTAGCTTCTTGAAAGTATGTTTTTGGAGTTGAAATTTCAACGGAATTATTAATTTTTTATTCCAATTTTGTTTCAGGCCCTTCTTTTCTGTTATAGTTTTCAGTGATTTAATTTTGATTTCTTTTTTTTCTTTTTTGTAATGAATATGTGTTGTGCAGAGAGAGTTGGAGAGAGAGAGAGAGAGAGAGAGAGAGAGATCTACAGGAGGCCCTTCACTACTGTTAGACTAGTGCCCTCTAATATTGATGAAGAGATTGTTGTATTAATTGTTGATCTGACACAACCAGATGACGCATGGAGTTGAATATTATGTATATGAGATTGTTTTGGTATTGGACAGATTCTTTTTCTTCTCTTTTAGTTTTATACTCTTGCATAGATTGTTTGTTCTTCTCTTTTCCATTATTATTATTATTATTTTATCTGAATGCAACCAATTGACCAATCTTTGGAACTATGGCATATTGTTTTTTATATGTTTTATTTAATTATTAGGTATCAATGTGTTAGGAGTAACTGGAGCATGACTATAAGAAGAAGAATGAAAAGCCACTTCAATCTGCATATTTTATAATTTTAATGAGAACCAAAATAGTGACAATGAATCTAAGATGAGATATGAAAAACTTGAAATCTTTGACTTTCAATTCTTTTATTTGTTTGTATATTATATGACTAAACATGTACCAAACATTGACTTTGTTATCATGTGATTGTTCATACTTGTTGGCTCATTCTAAGAAATCACAATGTGTATCACTATTGAACTCTTTTCTCTGTAAAAAAAAAGGGGTATTTGGTATCAAATGTTGACTGGTAAAAATAGGCCGAGTGGATGTGTTTTGTTTGATTAAATGATGGAGACTGCTGACAAATTGTTTCTTATGATTTAGTATTTGAAAGTTCAAAAACGTGTACAAAAACACTTTTGAACGTTTAGACCCCCAAAAACCAACTTAACCAACATAAGCAATATGTCAAACAACAAGAGTGCGGAAACTTAACATATGCTATAATATGAAATTGGTTAAACAACTATCTAAGCCATAAAAAAATAAACCACAGCAGATAATGTAAAGGCAGAGATAGAGAGGAAGGAAGATGCAAACACAAAGATAACACCCGATGTGTTATCGAAGAGGAAACCGAAGATCTCGGCGAAAAACCTCTCCGCCGCCCTCCAAGCGGTAATCAATCCACTAGAAAATACAGTTGGGATACAAGGACAGCAATAGACCCTCCAAGCCTAATCTACCTAGTGCACCTAAGCCCTCCAAGCTTCTTGCTCCAACGAGGTTGCGCCGAACCTTTTTCTTTTCTAGCTTCCCGGATTCCGCTACTACACCGTAGCATTAACCAATGAAGATTGGCTCCTTCCTAACTGCTTCCCAGAACTCCAAACGTCTGTCTCACAGAGATGATAATGGTGAGAACCAGGTTTGGTATAATGCCTCTCAAGGATTTGACAATGGAGAGGAAGAGAGTGAGGGAATTTGATGAGACTCTAAGGTAGAGATTGTGGGTGAAACAATCTGGTTTTTTTTTAGGGTTTCTCTCTCAAAATTCTCTCTGGAAGCCCTCTTTCAATCGTGGGTTAAAAGGGTATTTATACTGGAGTGGAGAGGAATGCGAAACGTCAGGTTTTTCCAAAACAGGGGTGGCTCGCGGCTTGACCTCGCGGCTTGACCAAGTCGCGAGATCCAGTCGCGAGTTAACCGTATAGCCAGTTGTCCTGTTTTGTCCTGTAGTGTTCCAGCTAGCATGACTGTTCATCTTCCAGCATGCTTGGCACGTGTGCATCTTCTGGCGGGTTGAAGCCGCGAGTCCACCCGCGAGTCCCAGCCGCGACACTCTGTTTTCTTGCACACTCTTGAGCAAACTTCACTCTATCTCACTCACTACCCTTACAACAATCCCACCTAAATACAGGGTTACTAAATGCTGAATTACAAGTAAATTTGGCATGGAATAAAGCCAATTAGATGGTTGAATAAATTCAACCTTACAATCTCCCCCTTTGGCTATTCCGTGACAAAACCCTAAAACAGACTCTAGACTTAACATGTGAGTTGGGAACAGTTGAACAAAACTCACTCACACCTAACTCTAGAAGCTGTGAAGCACTTGAATCATATGAACATAAACTCCTGAAACACAACAATACACCATGATCATTGTAAGCAGAAAAATTATAAATGCATATGAAACAGGCAATATGAGATCAAGCAAAGATGGGGTTAATAAACAAACCATGGCTTGATCAATCAAGTGAACACCACAAGGTAGTGATCACAGTGCTCATTCACACTTGGAGTGAACACAAGGACATACAAGTTAACAAGCACAAGGCAAGACACTTGTATGCTCAACACTCAACCAATGCATAGCACACATGGCATATGCATCTAGGAACAATCCTACAAGGGCACAAGAGTGACAGTACATAAACCAAAATGCAGAACATTTAGATTAAAGTACTGATTTCAACATAGCATAAAGGCTGTACTTAAGCAAGGTACAAACCATAAAGCCTACAAACTATGCATAACACAATAACCCTAAAAGCTTACATAAGCATATGGGTACAAACACATTATATTGAATAAAAAATTGAACAATATAAACTAAAAGTGCATAAAGTTTCTCCCCTTCAAAGTGATGAGAAGCTGTGATGCACTTGGAACATATTTATACTTGTACCCTGAAACACTTGCACAAACCACATTAGACCCTCAAGGTAAAGCAAGTAATAAATGACAAGTATAGAAATGACTACAATGATCACATAGCAAAGCAAATGATCATCTGAACATGCATTCAATGAAGTATAATAACATAGGGATATGTGCATGTCCAAAGCACAAACATGATGCAATGAGAACACCAAAGCATAACACAAAGCACCATAAAGCCAACAAGAAAACAAACAGAACAAGGTTTTCTAGTTAACACAATGTCTTCTCCCCTTTGGTATATGCATCTCCCCTATGGAATATCTCTCCCCCTACAAATGTGCATGAGAAATAGAATTTCTCCCCCTAAGGATGTGCACAAGAGTCATATAGAAAAGACAAAATACTCCGAAACATTCTCTAGAGTCTACTCTCCCCCTTTTTGTCAGGAATAGACAAAGGGTCAAGAAGAAACGAGGGCAAGAGATGAAGGTATGAACAATGCTAATGATGCATGAGGGGTGCAAGATGAATGAGAAAATGAAGCTCAAACCTAAGACAAAGTAACATGCTACAAAGCATAAGGTAAGCATGACATGCTAGGATGAAACAGCAAGGTCAAGACCAATGCATGACAAGGGTAGCAAAGGTGTGTGCAAGAGGTGGCTAAGTGCAATGCAAGACCAATGCATGAAAAATGCACATGTGGGGCAAAGTGTGCAAAATACACAACTAAGGAACCAAACATGTTCCTAATGAGGAAACATGAGAAACCCCAAAGTTTGGTACTCATCGGAGTCCAAACAAGCGAGAAAATGTCTAAGAGGCATTTTATCAAACACCTAGCATGCACACTATGAACAAAAATGTGAAACAATGCATGAACATCATGAAATCCACCCTTAATACATGTTCTTTCTGCCACAAGGGGCCAACATCCAATGCATATCAACAAAAGAAACCAATCCCATGAAGAAAATTGACAAAAAAATAAGTTTTCCCAACCCCTATGATGAAAATCCCAACTAAGAGCACAAAACTCTCCAAAACATAATCTAAGGATCAAAATCAATGAAAAGAGTTTATAATTACCTTAGAGATGTTAATGGATTGAAAAACCATTCAAATTGGTTGGGTTTTGATGTAAAAATATTGAAAGAGGGGTTTTAGAGAGGATGGGAGAGGTTTAAAACAAGTTTCCCACGAAAAAGCTCTTTAAAAAGCTGATTCTGGGCGACTCGCGACTGGCGACTCGCGAGCCAAGTCGCGAGTGAGCCGCGAAACCTCTCTGTCTGAGCTCGCGGCTTAGACTCGCGGCTTGCAAGCTGCCAAACCGACCAGCCAAAACTGGCAGCTTGCTGGCAGCTCACGCAAGTAGCCAAAATGAGTGGCCAAAAAATCTGACACTTGTTTTTCAAACCAGAACATGTTTAAACATTGAAAAACAACGTAAGCACTAAACATAAACTCAAGGAGTGATAAAAATCACTTCCAAAAACATATAAAATGATCAAAAAAAAACTTTTTGGATTGAACCATATATGATTGAGTACACACACATCACATTTAGACAAGTACAATCTAACAAATGAATAAGACATTCATTGAACATAAGGCAAGTGTGTTATGTGTGTGTATCAAATGTGGAATAGTCCTTAGTCTAGAATGAAGCTTCAATGATCAATTCAATCAAGTCATACACAACTAGTACTAAGTCAAGTGGTATATCTCAATTATAGAAGTGAACATATATGACCTCCCACAAGAAAATGATTACATAAGATTGAAGCTTTTCATTTGGCTTCTTACAATTCATATCATTTGATCATTTTGAATCAATACAACTCATTTTGAGCAATACATCTCATTTTTGAGATTGATGCCTGAAATTTTTGATATTTCAATTTGATGAACAAGCCTTTGGTTTTTTTTTTTTTTTTGGGCATCAGACATTTTCATATAAGTCGCTTTCCCTTTTTCCTAGTCGAATACTAGTATGTGCGACGGCTTTTGCAGCTCATTATCTCTTTTCATTTTGAGATTTACATTTATTGAGCTCTTTAAGCAATAAAGATAAAAGAGTGGGAAGAGATATAAGCACAAGTCTACGCATGTATCAAAACCAACATGACTATTGACAAATCATTCATGACAAGCTTGAAGATCGATTTACAATAATCACACAAAGATGTCAAGATTTTTCCCACAAAGATATAAGTGCAAAAATAACAAGCTAAGCTCGAAAATGCACAAAGCCATTTGTACAAAGGTACAAGGCCAAACTCACATGTGATATGTGCTCAAACATATACGATCAAACTTTTTGAATTTTTCACTTTTTATGTGGTTTTGGATTTTTACTCACACAAAATAGAAACATAAAAGTAAGATAAAAAACGAAACAATGCATACAAATAAATGCAAGATGCACAAAATGCATGAAGATATGACATTTAATGCATGAAGGGTCCTACAAAGATCGAAAGAATTAGATCAAGGACCAAAAGAGCAAAAGCTCAACCATAGGAACCCTTTCTCATCCAAACGGAACGATTGTTTGGAATGAGTGTCTCAAGAGAAGCGAGACGAGGGTTGGAAGAATGAGAACCGGAGATGCACATATTCAAGGAGTTAAGAGCATTAAACATTTTCTTTAACAACATGGTATTTTCACTCAAATCCAGTTTACTCTTTTTAGCACAACTTCCAAAACGCTCAAGTTTCTCTTTTCTTTTGATTCTCTTAAGAGCTTGAAACTTAGAGCAATGAGGTCTTAGATGACCAAAGGCACCACAATGGTGACAAACAATGTGTTTAGGTCCACTAGGCTTTTTGGGAATGGATCTAGCAACATGGTTTTGTTCCCTCTTCAACTTATGACATTGAGGTCTTATATGACCAATCACACCACAATGGTGGCAAGTTGGAACAAACTTAGATCCATCCAAAACCTTAGGTTGAGACCTAAACGAAGGTTTTGACTTAACAGCCTTTCTCTCCACCTTTTGATTTCTTTTATGTGGAGGAATGTACACCGATTTGTCCTTTAAGGTAGAACACACACTAGGCACAAAATCGGGTACCACAACATGATTGCAACAAATATTATCATCCATTTTATCAATGGGTTCAGCAATCAAACACTTGGCATGCATCTTAAGAGATTCATTTTCACATTTAAGATCATCAACAAGTTTGTTAGACAAAACAAGTTTAGCATCCAAGTCCATATTCAAACATTCAAACTCTTTCAGCTTTTCAAGAGAAATTTCAGCAAGTTTTTTATATTTCTCAACCAATTTGTTGGATTCATTGAGCTTAGCAATCAAATCATCCTTTTCACAAAATAACTTGCTCAAATTCTTTTGAAACTTCTTAGCATTTTTCTTCAAGAGTTTGTCAACAACACCTATAGATTCAAATAACATGTCATCACACTTATGAGGATTAACACTCATAGAGGCATTTTCACAAACATGTGGCATGTTACATTCATCACCAACCAAATCATGCAAAGAGTCATACAAAGCACAATCCATGGCAAATAAACACAAGGGGTCAAGGATCACACTTAGGTATTTAAACCACAACAAGTGTACCCGCTCTGATACCAATTGAAAGTTCAAAAACGTGTACAAAAACACTTTTGAACGTTTAGACCCCCAAAAACCAACTTAACCAACACAAGCAATATGTCAAACAATAAGAGTGCGGAAACTTAACATATGCTATAATATGAAATTGGTTAAACAACTATCTAAGCCATAACAAAATAAACCACAGCAGATAATGTAAAGGCAGAGATAGAGAGAAAGGAATATGCAAACACAAAGATAACACCCGATGTGTTATCGAAGAGGAAACCGAAGATCTCGGCGAAAAACCTCTCCGCCGCCCTCCAAGCGGTAATCAATCCACTAGAAAATACAGTTGGGATACAAGGACAGCAATAGACCCTCCAAGCCTAATCTACCCAGTGCACCTAAGCCCTCCAAGCTTCTTGCTCCAACGAGGTTGCGCCGAACCTTTTTCTTTTCTAACTTCCCGGATTCCGCTACTACACCGTAGCATCAACCAATGAAGATTGGCTCCTTCCTAACTGCTTCCCAGAACTCCAAACGTCTGTCTCACAGAGATGATAATGGTGAGAACCAGGTTTGGTATAATGCCTCTCAAGGATTTGACAATGGAGAGGAAGAGAGTGAGGGAATTTGATGAGACTCTAAGGTAGAGATTGTGGGTGAAACAATCTGGTTTTTCTTTAGGGTTTCTCTCTCAAAATTCTCTCTGGAAGCCCTCTTTCAATCGTGGGTTAAAAGGGTATTTATACTGGAGTGGAGAGGAATGCGAAACGTCAGGTTTTTCCAAAACAGGGGTGGCTCGCGGCTTGACCTCACGGCTTGACCAAGTCGCGAGATCCAGTCGCGAGTTAATCGTATAGCCAGTTGTCCTGTTTTGTCCTGTAGTGCTCCAGCTAGCATGACTGTTCATCTTCCAGCATGCTTGGCACGTGTGCATCTTCTGGCGGGTTGAAGCCGCGAGTCCACCTGCGAGTCCCAGCCGCGACACTCTGTTTTCTTGCACACTCTTGAGCAAACTTCACTCTATCTCACTCACTACCCTTACAACAATCCCACCTAAATACAGGGTTATTAAATGCTGAATTACAAGCAAATTTGGCACGGAATAAAGCCAATTAGATGGTTGAATAAATTCAACCTTACAGTATTTATTTGTGTCTTATGCATTACAATTAGGTGTTGGATTTTGAAAATTTTCTTGGTTTTAATAGTTGAAGGATGGGAGAGAGGAAGGTGCTAAACAAATACTACTCACCTGTCTTTAACCCAGAAGCTTTTGAGGGGTCAAGCACACATGATGCTCCCCATAAGTATATGTTATTGGTGAAAATTATTTACGTATTCGACGGTTCTGATTCTACTTCAAATGTACAGATGCTTTGCTGAGCTTACCATCAAGATTGACCCATAAAATTTCAACTACATTGTTGAGTTTGGTGCTACTAAAAACTTTGAACCTGTGTGAAGAGGATGAGGTAAAATAAAATAAATATAAATAAAAGTCTTGCAATCTTTTGTACATATAGCATGGTTTTTGACTAAATATTTTGATTATTCTTTTAATTCATTAGGCAGTAGAGACAATAACCATAAAAGAGAAGTTGGAGAGATGGAAGATGCAATGAAATCTTTAGAGAACAAAAACCTTGGATTTGAAAAGAAAAATGGACATCATTACTACATTGGATGGGATAAAATCTATGAAGGTATTATTTGCTTTACCAATTCTATTTTTATTTATTAGGGTAGGCTATTATCTCACAGTGCCACAAATGGAATCTTTAAGTCTTAAATAGCCTCTGTAAATTTTAAGATTACATGATGTAAGATCAAAGTAGAAGGCCATGAAGGTTGTCTCTGGCCTTTCAGGTATAGGTTTTTATTTTTTTGTGATGCTCTTCAAAGCATATACTTGGTTATGTGATGGCAATGTTTCTTTTAAATTTTCCTTCATATTCACTCACTTTCTTAAAGTAATTTTTATTTTCTTTAGTTTATAATATCCGGGTCTTTTTTTTTCGTTCAACTTTTATGGGTTCAGTTCTTTTTCTTTTATTTCATGGACTTAATCGGCAAACAAGGTACCCCCACATGGTACTGCTCTTTCTTTTCAATTTTCAGCTTCAATCTTCTTGGGTTTAATCCTTATTCAAATATGTTAAAACTTTTAATGTTTTTGTTTTAATTGGCGGTAGTTGAGACTTGAGTGAGGATCTTGCAAAATATGCAAAAGTGTTAGTAGTAGGGGCTAATGGATTGGGCTGTGAGCTACTAAAAGACTTGGCTCAGTCAAGTTTCCAAAATCTCAAGTTATAGACATAGATGGGATTAAGGTAATCAATCTCAGGAAAAAAAATATCAAGTTCTGGTTTATTTATATATATATATATATATATATATCATCACACCCATGTCATAGGTAATTTAGAAGATGTTACCGTATAATAATAATATAAAATTAAAAAATAAAGGTTATTTGTAAAATGTTGAAGCACTTGGGCAAAGTAGAGATTTATCAAGTATTTATCTTCCTATTTAATGATTAATTGTAAGCATATAAAACAAGTAGTCATGAAGGTTTCAGTTGCAATAGTGAAACTTGGTATAGTATTTAACATTTTATGGCTTTTTACAGAAATTATGAACTTGAAGCAGAGGAATGCATTTTGTTGCCAAGTTGTGATGGGTATGAATCCTCATCCCTCAATTTTCAGCAAAGACAACATTCCTGGTGGCTGTGATGTCAAAGTTTACTTCATGCATTTTCATTTCATTTTTTTCAATTTTGTGGAAATTTATAAGGTTGTTTTGGTGTTATAGTGAAGAAGAAAGTTCTTGGGAATGATGAGTTTTTGTTGAAATTTGATGAGACAAAGCGTAGAGGGAATTTTAAGAGTTTGGAGAGTTTAATTGAGTAAGAGGATGGTAGTTTAGGTAGTGCTTCTGAGATTGAATGGGAGAGTAATGGAATTGAAGTTGAATAAGACGAAAGAGAGAATATTTTTTATGGTAATGGTATCTTCTGCATCGTCACAATTTGGCATTCCAACTTCTATGATTAGTGAGAGCATGTATTGGTAACCGTTTCTTCACTATGTTGGCGTGCTTGACACAGAAATACGTGATGGAAATGTATGGTGCTGAGGACAACCCCAAATCCATGCTTCCTATTTTGAACTCATGATAGATGCTTCCAAGACACCTATACCAATTAGGCTTGAGCTTGGTGGAGAAATGCATTTAGCATTTATGTGGATCATGTATGATTCCTTCTGAAATTTGATGTTCAATTGGCTTAAGTCTGTTTGTCATATTTTCTCCTATATCTATCAATTGTTCGTGGAAACGAATAGCATGGTAGAAACATAATTAGTGTGCTTTTGTTTAGCTTACAAAAACAATAAAGTATGGTTTTTTTTTTTTTTTTTTTCTCAAGATATGTATATTTTTGTTTTATCTTATTAAAAGGTTTATTCTTAAATGTGAGATGAAAGTTAAAAATGACGGGCCTTTTTTAATTTATCATTATCCTTTATTGAATAAAATGTGTTTATAACTAAGTGTACCATTTTTAAAAAAGAAAAAAAAAATAGAATAACTAATTGTACCAATAAAAGTAAACATATATAACTTTTGCTAATTATACCGTGTATCGCATAGGTTAGCGACTAGTTTATAATAAACACACATTCCTACCCTTTCTCTTAAAGTTCTACATTTTTTTTTTTAATGCAATTGCGTGGTCAATGCATAATAGCCGAAGTCCTAACTCCTAATGAAAAGTAAACAACTAAACATTGGTTGTTAAGGTGTCCCTGCATGACTAGAGTGGGATGCTCAACTAGTACACACTACACCACTTAAAACATAATTTTTATTTATTTATTAATTTATTTTGTTTTGTAAGGGACACCAGAAATCATTAATTAAGCATCAAGATTTAAGACATTTACGATTTATGGAATCACGCAGTCAGTTTCAAAGACTTTTGGAGATTAGATTAAGTATCCATTCGGATACACGTCCATGTCCATGTTTTTAGCTCTAGCACGTTTTCAGGTTTTTTTTTTTGGTTTCAGCCACAGTTGTTGACCAATTCTCCCGGGAACAGTACATTCATGCATTGTTTATGGGACCAACAAATTTCACTTTTTAGTAACTTTTTCATTAAAAATGAGTCTCATAATATTATTTACATATTTAAAAATTACTTTGTTACAGTATTTTCAGTTTTCAGTTTTTAATTTCTACAAAATAAATTTTATCCAAACAGACCCTAAGTCTCTATCATATATCACAGTTAATAATGATGGAGGCAGCTATAAAAGCTAGGAGCTTGGGATTCAACCACTTTTTGTTCCTATGCAGTAGCAAAAGAGCTGTAAATGTCACAAATAGTTTTTGGCCTCCCAGCTGGCAGGAAAGAGTTTTGTTGACTGACTGGGCTTCCTTAGCCCAAAATGATGTTTACTTTCACTCTATCTATGTCCCAAGAGTTGTAATTAGTTATGTCAGTAGCCTAGCTAAGTTGGCAAACACTATGCCAATTCAACACTGTATGATCAACCAAGACTTCTTGTAACTTTTCTTTCTGAATGGTATCCAAAAAAAAAAAAAAAAAAAAATTACAGTTAAAAAAGTTATAATTCTGAAATCATTCAATATATTTATTGAAGATAAATTACGATAAATTCACTATTAAATTACATTTTTTTTTCATATATCTTCTATGTCATCAATTAAATTTTTAAATTTCAACTTTTTGTAGTCTAAAATTATGTATAAAAATACGTTTACAAATAAAAATATAAAACAATGTAATCTAATAGTTAGATTTTTAAAATTTATTATCATATTAACTTTTTATTTATGGGAGTAGTAATCATTGACTACAACCAAATTTGTAGTCAACATTCTAGAAAATTTTCTTGTGAAACTCTGTTAACATTCTTCAATTTTAAAAGAATCAGATCCAGTCTGGTGCCTTCGCCCTTGATTTGTTGAGGTTAAAGGCGGTAGAATTAATTAGTACTCGCTGGGATGTTTTTAATTTCTTTTATGCTCCGGTATTATTTTAGTCTGAAAAGACCATAATAGGGGCGCTGTTTCTTTCCCCGTATGTATATCCAAAATTCCATGCAAAAAAAAAAAAAAAAAAAAAAAACTTGTAAATCTACTTCTGCTTCTACTAACTATATAAATAGTGTGAAGGGCTCTTTCTACGGCAAAAATGGCCCATTACCATCAATTTTCAAAATAATTTGCCCAGAAACACTGTTTCCAAACTATATAGCAATATACCATTTTTTTAGGTACTCGAGCTTGCCAAGCTCGAGTACCATGTTTTTTTAATTCACTATCGACCCATATTCAAGGAGCCCTATAGTGGCGTTTTTAAGCCCTATAGTGACGTTTTCGGGCCAAAAAACGCCACTATAGGGCCCCTTAACCTGTTATGGGGACTTACAGAAAAATTTTGCAGGAAAACGCCGCTATAGGGCCCAAAAACGTCACTATAGGGCTTAAAAACGCCACTATAGGGCCCCTTAACCTGTTATGGGGACTTATAAAAAAATTTTGCAGGAAAACGCCGCTATAGGGCCCGAAAACGTCACTATAGGGCCCCTTAACCTGGTATTGGGGCTTAAAAACGCCGCTATAGGGCCCAAAAACGTCACTATAGGGCTTAAAAACGCCACTATAGGGCCCCTTGAATATGGGGCGACAGTGGATTAAAAAAACATGGTACTCGAGCTCACCAAGCTCGAGTACCCAAAAAAGTGGTACATTGCTATATAGTTTGGAAACAGTGTTTCTGGGCAAATTATTTTGAAAATTGATGGTAATGGGCCATTTTTGCCTCTTTCTACACTTCTTTGGATTAGTCAAGTTTTGTCTTGTTAAGTGAGCCAAAATGGTGTGTTTTGTTGTGAAAAAGCAAAAGTCGTTGTTTCAGGGAGATGTTTTAGTGAGAGACCGACACAAAGATGCCTACAATGCTTGATTTAGTCAAATTTGGTGAGCAAAAGCTCACTGTTTCACGCGTGCTGGCCCGTACCATTTTGCTTTGAGCTTTCCGTTTTTAATTTTTTAAAGCAATAATTGGTTTAGGAGTTTGTTATACCGACACTAGCCCTAGACCAACCACAATTAAAAATATTATGACATTTTGGTGGTTTCACAATATTATATAATTGCTAAAATGTCAGTTTTGTTGCTTTTACATATAGATCAAAATAAAATAAAATAATAAAATACCACACAAGGATGTAGCACAACTTAAAATAAAGGTATTGTGGAAATGTGACATTTTGTTATTATCATAATATTTTCACAAATATTGAGGTATAAGTTTTTTAAAGTATTCATATCAGCTCATGCAAAATAGCATAAGGCCAAAATTTGCCCAACCAACTCCAAAATCACCCACATCAACTTATGCATCCATTATGCAAAATGCATTTTAGATATAGTACTTATGCAAATATACACAAGCACTATTGTCGTGCATTTAGTTTTTATTATCTTTTTGCATTTCTCGAGGATGAATAACTAGAATGGCTGGTGGTTTCATTGTTGTCACAGTATTTTCACAATTGTTGAGACATTAATAACTTATAGATTAAAATAAAATAAAATAATAAAATATCATACTTAGAGCCACCCCAACTCAAAACAAATGTCTTTTGAAAATGTGAAATCTTGTTATTGTCACAATATTTTTACAATTGCTGAAATATAAATTCTTTATAGGTCAAAATAAAATAAAATAATTATTAGACCAAGAGCCACCACAACTAAACATAAATGTATTGTGAGAATGTTGTGATATTTTATTGTTGTCGTAGTATTTTAATAACTACCACTTGCAAGTTTCTTATAGTTCAAAATAAAATAATAAACTATCAGACTGGGATTGAGTACAATTAAAATTAAATTTATTGTGAAAATGTTGTAATGTTTTGCTATTTCCCTAAATGGTTTTGGTTTATACTTTATACAATTTTGATAAGCTTGTTTCACAGAAAGTTTTCTTATGCTGGTCTTTTGTTTTTGTTTTTTATTTTTTTGTTTTGTTTTTGTTTTTGTTTTTACAAACTGACATAGTTTTACTATAAAAATTAAAAAAAAAAAAAAAAAAAAAACCACTTTCCCCATTTATGTTTTGAGTTAGTTCACACTTTTTCCCATGAACTTTAGATTTTTTAAAACCTACTAAACTACTAAACTACTCCCACCTTTTTTGAGTTTTATGTGGTAGTCATACTTGGAAATTTGGAATGGTAATATACAGTGTTCTATTTGTTACGTAGAGAACACTAGTTTAGTAGGTTTTAATCTTCTAAATTTATATTTTGTATAATTCGATGACACACGTTTTTTGTTGTCTTATTCTTATTCTTATTATTATTTTTTAATTTATTTTCTTGCTTAAAAGGGTGTTTATTAAAAACTAAATAAGCTTTTTTTTAGGGAAAAAAACTAAATAAGCTAAACACCATAATAGATGTATAAAATGTAAGATATTAAAGAAGTGTAAACAAAAATCTTTGTTGTGGATTGTTGCAGGTATTTGAAGAAAAGCTTCAATTACACATGGTATCATTTATTGTGAAAAATCAAATGTTGTGACAATGTACTAGCAAAGCTTATCATTGGAAGATGATATTTGTTATCATTCTTAGAATTTTTTTTACTGAGTGGATATTGCATTTAGCAAACAGATTCTAAGAAATTATCATACTAAAATAGATATTCATATGTTAAATTGTTGTGCTAAATTTGTATGTAATTAAAATTCTTATATAAATGATATTAGCATTGTATGACATACATTTTTTAATACATGGTTTCAAACTTCTTCAAATAGGGTCCTTATCATAAATTTCTCAATCAAAGGGCAGTATGTACCTTGCATGAATTGCCACCCAAACTAGATTACAGTAAATAATGACAGCTTTCATCCACAGTGCTGTAAATTCCAAATAACAAATTCTTGGCTATAAGCATTCAATGGAAAACACATGAAAATTGAATGAAAAACAATGGGAGGAAAATCCAAAATCAGATTTCGGTGGATAAGTTGGATTCAGAAAACGGAATTTGACTTTTCAATTGTCCAATATAGTGTGAATAACAATCAATAATTGTTTCACACTAAAATAAATAACAATCAGCGATTTCCACGCATCTCTTCCGCGTTGAAAAGGTTTATTTTTATGGGATTGAATATTAAAATAAATAAATAAAACCCAGTTTACTATAAACTATGTGAGTGGAGAACTGGGAAATCAAAGCTGGCCAGACTCAACTGGGTTGTGCCTTACCTGACTGCAACCGACTGCATTTTATATTCTGTGACTTAATTATATAGGTGTGAAAGTTTTAATCAAATATTAGTGGAGCCTTACAATACATTTATTTCCAACAAATTAAAATATAGTTGACCACTAACAAATGGAATGTAAGAAATCTATAGATTCAATTTCCGAAAAAAAAAAATCGATAATTAATTTGCCCAAGAATTGAAATTATTATTAGATGTCATTGCCTTTTATCACTGCTGATGCACAAAAATTGTCAATGACCTGTTTGTCCTTGATCACTCCAATGGGTACCTAATGAACAAGAAACCAAGAACCAACAGAGAGCATCGGTGGGGTGCTGGTCAAAGACCCTCCAAAAGTTAAGTCAGTGAATGGAAGATCTCTAAGAACTCTATAGTGAGAGAGCTAGGGATTTTCTACGTACCTTAGAGTAGAGGAGGTCTGATGCTTATATAGTGGTGAAAAGCGAACCTAGATCCTTTGAATGTAGGAGTCCTTACTTGTAGAGAAGATTTGGAGTTAAGGCTTCAAGATCTTAGGGTTCTCTTTCCATATAGGGGAGATATGAATGTGTAGTAGGGTTTTTGGGTGTGGTGCACAAGTTATTTCCATGTAGGGACACACGCATGGAGAATACGTAGAGGATTGTGGGGCCTAGCACGCTCATCCATCGGTATGGCCATTCATTCATCGGTATACAAAGGATAAGGTATGAATCGTTCGTTAGGCACATGCGAGAGTTACCTGATGGGTCTTCAAGGAGAGTGACGTACCAATCCGTCTGGATTTTAAGGGTTCTAACAGGGCTTAAAGCTGACGTGCCCGTAGTTGGTAGGTTTCATGATTTATCCGTCGGGATGATAAGGATTGGGACCGCCAATTATTGTGAGAATTTCGCCAAACGGGGAGGGGGAACTTTCGGTTAGGGTACTCGTGCTTGATGAACCTTGAAGGATGGATGAAATAATGAAAGTCTGGTAGGACAAAAATAAACTTATCAGCTACCCCCTACTCTGTGATTCATTGAGGTAGCTAAAGGGTTGCGGAGTATATAAAGAATATTTTCTATCATTAATGGTTTCGTCCTGGTGATCTATGTCATAAATGAGGGGTAAAAAGGTCGTTGCGTTTCACGGAATGACATGTGGCATATTTTGACTAGTTGATAGGAAGCATGGCATTGCTTCGTTCTTTGTGCTCCTTCGTTCTAAAAATATGCCCATGCCCTCCTAGATTTTACTCTTTTTTCTTTTTTTTCTTTTTTTTTTTTTTTTTTTTTTTTTTTTTTTTTGCTTCAAAACTTACTCAGAGCTCCAGCTTTAGCTTTACCTGTCCGTCGCCTATTATTTGTCCTTGTTCTCTATTACTTCATCAAGGACATTTTTCTACCGTTGACTCACAAGGTAACCTCTTGTTCCCTCTTAGTATGTGTTTTACTTTAACTTATTTCCTTCTTCCTCAGTCATCAGTCTAGTATTTAGCTTGCGTGTGAGTGACCGCTTAGTTTTCATTCGTCTCTTATAGTTGAGTTTGATAATACTTGGGGAGTTTTTGACACATCTGGTGAGTTGTTTGCTGTAAAATTAGTTGTCTATGGTGGCTCTTGCCATCGTCCTTTTTTTTTTTTTTTTTAATTAATTCTTGCTCTTTCATCGCTAACTTTTGCTTCTTTCCTTTGGTTTTTGCCCATTAGGCTAAGCGCCTACAGTGATTAGCAAGGAGCAGAGGGATTTTCTGGGATAGATCCTACAGATTCCTTTAGTAGAAAGGGCTTGGAAAAAGTTGGTTCGCTTGACACTCTCCACACATATTGTGGTGGACTCATGCCGATGGACAAAGTGAGAAGGTTGGACAATCAATCCCGTTGATGTAAGTACTTCTATCCATCCTTATTGGTCTTTACTTTCTTTATTTTAATTAGTCCCTTCTTGTCTTATTCCTATAATTAGTGTTTCAGAGATGGAGTTAGGGACAAAGAGGGCTTTGGCGATGAAGAAAGCTACGGCCTTTCAACTTAAAGCTGGGAGTTTATCCGCCCCTACTACCAAAATGAACCGAAAGAGGAAGAATCAAGGCGACAGGGTGCGTCCATTGAAGAAGATTGTCAGCTAGCCTATCACTTCAGATTCGGCGGGTTCTTAAGGCACTCCCAACCCTCCCTGTCATTGTGTCGGCAAGGGTTTGATGATGGCTCGTGGCCCCGTCCTCAACGAACTAGTTCCTCCATAGGTCCCCATTCTGGTAAGGGATAAGTAGCACGCCATCCAAACGGCTCATTCTATCGTCAAGGGTGTGGACCTTAACGAGTGTTTTAAGCACGAGACGGAGTCCTTGGGGGATTTTAGCTTCTTTGATTTGATGAGGGTTAGTTATTTTAAATTCTAGTTTTACTTTGTCATGTAATGCAAGTATATTGACCGTCTGTCTTTGTTAGGCTTTGGTAAGGATGTGAGCACTCTAGATTAGGTGTGTTGCCAAAGAGGTTATTGTTAAGCACCTAAGGAGCCTTCTGGAGAAGGAGGCAGATTAGTTGAAGAAGTACAAAGGCGGGTGTGCACCCTCAAAAGAGAAGTCACTGCCATGACGGATCAAGTGAAAAAGCTTGATGGTGCTTCCCATCGAATTAGGGAGCTACCTATTCTATCCTAACGGCTACGGTGGCTTCCCTTCGAGAGAGCATGGACAAAGCCAAAGTTGACGTCATCAAGGAGTTCAAGGACAAGTAGTCATTCTTCGACCTGTTAGGGCCTTAATATAGCGAAGGCTTTGAAGATTTCAGGAAACAAGCCATCATCCTTTTCCCAAACATGGAATTCTCCTTTGTCCAAATCTATACTACGATCCCAATGACCCCTAGAAGGGACGATGAGGTTGTTGACATTAAGGATGGAGACGAGGATACGTCTAAAAAGGCCATAGCTCCCAGGTGACCTAAGGCGACGATCCGTCACAACACAAAGGCCCAACGGAAGACAAAGCTGAGCCTACCCCCATCGCCTGAAAGCCTTATGTTTATTTCTCCCTTTCTTTTTTGCAATTTTTATTCTAATTCAAGAACAATTTGAGTGCCCTATTTTGGCCCATGTGACACTTTTCTTTAAGTTTTTATTTGGAACAACCATTAGTTTTCTTTTCTAATATAGTTGCACAAATGCTTTTATTGCCATAGTCATTTTCGTGCAAGATTTCTCGCATCTCATTATTATTCATTAGGTGTATTTAGGATATTTTCATCGTGCTTTTGAGTGCCCATTTGTTTCTGGGCTAGGCTCGTGTTAGGACAGTAGGACTAGGCTCCTGTCGATGTCCTGGCGGTTGGTCCATTTCGTAGGTAGGATTTAGGAGATTTTAGGAATGGACACCCGTCAATGTCCTCAATGATCTGTCTATCCATAGGTAGGACTTAGGATTTTTATTTTTTTTACTAGTCACCCATCAGTGTCCTCGGTGACCCATCCATCCCATAGGTAGGACATAGGATTTTTTGAACCTAGGCACCTATCGATGTCCTTGGTGATTCTTCCATCCTATAGGTAGGACTTACTATTTTTTGGACTAGGCACCTGTCGGTGTCCTTGGTGATTCGTCCAACCCGTAGGTAGGACTTAGTATTTTTTAGACCAGGCACCCACTAGTGTCCTTGTTGATCTATCCATCCTATAGGTAGGACTTAGTATTTTTCGGACCAGGCACCCATTAGTGTCCTTTGTAAGGTTGAATTTAATCAACCATCTTGTTGGCTTTATTCCATGCCAAATTTGCTTGTATTTCAGCAATTAGTAACCCTATATTTAGGTGGGATTCTTGTAAGGGTAGTGAGTGAGATAGTGTGAAGAAATGCTCAAGAATGTGCAAGAAAAATAGAGACTCGCGACTGGATCTTGTGGGTGACTCGCGGCTGCAAGCCGCCAGAAGCTGCATACATGCCAGGCATGCCAGAAGTTGAAGCGTCATGCTAGTTGGAGCACTACAGGACAAAATAGGACAATTGGCCGTTCAATTATCTTGTGGCTGGATCTCGCGACTCAGTCAAGCCGCGAGCCAGCCCTGTTTTGAAAAACCTGACTCTTCACATTCTATTCTCACCCTAGTATAAATACCCCTTATACCCACTAAAGAAAGAGAGCTTCCAGAGATAATTTTGAAAGAGAAACCCTAGAGTAAAACAAGATTGATTCATCCACAATCTTCATAAAAGAGACTCTTCAAATTCCTCTACTCTCTTCCTCTCCATTGTTAAATCCTTGAGAGGCCTTTTACCAATACCTTTTCTCACCATATCCATTTCTGTGAGAGGGCTGTTTGGTGTTCTGGGAAGTAGTTAGGAAGGAACCAATTTCACATTGGTTAATGCTATGGTCAAGTAGCGGAATTCGGGAAGCTAGAAAAGAAATAGGTTCGCCGCAAACTCATTGGAGCAAGAAGCTTGGAGGGCTTAGGTACACTGGGTAGATTAGGCTTGGAGGGTCTATTACTATTCATGTATCCCAACTACATTTTTTAATGGATTACTTAACGCTTGGAGGGCGGTGGAGAGGTTTTACACCGAGGGCTTCGGTTTCCTCTTTGATAACACATTGTTGTGTTGTCCTTGTGTTTGCATCTCTCTTCCCTTAATCTTTGCCTTTTATTTTCTGCTATGGATGTGATTTTAATTGGCTTAGATTGTTTACCAATTCTGTTTATAGCTTGTGTTCATTTTCCATACACTTATTGTTTGTTTTAAAGCTTGAATTGGTATTTTTGTTATTTGGGGTCTAAACGTTCAAGGGTGTTTTATACACTATTTGAAGTTTCATCCTTGGTGATCCATCCACCCTGTAGGTAGGACTTAAGGTTAAGAGGCTAGGCACCCGTCGGTGTCCTTAACCGTTTGTCCACCTGCAAGCAGGATTTATGATAACTTCTTCTAAAGTCTTCATTGCTTGTAGACACATAATTTCTTGAGAATAGTCCCTTTATTAAAGCTAACTTGAATACTAAATGTAGATAATCTTGCTAGTCGAGCCTTAAGAATCTAGAAACTTGAAAACATAACAAAATTTTTAAAAAAAAAAAAATGAAAAAAAAGAAAAAGAAAAGAAAAGCGGTAACATTTTTTGTAGCTCCTGGTGGTACTATTAGTAGTATTTTCTTAGGTGCTCGACATTCCAAGGGTAGTGCATTCTTTGTCCATTGTGCGTCTCTAAGTGGCAGGTGCCTTTCCTATGGCAACCCACGATCTTGTAAGGTCCTTCCTAGTTGGGACCCAACTTGCCCTGTGTGGGGTCTTTGGTAGCTGTCGTTACTTTCCTCAGGATGAGGTCCTCGATCTTGAGATGTCGGGGCCTAACTTTTGTGTGGTAGTTCTTTGCCATAAGATCCTCGTAACACGTGATCCATTATTTAGTCATCGCCCTAACTTCATCCAGAAGGTCCAACTGTAGGCGTAATCCTTCTTCATTCCTTCCTTTTACATGATAGGCTACCCTATTGCTAGTTAATCCAACCTCTGTTGGAATGACGGCTTCACTCCCAAATGCAAGGCAGAAGGGTGTCTTGCTTGTATGCATACGAGCCATCATCTGGTATGCCTAACATGCTTGGTAATTCGTTCGGCCATATCCCCTTTGCCACCTCAAGCTGAGTCTTGAATATCTTGAAGAAGAATCGGTTTGTAACCTTAACTTGACCATTGGCCTCTAGGTGGGCGGATGATAAGTAATAGTTATAAGTAGTGGTTTTTATTTTCCAACTATTCGTAGAAGTCCCTAAATGTGTCGTTTTTGAATTGCTTTCCATTATCAGAGGCGAAGACCCTGGGGATTCTGAAGCGACAAATGATGCTCTTCCAAATGAAGCTTTGGATGTTTTTCTTAGTGATAGTGGCCAAGGGCTCTACTTCGACCTATTTAGTGAAGTAGTCGATTCCTACGACAAGGAACTTGAGTTGTTGTATTGCCATGGGGAAAGGTCCCATTATGTTGAGCCCCCACTGATGGCTAGGGTGCGTTCATTGGGGTGAGCTATTCTGACGGTTGTTGTATGGTGTTGCTAAAGTGTTGGCACTTGTCAGATGCCTCTACATAGAACGAGGTGTCCTTCTACATGGTGGGCCAGTAGAATCCTTCTCGTATGAGTTTATGAACTAGCAATTGTGCCCCCGAATGGTTTCCACATACTCCCTCATGGATTTCTCTTATGACGTAATCTGCTTTGTCGGGGACCAAGCACCTTAGGTACAGACGAGAGAAGCCCTTTTTTTTTTTTTTTTGGTTAAAGGACATCTCCAATCAACACAAAGTGTGACGACTATACCTTTAGCCTTCAGGAAGCATTGTGTTCTTCCGGAAGCGTCCCATTTCAAAGGTAGGAGACGATTAGTTCATCCAGCCAGCTCCCGTGGGCATCACCTGTACATCTGTCTTGTCAATGGTAGGTGAGTGTTAAATGAAGGATAATACCAAACAGTTGATGACATGTGTTCTGCGGACACTGCTTTGGCTAAATAGTCAGCTTGCTCATTCTTTTTTCTCGAGATCTGCACAAATCTAGCCAAGAATTTTTTACTTACCCTTACTTTGACCATGCTTAGGTATACTTTCATCCATTCCCCTTTGGCCTTATAGTCTCTGTTAATATGTCTAACAATATATTAAGAGTCACTATGTATGACTACTGATGAATCTCCTGTTGCTTTGGCCAAGTCAAGACCCGTCAAGACTGCTTCATACTCAAATTCGTTATTGGTCGTCGGGAATTAGAGACAGACTACGTATTTTATGAAATCCACCTCTGGTGAATGTAGGATAACCCCAATTCCTCGTACGTACTAGTTGGACAATTCGTTCGTCCGTATCATCCATGGTGTCAGTCCTCCATCTTCATCCTCTTTTGTTGTGAATTCGACGACGAAGTTGGCTAAGGCCTGGACCATGGTTGTAGTCCTTAGGTAGTATAGTATGTCAAACTCGCCAAGCTTTATCGCCCATAAAACTAGCCGTTCGGCTGCGTCCGGATTGTTCATTGCCTTTCACAATGGTTGTCTGTCTAAACCACTATGGTGTGGGCTTGGAAGTATGGCCTGAGTTTATGGGCGGCCGTGATTAGAGTAAAAGCTAACTTTTCCATAGGAGGGTATCTCTCTTCCACCCCTCGGAGTGCTCGGCTGGTGTAATAAACGGGTAACTACACGTAGTCCTCCTCCTGAATGAAAGCTGAGTTGACGGCAATTAGGGACACTACCAAGTAGAGGGAAAGTTCCTCGCCAAGTTTGGATGAATAGAGTAATGGTAGGGACGCAAGGTATTCCTTCAACTCCTCGAAGGCCTTTTGGCATTTATCTGTCCACTCAAAGGCTCTCTTTAGCGTTTTGAAGAATGGTAAGCATTTATCCATCACCCTAGAGACGAATCTATTGAGAGCTCCGCAACTCTTCCATTCAAACTTTGCACCTCTTTGATGTGCTTTGGAGGCATCATCTCCAATATGGCCTGAATTTTGTCTAGGTTGGCCTCTATGCCTCGTTGTGACACTGTGAAGCCCACAACATTTCTCGACGATACTCTAAACACACATTTGATGGGATTAAGTTTCATGTCGTAGAAACAGAGGGTCTCGAAGGTCGTCTAAGTGACGATCCTCCTTCTTGCTCTTTACTAGCATTCCATCAAATTTGTTGGATGAACATTCTATTCACAAGTATTTGATACGTCGCTCCCACATTCTTTAGTCTGAATGACATGACCTTATAATAAAAGAGTCCCTAGCTCGTGACGAAAGAAGTCTTTTCTTGGTTAGCTTCATCCAACCTAATCTGATTGTAGTTGGAGAATGCGTCCATGAAGCTCAATAGCTGATGTCCAGCTGTCGAGTTGACAAGGAGGTCGATACATGGGAATAGGTAATTGTCCTCTAGGTAGGCTCTGTTCAGGTCGGTGAAGTCCATACACATCCTCCACTATCCATTTGCCTTTTCGACCATCATTACATTGGCCAACCAATCAGGATAATATACCTCACTGATGAAATTTATGAGATCAGATAGGACCGAATACCCATTGAATCTAAGGCCCAGAATAGCCATACAGTCAAGGGGAAGGACTGCATACTCTCCACAACTTAAATGAGAGGTGCTAGTCTCTGCATGAGATCGCTGCACCAAAGTCTCCTGTATCGCATGCCACATAGAAAAAGGAGGAGTCCTCAAGAACTCCTCAAAGCCCAGCTTAATCAAAAAGCCATGATAACATGCATTTGTCTCATGGTCTAAAAGGTGGAGAAGGAATGAAGACCAAGCTCCCCAACTGCAAATCTTGTTAGGGGCCTATGCTCGAAATTAGAAAAGCTACCAATTAGCATGCATATCTACACATTTAGATTAGACAATTGAAAGAGAAATAAGGAATGTACCTGAGCCTTCCAAGTCAGAGTGAAAGGATGCCTCTTAAGACCATGCTGAAGATAAGAGTTGGCTATACTATGATCGATTTCTCTAGTATCAGCCTCAGCCCCGGACAAACTAGGCAGAAACCTTGATCTACGATTGTGGCGCCTTTGAGGACCTAGACCTGGCCTAGCCCTATCATTGGCTGCCAAGTCAACATCAACATCAAACATAAGCTCTTCCTCAAGTTCCTCACCCCCTAGGACTCCTCCCTCCTCAGTCTAAGGGAACTATGAAGAGCCGCCTCCTGAACTAGTATGGGATTAAAACGAGGACTGGCCATCTCCACAGAACACAGACTCCTAGTATGGTGTGCTATATGAATGCCTCCGAAAGGCACAGGATCATTACTGCCTTGGTTCTCTGAAGAGTCCGTGCAACTTGATGATTGGCCAAGACAATATCTTCATCATTGTTAGACGAAACAATGGCAAGAGCCTTCCCATGAGCAACGCTGGATCTTGTCTGTCGAGATATAATTTGCAGAAGAAAATTCAAGATTGGTTAGTAAGCCCAAAAGTATTTGGCAATGCAAGTAAACAGGTAAGTATGTCTAACCCTACTGCCTAACACATGCCATGCATGTTCATACCAAAATATCATGTTACTTCAAGTGTCAACATTTTCAAAATACCTCTCTCTTAAGATTTTATTCGGCCATGCTCATTTAATCCTATCTCTTTTTATCTCAAAATTCCAAAATTCTCAAAATACCTCTCTCTTAGGATTTGATTCGGCCATGCTCGTTTAATCTTATCTCTTTTTATCTCAAAATTCTCAAAATTTTCAAAATACCTCTCTCTTAAGATTTGATTTGGCCAGGCTTGTTTCATCCTATCTCTTTTTACTTCAAGATGTCAAAATTTTCAAAATACCTCTCTCTCAAGATTTGATTCAGCCATACTTGTTTAATCCTATCTCTTTTTACTTCAAAATGTCAAAAATTTCAAAATACCTCTCTCTCATGATTTGATTTGTCCATGCTTGTTTAATCCTATCTATTTTTACTTCAAGATGTCAAAATTTTCAAAATACCTCTCTCTCGGGATTTGATTTGGTCATGCTCGTTTAATCCTACCTCTTTTTATCTCAAAATGTCAAAATTTTCAAAATACCTCTCTCTTAGGACTTTATTCGGCCATACTCTTTTAATCCTATCTCTTTTTACTTCAAAATGTCAAAATTTTCAAAATACCTCTCTCTTAGGATTTGATTTTGTCATGCTCATTTAATCCTATCTCTTTTTTACTTCAAGATGTCAAAATTTTCAAACTTCCTCTCTCTTAGATTTGATTCAGCCATGCTCATTTAATCCTATCTCTTTTTATCTCAAAGCATCAAAATTTTCAAAATAGCTCTCTCTCAAGTTTTGATTCAGCCATGCTTGTTTAATCCTATCTCTTTTTACTTCAAAATGTCAAAATTTTCAAAATACCTCTCTCTCAGGATTTGATTCGACCATGCTTGTTTAATCCTATATAATGTTTTCTCAAAATGTCAAAATTTTCAAAATACCTCTCTCTCAGGATTGGATTCGGCCATGCTCGTTAATCCTATCTCTTTTTATCTAAAAGTGTGAAAAGTTTCAAAATACCTCTCTCTCAGGATTCAATTCAGCCATGTTCATTTAATCCTATCTACCCTTTCGAGATTCAATTTGGCCATGCTTGTTTAATCGCACGCATAGTCAATTTGGCCGAGCTTGTTTAATCCTATCTACCCTTTCAAGATTCAATTTGACCATGCTTGTTAAATCTCACTTGGATTCAATTCGACCATGCTCATTATTTCCTATCTACCCTTTCGAGATTCAATTTGGCCATGCTCATTTAATCTCACGCGGATTCAATTCAACCATGCTCGTTTAATCTCACATAGATTCAATTTGGTCATGCTCGTTTAATCCTATCTATCTTTTTGAGATTCAATTTGGTCATGCTCATTTAATCTCACGTGGATTCAATTCGACCATGCTCATTTAATCCTATCTACCCTTTCGAGATTCAATTCAGCCATGCTCGTTTAATCTCATGCAAATTCAATTCAGCCATGCTTGTTTAATCCTATCTACCTTTTCAAGATTCAATTTTGCCATGCTCGTTTAATCCTACCTCTTTCAAAAAACTACACTCATTTAAAATTGCTTTGTTTTCACATTTTCAATCCTCTCAAAAATTTTCATCCTTATCATGCATAGTTTCTCATATCTACCTAGTTTTGTTAGTGTTCCATGTGTTTTCATAGCATCCGACATATGCAAGTTTTCCTATGCTACTTAAGCATGTGAACAGAGATATATTTTCCAACATCATCATAGCATAAATGATCAAAACAAAAAAACAAAGACATATATGCAAAAATAAAATAAATACTAGCATGCTTTCCTACTTGCTTTGATACTAACATATTTGTAGCAAATAAAAAGAAATTAAAGAAAGAGTCTTTTGCTTAGCATCAAGGACCAAGTCAGGGAATTTTTCAGGATCGGCTGCAGCAGCTCAACCTTGTCAGGTAAAACCGATCTCAATCCATGAGTAGCGCAATTTTCAGATGCAATTTTGGGGCTACAAAATGCAGAATCACATTCTTCATTTGATACCTTTCATTGTACTCAAAATGTTAGATAAAGATGGGGTAGTTGTAGACACCGTATTTTGTCCACCCTCGATTTGCATGCCGAACCCCGAAAATTCCAAAAATATTATCTTTTCTCCTTGGGGTCACAGAAACATCTAGATTGACATAGCGCAACCCGTTCAGGCAACAGAGCACTCAAAGTGCCATTTCAAGCCAAATTGACCAAAATGCCCCTGGTCAACCCTGGGTTGACCAAAAGTCATGGTTGGATCAAAGTCATCCGAAAACAACATTTTTCATGTTTCTACATCAAACCTAAGCTACTAAGTGATTTTCGTCAACTTTGACCAAGTTTGACCCGAAGTTGACCGTCGGGAGCATCAGAAACCCTAATTTTGATTCAACCATCAGAATGGATTGGGACTAGTCCATTGCAATGATTATCAAATTACCTTTCCAATGACTATTCATGGGTTGAAATCGGATTTAAGACAGATGAGATATCTAGAGAACCATGAAAAGCATGTTAACACACTTCCCAAGGCCATAACTTTTGATCCGACAGTAAGATTTTCAATTTCCTTAGCATTATAAAAACTAGACATCCAGAGCTTTCCAGGGAAACCAAGATCAGCTCAATTCGAGTCCAGGAATTCCTTCAAATATGCATCCAATGTTGAAACTGGAAAAGGTCAAAACTGTTGATGTCAGCAGGGTGGCCAGCAGTGCACCAATAGTTGAAGGGTGACTTTTTCACTATAAAAGCCTCTAGAACCGTCATTTTGAAGAGAGAGAGAGAGAGAGAGAGAGAGAGAGAGAGAGAGAGAGAGAGAGAGAGAGAGAGAGAGAAAACTGATTTTTTGGGAAGTTTTGGGCAGATTCTCTCTCTCTCTCTCTCTCTCTCTCTCTCTCTCTCTCTCTCTCTCTCTCTCTCTCTCTCTCTCTCTCAAACACATCAAAACACCTCCAAATACCTTAGATTCTCATCTTTTCTCTAGAATCTTCAAGGTAGTGTTCTTGCACCCAATCTTCCTCTCCTTGGTTCCATACCTCGGATTTGAGGTCTAAAGGTGTGGATGTAGCTTTTTAGCTACAATCCACACCCTTTTCTCTTTTTGATTTTCCTAGCTTTTTTTTGCTTAGTACTTGCTTTCATCGCTTTTCCTAGCATGTTTCCTTGCTTCCTAGTATGCTTCTTTAGTTTTTATAGCATGTTTCCTTGCTTATGCCATGATTTATCACTTTGATGTGTTGGCTTAGCCTTCTTGGGCTAGGATAATTCCAAATTCCATGTTTGTGCTTAGATCCACATGTTTTTAGGCTCCTTGTCATGTTCATGCTTAGATCTACATGCCTATGTGTTCTTTGCCATGTTTTTTCATAGATCTAGATGTTTGTGCTTAGATCTATGTCCATACACTTAGATCTATGTGTTTATGTGCTCCGTGCCATGCTTGTGTGCTCAAATCTATGTTGGTTGCTTTGCCATGTGCTACTTTAGCCCTTTTTGTCCCTTGATATCTCTCTTTCTTGCTGTCTGGCCTTTCCGGTGGGTTGTAGATCAAGATCCTGTGGCCTAGGCCTACATCTGCACACCTAGGCCTATATTAAAGGGTTTGGATCATTTCCTTTTGCATGTCGATGTTGCTTGCTTGCTTCTATGCTTTATCTCCATGTTAGCCTCTCTAGATCTAGGCTTTGCCATGCTTTATGCCCTCCGTGGGCTTGTGCATGTGTGGCTACATCCGTCCCTCGTAGGGTTTGTTTGGATGTAACCACTTGTGAGATATACCTTCGTGGTGTAGGTGTGCTTGATTTACACCTCCTCCGCTCCATGCGATGTTGATATGCTTGCTTTGCGCCACCCGTTTGGCTTTCTTTGCTTCTTTGCATCTTTGCACCCTTGCCTACATCTTCATGCATGAACCTATGTGTCGTCCATATTCCAATCCAATGAAACCATGGACACTTGATCCAAACCTAGATTTGTCCTCCTAGGACACCTCCTTTTGTTTGATAACATGCTTCGTTCGCCTCTTTGCGTGCTTCACATGCTTGTTTGCCCCTGTTTGGCATCTTTTCTTAGCTTATCTTTATCATGCTCCTCCTTCTATTTGTTTCTTTGCTTTTCTGCTAACTTGTTTCTTTTTTCTTTGCATGTACAAACATGGAGCGAGGATACTTCGAGCAAGGGTGCGATTTCCAAAGCATGAGAAAAAAGGGCAAGGATGCAAGCAAAAGGATGCGTGCCCACAAAAGGCAATGATCAGTAGATTAAGGGGCCTAGCCCCTCCAGAGCAGTTTTCTCTTTCCCTCTCTTTAAACCTCTTCTCTAGAGCATGTATTAGGGTCCCCATCCATGTACCCCCTTTTATTTTTATGCTCCTTGCTTGGGCCACATTCTTTGGGTATAGCAATGTCTGTTTTACATTTCCTATACCTTGCTGGGCCATACCCTTAGAATGCTGGCAATGTCTAATTTACTTTCTTGCTCTGTGTGATAGCATTGTGCATGATGCATGTGTATATATATCTGCTTATGTGTGTGTGGGTGATTGTGCACTTTGTATGATGAACTCTCATGGCTATATGAGTGACTCTCTCTAGTCATAAGAGTTCTTGACCTTGTAGTGTGGGTATGCGCTCAAGGCAATTCCAAACTCAAGAATCAAGATTTATTTTTCCCAATCACATTAGATTAGGAAAAAAGACATTTTTCTTAACCTAGGATTGGTAATAAAATCAAATAGAGTCAGGTGACCAGTCACACCTTAGAAAAAACCCGATGATTGGTAGCGACTTCACTTACCCTTGGTAATTTCCTTAAAATCAACTCACATTCCAGTCACACACTCGAGGTACGACACACCTTCATATCCATGCTCTCGCACCGAGAGACATAGAAAGCGCACAAGCGTTGCCGCGATGAGTGGTCAAGCAATCGCGAGGCGTCGAGCGGTTTTAATCACTTGTTTAGTTTTTGTTTGACTTAGCTTTACATGCTTAGATCATAGGTCTAGTACGATAACATTTTTTAGTTGCTTTTGATTTTTATATTAAAAATATGGTTTACATGTCTTGGATAAACAATATGGACATGCATATGAACATAAACATGCATCGATGCATAGATGCTATGATACAGTAATGTAAGTAAGGTAAGTCATGCATAATCACGTGGACATGCATTAATATGATTGCCTAACATGATTATGAGTTGGTGGTATAAAATGATGAGCATGCTTGTTTAGATGCTATGATGCCATGATTGTTTACTTGTCTAATGCTATGAAAACTTTCTTTATAAGATGTGATGACCCCATGGAAGAAAAGGCTAAGAATATAGCCAGTAGTAGTGTTGCACCTGAGCCATTGTAGGATGAAGAGATGATGTTACGAATTCAGTAGGATGATAAAGTGCATGCCTTTCTCGAAATGATGGGCCTTAGGCCATTAGCCAGAAGAGAGACAGCTCAGGTCCTAACTCGAGTGATGGAAAGGAGTCAAGGAGCAACTTCCTCCCAGGGAAGTAAATTGCAATTGGCATACCAAGAGACTAGGGAATCAATGACCTTCCCTCCTAGAGATTTGGCCAACAAGGCCGTGGATGCCAGAGGCCCTTATATGTTATTGCTTTCCTAGGAGCTCCTTAGATTAAGAGGGCCTTAATAGATATTGGTGCCTCCGCCAACATTTCACCCCTTCCTATGTTAAATGCATTGGGCATTCCACGAGAAAGAACCATTCGAGAGCCACTCCAAGTGGCAGGGATAGGATCATTGCAACAGCATACCCCTAGGACATGTGTCCTTGGACTTGAAGGTAGGACTCATTAGAACACGCACTCTTATGCGCGTGATGGATGGTGATACTTTGTATCATGTTATTTTGGACCATCCTTGGCTCAATGCACATAGAGCAGTGGCTTCCACTGTTTAGAGGAAGGCCAATGACCATTAAAGCCACTTGGATGCCTTTTGATAGGATAGAACTCCACTATGCAAAGGCAACCTTGTATTTGGAGTTCAAACCTAAAGGAGAAAACAAGGTTCTTCCTTTGAATGCTACTGATTTAAAGCTGGAGGAAGATGGTGATGGGGAAGTCATAGAATCTGAAAGACATCCTATGGTGATGGGGAAGTCATAGAATCTGAAAGACATCCTAAGATCAGTCATTCCATAAGTGCACTACATATATTGTTCCTAGACCTAATCTAGGTAGTGACTCCATTTTCACCTTCTACCTGATCCACCCTAAGCCAAGGCATACTTCCCACAAGGAAATCACTCATTCGCGGGCCTTATATTCTTGGGCCCATTTTGCTTTCCTTCTCATCTTCTTGATAAGGGCTTGCTTCTCTCCTTTGTAATGGACCCTTTCACTTGGTAACTAACTGATAGACCAAAAACGTATTGACCCCTTATGATAAATTAACCAATTAATTTAGTTAAGTGAAATTAATTAGATTCAATTACATACAATGAGCATGGTAGCACAAACAAATCACCAAATAACTAAATGCAGCGGAAATTAAATTTGAAAGGGGTGATTTGTTTACAAATGGGGCCATCAAGGCAAAACCCCACCGGGTGAATTTAAGGTCACCAATCTCGAGAAACAAGTGGTTACAAGTAAAGGAATCCCAATACCTTATACCAACCTACAGTTGAACCCTTACCCCAATATCCAATTGGACTTGTTCTGTCGTAACAATCTCTTCTTATAATGCACGGCTCCCAGTACGTGACAATCTCTCCTTGTTCTGTAGTGACAATCTCTCTTTGTAATACACGGCTCCTAATACGTTACTAACCAATTGCATGGATCCCAGTACACGACTTCAATCACCAACTAGAGAAAGTTGTTGGCTGCAAAGTTCTTCAATTCATCACACGATGTAGATCCAGAAGATGCTTGGTCACAAAACCCTACAATGCACAATCACAGCAACTTCTTCAGAAGAAATATGAACTAGGGCAAAATTCTATCTTCGGTCACAATTTACTTGAACAAAGTTTGCTCAACACTTGTGCAACTTGTGTCCACGTTGACGGCCCTTAAAATAATCCTTTTATATGTCTAGGTTTGTGAGAAAAGAAAGCCCAAACATATAATCATAGATTAGAGTCAAAACAGAACTGAAATTTTGTTTTTCATAAACCTCGATAGATACCCTATTTGTCGAGTTGTTGTCGAGCCATAGGGCTGAATAGCTCTTCAAGCTCAATAGATGGCTAGCTATCGAGCTTCAATGACAGGCACTTTTCAGACTTGAATCTTGGACAGACCTGCATGGCTTCAACACTTAATCTTGAAACAAAGTTTCTTGAATTATTAAACACATCCTAGGTCTACCCAAATACAAGTGCGTTTGTCAAAAAATTAGCCAATTACATAAAATAGTAACATATGTTCCTAACAAGTGAATCACATATGTCCTAACATTGACGATACACGAGAATCAGTAGGTTGAATGCTCCGAGCTATGGTGATAGCTTGAAGACCTGAAAAGAGAGAGAGAGAGAGAGAGAAACTGTTAAGGGCGACCGGGGTAAACCGACTAAGGACCCTCCGATTATTAAGTCAGTTTTCTCCCTAGAACACAAGGATGGTGAATTAGTGAATAGTAAAATGTACCTCAGGCTGAAGGAATCAAATCCTTTTTATAGAGAGTTTTTAGTGGGTCTATTTGTTCAGATCCATTACCATCATGGGAGATGGGTATAGTTAGTGGAGAAAATGGAGTGGATTTCAGGGAACCCTTCCCACGTTCTAGAATGACGAATCATGGTCCAATTGCTTAGTGTTTGTAGAAGAATCCTAAAGAGTGTTATTTGATCATCCATGCCCCTGTATGACATGGACAACTAGGCTGCCTTGGATGTCCATGATATTCATGGACGAACCCTATTCATATATGTGGTGCTTTTGTTGGGCTTCATTTCTTGTGAACTAGTTTGGACTTAGCCTTGTCATAGATGACCATCATGGACGAATTGAACTTAATTTAGACCACCATCATTTTCCCCCTTGTTATTGTGTCGTTCATACCACTGTTGAAATTATAATTGCTATTATTACTACTTTACACGTGGCAATTTTTCATTGGTTGATGAGTCTTCCACGTGGCATTTACAGGGCAACTTTGAGATTAGACGTCCTGGATGTTGACACATGGCTTAATCCTAGTAGTCAACTTGTCCTGTCATTTCGTTCTTCAAAAAATTGCCACGTGGCGCTTCCTGGTGTGTGTTGCTTCAGTGTCCCTCCCTATAAATAGGCCAATACCTCTCTTACCCTCTCACTCTCTCATATTTTGTTCTCTGACATTAGTCGTCCTTCGCGCCTCATCTAGAAGTTTCCTTCCGCCCTTAATCTTCTTCATCTAGAATCAGGTATCCTCTTTTCTTCGTCTATAGGTTTTCTTCTTTAGAATTCTTTACAAAATTGCTGAGATTATAGTGTCCCTGTCTAATGATAAGAGAGAAATAGACGAGTACCAAGATGAGAGTAACAATAATGAGAGTAGTAGTAGCGATAGTGATTCTACAAATAAGCAGTACTCGTTTGGAGTCCCTAGAGTTCCCTTAAAGGTGCTCCAGGAGTAGATGAGGAAGAGGGAAACTTTTGGGTCGTCTGCCGATCCATCCACCAATGCCCAACTGTCCACCCATTCCCCTAATGAGGAGGAGGATATTTTATATTGCTATGCCATGGACATTCCATTCAAAATAGATGAGAAGAGGCTTTACACACTTAGAGATAAATACCAAATCCTAGATGAGGTTAATCCCCATCTTGCTATTCCTGGTGAATGATGTTGTACCCCAAATTCTGGGGTTAACATATATGAGGCCTACCTATTAGGAGGTCTTAGGCTGCTTTTGAATGCCTTTGCTAGGGAGCTTCTCCATAAGTTAGGTATAGGGCCAAACCAACTCAACCCTAATGCATGGAGAACCATTATGTCCATGCAAGTGCTACTGAGAGAGGTTTTCGATGGGAACCGTCTATGGACGAGTTCTTATACTGTTATAAATCCTTTAAAATAAGCCAATCTCTAGATTTCTGTTAGTTTTCGGCTAGCGGTTCTAGTTGTAGGTTAATAAGGTCCCTTCCCTCGTCTATTAGGACATGGAAGATAGAGTTCTTCTTTATCTCTGGGTATTGGGCAAGGAACCCTGTTGAGGTAGGTAGGGACCCATTTCCTTTTCACACCAGTGAGATGGGCCATCTACATTATGAAGGTATGCTACTTTCTTTTGCTCGTCTTACTTATTCTATCATATTTATCTAACTATGTTTTCCTTTTTTCAGATGTAAGATGTCCTTCCCTGACCAACTTCTTCCTAAACCATGTCCAACAAGTGCGTTCCTTTACTACCATTACTTAGCAACTTGGGGGCTTGGACCTAAACATACAAAGGAGGCTTTAGCTCACAAATTTACTACCCATCATCATAAGTTATATACACTTTTTTTTTTTTTTTTTTAACTCATCTCAAATTTTGATGACCCTTTTTCTCTTTCTTGTAGGAATGGCCACCATGAAGGAGAGAACAAGGGGAAAGGCCTTACTGCTGGTGATAAGGCTGTCCAATTGTAGGACGAGGTCCCTTTTCAGACTTGTCCACCTGCTTCGTCCACATTGAAGCTCATCCCTTTTGTCGTCCCTTCTACCTCGTTGAAAAAGAGGAAGGTTGTGTCTAAGAAGCTTGACATAGGTAACCTTCCTAGCTGTCGAGGTAATAAGAGGCCGAAGGTAGACTCCTCGACACCATCCACAACTCCTGTTGTGGTTCTTCACCCTGCTACTCCTACTGTCTCTACTCAACCACCTGTGGTTTCCAAGGTCGATGCTTCCCTCCATCATTCTAATACAGAGCCATCTAACCCTTCTCTTAAAGCCTCTCATTCTGACTACGGTCCCTTGTCTCTTCTAAGGAGTGAGAACTTAGCCTGGAGTAGGTTTGAGCAAGTGGTGAGGAATGAGGACATCTCCATAGGCTATGACATGTCCATCAAGAAGTTTAAGCATTCCACGATCCATGATCTTTTCAAGGTAACTTTTCTTGGTCCATATTAAATCATGTACTTCGTCTTTAAGTAACCTTTTGAAGATATATATTTTTTATATGTATGTTGCAAGTTATGGCCAAGTTCATGGTGGTGTCCAAGCAAGCTGTAGAGATGGATAAGGAAATGATCAAAATGGAGACGAAGATATGGGATATGGAGAAGGAGGCAAGACATAAGTCTAAGGAGAGAAGGAAGTTGGAGGACGAGGTAAAGGACCCAAAGAACCTTGTCAAGGAGTTGAAGGCGGATATCGTTAAGAAGGAGACTCGTCTAGACCATCTCTAGAAGTAAAGTGATGAGTTCAACTCCTCTTTGAGCAAGGCTAGGGACAATGCCGTTAAAGAGTTCAAAATGTCCAGTGAATTTACTGATAGTCTGGACAAGAACTATGTTGTAGGTTTTGAGGACTTCTGTTTGAATGCCTCCAAAGTTTTCCCTAGGGTGGATTTTGATTCCATTAAGCTCTCCATTGCAGTTGGGAGTTCTTTGCTCCAAACCAGCTTAGAGGATGTGAACATTGAGGACGATGCCTCCACTCCTCTTCCAACAAAGGACAATTCAAAGTCTGGGGACGTTGCCCTCAGTGGTTTGTTCATGTAGTTTTAGTTGTAAGCAAAAATTTATTTCTATTTTCACTTGTATCGTTGGGGGTCCATTGTTTTGGACCATTTTTAGATTTATTCAAGTGCATTCACTCATCCATGTTTAAGGACGGAAGTTTCATACACTTGCCTTTTCAAGCTTATTACTTTTAAGCTTTTTGGACGATGGTTGTCTACCCTTTTTAAGTTTATTTTTAAATACAATTCTCGTCTATCTTTGGATGTTTGCTTTTATCCCTTTTTGTTGCTAGCTTTACTGTTTAAGTATTCATCCGTCTATGGTTTGGACTTCACTTATTTAGGAATTTTGAAATGGTCAAGTGTTTGCTCGTCAATTGTTTGGACTTCACTTATTGCATGCTTTTACTTTATTCAAATGGTTAAGTGTTTGCTCGTCCATGGTTTGGACTTCACTTATTGCATGTTTTCATTTTATTCATTTATTTCTCATCAACGAGTATATGTGGGAGGTTTATTCTTTTGTCCTTTACTTTTTGTTACCTTAAGGTTTTGTTTCATCCTTTGGTGCTTTGTCGTCCATGATTGTTGTCTAAGGACATTTATTAATGATATGTCTCTACATCTAGAAATTTTACTCATCTATGGTTTTTAGCCTTTCTCGTGGACTTTCAATTTCATAATGGATTAAAAAAAAAAAAAAAAAACCTTAGTAGAAAATCCAACATGCTTTATATACAAACTAGGAACTTTGTACATAACATAATAACGTCCACAAACATTGCACATGCCAGTAGCTAGTGCCTTTTAGGGAATGCCAATATTGAAAAACATAACATGAGTACTGAAAAATAACATAAATAGACTACAAGTAGGAACCAATATTCTATAGGTTTTAGGTCATCCATATTGACCTTCTCGACAAGTCTTCACTGATAATACTTCCTCAAATGCTCCACGTTCCATGAATGCTCCAGCCTTCGTCCATCCAAGGCTTCCAAATAGTACAATCCTCATTTTTTGTAGTTGATGACTTTGTATGGTCCTTCCCAATTAGGTCCCACCTTTCCATGAGTAGGGCCCTTAATAGCCAGGGACACCCTTTTTAGGACAAGGTCTTCGATGTTGAACTTCCTGGGTTTGACCAACGCATCATAGTGCTTAGTCATCAAGTTCTTGTAGCGTGCCACCCTCTTTTTTGTGTCCATCCTTACCTCATCAATGAGATTGAGGCTTAGATGGAGTTGCTTCTGATTGTCCTCATCCTTATAGTGGTCTACTCTATAGCTAGTCAAGCCAACCTCCACTAGTATCACTGCATCACTTACATATGCTAGCTTAAAAGGAGTCTCTCCAATAGGAGTCCTCACCGTCATCTTGTATGCCTAAAGGACACTGGGTAGTTCATCTGGCCATATCCCTTTTTCCCCCTCAAGCCAAGTCTTAATGATCTTCAATAAGGATCAATTTGCAACTTCTGCTTATCCATTGGCTTGTGGGTGGGAGGGTGAAGACTAGTGATTCCTGATTCCTAGCTGCTCACAGAACTCTCTTAATGGTGCATTATCTCTTAGACAAGCACCCTAGGGATTCCAAAACGACAGATGATATTCTTCCAGATGAAATTTCTAATGTTTGGCTCGGTAATCTTTGCTAATGGTGCTGCTTCCACCCACTTAGTGATATAATCGATCCTCACCACTAAGAACTTCATTTACCTTGTCCCCATAGGAAAGGGACCAAGGATGTCAATCCCCACTAGGCAAATAGCCAAGCGGCCACCATTGGAGTAAGTTATTCTAATGGTCTTTTAGGTACATTGCTGTAACGGTGACACTTGTCACATGCTTTGACATATGCTTTAGCATCCACTTGCATGGACGGCCAGTAGTACGAACTATCTTATGGAAAAGGGATCTTACCCCAATGATTCCCACATGCTCCTTCATGTATGTCTCTCAGGAAATAGTAGGACTCATCCGGAGTCAAACACCTTAAGTAGGGTTGAGAGAATCCTCTTTTATACAACACTTCGTCCATGAGGACAAATTTTGCCGCTCTGACCTTCAACTTCCTTACTTCTTCTTTATCTTGAGGGAGGAGTCCATTCTTGAGATAGGATACAATTGGAGTGGTCCAGTTGGCTTCTCCATCTATCTGATACACATGAAGAACGTCTATGCTTGGAATGTACTAAACTTTGATCTGCTCATCAACCAACTTGTCTACAAATGCTGCCTTGGCTAGGCTGTCAGCTTCCATGTTTTCTTCCCTTAGGATCTTGTGAAACTTTGCTATTATGAAACCCTTAATGTACTACTTTACTTTGCTCAAATACCTCTTCATTCGTTCTTCCTTGGCTTCACATGTCCTGTTCACCTAGCCTATAATCAATTGCGAGTCTGCTTGGACAAGAATTGACTCTACGCCTAGTGACTTAACCAACTCCAAGACCTAGAGGAGGGTTTCATACTCAGCTTTGTTGTTGGTCATCTGGAACTATAGACGAATGACATACTCTAGACAATCCCCTTTTGGTGATTGCAATACTACTCCAATTCCTCCTGCATGTTGTGTGGACGAACCATCCACACGAATGACCCATTCTTTTGCCCCTTAGTCTCTATTCTGTTGATCATGGGCATGAGTGAATTCTGCAATGAAGTATGCAAGGGCTTGGGCTTTTATTGCTTCCCTTGGTCGATACCTTACATTAAACTCACTAAGTTCAACCTCCAATTGAATCAGTTATTCAGCTACTTCTAGCTTATTCATAGCCTTCTTGAGTAGATGATCTATCAGGACATTAATGACATAAGCTTGGAAATAAGGCCTAAGCTTTCTTGCTACTATTACCTATGAGAAGGCTAACTTTTCTATTGGCAAGTACCATCCTTTAACTCCACTTAAAACTTTGCTAGTGTAGTAGACAGGCTTCTGTACCTTTCTTTCTTCCCTAATTAAGGCTAAGCTCACTGCATAAGAGGATACCGCTAGGTACAGATACAACTCTTCACCTGGTTTGGACGAGCTCAACAAAGGAGTTGAAGTGAGATAAGCCTTATGGTCTTCAAATGCTCGTTGACACTCATCCATCCATTCAAATGCTTTCTTCAACACTCTGAAAAATGATAAACACTTGTCAGTATCTTTTAAGATGAACCTGTTGAGGGCTACCACTCATCCAGTGAGACTTTGTACTTCTTTGACATTCTTTGGCAACTCCATGTTTAGTATTGCTTGGATTTTATCAAGATTTGCTTCAATTCCCCTTTTTGAAACCATGAAACCAAGGAACTTTCCTAATGAAACTATGAAGGCGCACTTACTTTGGTTCAGCTTCATATTGTATCGTCCAAGTTTGTCAAAAGTCTTTTACAAGTCATCTAATTGTTGCATATCCTTTGCGATGTTGACTAGAATGTTGTCTACGTACACTTCAACATTTTGTCTAATTTGTGGACGAAACATATGGTTGACTAGTGGCCCCTGCTTTTTACAAACCAAAAGGCATTACTTTGTAGCAAAACAAACCTTGACTCATGATGAAGGATGTTTTCTCCTGGTCTGCCTCATCCATCTTGATCTAATTGTACTCCGAGACTGCATCCATAAAGCTTAGCAATTGGTGCCCAACTGTTGAGTCTAGTCAATGCGTGGAAGGGGATAACTATCCTTTGGGCATGACTTATTCAAATCTGTAAAGTCTATGCACATCCTCCATTTGTTGTTAGCTTTTTTTACCATCACTACATTAGCTAGCCAATCAGGGTAGTAGACTTTGCGGATGAACTCTACTGTTACTAGCTTTTAAACTTCTTTTTTGATGGCATTCTCTCGTTCTCGGGTAAACACTTTCCTTTTCTAACAGACAGGCAGATAGGACAGGGACACATTTAGATGATGAGTAATCACACTTGGGTCAATCCTAAGCATGTCTTCATGGCTCCAAGCAAAAACATTCATGCTCTTCTTAAGGAATTGGACGAGATCTTGCTTCGTCTTCTCTTCCATGCTTGTCCCGATCCTAGTGAACTTCTCCGGGTTACACTCGTCTAAAGGGATGTTAGGATATATGTGTTTCACATGTTAAGAACATATGTCATGATTTTATGTAATTGGCTTATCCTTTGACAAAACGCATTTTACTTTGTATTTGGGTAGATTTAGGATGTCTTTAAGTACTTCAAGAAACCTTGTTTCAAGATCAAGTATCTTCAAGTCTGTTTAAGAAAACAAGTTCAGAGTGCAAAATCATTAAAGCTCAACAGCTGCATCTATCGAGCTTAAGGAAGCTGTTCTACATTCGGTGTGCTTGACAGCTGCTCGACGCTTGCTTAACACCTGCTATCTGTCGAGATTTAAGATTCTCAGAATTCCAATATGATTTTCTTGGGATTCGTGAATGTGTCTTTGGGCTTTCTTTTCTCCTAACCCTAGACATGTAAAAGGATCAGTTTAAGGGCCGTCAAAGAGTTCACAAGTTGCACAAGTTTGGAGCAAACTCTATTCAAGCAAATTGTGACCGGAGACGAAGTTCTTGCCTTAGTTCATCTCTTTCTCTTGAAGAAGTTGCTGTGTATGTGCACTGTAGGGTTTTGTGATCAAGCATCTTCTTGATCTTTACCATGTACATGAACTGAAGAACTTTGCAACCAACAACCTTCTTAGTTGGTGATTGAAGTTGCATACTGGGATTCGCGCAATTGGTTAGTCACGTACTGGGAGTCGTGCATTTGAAAGGTGAACTGTCACTACAGAACAAGTCCAATTGGGTATTGGGGTAAAGGTTCAACTGTAGGTTGGTAAGGTACTTGGATTCCTTTACTTGTTACCGCTTGTTGTGATAATAGTGGAGTTTCGGGAGTGGTGGCCTGAAAATCACCCGGTGGGGTTTTTGCCATTAGGTTTTCCTCATTCGTAAACAAATCACCGTGTTATTTATTTTTTGCTGCATATTTAGTTTATTGGTGATTTGTTTGTGCTACCATGCATTTGCATGATAAATTGATTAATTAATAACTTGGATAATTAATTAATTAAATTCTATCACAAGGGGTCATGTTTGTGGCCTATCAAGTGGTATCAGAGCAGGCACACTCTCATTAGGGTTTAATCTTTGTTGTGTTGATCCATTGACCCCTGTTGTCATGGCTGTAACTGGCTTGAAGAGATCTATGTTTTCAAATACATCTTGTTTTTCTAATCTCTTTTTGATTGAGTGTTTCAGAAAATACAATTCTAAAAGTTATTTGAATTCTCTTATGATAACTATTGAAAAAGATCTCAGCTTGGCTAAGAAGAAACTAGACTGTCTTAGAATGAAAATGTTTCGTCTGAGAAGAGTAAAAATTAAAGGCTTAGCTCGAAAAAGGCAGATGAGAGAAAGCACCATTCCCACTGATCTGTCATCTAAACATAAAGTGTGTTTTATGATGAAATCTACATTTAAAGTTATGGATACATGTTTGTGGTACCTCGACAGCAGTTGCTTAAGACACATGACTGGAGACAGATCTCTCTTTAAGATTTTTGAGTCTAAAAAGGGGCAATGTCACTTTTAGTGATGGGAGGAAATCTCAAATTAAAGGAAAGGGAATTATTTCTCTACCTGGACTACCAGACATTGCAAATGTCCTCTATGTAGAAGGTCTAAGGGTGAACCTGTTAAGCATAAGTCAGATATGTGATCAAGACTTCATGGTGCTGTTCTCAAAGGGAAAATATCTTTTCATGGACAAGTCTGGAAAGAACCTCATAAGTGGTGTTCGCACTTTAGACAACTGTTATGGACTGGTTCCTGATGCTGACATTGTGTGCAATAGCATTCGTTTGCTAAATGAAGATTTATGGCATCAACGGATGGGACATGCTAGTTACAAACATCTTTCTATTGTATCTAACCATGAATCAGTCTTGGGAATACCAAAGCTTAGTAGAATGAACAATGTGGTGTGTGGACCATGTCAGCTTGGGAAACAGACAAAAGCTAAGCATCCAAGCACTCAGACATCAACTACATATAGGCCATTGGAGCTTCTACATTTGGATCTTATGGGTCCAACTAGAATCAAGTCTCTTGGTGGTAAGAGATACATCATGGTTGTGGTAGACGACTTCACTAGGTACACTTGGGTCATTCTCTTACGATCCAAGTCTGATGCTCCTGAGCACATTGAAGCCTTATGCACAAGATTGCAAAATGAGAAGAACTTGAAGATTGATCGAATTCGAAGTGATCATGGTAAAGAATTACTCATATATGGAGTCCTTTTGCCAGAGATTAGGTATATCTCAAGAATTCTCTACTCCTATTACTCCTCAACAGAATGGTGTGGTAGAAAGAAAGAACAGAGTTATTTAGGAGATGGCCAGAGCCATGTTATACAACAAGGATTTGGCCAGAAACTTGTGGGGAGAAGCTGTTAACACTGCTTGTCATACAGTTAATAGGGTGTACTTCAAACCCGGTACCAAGAAGACTCCATATGAATTATGGAAAGGAAGGAAGCCGAATGTGAAGTACTTCAGGATCTTTGGAAGCACTTATTTCATCCTCAAGGATAGAGAGAATGTGGGAAAGTTTGACTCTAGGACTGATGAAGGTATATTTTTGGGCTACTCCTCCACAAGCAAGGCTTATCGGGTATACAACAAAAGAACTATAAAGGTAATGGAAATAGTGAATGTTGTTATTGATGAGTCTTCAGATTCTAGTTCTTAGAAAGGCATTGAGGAGTTACCCAAAGAAATTCTTCCTCCTGAGCCTAATGAAGTTCAAGAACTTATTGAACAAGAACCTGCATCTCCAAGTACTCTGAGTACTCCTAGTGTTTTGGAAGATTCTGTAGACATACCCACTTCACCAGATTCTGAGTCTCATGAAGAGAAAAGACCTTTATCCAGGGTTAAATTAAATCATCCTCCAGAAGATATTGTGGGAAATATGAATGAACTCACATTAAGGAAACAAACTGTTGATAAATGTGTTGCTAACTTTGTGTCTTATTCTTGTTATTTATCACAGGATGAACCCACAAAAGTTGAGGAAGCTCTTCAAGATGAAAGTTGGGTTGAAGCAATGCATGATGAACTTCTTCAGTTTCAGAGGAATGATGTTTGGACCTTGGTACCTAGACCGAAGAGTGAACACATCATTGGTACAAAGTGGATATTCCGCAACAAGATTGATGAGGAGGGTAATGTGATCCACAACAAGGCTCGGCTTGTAGCTCAAGGATACTCACAAATGGAAGGAGTAGACTATGATGAAACATTTGCTCCAGTTGCCCGTATGGAGTCCATCAGAATTCTCCTTGCATTGGCCTATCAATTAAAGTTCAAGCTTTATCAGATGGATGCGAAGACTGGTTTCTTAAATGAATTACTCAAAGAAGACATTTATGTGGCGCAACCAAAAGGGTTTATTGATCCACACTTTCCAGATCATGTACTGTACCTCAAGAAGACACTCTATGGGTTAAAGCAAGCCCCCAGAGTTTGGTATGATTAGCTTACACAATACTTGGTGTCACATGGATTCATAAGAGGAAAGACTGATCAAACTCTTTTCATCAAAAGAGAAGATAGCAAGCTGATAGTTGCCCAAGTCTATGTTGATGACATCATCTTCGGATCGATTAAGGATGAACTTGCTCATGGTTTCTCAAAACTCATGCAGGCCAAGTTCGTGATGAGCATGATTGGAGAGCTGACTCACTTCCTTGGGTTGCAGATTCGTCAACAAGATTCAAGTATATTCCTATCTCAATCTAAATATGCTAAGAATCTTTTGAAAAAGTTTGGTTTAGAATCTGCTAATTCTGTCAAAACCCCTATGAGCCCAAATGTTAAACTCACTGTTGACTTGTTAGGTAAAAGTGTTGATCCTTCTCTATATAGAAGCATGATAGGCAGTCTTCTTTACCTTACTGCTAGTAGACTTGACATTAGTTATAGTGTTGGAGTGTGTGCTAGATATCAGGCTAATCCCAAAGAGTCTCATATGACTGCTTTAAAGAGAATCATAAAGTATGTCAAAACCACTACTGAGTTTGGTGTGTGGTATAGCAAGGACACAAGTGATGTTCTAGCTGGGTACTCTGATGCTGATTGGGCTGGGAATGCTAATGATAGAAAGAGTACTTCAGGGGGTTGTTTCTATGTGGGTAATAATCTTGTCTCATGGATGAGTAAAAAGTAGAACTCCATCTCTTTATCCACTATAGAAGTTGAGTACATTACTGCTGGTAGCTGTTGCACCTAACTCCTATGGATGCAAAAACTCCTCCATGATTATGGTATTTGTCAAGAACATCTCACTATCTATTATGACAATACAAGTTCCATTAATATCTCTAAGAATCCGGTTCAGCATTCTAGAACCAAACATATAGAGATTCGACATCACTTCATTAGGGAGCTTGTCGAAGATGGTACTCTCAGTCTTGAGTTTATTCACACCGATGATTAGAAGGCTAACCTGTTTACCAAACCTCTTGACAGTAAAAGCTTTGAATTCCTTCGTCAAAACATTGGTGTTATCTCCATGGGATGATCTTCCTCTCTTTTTCCCTTCTTCCTCATGCATCTGCATCTAGTTTTTATGCTTTGGTTGTTTAACATGTTTTTGTTTGGTTATTTTTCAATTTTTGCGTGTTTTGTTTTTCATATAAAAATAATAATAAAAAATTAAAAAATCAGAAAAATACAAAAACAGTGTGTGTTATGTGTACTTTGGTACTTGTGTACCTTGGATGGTCATTGAAACAAAGTCTTCTAAACTTTGTATCTTTTGTACCTTAGATGAGCAACTTTATGCACAACTAAGCAAGTGAGCTTTGTGGCTCGTGTTTGTGATGAGTACGATTAAATTGTCTCTTATACTTAACACTCATATCACTCTTTTTGATGGGAAGGACTAAAAAATCCTAAGAGAAATGCATTAATAACCATCTCACCACTGTTGCCCGCCAATCATAATATGACACCTGTATGCTTCGGCATAACAAAAGTGAAGTGTCAATGACATTTGTGTGCTTAGGCATAGCAAAATTTGAATGTCAAATATCATTAGGTATTTCTTTTCTCTCTCTAATAAGCCCATGCATGATATGTTTAAAAGAAAAATATGCAAAGAAAAATCAAAAGCAAAAAGATAAAAAATGCTTTAAAAATGATTGCAAGCGTGTATTCTAGGAGATGTAGGAGTTATAGGATGTATCTCATAGGTGATAGTCCCCATCAAGTAGTTATGATTGTCTGTGAGTTAAAGTTTTTCTCATATCTCAAATCGTCATAACACACATACACTTATGCAATCTTGCCACGCAATATTCTTTGCTATTCTTGATACATGTGTGTAGGTACAATGTGATTTGGCCATCACGAGGTTTTACATGTATTAATGTATGCTCACTAAATTGTCTTGACTTGTTTTTGAAATATAAAATTGGTTAGACTTGTTTAGCATGTGTGTGTGTGTGTTTGAAAGATCCATGTGCTTAAATTTTGTTTAAGAGATGATTTTGAAAACTTAAAATGTTGATTGGATCGTTGGTTGAGTTGCATGTTGGATTGCATTCATATCTGTGTTTTTCACATCTCGAAAAACTGCTTTTAAAAGCTGGCTTGACACCTCTTTGATACCTCCTCGATAGCTTGCTATCTGTCGAGCTTCCTAAGTTATTTTCTTATCGCAATCTTGCCTGCTCCTCGATACCTAGTAGATCGATCGAGATTGGGTCTGTATGCTCGATAGCTTCTCGATACCTAATGGATCAATCGAGCTTCTGTTCTTGATTATGATGAGTTGATCCTCAATACCTCCTCGACACCTCAGCTGTCGACAAGCATTCCTCGACACCTCCTCGACAGATCGCTCAATACATCTCGATACCTGCATCTGTCGAGATTTATTGGCTTCTCTATATAAGGCCTCTGCGTGATCTGGTTCTCATTTTATTCGATATCTCTTTCGATACTTCTCTGTTTCTCTCCCAAAAACACTCTCATCTTACTCCATCTTGGTTTCTCAATGATTCCTCAAGCTTTTTCAAGTTTTTTCTTTACTTGGTAAGCTTCTAATCCTTTGTCATTCATGCACTTCATGTTTTGAAACCTAGGTTTTGGGGTTTTTGAAAAATTTTGGGGTTTTTCAAAATTGATGAGCTTTCATTGAAATTTTGGGTTGGGTTTTCACTTAAATGTGTTTAAAACCTCATACATTGCATCCCATTAGCATTTTAATGGTATTGCCATGCATTTAGATGTGTGCTATATGTTTGTGTGCTGATAGGTTTGGATTGGGTTGAGCCCATGATGCATTTTCTTTTGCATGTCACATGTTTATGCATTTCCCATGCATATGTACTTCTTTTCAATATACTTGATATATTTGAAACTGCTTGGGACTTTTTTGATTGTCATTCTTTCTCTCCTTCTCTGTTAGTTTACGTTAGTCGTGTCTATGGCACCTAAGCGTAAATCCACTCCAACCCGGAACCCTCTTCATTCTGGAGCTTCTTCTTTGTCTGATCCTACTCTATCTCATATTCGGTTCCGTGATGAAGATGCCTTTAAGGAATTTTCGGAGAACTTTTCTAGACGAGGCATTCATTCAGAATGCCAAGTCATTTTGGCGGATTTTGCAAACACCGACCTTCCCTCTGTCATTCACAGTAGGGGATGGGAGTCACTGTGTGACGTCCTAGTCACCTATCCTCTCGTGCTTATCTAGGAGTTCTACTTCAACATGCACGGGATTGATCGGTCAGTACCTCTTTTCTTCACTCGCGTTCGAGGTATGCGCATTCCTATCACACCGCAGTTGGTTGCGGATGTGCTTTAGGTCCCTAGTATAAAGTTTCCTGACTATCCTAGTTGTGAGGACTATGTCCAAGGATGAGCTCATGTCTGCTTTTTGTGAGCGCCCTACTGCTTGGGGTGAATGTCTTTTTACACTATATCGACCTTTTGCTAAAGGTCCTAGATTCATGAACATGGTGATGACTTTTTTTTTGCATCCATTCTCTTACTATAACTCCATCACAAAGCCTCGTGCTCGATTTTTGTTATTACTTCTTGACCATCTTACCATAGATTTTCCTTCTTATTTCATTTTGTCTATTATAGATGTTCATCTAGATTCGGCGTCCCGTGATAAGCTCATCTTTCCTTCCGCTATCACGAGGATCTTACGCCATTTTTCCATTCCTTTTCCCTCTTCCGACCATTTTACCGTCATATGTGCCATAGATTACGCTACCGTTAAATGTATCGAGGCCTAGCTTTGGTCGTGGCAGTTGGATTCAGCAGCTTCTCCCTCCCGTTCAGCTCCATCTCGTTCGGCTCCATCCACATCGGCTCCTCCTTCTTCTTCGGGCGATATGTCTCTAGGAGACATCATGGCACAGCTGCAGCGCATGGATGCTCGCCTTGATACATTCTCTACAGAGTTGTATCAGGTGAACGTTCATGTTGGTCGTATTGCATGACGATAGGCATCCATGGGTGGTTTTGCTCCTAAGGCTACTCCTTCACTACCTTCTCCCGTGGCTTCTGATTCTAGGATAAGGATAATGATGATGGTAATGACGATGATGCTTCGGATGATGCTGATGGAGATGCTAGCTCTACCGATGAGATGTCTACTTAACACTCTTACCCTTCGTCATTCGTGACAAAAAGGGGGACTAGTTTTGGTATGAGAGTAGTCCATCTTAAGGGGAGAGTTAGTATAGGACTATTTTGTTAGGGGGAGTGTTGATACATTTTGAGGGATGTAGTGAGGATAGTATGTATCTTTTCTTTCTTTCTTTTTAGATACATTACTCTTGTACATAAGGCCTTGTGACCATTTATAGACATACATTGTACTTATCTCTTTCTTTATATTGATATATATTTTTCTTTCACCTACCCCTTCATATGTTATTTCTTTTCTCCCTTTATACACATGTTTCTTATACTTGTATGCAATCTATTATTTTTGTTTTACACAAAGATACCTTGATGAGTTTTGTTTAAAGTGTTTCAGAAATACAGGTTGTCAAAGTCTACTTGCCATAAACTCTCTTCTTGCAAAGTTTTTCAAGAGTTTGTGTTAGGATAGATTTTATTGTATTCAACAAGTGAATATGAGTTGAGTAATTTATGATTTCTCTCATATGATCATTTGTTTGTTGTGGTTTTGTCACGGATTGCCAAAGGGGGAGATTGTTAGGACATATGTGTTTCACATGTTAAGAACATATGTCATGATTTTATGTAATTGGCTTATCCTTTGACAAAATGCATTTTACTTGTTTTTGGGTAGATTTAGGATGTCTTTAAATACTTCAAGAAATCTTGTTTCAAGATCAAGTATTGAAGTCTTCAAGTCTGTTCAAGAAAACAAGTTCAGAGTGCAAAATCATTAAAGCTCGACAGCTGGCTTGACAGCTACATCATAAACTTTACCTCACTCAACAAATTTAAAACCATAAAAAATAGGGAGAGAGGTTGACAGATCGTAGAGCACTTGTTGTTGTCTCTCTCATATAAAATAAATTTTATAACTAGCAAATAAGAGAGAGAGAGAGAGAGAGAGAGAGAGAGAGAGAGAGAGAGGGGGAGAGAGAGAGAGAGAGAGAGAGAGAGAGAGAGAGAGAGAGAGAGAGAGAGAGAGAGAGCTAAACAGTAGTGGTGTGGTGTTTATGGGTATGCCAGAGCTTGAGAAAAACTTCGATGGAAGATTAGAATTTTTTTGAGAAGATAATGGAAGATAGGATTAGGATGAGATTTTCTTTTTTGGTGGGAGATGAGAATTTTTTAAGAAGATAATGGAAGATGGGATCAGGATTAAAAACTGGGGACAGTAACATTAGGGATTAGGCTTTTTGTTTTTTGAGAAAAAAAAAAGGATTGGGAAGTTATGGTGGAATGTTGGAGTCTTTTGGGTGTTTTATTTATTTATTTTAATTTGAACATGGGAGTGTTTGTTGGGATAATGGGATTGGAATTTTTTTTATTTTTTTATTTTTTGGTTAAGGGGAAATACAAACAGAACTAACTCACCCTATTAGTGAGTACAGAGTTAGAAGTCCTATTATACAAAACACCAACAACATCCATATGGACAAAATACAAAACATCAAGACTAGGAGGATTATTAAACACCAGAAACTCCTCAACCATGTTACTGCCCATTCTTGCAAGTGCATCCGCGTACCTATTCCCTTCCCTGAACACATGCACCACTTGGGTCTGGAGGAACCTACTCAACAAGTATCTGTAATCATTAAGAAGAGGGAGATATGGTTTATTAGAACCACCTATAGATGTGATGAGGCTAACCACCACTTTAGCATCCAACTCCACAACCAACCTCTGAACTCCAATGCCTAAGGCTAGCTTCAATGCATCCCTTAAAGCCTAAAATTCCGCAACAAAACTGAAAGTTCAAAAACGTGTACAAAACACCTTTGAACGTTTAGACCCCCAAATAACAACTTAACCAATTCAAGCAATATGTCAAACAACTAATGTGCGGAAACTTAACACATGCTATAATATGAAATTGGTTAAAATCTATCTAAGCCATAACATAATAAAATCACAGCAGATAATATAAAGGCAAAGATAGAGAGGAAGGAAGATGCAAACACAAAGACAACACGCGATGTGTTATCGAAGAGGAAACCGAAGTCCTCGGCGAAAAACCTCTCCGCCGCCCTCCAAGCGGTAATCAATCCACTAGAAAATACAGTTGGGATACAAGGACAGCAATAGACCCTCCAAGCCTAATCTACCCAGTGCACCTAAGCCCTCCAAGCTTCTTGCTCCAATGAGGTTGCGCTGAACCTTTTTCTTTTCTAGCTTCCCGGATTCTGCTACTAGACCGTAGCATCAACCAATGAAGATTGGCTCCTTCCTAACTGCTTCCCAGAAATCCAAACAACTGTCTCACAGAGATGATAATGGTGAGAACCAGGTTTGGTATAATGCCTCTCAAGGATTTGACAATGGAGAGGAAGAGAGTTGAGGAATTTGAAGAGACTCTAAGGTAGAGATTGTGGGTGAAGCAATCTGGTTTTTCTTTAGGGTTTCTCTCTCAAAATTCTCTCTGGAAGCTCTTTTTTAATCGTGGGTAAAAGGGGTATTTATACTGGAGTGAGAGAGGAATGTGAAACGTCAGGTTTTACAAAACAGGGGTGGCTCGCGGCTTGACCAAGTCGCGAGATCCAGTCGCGAGTTAATCGTATGGCCAGTTGTCCTGTTTTGTCCTGTAGTGCTCCAGCTAGCATGACTGTTCATCTTCCAGCATGCTTGGCACGTGTGCTGCTTCTGGCGGCTTGCAGCCGCGAGTCACCCGTGAGTCCCAGCCGCGAGTCTCTATTTTCTTGCACACTCTTGAGCAATCTTCACTCTATCTCACTCACTACCCTTACAACAAACCCACCTAAATACAGGGTTACTAAATGCTAAATTACAAGCAAATTTGGCACGGAATAAAGCCAATTAGATGGTTGAATAAATTCAACCTTACAATCTCCTCCTTTGGCTATTCCGTGACAAAACCCTAAAACAGACTCTAGACTTAACATGTGAGTTGGGAACAATTGAACAAAACTCACTCACACCTAACTCTAGAAACTGTGAAACACTTGAATCATATGAACATAATACTCCTGAAACACAACAATACACTATGATTATTGTAAGCAGAAAATTATAAATGCATATGAAACAGGCAATAAGTGATCAAGCAAAAATGGAGTTAATAAACAAACCATGGCTTGATCAACCAAGTGAACACCACAAGGTAGTGAACACAGTGCTCATTCACACTTGGAATGAACACAAGGACATACAAGTTAACAAGCACAAGGCAAGACACTTGTATGCTCAACACTCAACCAATGCATAACACACAAGGCATATGCATCTAGGAACAATCCTACAAGGGCAAAAGAGTGACAGTACATAAACCAAAATGCAGAACATTTAGATTAAAGTACTGATTTCAACATAGCATAAAGGCTGCATTAAGCAAGGTACATACCATAAAGCTTACAAACTATGCATAAAACATTAACCCTAAAAACTTACAAAAGCACATGGGTACAAACACAAAAGCATTCTGAATAACATCATCAAAACACAATATATCAACTTAAAGAAAGAAAATTGAAACTGAAGAAGAATGTAAAGACACTCCCCCTTAGGTAATATTCTCCCCCTCCGATCATGCCTATCACTCCCCCTTTTTGTCATGGAATAGGCTAGTCATCCTCTTCCAGCTTTCTCTGAATTTGATCCAATTGAGTTTGAAGAGAAGTAAACTTCATATCCCATCGAGTACTTTGATGGTGTAGAGAAGCTGTGAGTCCAGACATCTTTGTGTTCAACTCGTGGACAGAGGATACAATGCGACCAAGTTTCTCATCTAGGGAGAGAGTGCTAAACTGAGAGTCACTGTGAGATGCAGAAGATTTTGGTTTGGCTCTCTTCCGACTATGTCCAACGCTTGCATTGAATGTACGCATGTTGATTGGACTTGGTTTGGAGAGAGGAGATTCATCAGCCGTTGGATAAATTCCCTTGAGCTTCAAGATCCGTGAAATGAGACTGCAGAAAGGAACGCATATCTGAGACTCATTTCGAAGAACCGTTTTGCGCAAAACATGAAAGATATGAGCACAGATGTCTATTTCCACATCAGAGATTAGATCATGAAGAAACAAAGCACGTCCGAGGTTCATATACCCAGTGCTTGATAAAGGGTACAAATTGTGAAACATCACAATTGTAAGCACTCTCAGTTTTGGAGAAAGGGAGGAAACACTGATGGATTTGCCATTGGGTGAGAACTCCAAGTCTTGACCAAGACTTTCTTTGAGAAGCTCCTCATCAGGACAGAGATCATCATAGACTGGTGAATGTCGGAAAATGGGTCTGTTGATGTGAAGAATTTCTGCCAGATATGTAGGAGAGACAGAAAAGCTCTTATTCTGAACCCAGCACTTAAGTTCATCTCCTTCCACAATTGCGTTAGCATAAAATTCTTTTACTAACTCTTCATACACGTCATCCAGATCAAATAGAAGGTAATTCCAATCCTTGTGAGCAAACCATTTCGGAATGTCAGTGTCATGAAGTGAGGACTGATCCAAAGCTCTTTCTAGTAATGGTGTGGCATGTAGAAAGAAATTCTCATAAGACTGATAGGCTGCATAAGATCTGAACTTGTTGGGATCGAATCTCCTTGATGAAGAGCGAGTCCCTTTTGGCTGAGGTGGATAATCATCAACATCAATTACTGGTTCCTTCCCTTTGGAACTACCTCCTTTCACAGCAGCTTTCTTGAAAGGCGACATGACTAGTCTGCATTATGAACAAAGGAAATGACAGAACACAATCCAACAGACTAAATTAGCAGTGGGTTAGTGGAATTTTAGGGACAATGAAGAAACCCTAATAGCTGGATGAGAATGGTCAGAAAATAGCAATGAGGGACACTAATGGCCCAAATTTGAACTACACAGTATAGGGAGACCAAAAAGAACCACATAATCAGCTGAAAAAGGACCAATTTCAACAACACATCAACATGATACCACACAGGATCAAAGTGAAACACGATATCAACAGCAGATCAGACAAAAATAGCTAACCCTAGCTAAGCACATGATGAAGAACACAACCACCAACATAAACTAGCTCAAAAACAGAAACACAAGCATCCAAGCGAAGCAAGGACAAAGAATAATAGTTGAGCTAAAAACCCATCACAAAATCACAATCAAATGTGAATAAACCAGAGGGAAAAACATAACAACAAGTAAAATAGAGTGCAGGACAGAAAACCATACCTGTTAGTCGACGATTTTGAGCTGAAAAGAGACAAGTATTGGAGATCGAAAATGGAGGCACGGTGACAATGTGTAAGAGCAGATGAGAAAGACAATGAACAGTCACAAAAAGATCGAGGGAAAAATAAAAAGTTCAAAAACTGCTCCTGTATATCCAAAACATGCGATTTTCGCGACTGAAACGAGTCGCCAAAAAGTCACCAGATCAAGCCGCCAAAACACTGAAGAACAAAAAATTGAAAAAATTTTCTAAGTGTTTTTCGCGACTGGAAGGTCTACCCGCGAGTGAGTCGCGAGCTGAGCCGCGAAAATCTCTGAGTGAACCTCGCGACTGGACCTTCCACTCGAGAACAAGTCGCCAAAAATGACCAGCGAAGAAGCGACTGAGTCTCGCGACTTGACATACCCGCGACTGAGCCGCCAAAACAGGGCAAAACTGTATTTTTGAAATTTTCAGATTTTTCAAGCAAAATACTTTCCAAAAACACCTAAAACACTCAAAAATCTTTTTGTGCTTGAATTAACAAAGATTGAGCATGTGAAAACACATTTCATCAAGTACAATCACACAAATGAATATGGCATTTATTGAACATAAACTTGTGTGTTGTGTGTGGATATCAACAATGAGATAGTCCTTTGTCTAATGTGAAGCTTCAATGATCAATTCAACCAAGGCATACACAATTAGCACTAGATCATGTGACCCATCTCAATTATAGAAATATGTATAAATGACCTCCCACACAACTTGATAATCATAACTTGGAGCTAATCATTTGACTCCACTTTCAATCATAACATTTTATCTTTTTTTTTTTGATCTTTTGAGGCAATCATCTCTCATTGTGAGAGTGATATATGACATTTCACTTTAAAGAACAGGCCTTTTGGCCTTTTTGAATAAACTTTCACTTTAATATAAGGTCGCTTACCCTTTTTCTAGTCAAATACTAGAATGTGCGACAGGCTTTTGCAGCTCAATATCTCTTTTCATTTGGAGATTTACATTTGGCGAGCTCTTTTTAGCAAAACAAAAATAAAAAGTGGGAAGATATATAGACACAAGTCTATGCATGTCTCAAGATCAACATAACCATTCACTAATCATTCATGACAAGTTTGAAGATCTATTTACAACAATCACATAGATTTCAAGATTTTTCCCATAATGATATAAGTGCATGAAAGCAAGCAATGCTCGAAAATGCACAATGCCATTAGCATAAAGGTACAAGGCAAAACAAGTTTTGAGACAAAACTCAACAAAGTCAATCAAGCTTTTTGATTTTCTAATTTTTATGTGATTTTTGGATTTTTGACACAAGAAACAAAAATGATTGAACAAACATAAACAGAAGCAACAGTATTCACAAATGTACAAACAAACAAGAAACATGTTGTACATAAAGCTAATCAAAGAGGTGTATGCCCCAACACAGACAGACTTATCATATTATAAATATGTGAAGCACACAACACACAAGAGAGTCAATGAATTGTACCAACACCAATGGTCTTACGGAGTGATTCAAACCGTGGACCATCGAGAGGCTTGGTGAAGATATCCGCCTTTTGATTGTCGGTGTGTATGAACTCAAGACACACAACTCTTTCCTCTACCGAATCCCGAATGAAATGGTAACGTATCTCTATGTGTTTGGATTTTGAATGCTGGACAGGATTCTTGGAAAGATTGATGGCACTGGTGTTGTCACAGAAGACACACATCGTTTCTTGAGGAATTCCATAGTCATGAAGTAATTTCTTCATCCAAAGAAGCTGAGTGTAGCAACTTCCAGCAGCGATGTATTCTGATTCTGCAGTAGATAGAGACACTGAATTCTGCTTCTTGCTCATCCACGAAACAAGGTTGTTACCAAGATAAAAACAGCCGCCTGAAGTGCTTTTCCGATCGTCTACACTGCCAGCCCAGTCAGCATCTGAATACCCAGCAAGACAAGCATTTGAGTCTTTTGAATACCACAGACCATAGTTTGCAGTACCATTCACATATCGAATGATTCGCTTAGCAGCAGTCAGATGAGATTCCTTCGGATTAGCTTGGTACCTGGCACAAACGCCCACACTGAAAGCAATGTCCGGTCTACTGGCTGTAAGGTAGAGCAAACTTCCTATGATGCTCCTATACAATGTAGGACTTACTTCAACTCCCGACGAATCCACATTCAGTTTAGTGGAAGAGCTCATGGGAGTGGAGGCATGTTTTTTGGAGTCTAGTCCAAACTTCTTGACAATGTTTCTGGCATACTTCTCTTGAGATACAAATATACCCTCCTTCTGTTGTTTGACTTGAAGACCCAAGAAGAATGTGAGCTCCCCCACCATGCTCATCTCAAACTCCTTCTTCATCTCCTCAGAAAATTCAGTAGCACGATCTTCGATAGTTGCCCCAAACACTATGTCATCAACATAAACTTGTGCCACAAGGAGATAATCTTCATCATTTTTGACAAACAGAGTTCGATCGGCGAACCCTCTCTTGAAACCTCTATCTAGAAGATAATGTGTAAGACGATCGTACCAGGCTCTAGGCGCTTGTTTTAAACCATAAAGTGCTTTCTTCAATCTTAATACATGATCTGGAAAATGAGGATCCTCAAATCCTTTTGGTTGCTCAACAAAAACTTCTTCATTTAGATATCCATTCAGAAAAGCGCACTTAACATCCATTTGATAAAGTTTGAAATTCAAAGTGCACGCAATGGACATGAGGATTCGAATGGATTCGAGTCTTGCCACCGGAGCAAATGATTCATCAAAATCCACTCCTTCTACTTGTGTGTATCCTTGAGCCACTAACCGAGACTTGTTTCGAATTATCTCTCCATCTTCATCAGTTTTGTTTTTAAAAATCCACTTTATGCCTATAACATGAACGTTCTCAGACCGTGGAGCAAGTTCCCACACATCATTCCTCACAAACTGATTCAGCTCTTCATGCATTGACTCAACCCAATTCTCATCTTGAAGAGCCTCTTCAACCCTTTTTGGTTCAAACTGTGCAAGATAACAGTGATATGTTACATGATTGGTTAGCAGAATATTTCCTTTCCTGAGTCGAAGGCCGTCATCAAGTGATCCTATGATATTACTTTCCGGATGATTCTTGATAACTCTTGAAGATGGCCTTTTTGAAGTGGAAACTTCATCACTACGAGAGATAGGAGGATGAACCTCTGGAGGAGTAAGAGGACTTGAAGTTCTAGACATCGATCTCGTTTCCATTCTTGGGTTGATGGGAGTCGATTCTACTTCTGGTATAGGTTCTTCACCTTCTATATCCAAAGCTTCTACCTCAACATCAGGCTCTTCGGTGCTCGGCCCTTCTACATCATCAATCATTTCCACCTTAGGTAAGGCATCATCAATCTTGACATTTATGGATTCCATCACAGCCTTTGTTCTCTTGTTAAACACTCTATACGCTCGACTTGTAGTAGAGTAGCCAAGAAAAATACCCTCATCACTTCTTGCATCAAACTTCCCAAGATTCTCTCGATCATTTAAGATATAGTATTTACTTCCAAATACCCGGAAATACTTCACTTTAGGCTTCTTCCCATTCCATATCTCATATGCAGTCTTCTTTGTACCAACTCGAAAGAAAATCCTATTGCCAATGTGACACGAGGTGTTGACAGCTTCTCCCCAAAATTTTTGAGGTACTTGCTTGTTAAGCAACATGACTCTTGCCATCTCCTGAATCACACGATTTTTTCTCTCTACCACTCCATTTTGTTGTGGAGTTTTGGGAGCTGAAAACTCTCTTTTAATTCCATTCTTCTCACAGAAGGACTCGAATCTTGCATTCTCAAATTCCCTCCCATGATCACTTCTAACTTTGGCTATAGGAATCCCCTTTTCATTTTGTAGTTTCTTGCACAGAATCTCCAACCTCTCACAAGCTTCTGATTTTTCTCTAAGGAATTCAACCCAAGTGTATCTTGAGTAGTCGTCCACAATGACCATAATGTATCTCTTTCCCCCTAGGCTTTCAGTTCTGGTGGGCCCCATTAGATCAACATGAAGTAACTCCAAGCACCGAGAGGTGGCTATCACATTTACCTTGTGATGACTTGCCTTAGTTTGCTTCCCCATTTGACATGCACCACACACGGTCTTCTTCACTTTTCCAAACTTAGGAAGTCCCTCGACTGCTTCAAGTTTGGAGACTTTTGCTACTTGTTTGAAGTTGGCATGCCCAAATCTGTGATGCCACAGCTCCAACATATCCACCCGAGCACTTCTACACGATATTGGTGCCGTGGGAACTATTCCATAGCAGTTATCTGTAGTCCGATTTCCTTCCAAAACCTGAATCCCCTCTTCATTGATGATCAAACATCCTTTCTTAGAGAATTGTACCAGGAAATCATCATCACAAATTTGAGTGATGCTCAGCAAATTCGCCTTCAGCCCTTTTATGAACAGCACATCTTTTAACAGAGGCAAACTAGGTATCTCAATGGTTCCTTTGCCTAGGACTTGAGCATGACTTCCATCACCAAAGGTCACATAGTCACCAACCTTTTCTTTGAGTGTCTTAAACAGTGACTTATCCCCTGTCATATGGCGAGAACACCCACTGTCAAGATACCACAAACATGCATTAAACACCTTCAATGAGGTATGCACAAATAGGTTCACATGTGACAGACATTCTTGACCTTCAAACACAAACTCATCATCAGTTTGACACCTTTCAGACATATGCATAGAGTCATTTTCACAAACACTTAAGCTACAATTCAGCATGGTATAATCCAAAACAACAACCACAACTCAGGGGTCTGGGATCACACTTAGGTAATAAAACCACAGCAAGTGTACCCGCTCTGATACCAATTGAAAGTTCAAAAATGTGTACAAAACACCTTTGAACGTTTAGACCCCCAAATAACAACTTAACCAATTCAAGCAATATGTCAAACAACTAATGTGCGGAAACTTAACACATGCTATAATATGAAATTGGTTAAAATCTATCTAAGCCATAACATAATAAAACCACAGCAGATAATATAAAGGCAAAGATAGAGAGGAAGGAAGATGCAAACACAAAGACAATACGCGATGTGTTATCGAAGAGGAAACCGAAGTCCTCGGCGAAAAACCTCTCCGCCGCCCTCCAAGCGGTAATCAATCCACTAGAAAATACAGTTGGGATACAAGGACAGCAATAGACCCTCCAAGCCTAATCTACCCAGTGCACCTAAGCCCTCCAAGCTTCTTGCTCCAACGAGGTTGCGCCGAACCTTTTTCTTTTCTAGCTTCCCGGATTCCGCTACTAGACCGTAGCATCAACCAATGAAGATTGGCTCCTTCCTAACTGCTTCCCAGAAATCCAAACAACTGTCTCACAGAGATGATAATGGTGAGAACCAGGTTTGGTATAATGCCTCTCAAGGATTTGACAATGGAGAGGAAGAGAGTTGAGGAATTTGAAGAGACTCTAAGGTAGAGATTGTGGGTGAAGCAATCTGGTTTTTCTTTAGGGTTTCTCTCTCAAAATTCTCTCTGGAAGCTCTCTTTCAATCGTGGGTAAAAGGGGTATTTATACTGGAGTGGGAGAGGAATGTGAAACGTCAGGTTTTACAAAACAGGGGTGGCTCGCGGCTTGACCAAGTCGCGAGATCCAGTCGCGAGTTAACCGTATGACCAGTTGTCCTGTTTTGTCCTATAGTGCTCCAGCTAGCATGACTATTCATCTTCCAGCATGCTTGGCATGTGTGCTGCTTCTGGCGGCTTGCAGCCGCGAGTCACCCGCGAGTCCCAGCCGCGAGTCTCTGTTTTCTTGCACACTCTTGAGCAATCTTCACTCTATCTCACTCACTACCCTTACAACAAACCCACCTAAATACAGGGTTACTAAATGATGAATTACAAGTAAATTTGGCACGGAATAAAGCCAATTAGATGGTTGAATAAATTCAACCTTACAATAGAGCCATGCCCAATGAATCTCAAAAACCTTTGATCCATCTCCCATTATAGTCTCTAATTAGACCACCACCCCCTACCTTACTTGGATTCCCACTTGAAGCTCCATCTGTATTCAATTTAAACCACTCTTCAATTGGCTTATTCCATTTCACAGGTATGGAAGTTAACTGTTTCTTCCTCCCAGACTTTGTTATGCAATAAAAATACTCCCTTGCCTCATGGAGACAGGATCTATGAAGGTTCAAATTAAGAGGGACATTTTCAAACATAACTTTGTTGCGGTGTTTCCAAATGCTCCAAACAGCAAGTGGAAAGATAGTTCCATGGAATAGACCTGTGATGGATTACTTTAGCATAGAGGAAACACGAGGGGCATGAATTTCAGCCCAGAATTGTCGCGCAAAAATGCACTCTCTAAGAAAATGCTCTATTGACTCATCTTGCTCTATACATATAAGGCATAGCTTGCTACAATTGATACCTCTGGCAGCCAAAACCTCCCTGACTGGGATACTGTTATGCAAACATAACCATAAAAAGCTAACAATTTTTGGAAAATTGTCCATCTTCCAAATCCAATTGCCCTTAAAGGTATTACCATCCCCAACACCACCAATAATTTGAAGAAAAGCCGAGTTAACAGTAAACACCCCATCCTTCGTATGTTTCCACATAATTACATCCTTCTCATCACTGAATTCATGGCATGGAACAACTCTAATTTTATCCTTGATTATAGGTGGCAAAGCAAAGGATAAATACTCCCAATTCCACTCATGATTATCTCGGATATTAGCTATAGCTAAATTCATGTCATTCCTTGTTAATGGCCCCTCAATGAGCTCCTTAAGGATTGCCCTTTAATCCAATTATCAATCCACACGCTTTTCCTTGAGCCATTTCCAACCCCCCAACAAATACCCTTGACAAAGGTGGGGAAACCAAGCTTAATGGTAGACCAATTAGGAGAAGAAGGGAGAACATTCGGATTAGCAACCCTCCTTCTGGAATTAGAGCAATACTTATTCGAGAAAATCCTTGCCCAAACAGCCTCTTTTTCTCGATATATTCTCCAGTTCAATTTTTCCAAGAGCGCAATATTTTTTGCTCTAGCAAATTGGATCCCCAGATCCCCTTCATCTTTAGGCCTAATAATTTTTTCCCATCCAGCTAGATGCATTCTCCGCTTCTCATTCGACAATCCCCAAAGGAAGTCTCTGCTGATTTTATCTAACTTATCACACAAGTGAGTTGGGAGAGCAGCCCCTTGCATGACATAATTAGGAATTGCTAACATCACAGCCTTCACCAACACTGCCCTACCAGCAAAGGATAAAAATTTAGCCTTCCACCCAGCTAACTTACTCATCACCCAATTAACCACAAAGTTAAGCTGCCTTTTAGAAGCCCCTTTATGTTTAAGGGGAAACCCAAAATATTTCCCAAAGTTGCTAGTTTCAAGCATACCCAAGCTCTCACACACTCTTTCTTTTAGCTCAGGAACAACATTAGAGGAAAAATAAATTCTTGACTTATCCGAACTAACCTTCTGCCTAGATTCTAAGCAAAAAGTACGCAAAACATCCAGGATGGCTTCACAAATTTCCCTATTAACTTTAGCAAACAATATAAGATTGTCCGCAAAAAAGAGGTGGGAAATCTTTATATTCACATGAGAGGCCTTAAGGGGAATCCAAGCTCCTTTAGAGCACTTCTCTTCAAAAAGACTACCCAAGTATTCCATGCATAAAATAAACAAGTATGGTGACAGGGGATCACCTTGTCTTATGCCTCTAGGAGAGAAAGCATCAAGGGAATTCCCATTGACCAACACAAAGATTGTTGATGAAGAAACATAGCTCATGATCACCTTAATTATGCTGGAAGGAAAATGGAAATCTTGGAGGACTTTGTGGATGAAACTCCACTTTAATATGTCATAGGCCTTTTCTAGATCCACCTTGATAGCCATATACCCCTCTCTGCCTTTCAAATTATCCATGGTATAAATAAGCTCTTGAGCAATAATCACATTATCCACCCCTTTCCCCCCTGGCATGAAAGCAGTTTGGATTGGGGAAATAAGATTGTTGAGCAATTGTCTAATCCTAGCCACTAAAATCTTGGAGATGATTTTGTACACTGAATTACATAGGTTGATAGGTCTATAATTGGCTAGAGATTCAGGATATTGGCATTTAGGAATCAAAGTGATCAATTATTCAAATACTCCGGAATGACACCAAGGCCAAATGCTTTCTTAACTTCATCACAAATAGAATCTTTGACATCATGCCAAAAGTGTTGAAAAAAACCAACATGTAATCCATCAGGCCCAAGTGCCTTGAAGGCTTTGAGAGCCCACAAGGCTTCCTGATTTCCTCATCATCCACCACTCTTTCCAAATAGCACCTATCTTCCTCAGAAAGCACACAGCATGAAAATTTAGTAACAGGAGATTTAAGATAAACCACACTCATTTCAGAGGAATACAGTTTCATGAAACCAGATCGGATCATCTCCTTAATTCCTTCCTCATCTTGAATACATTCCCCGACCCCATTAACAAGACTTCTAATTTATTTCTCTGTCTATGCACCACAGTAGTGATGTGAAAGAAAGAAGTGTTATGATCTCCAAAAATAGCCCAACATTCCTCCTCTTGCAACATAATTAGAGCATGCTCTTCAATCAACTATTTTTCCAATCTGAGATGGGATTCGCTAGGATTATTGGCAATAGCTTTTTTAACTCCCCCCAATCTGGCCAGAACTCTCCTTTTCCTTGCAAATAAATTGCCAAAAACTTCATTATTCCACTTCTGGGCAAATCAAGTATGGCAGAGGAAAGGGTTCTTCCCTCAGACCAAGCATCCTCCACCACCTTAGGAAATTGTGGATGAAGTAACCACATGGTATGGAACCGGAATGGTTTATTAGAGCAGTTGGGCCTCTTTTCCCATAAGCTTAATTAAAACAGGACAATGATCAGAAAAGGACCTAGGGAGATGGGTTACCAATGCTTCAGGATATAAAAGCCTCCAACTCGGGCTAGCAAAACATCTATCCAATCTTTCAAGAATAAGGCTAGTGACTGTTCTTTTATTAGTACAAGTAAACTTTGGTCTAGCAAAGCCCAAATCCAAAAAACTACAGTTATCTAAACAAGCCTTAAATTCCAAAGCCCTATTTAAATTTATCTGATTCCCTCCAAATTTATCCTCACTATTCAAAACCTCATTAAAATCAGCAAGCATCAGCCAGGGATGGTTATGGAGTTTAGCAATTTCCAACAAATTTACCTAGACAATTCTTCTCTTAGTCAACCATGGACTAGCAGAAATAGCTGAAATGAACCAGGAAAGGCTAGAAGAGTGTACCTTAATAGTGGCATGAATTTCTTGTTCTGTAGAAGCAAGCAATTCAATTTCGGCTTCATCCTTCTTCCGAAGCACCCATAGGCCCCCTGCGTAACCAATTGTCTCAGTTGTGATAAAACCATCAAATGGTAGGTTAGCAATGATCCTCTCTGCCCTATCTCCACCCACTCTAGTCTCCGTAATCACCATGATCGCCAAATTATGATTCACAGCCATCTCAAAAATCCTTCTCTTAAAATCAAGCTTTAACGCACCCCTATAATTCCACATTAAGACATTCATTTGAGCAAACTGACCCAAAGGATATTCAATTGGATTAGGATTCATCAATGCTACATCCACCATGCTCCAACCTAGCCTCCTCACAAGATCCTTGGACGTTGTCTAGTCTAGTTTCCATACCATCATATACTTGAGGATCCCCATTGTGTCCTCTTTACAACAAAGCAACATATCGCATCTCTTGATCGGAACCAGGATTCCCTATGTGTGCTGAAGCCGACCCTCTGAAATCCATAATCCTCCTCTCTTAAACGATCCACCCTAATTCGTCGAAGTGAGGCATGGCTGACGGCCTCCTTTGCCTACTTAAAGTCTCTGCTTTCTCCTAAGACAACAGGGCAGTGTCTGTGATAAACCTCCACCATGGGTTAGGCATTTGAACCCAAGCCGGATGGTCCAAGGCAAGGTTCCTTGTTCTGTTTCCAATAGGAGTAATAGGGAATAGATTCTTCCAAGCATTGCTTAAGCCCAGTTCAAACCAACCCGGAGTGTCTGTCGGCGTTGCCCTTATCTGGGCAATCATCTTGTCTGAAATCACCACTACACTGTTTCTGTACCAAATTTCCCATCTTGACCGAGGGAGAGGCATCAATCTGAGGAAGCTTGTTTCCATTGGGTTCAGAGAGAAGCTTATCTAAAAGTGACAAGGTTAGATTGTTCAACGCCTTACTCCCAATTGAAGCTGCCTGGCGTTTCAAGGTTTTGGAACTTTTAATCCTAAGGCTTTTAGCTGTTTGAAATTTGGAGCTTTGGGTTTGCTTCTGGATGGACCCTTCTTCAATACTTGCTTGCAAATCAGCCTGCGAATCCTCTCTACTAGTTTTGTTGGTTAGCAAATCAAACTCCACAGTATCCATACTCTCATCTTGTACCTGATGCGTTGCTTCCTCACGTGCCGAACCAGGCAGCATTGTTCCTTGGGTCTTAAAAGAAGATTTAGACATCACATCTTCATCCGCCAATTGATATTTGATTTTACCCCTATGCCCTTCAGTTCCAGAATTATCCTTAGCTGAGGTGGGTCTTCGTCCATTTCAAACCAAACTATGTTTCCTTGTGACTAACATCAAAGGCCCATAATTGGGATTTGGTTGAGAACCCTAGCCCACATCCTAGACTTTAGAGGCATCCCTAGGTTGACCAACATTCTGCTCTTTAGAAGCTTCTCCAACCTCTCCACCCTTTTCACATGGTTTGATATTGTTGCAACAATTGCCTTGGGTATGACCCAGGTGACCACAACTGAAACATAAGGCAAAGATGCCTTCATATAGCACCACTTGCCTACACTTGCCAATTCTAACTACATTAATAAGGGGTTTCTCTAAGTCAACTTGAACACAAAACCTTGCGTAATTCCCCTTAGTCCTTGAAGCAGAGTATGAGTCTATATGCAACATAGGGCCAATAACACTGCCAATTTCTTTGAGCACTGACCTGTTATAGAACTTTATAAGGAGCTCTGGAAATCTGACCCAAACTGCCATAGAGGACAATTTAGCTTCTGAGGCTTTAAATTAAGGCTCCTAAAGTCTGATGGCTAGAAAATGGTCACCAACAAACCAAGGACCCCTTTTAAAACCTTGTTATAATCATCAACACAATTAAATCTAATTAAGAACAAATCCCTTCCCAGATGGACACAATCCAATTTAGCTACAGGTTTCCATAAAGCATTGATTTTAAAAGTGAGGTAGTTGTAGCCAACAGTTCTACCAAGCAATTTTACTATCAATGCCTTGGACCAAGGTTCCCTAATGGGCAACAGAGACTCTTTGGACAACTTTTCATCAACCATACCCTCAGTAAGAGGTTCTAGCTCATAATTTGAATCCTCAACATCATCTCTAACTAAGTCAAATTAGAATGCTTGCTCATAAGCACCAAGAATATCTCTCAAAAGAGTATCCTTATAACTAATAGGTACACGAGGCTGAAAGGACTACCTGGCACCTGTGCTTTCCTTAAATTTCTTGACACTTCATCCAAGCACATCTTCTTCTTCAATCAAGTGAGGAGGTCTCAAGGAAAACTCCAAGTTCATACTCTCATAGTCCATTGTTTATTCTCCTTTGCAGAAACATTGTTCACGACACTATCTCTAGCTCCACAACTATCATCCCCCTTTTTATCACTTCTAAGAATTTTTTTTTTTTCAATGTTAACGTGGGAGTGTTTTTTGGTTTTGGGGATTATTTTTTTTTTTTTTTTTAATTTGAACCTGGAAGTGTTTTTTTTTTTTTTTTTTTTTTTTTTGGCTTTGGGGATTAGAAAATTTTTTGTGCCAAATTTTTTAGGTTTTGGAATTTTGGCATAAAAAAAAAAAAAAAAGTTCCTTATTGTAGCATTTTAATAAAAGCCTTTTAAAAAATGCTTCAAAATCCAAATAAATTAGCAATAGTCAGTCTAATAAATGCTACAATATATCTCTTTCAGTGGTGTTTTAAGAAAATGTTACAATGTCACTATCTATTGATGCATTTTTCTTAAATGCAGCAAACCAAACAATGCAAAAGTCCACATTTTTTATAGTGAGTATGATTATGCATAGCCAAATATGGCTATGCACTATAGTTCAAAGGTTAAAAAAAATTACATTCACACTAGTTAGAATATTTTAATATTTTCTCTTTTTTTTTTCCTCCTCTCTTATTTCTGCCTGTTGCTCCTCTCTCCTCACTCTTCATTTCATCCCGTTGCAAGCTCCTCTTACTCCACTCGTTGTCGACCTAAGCCCTACCTAGCACCAACTAAAGCCCAAGCCCAACGTCGACCCTCACTCTCTTCATTCTCTACCTCTCTCTCTCTCTCTGCTATCTCATTTATCCTCTACTCTGTCTCTCAACCTTTCTCCACCTCAAGCATAAGGACCATCTCTCTTCAACCTTGTTGTAGTTGCCGACCACCACCAATACCAAGACCTACGATCGCATAGCAAGCCACCCATTGCTCATCATCATCGTCTCTTCCTCCCTATGACTAACAAAACGGCGTTCTCGCTGATGCTGGGTTTTGGTTTGTTGTCGTGACTGATAAAACGGCGTTGTCACTGTGACCGATAAATCATTGTCTCTTCCTTGCCGTTAATGGGTTTTGATTTTGAATTTTTCTAGTTGATGGTTTCTCTTGATGGGTTTAATTTTGTTTAATTTTGGCTGGGTTAGTGGTGGTGGATCAGTTTCTAGTGGTTATAGTGGGTGATGGCACTGGTAAGTGGTTGTGGGTTGAAGGGAGGGAGAAGATTGGGAAATATAGATGAAGAGAGAGAGAGAAAATAATAAATAAATGAATAGTGTTTTACTTTGATGTGAAGTAAGTTGTAAAATGGTAAGTTAAAATGGATAAAGTGACTTTTTGTGGTGTCAAATAGCTAAAACTTTGCCTCCACCAATGTGTATGCTTTTAATGATGAAATGTAGCTGGAGATCTTTCTATTGAGATCTGGGGCGGCTTTACCTTGAATTCAAGGTGTTCACTTGGAAAAAAGTGAAAGAAAAAATATACTTGCAAAAAAAATATATTTTATAAATAATTATTTTTAAACTAACCTATTTTGTTTAATCTAAAAAGAAATGTTGACAATTCAGATTTGAAAATCTCAATAATTTAGATGCAACAAAAATAATATTAACCACCCAAATATAAATCTTAAACCCTTATACAAAATAAAAAATAAAAGTCCAAATAATAGCAAAAATATATTAAACAATAACAAAATTAGGCCAAACAACAAAAAAATATTCAACAAAAATCTCATTCAAAAAAAAAAAAAAAAACCCTTAATCATTCAGATTCATAGCAGCATATTCAAATCATTACATAAAAATGATCCCTAATTTCATTTCATTTCATAAATAAATGAAGTTTTTAAGAGTTAGTACTACTCTAAAATTCTAGATAGGATATAAAGAATTATACTCTTTACTGTACAAATGCATGCAGTCCTTTGCCAAAAGAAAGAAAAAAAAAATGCACAAGTTTCGACCCTAAAACCATCGATCCATTGACTATCATAAATGCACAATTTTCTTTTAATTTGTGTCACCTCATAATTATTTAGAAACAAATAATTTGTTTTTGAGATAAAAACAAATAATTGACAATCATTATTTTAATTTTTTTTTTTAAAGAGAGTTTCAACTTATGGCTTCCGTTCCTTCGATAGTTCTTTATCATTAGACCAAGATATCAATCAGTTTTTGATTGATCTCTTATTCAACCATTAAAGACTTTACCAATTGAGATAAATTAATTATGCAGAGACAAAATGTAATGTATTAATTTATTTATAAATAACGTGATTGGTGGCCTTGTAATTGGGGCTTTGGACCAACAAGACTCTATTATGCAAAGTCTATTTAGTTAAAGTAAGCCCTCCCCCACTAATGATGTGTTGGTGTTCCTTATATTTCATTAAAATAAATTCTTAGCACAGAAGCGCTATGGTTAAACCCAAATAAGAAAATCACATCAGTCGACCCCTCCTAACCTTTTTCTTTTTTTTTTATTTACCCAAAAAAATTCGTTACAAATAACTAGAACTTATAGAAGTCAATGTTACTCTAAAATTCATAGTATATATAAAGAATAATATTGTTAGAAATTTATGTTTGTTCTATTTAGACCCCTTAAACCAAATTGTTTAACCTAATATATTAGCCAAGTGATTACTTAGGTTAATTATTCAAATCTAGGTTAAAAAATAATAAATCATGTCATGTAAAGCAGCAGAAAAGTAAATAGTACCACGATATGATAACCCAAGAAAATTGATGAAATGAACCATTTCAAGGTAAGAACTTGGGGAGGATTTGACCCAGCAATCATCAAGGTAAAGCAAATTCACTATAAGAGAATCAAATTTTTTACAATCAGATTTAACTCTAAATCTATTGCTACGTCAAGTAGTAACTTACTGACATGACCACGTGCAAGCTCCGAATCCATGGACTCTTTCACTTCTTGGATTTACTACAAAACAAGCACCCATGCTTGTGACTTTTAGATCCCACTAAAAGGTTTCAGATCACCTTCACTTGTTGATATTTGTATGCAACAACTTCTAAAATACTGGATCTTGAGTTTCTTCAAGGAATATTGCCAGTAGAAGACTTTAGAGACCTTTGGGTACAAAAACCCTAGATCCATAATTGGAGGCACAAGTTACACTCTTTTCTCTCTAAAAAACCCTTCTAGGGTTAGCTTATAATTTCCATTAAATACTGGAAAAAATGGATTACAATTTGGGTTTCAAACGAACAAGTTATGGGCTTTTTACGTTTGCTGATTGTTTGCTAATATGTGACTTCTGATCGATCGAGAGAAATCGAATAGCAATCGTGAGAACCAGATTGCAAATCACTTTTCTTCATCCTGAACTTGAGTTTTTTGTCTTGCACTTGAAAGTACACCATTCTTCCATACACTAATCAATTTTTAAATCAAGTTGAGTATCCAATTTAGCAATGTGTATATGTGATGTGTGTGAAAATAATGAGAGATATGACTACAAAAATGCAAGATGGATAAAGAAAACAATGCAATGCATGTACTAATCTATATGTGCAATGCATGAAAAGACAAGTTGGTCAAAAATTAAAAATTGATAAGTGCCTACCTTTCTTCTGTACGTTGCAAATAAGTGCCTACCTTTTTTCCGTATGTTGCAGAAATCGTTTGAATGGACAGCTGAGTGTCAGCAAGCATTCGAAGACCTGAAAGCATACCTCTCTTCCCCTCCATTGCTGAGTCCCACCAAACCCAGGGAGGAATTATTCCTTTATCTGGCCATCTCCTTGGAGCTATCAATGCAACCTTAGTCAGGAAAGAAGACAGGGTACAGAATCCTGTGTACTACACTAGCATGGCACTCTAAGGTGCAGAAGAAAGGTACCCACCGATGGAGAAGCTCGCCCTCGCATTAGTTACTGCTGCTCGTAAACTCAAGCCATACTTCTAGGTACATACTGTGATCATCCTAACAGACAGGCCTTTTCGAAGAGCAATAAGCAACCCTAAAGCCGCTGGATGGATGGCATTATGGGCAATTGAGTTGAGTAAATTCGATATACAATGAGCGAATTCACTCTCGTGGAAGACTAGGGGGCAGAAGAAAACCCCCAATGGAGCATTCACACGAACAAATCTTCCAACAGGCAAATAGGCGAAGCCGATGTGGTACTCTACACCCTGAAAAGGGATAAGTTCGAATGCATGATCTGTCTTGACTTCCCTATGACTAATGACGAGGTAGAGTACGAAGCTTTGATAGCAGGGCTGGATCTCACCAAGGGGGTAGGAGTTGAACGTATGGTCGTGTACTGTGATTCCCATGTAGTAATCAACCAGGTTCACGGTGACTATGAGTGCAAGAACGAACAGATGAAGAAGTACCTTAAGCAAGTAAGGGATCGAGTTAACGACCTCCAAGTGAAGATTGTTCAAATACCGAGGGAGGAGAACGAGCATGCCGACTGTCTTGCTAAAGCTACCTCAGCAGAGCACATGCTCATCCCTAGTCAGGTACTATCCTTCGTTCAAATATCACCATTAATAGACGGCATCAGTGTGTAGGAAATAGGTCCTGAGAACTACTGGACAACACTAATAATCTCTTACTTAAAGGATGGCGTGTTGCCTGACGGTAAGGAAGCTGTAAGGAAGTTAAAGGTTCAAATAGCACGTTTCACTTTAATTAAAGACATTCTATACAAAAGGGGCTTCTCTTGACCGTATTTGAGGTGTCTCATCCCAAAGGAGGCACACTATGTAATGCGAAAAATCCACGAAAGAGTTTACTGAAACCATTCTAAGTCACGATCGTTAGTGCACAAACTCATTCGGGTGGGATACTATTGGCCTACCATCCAGAAGGACGCCACTGCTTATGTTAAAGCATGTGACAAGTGCTAGAGGTTTGCCACCCTTAGGCCAATTGACGAGTTGAGGTCACAAATTGGTCCTTGCTCAAAATCATCAAGACCCGACTCAAGGGGGCAAAAGGTATATGGCCGGAGGAATTGCCAAGCATCTTATGAGCATATAGGATGACGGTAAGGACACCTATTGGAGAAACACCATTTCGACTAGTATATGGAAGCAACGGGGTCATTCCAGCTGAAGTAGGGCTCACCAGCTATCGAGTGGGAAACCATGACGAGGGAAGAAATGACGAAGCACTACGCCTGTAGCTTGATCTAGTGGACGACGTCAGAGTAACGGCTAAGCAAAGGTTAGCATGATACCAAGACCTCATGGTCAAGCACTACAACTCCAAGGTTAGACATAAAGACTTCCAAGTTGGAGATCTTGTCTTAAGAAAGGTAATGGGTGCCATAAAAGACACCTCCTAAGGGAAGCTAGGACCCAACTAGGAAGGACCATAATGAGTTGAATCGTGGTGAAGGAAGGGAACCTACCATTTGGAGACACTGGACAGGCAAAAGTTGCATTACCCATGGAACACAGAGCACCTAAAGAAGTACTACCAGTAGACAGTGGCAAGGGCGACTGATAGGCCACAAATTGAATGATCCCTTGTGATAGAAATTAATTAATTAATTAGCCAAGTTCTTTATTAATCAAACAAATCACTAATAAACTAGAAATGCAGTGGAAAATAAATAACACGGTGATTTATTTACAGATAGGGAAAACCTAACGGCAAAAACCCCACTGGGTGATTTTCAGGTCACCACTCCCGAAACTCCACTATTATCACAACAAGCGGTTACAAGTAAAGGAATCCAAGTACCTTACCAACCTATAGTTGAACCCTTACCCCAATACCCAATTGGACTTATTCTGTAGTGATAGTTCCCCTTTTAGATGCATGACTCCCAGTACGTGACTAACCAATTGCGCGGATCCCAGTACGCGACTTCAATCATTAACTAAGAAGGTTGTTGGTTGCAAAGTTCTTCAGTTCATCCAAACGATGAAGATCAAGAAGATTTGGTCACAAAACCCTACGGTGCACATACACAACAACATCTTCAAGAGAAAGAGATGAACTAGGGCAAGAACTTCATCTCTGATCACAATTTGCTTGAACAAAGTTTGCTCAAAGCTTGTGCAACTTATGAACATTTTAACGGCCCTTAAACTGATCCTTTTATATGTCTAGGGTTAGGAGAAAAGAAGGCCCAAAGACATATTCACGGAACCCAAGAAAATCAGATTGAAATTCTAAAAATCTTAAACCTTGATAGATAGCAGGTGTCGAGAAGCTATCGAGCAGGTGTCGAGCACACCGAATGAAGAGCAGCTTCCTTAAGCTCGATAGATGCAGTTGTCGACCAGCTGTCGAGCTTTAATGATTTTGCACTCTGAACTTGTTTTCTTGAACAGACTTGAAAGCTTCAATACTTGATCTTGAAATAAGGTTTCTTGAAGTATTTAAAACATCCTAAATCTACCCAAATACAAGTAAAGTGCGTTTTGTTAAAGGATAAGCCAATTACATAAAATCATGACATATGTTCTTAACAAGTGAAATACATATGTCCTAACAGCGACGACACTCCTCATTTCCAGTTTATTTCCTTCTAGTTTAATTTTTATTATCTATAGTTTCTTTTAAGCCCAAAGGGCATTTTTTTTTTTTTCCGTTTTTCAAAAGACAATTTTTATCCGTGAATTTTTCACAATAAGAGGAGTTATTCAGAAATTCCATGTGTATGTTATTTGCATTTCTACATTATTGTTATTAAGTTTGCAAAGTGGATGGGTTCATCCTAAATAGATGATGTGTCTCCATTGAAAGTCCAGAATAGTGGACGGGTTCATCCTATAAGATGCCTTATCCTCACAAAGTCCACAAGGTGGACGGGTTCACTAAAATCAATTCATAAGTGGACAGATTCATCCTAGGGGGTGATCTAAGATCGTGAAGTCCACAAGGCGGACGGGTTCATCCTAAGGATCTAAGATTATAGTCCACATAGTAGATGGATTCAAGAGATCACTTAAAGTGGATGGGTTCATCCTACATTATTGACATATGTTTATTCTACCAAATGTACAGTCTCACCCTGACCAATTCCTTATATTCATATTAGAAACTGGATGGTTTCATCCAAAGAATTAAACTTACAAGTTCAAAGTAGACGGATATTTTGTAAGGCAAATAAACAAAATATTATAAAAGCCCACAAAGGGTGGAGTCTAGATACAAAAAGCAACGGTTAAATTAACATAAAAGCTATTCTTCCAAAAAGATCTATACATTTAAATAAATAACAAAGAAAAAATAAAGATTAGTCTTGAATCACTGGGTCCCCTCCGTCCTTCCTCTTAATCATCGGGTCCTCCTCAAGTGGACGGGCTTCAACCCCAATAGATTTTGCTTGATCTATAGGAGTTTCTACGTCACCAAAAGGTTCCGCCACCAGGTCATTAGCAAATAAGTCGTCGGTACCCACAGAAGAGACGGGTTGAGCTGGAGTCTGGGACTAGGCATCAATGGAGATGTGAGAAAGATCGAGGTTTGGGAAGAAGCTTTGACTTGATAGATACAATCGTCAAAACTATCAGCAAAGAAGCTACCGAGCTCCCTTAGGAGGTCATTAGAGTCATATTCCTTTATCGCGACCTCCTTAGCATGATGGAGTTGACTCTTGGCCTCCAAGATCTTCACCTCTTTGTCCTTGAGAATTTTGTTCAATGCTTCAACCTATGCCTTCGACTCCTTTAAGAGTTGCTTGGTCAAGTCAAGCTTCCTTATCTAGACATCCTTCCATGCCAGCAACTCCTACACCTCCGTCTTCTTTGCACTCAGTTTTCTCTTAAACAGCCCAGCATCATCTTATGGGATACACAACGATCCATTAGCCCCATCATCATGATCACCCCTTGCAAGAAACAAAAAAATTAGAGCAAGACAGCAATAGGACGGGACAAAGAAAAGCGATGGATATACATACCTATGCTAGGCTAAAGAGGCTCGTCTCCCCCATTGCCTTTGTAGCGTGATTGCCCAAATCAGACTAATCATCGTCTTTAATGATCGACGAGATTTTCTTTGAGTGCATAACTAGAGTCATCACAAAAAATGATGGAGCGCTCCTTGGTGACGGGGATAGGGCCCTTCATCAGGCCCTTCCCAACTCCCGGGCCGGGCTTGGGGCCAACTTGGCTGGAGTCTCACCAGCATTAGGCCTCATCATCACCTTTGACTTCTTAGGCAGATGGTCAACCTTCTCCGTCGGTTTCCTTTTAGTTGACGGATCAACCTAGCCCGTCGCTTTAGAAGGTAGTTTCCTCTTTGCTTCTTCTTGGCAGCTTGCTGCTTAATTTAAGCTCTTCTCCTGCTCTCTTCCATTTTTGCACGAATGTGGATGGGTAAAAGGAGTTAGATAACTTGAAAGCAAGAAAGGAAATCAAGGTGTTTGGACAACGAAATTACGTTGGCAAACTTGTGAATCGTAACAACGAGTAGTCGCAGTTGGTTCGGGACCGTCACAATACCAATGGAGGGTGTCCAAGGTAACAAGTTTAGTCTAGACCTCTCAGATAGTTTGGTGGTTATGAAAATCTTCTCCAAAAAGTTCCACTCCGCAAGTGTGACTTCTGGACCGTTCCGAGCTGCAATAGGAGACGGTTAGAATATCACAAGTTAAACAGAAGTACAAACCTCATGCAAATGGATACATACCGGACGGGGGCATAATGCCCCAGGTTTTGTCCACGGGCATATACTTTTGGTCACTAGGGTGACACATCCAGTCATCACCTTGGATAAAGAAATAGTGACCCTTCCAGTTCCTGTTGGAGTTCGGGGTGTCACATACTAGCCTAAGCAATGGGCTCCTCGGCACGAAACTGTACATGCCTTTTGACTGTGTGATTTTGGATGGACGGTAGCAATGGAAGAACTCTTCCACCTTCATCCTACATGCCCCGTTGAACATCACCCCGTATAGCACTTTAGCTACCAAGAATACTCTCCAAGCGTTCAAAGAGATATGGGTGACGGCTAATCCAAGATACTGGAGAAGACGACGGTGAAGAGCACTTAAAGGAAACCTAATCCCCGCTTTTAGCATTTGCTCATATACATTGACGTCTTCTACACCCTTGTAATAACATTTTTCTCGTTTAAAGGGAAGACGCATTGGAATGTTGATGGGTATTTGGTACTTCTCCCTAAGTATGTTGATGTGACATTCTTTGATGGACGAGTTGAAATCATTTATCGTCCACAATAGGAGCATAATGGACTCCTTGAATCCATCAGGGCCTATGTCAGACTGGACAGGGGGCTCATCATTTCCTATGTCTTCGTTTGAATCACTTTCTGATCCGTCTCCATCCAAATCATCATCCTCCATGGAAGTGAGTTGGCGGACGGGACCCTTTCTTCAGAAGAGGTGTCGGGGTCATCCTAACCTAACAGATACACCTCATCATAGCTCTCTCCCTCGCGGACACATGACTATTCACTCAACGCACTAGACATCTGTCACCTACATATGACGGACAAACCTTAAGACTCTAACAGTCTACATAGATGATGGATTGGTGAAATTTAAATAAATGACAAAGTAAATTCAACTTAAGGTAAAGGATACTTACTGAGTGAACAAAGCAGAGAAGGCAACAAAAGGATTGGATGACAAAGCACTGAGTAGACAATAACACCAAGTAGATGGTAGTGCCAAGAAGACGGTATGCCAGTTTGGTGAAGTAGATGGAAATGCTCTGGTCGTAAATTTGTTGCAGAAAGTAAAAATGAAAGATAAAGGAGCAGGTATATATAGAGGTAACGGCACAAAAGATGAAGGGACGCTTCAGTTTGAGCAGTTAATAAAAATGCACCACATGTACCTATGGCATTTATGACCCCAGGCTAGCCTGTCAATCAGAGTGCATCTCCCAAAAGTAAAAATAAAACAGTCACTCCACAGATCCATCCTAACATTATAGGACAGATCCGAAGAGTGAAGGGGCAACTAAAGAGGGTGAAATGGATATAGACAGTCTCATTCTACTTAATCTGTCACGAGCGATGATACCTTTTGCTTGAGATTAGGATGATGGGAGAAGATGGGGAGCATGCACAAAAGAGGATGGATTCTATCTAGAGGAAGGACGAGAAAATGGATGGATTCAATGTTGACGGAAACAAGGTCACGTGGCATCCACATGGTTTAAGTAGCCCTCAAGCAACTTCAAAAGGAAATATCTTGCGCCTCACAATTAAACCTAATCAACAAAATCATTATATGGAAAGGATCCCCTAAAATAAGTGCTTTCATGAGGATTTTCCCTATAAGGAAAAGTTCCTTCCCTAAGAAAGAGAAAAGTTGGTTTTACACTACTATAAAAACCCCAAAGCATTCACAAACCAAGGTACGCACAATTTACCCAGCTCTAGCACTCTAGAGTTGTGAGAAGTTTTCTAACTTAAATTTCGGAGGGTCTTTGGCCGGTACCACATCGGTACTCTCCTAAGGTCTTCTTGTTTTGTGTTGTGCAGGTATTGTCTTGAGCACATGAGGATTGTGTGACTTATAGACGATTTTCGACATCATCACTAATGATTAGTCACATCAACATATGTAATTTTTTTTTATTTATAAACTTTCTCTCTCATATATATATATATATATATATCATGCATTAGTTTTCCCAAAAAAAAAAAAAAAAAAAAAGTGTTCAATAAACTTGGAAGTATGTAAAATAGTGCAAAATTTTTGTTAGAAATTTTTAATCAATATAATTCTTATTAGTTTGCAAAATACTAATAAAACTAAACGACCAATTGATCATTTTAAGGTCATTTTTTGTTTTCCATTGAATTTCTCCTATTCCTTTAAATAGATATAGGTCCATAACATTCATAGAAATAAAATATAAGTATATAATAAAGCAGCTAGACTACATGGCAAGAACAAATAATATCAATAGAAATTACATATCAAAAAATAATTATTAGCAAGCATAAAATAAATTGAATCTAAATTTAACCAAATTAGATTACTATAGTGAAAAAATAAAATCAAGATCACTTTTTTTGTACCTCTCAAATATATAGAAATTTAACTTAATTAGAAAACCATAAATCATAATCATAAGATTAGAAAATAAAGATTGGACTATAATAGAAATGAAAAGACAAAAAAAGAACTGTTTACCTCTCAAAATTTACATAGCTTCATATTATAGAACTCTTTGCTAAGGAAGGTATATTTTTCTCTTAGGATATGCTTTATTAAGGAAAAGTTCTAATGAAGTGAAATTGAAAAGAATGTGAGAGCTTTGTGTGATTAAAAGTTTTTGGGTGACAGGAAGGTAAAAGCTATAAAATATTTTGGAAAAAGCTCAACAAAAGAAGTTAGTAAAAATATGGGTTGCTGAAATGTTGGGAGGGAAATGGGAAAAAACTAAAAGGCAAAAGATGAAAAAATGTAAAAAATACTACAGGGCAAAGACAAATTGGGGGGGGGGGGGGGAATCTTGTGTTGTGGTGGCCAACTTATGAAAAGACTAAATTGGGGCATTACTTTTACCTACTCCATAGAATTTTATAAAGTATTGGGGTGGAGGGGGGGGGGGGGGGTGGAGGGGAAAGGGGCCATGGCCTCCCTACTGGTACACACAACTCCACCCCTTGTAATGCTTACCTTTGAAAACTCACTTAGTGTATAAAACACATGTGAATGTTTAGACCCCCCAAAAACAAATTTTCCAATACAAGCTTATATTCAAACAATATATGTGCGGAATATGAAATATGAGCAATACCCAAACTAGCAAACTACTCTAAACCATTAATTAATCAAAACCAGTAGAAATTAAAAGCTAAGAGTAAGGGAAAGAAAGATGCAAACACAAGATAACACCGGCATGTGTTATCGAAGAACTTGGCAAAAAACCTCTCTGCCGCCCTCCATGCTGTAAATGATCCACTAGAAAATTAGTTGGGATACACGAATAGCAATAGACCCTCCAAGCCTAATCTACCCAATGTACCTAAGCCCTCCAAGCTTCTTGCTCCAACAAGGTTATGTCAAACTGTGTCTTCTCTAGCTTACCAGATCCCGCAATTAGCCTATTGCATCAACCAAAACGAATTGGTTCTCTCTTGAACTGCTTCCCAAACACCAAGAACCTTCTCACTATTCTGAATTTGGTGAGGTAAGGATTTGGCTTATGATCCTCTCATGGGTATGACAATGGAGAGGATGAGAGTAGAGGAATTTGGAGAATCAAGTTTATAAGATTGTGGATGAGTCAATCTTGTTTTTCTCTAGGGTTTCTCTCTCAAAATTCTCTCTGGAAGCTCTCTTCTTTACTCTACATTTCGTGGGTATAAGGGTAATTATAGTAGGATATGAGATGGAATGTGAAAAGTCACTTTTCAGCAAAACAAGGTGCACTAGCAAGTCACTCGTGACTGGGATGAGTCTCGAATTCCAATCGCTAGTTACTAGACTAGGCTAGACTGTACTTTTTGTCTTGTAGTGATCCAGCTGTCCTGACTCTTCATCTTCCTGCATGCTTCATGCTTCATTTTGGCGAGTCAGTCGCGAGTCACCTTCTTGTTGCATACTCTTGATCAAATCTTCACACTCCCTCACACACAACCCTTACATTATTCCCACCTAAATACAGGGTTTCTAAATGCTGAATTACAAGCAAATTTGGCATGGAATAATGCCAACACATAGTTGAACAAATTCAACCATACAACCTTATTTCTCTGGCCTTGTTAGCATTGGTATTTTCCCTTGCCTCTACCTTTGACCCTAGTGCTCTCTAGAACTTTTGTGTGGCAATTAATGACAACAGTTTTGTAGGTATGTACATACTCGTTATTTTTATTATTATTACCAGCCATTTTATGTCTTTGGTTTGATTTTTTTTATGGTGTAGAGAATCCTACTTATGAATAAAATTATGCTTTAAGATAATATTGTGGATAAAATTTTGGTACAATTCTTTAAGTAGTGTATCTTCAATCCCTAATTAAATTCAAACTTGTGGTTGTATTGAATTAAATTTTCATTAAGGAAATATAACATTAATTGCATTGCTTTGATCAATATAATCATATGTTTCGATATGATTGGGGAATCTAAGGAATGTAACCTAAGGATATAGAAATGACATCCTATTTCTCACATGACAAGCTATAAAAAAATTATTATGAAATTGTCCTATGCACCTGTGAAAATAACAAAATTTTCTTCTTGAAGTATTTGTTAATGGAAAATTCTATAAGGACCCAATGCTTGCAATAGCTGATGATTTCTTCTTAATGGGGCCAGACATTCCCAGAGCACCTTAAATCCAGTTGGGTTGTTGGGGGAACCACAATTTAACTCCCTACAACCACTCTAAAAACAGGCCCATGTGGCGTAATATTGAATGACATAAAATATTTAAGTGTGTCTTCCTCATCACCAATTGGTTTTGAGGTGGGATGACATAGCTCACGGTCCAACAAATGGTATCAAAGCCAAGGTCATGGGTTCGAGTCACGGGATCGTCATTGAGGGAGGGATTGTTTGGGGGACAACAATTTGACTCCCTACAACCACTAGACATATTTTTGGCTCGTCTTGACTTTGCACCAAATGGAATAAATCCTCCCCATACTCACCCTCATGCCACTGAAGTTTTACAAATCCTAAAGGGTATCATCTATGCTAGCTTTGTCACATCTAATCCCAATCATCATTGTACCAAAATTCTAAACAAGGGAGACGACATTGTGTTCCCATTTAGTCTCATTCACTTCGAGCTTAATATAGGCAAAACTAATGTTGTTGCCCTTTCTCGTTTCAACACTCAAAATCCTAGAGCTATCACCATCGCAAATGCAATCTTTGGATCTAATCCTCCTATCAATTGTGATGTTCTTACAAAGGCCTTCTAATTGGACAAGAATGCAGTTAACTATCTTGAAAAACAAATATGGTGGAACAATAACAATTAGAGAATATCATAATGTGATAGAACTATTACACAATCCAAATATAGTTTGCCATGTTTTCCTTGGTGTAATGTGATAGAAATAATCAAAATAAAATAAAGTGGTTGCCTGAAAATAAAGTGATTACACTAGAGAGTTTCTAGTGTAATCATGAATTTTTCTTTGCCAAAACAAACCTACAATTTTTTATCATTCAAAAATAAGAAATATATTAAAATTTAATTAATTTCTTTTAGAGGAAAAAATCAAAACTACATCATGAAAATTAAAACTAAAAGAGTTCGATAATATTATCTTCCATTTCTCTTTCTAAATTTAGTTTTGCTAATATTTTTAATTGAAAATGCTTGTTCAATAGTTACAATAAAAATTGGAAGAGTAATCTATAGGACGGACAAAGTTAATGATATTTAATGCAAGGCGTAACATCCGGTTCCCAATAACAGATGAAGCCATAAAAGATATTATATGTAGGAGACAATTAAGGAGTAACGTTTGGATACCAATGGATAAATAGCCTTTGACAGGTAATAAAATCTAGCATTTTTATTACTAATGGCTCTAAATCTCGTAAATGTAGATATTCACTCAGACAATTAATACAGGGGTTATAAAACCCACGCAACAAGAAGAGAGAAAGGTACACAATTTCATACTCACAACTCTTAGCTATTTGAGCTCTCTAATTTAAGCAAGTGAATAATTTGTCATTAGAAAGCCCTTGGCCAACACCACACCGTTGTTCTATCATTTCATAGTCTCTCTTTGTAGATTGATTGGCGGAGCATCTTGTCATCATCCATTAGCATAGACGAAAAGCACAACTAACGATTTTCTGCTTCATCAGTAAGATATTGAAGTCTTTATCAATCTTTTGAAGTCCAGATATTGAACTACATTATGTTTATAATGGTGAAATTCCATTATCAATAGTAATTTTTAATGATTTGTGCATTTTTGTAGATAAATAATTTACCCCAAAAAAAAAAAATTCCGAAAGAAGATTCCCATGCATCTCAAAAACCTAGAGCTTAGCTAAAAATATGCAACTCCACTATATGGTAACAAAACTAAACCAATGATTAAATTCTTTTAATTGAAAATTTATTACAACGTAAAAAATATCTAATCAATATATAGTTAAGCTCAATTACATGTAAGGTCATCTTATTGTTGAAAAAAAAGGAAAACCAACCCAAACAATCCTATAGGTAGAGTCAGACAGAATGACAACAAACAAATCCTGATATCTTAAATTTTTAACTGTTGATCTCAAAAAGGGCAATAACCAAAACGTCATATGCAACAGATAGTTACAATACATAAAAGTCATTTGCGTTTTTCTTGAGTGGATTTCTTTTAATAAGAGATTTTTTTTTTTTTTTGGTTAATAAAAATTTTATTTATTTATTTATTTATTTTGGAAGTAGGTCACTTGAAACATAGGTAATTATTGTTTCAAATTTTCAGATGTGAAATGTTTATACAATATTCACACCTTCATTTATAACAAATACTCACATTTTACACGTGTGAACAAATATTGACACTATTAGATGTGAAACTATCAAAGCCCTTATACAAATTCTCAAAATAAGAAGATTTCAGCTTATTCTGCATATATATATATATATATATTTATTTATATATTCTTAGAGGAAGATTTCTGTTAGTGGGTGCTTAATTAATAGTTTTTAGTGGTTAGTTAGATATATTTGTTTTTTACCATCGCATTCGGTAGTAGGTTCATTCAACTTTCAAATTTTTGTTTTCTCCCTAGGTGTCAAAGTTTCTTATGTAGTACATAAAAGGATAAATAATTGAATAACATTAGTATGGTGCTTAATTAATAGTTTTTAGTGGTTAGTTAGATATAATTATTTTTTAGAGGCAAGCTGACATCGCATTCGGTACTAGGTTCATTCAACTTTCAAATTTTTGTTTTCTCCCTAGGTGTCAAAGTTTCTTACGTAGTATATAAAAGGATAAATAATTGAATAACATTAGTATGGTGCTTAATTAATAGTTTTTAGTGGTTAGTTAGATATAATTATTTTTTAGAGTCAAGCTGCCATCGCATTCGGTAGTAGGTTCATTCAACTTTCAAATTTTTGTTTTCTCCCTAGGTGGCAAAGTTTCTTGCGTAGTACATAAAAGGATAAATAATTGAATAACATTAGTATGGTGCTTAATTAATAGTTTTTAGTGGTTAGTTAGATATAATTATTTTTTAGAGTCAAGCTGCCATTGCATTTGGTACTAGGTTCATTCAACTTTCAAATTTTTGTTTTCTCCCTAGGTGTCAAAGTTTCTTACGTGGTACATAAAAGGATAAATAATTGAATAACATTAGTATTGTTGGTGCTAAAAAGTCGGAGAGTCAAAAAATTTGGCTCATAAGAAGGTTAAAAAAATATATTTAATTAAAGTTATATTATTTTATTGTGTTTGTGGTAATGGTTGTTGTTTATTGTAATAGATATATTATTTTATTGTTTTGTTTATATTATTTTATTGTATTGAATGCTAAAATAAAAACAGTGATGTTGGGTGTTTCGTAAAGTGAGTTGGTAAAATAGATAAAATAATTTTTTTTTGTTCCAAATTGCTAAATGTTTTGCACCACCAAAGCTACTGCTTATTATTAATGGTGTTAAAAAGTCATATTGCTATTTTTAGCACTACCAACTACAAAATTAGGGCCGCATTGTTGGAGCTAAAGTCACAATTTTGACCACTCAGCTATAGTCACTATAGGAAATTGGTTCTATTGCAACGGCCACAAAACGGTGTAAGATTCCCAAAAAAACGCTGCAAAAGCTTTTGCAACGTTTTCTTTCAACTCTTTTTTGGCTATTGCGCGGCAATCTCCCTATTGCAGCGCTTTTTGTAAACGATGCAATAAAGTACTGCAATGTTTTCGGAATGGTGTTTTCTTTGCAACGTTTTTGGAATGGTGTAATAAATAACAAATTTGCAGCAGTTGTTCACAAACATTGCAATAAAGTACGTTTTGCCACTTTTTTCAAAACACTGCTAAAATTTACACAAAAATCTTTTTTTTTTAAATTATAAAAAGCATTTTTCCCAATAATTGATTTTAAAAAATTAACATTTATTTAAGTAACTTGATTACAAATACTAGCTCATATTTAAATTGCAAATACACAATGCTCCAAATATTGTACACATGGAGAAAAAAAAGTCATTTATTTATATAATGTGATTACACCATGAGGTTTCACAAATTCAATATAAGTACAAATATCAATGTTATGAAATTCAACAATAAAATTTACATTTGTTACAAAATAATGATTTTTGTTTTGCGCTAGATGATTGATTGTTGCAATGAACTGCTATTTATGTTTCTTACCTACAACACAAATTACAATAATAAAAATTAATAATGTCATTTACAAAATTTGTAATTCCTTCATCAAAACAACTCTAACATAAATCATGAAACATAGGAAAGCATGAAGTGAAACTACAAAATAACACATAATTTCAAAAAATATTAAAAAAGTGAATTCAAATTTAAATGCATGAAGTGAAACCACAAAATAAAATCAATAAACCTAGATACCCACAAAGCTCACTTCCAAAAATACACAAATAATTTCCTAATAATTCAATAAATAAATAAACTTTACCTCACTCAACAAATTTAAACCCACAAGAAATAGGGAGAGAGGGTGACAAATCGTAGAGCACTTGTTGTTGTCTCTCTCATCTAAAATAAAATTTATAATTAGCAAATAAGAGAGAGAGAGAGAGAGAGAGAGAGAGAGAGCCAAATAGCAGTGGTGTGGTGTTTATGGGTATGCCAGAGTTTGAGAAAAACTTTAGTGGGAGATGAGATTTTTATTTTTATTTTTTTGGTGGAAGATTAGAATTTTTTTAGAAGATAATGGAAGATAGAATTAGGATGAGATTTTCTTTTTTGGTGGGCGATGAGAATCTTTTGAAAAGATAATGGAAGATGGGATTAGGATTAAAAACTGGGGAGAGTAAAATTAGGGATTAGGCTTTTTGTTTTTTGAGAAAAAAAAAAAAAAAAAAAAAGGAAAAAGAAAAAAGGATTGGGAAGTTATGGTGGAACGTGGCCACGTGGGAGTCTTTTGGGTGTTTTTCTTTTCTTTTTTCTTTTTTTTAATAAATTTGAACATGGGAGTGTTTGTTGGGATAATGGGATTGGAAATTTGTTTATTTATTTATTTAAATGTTAACGTGGGAGTGTTTTTTGGTTTTGGGGGATTTTTTTTTTTTTTTTTTTTTTTTTTTTTTTGGCTCTGGGGATTAGAAAATTTTTTGTGCCTAATTTTTTAGGTTTTGCAATTTTGGTGCCAAAAAAAAAAGTTCCTTATTGTAGGGTTTTAATAAAAGCCTTTTAAAAAACATTTCAAAATCCAAATAAATTAGCAATAGTCACTCTAATAAATGCTGCAATATATCTCTCTTAGTGGTGTTTTAAGAAAACGTTGCAATATCACTATCTATTGGAGCATTGTTTTTTAAATGCAGCATACCAAACACTGTGAAAGTCCACATTTTTTGTAGTGAGTATGAGTATGCACAGCTAAAGATGGCTATGCACTATAGTTCAAAGGTTTAAAATATATATATTTTGCATTCACACTAGTTGGAATATTTTAATATTTTTTTTTTCTCCTCCCTTATTTTTGCCTGTTGCTCCTCTCTCCTCACTCTTCATTTCTTCCCGTTGCAAGCTCCTCTTACTCCACTCGCCGTTGACCCAAGCCTTACCCAGCACCAACTGAAGTCCTTGCCTAGCGTTGACCCTCACTCTCTTCGTTCTTTACCCTTCTCTCTCTATATCTTTGCTATCACATTTATCCTCTACTCTATCTCTCAACCTTTCTCCGCCTCAAGCACAAGCACCATCTCTCTTCAACCCTTGTTGTAATTGCCAACCACCGCCAATACCAAGACCCATGATCGCACAACAAGCCACCCATTGCTCATCATCATCATCTCTTCTTCCCCATGACTGACAAAACGGCGTTCTCGCAAGTGTTGGGTTTTGGTTTTGTCGACGTGACCGACAAAACAGCATTGTCATCGTGGCTAATAAATCATTGTGTCTTCCTTGCCATTAATGGGTTTTGATTTTGAATTTTTCTAGTTGATGGGTTTTGTTGATGGGTTTTATTTTATTTTATTTTTTGATGAATGGGTTTTGATTTTATTGATGTTTGATGAATGGGTTTTGTTGATGGTTGATGGGTTTGTGCCTTTGTGGTGGTTGATGGTTGTTGGGTTTGTGGTGGTGGATCAGTTTGTAGTGGTTGGTGGTGGCTAGTGGCTGGGTTAGTGGTGGTGGATTAGTTTGTAGTGGTTATAGTGGTTGATGGTGCTGATGAGTGGTTGTGGGTTGAGGGAAGGGAGAAGATAGAGAGATAGAGATCAAGAGAGAGAAAAAATAATAAATAAATGAATATTGTTTAACTTTGATGTAAAAATAAGACCATTGATGTGGAGTAAGTTATAAAATGGTAAGTTAAAATGGATAAAGTGACTTTTTATGGTGTCAAATAGCTAAAAATTTGCCTCCACCAATGTGTATGCTCTTAATGATGAAATTCAATTGGAGATCTTTCTGTTGAGATTTAAGGCGCCTTTACCTTGAGAACAAGGTGTTCACTTGGAAAAAAGTAAAAGAAAAAATATAATTGCAAAAAAATATATTACATACATAATTATTTTTAAACTAACATATTTTGTTTAATCTAAAAAGAAATGTTGAACATTTTGACTTGAAAATCTCAATAATTTAGATGCAACAAAAATAATATTAGCCACCCAAATATAACTCTTAAACCCTTAAACAAAATAAAAAATAAAAGTCCAAATAATAGCAAAAATATATTAAACAATAACAAGATTAGGCCAAACAACAACAATATATTCAACAAAATTCTCATTCAAAACAAAAAAAAAAAATAAAAACCCTTAATCATTCAGATTCGTAGCTTATTCAACTCATTACATAAAAATGATCCCTAATTTCATTTCATAAATAAATAAATGAAGTTTTTAAGAGTTAGTACTACTCGAAAATTCTAAATATGATATAAAGAATTATACTTTTTACTATACAAATGCACGCGATCCTTTGCAAAAGAAAGAACAAAAATGCACAAGTTCCGACCCTAAAACCATCAATCCATTGACTATCATAAATGCACAATTTCTTTTAATTTGTGTCACCTCATCATTATTTAAAAACAAATAATTTTTTTTTTTTGAGATAAAAAACAAATAATTGACAATCATTATTTTTATTTAAAAAAAAAAGTTTCAACTTATGGTGTCCATTCCTATGATAATTCTTTATCATTAGACCAAGACATCAATCGGTTTTTTATTGATCTCTTATTCAACCATTAAAAACTTTACCAATTGAGATAAATTAATTATGTAGAGACAAAATGTAATGTATTAATTTATTTATAAATAACATGATTGGTGGCCTTGTAATCGGGGCTTTGGACCAACAAGACTCTATTATGCAAAGTGTATTTAGCTAAAGTCAGCCCTCCCCCACTAATGACGTGTTGGTGTTCCTTATATTTCTTTAAAATAAAGTCTTAGCACAGAAGCGTTATGGTTACGCCCAAATAAGAAAACCACATTAGTTGACCCCTCCTAACCTCTTTTTTTTTTTTTTTTTTTTTTTTTTACCCAAAAAAAATCATTATAAATAACTAGAACTTTAAAGAAGTCAATGTTACTCTAAAATTCATAGTATATATAAAGAATAAAATTGTTAGAAATTTTTGTTTGTTCTATTTAGACCCCTTAAACCAAATTGTTTAACCTAATATATTAGCCAAGTGACTACTTAGATTAATTATTCAAATCTAGGTTAAACAATAAAAAATCTTATCATGCAAAGCAATGGAAAAGTAAATAACACCACGATATAATGACCTAAAAAACCGATGAAACGAACCGTTTCATGGTAAAAACCTGGGGAGAATTTAACCTAGCAATCATCAAGGCAAAGCAAATTCACTATAAGAGAATCAAAGTTTTTACAATTAGATTTAACCCTTAATCTATTGCTACCTCAAGTAGTAACTTGCTGACATGACTATGTGCAAGCTCTGAATCCACAAGTTCCTTCTTTTCTTGGATTTACTACAACACAAGCACCCACACTTGTGACGTTGAGATCCCACTAAAAGGTTTCAGATCACATTCACTTGTTGATATTTGTATGCAACAACTTCTAAAATACTGGTTCTTGAGTTTCTTCAAGGAATATTGCTGGTAGAAGTCTTTAGAGAGGTTTGGGTACAAAAAAATTGGATCCATAATTGGAGGCACAAGATACACTCTTTTCTCTCTAAAAACCTCTTCTAGGGTTTGCTTATAATGTTCTTCAAATACTGGAAAAAATGCATCACAATTTGGGTTTCAAATGGACAAGTTATGGGCTTTTTACATTTGTTGATTTTTTGCTGATATGTGACTTCTGATCAATCGAGAGAAATCAACAGCAATCATGAGAACCAATGAGAACCAGATTGCAAATCACTTTTTTCATCCTGAACTTGAGTTTTTTGTCTTGGACTTGAAAGTACACCATTCTAACTCAATAATACTTACTTTTTGTCATGGTTTGCCAACACTACAAACTCAAAACCTAACAATCTCCCCATTTGGCAATCTGTGACAAAACACACATACAACATAATGCCCATATACAAAAAATACCCAAATACATCATAAATTCCAATCTAAGACTTCTAACCTAGAAGTTACAATAAGAGGCAGAAGGTTTTAATCAGAATGTACCTATCTTTCCTAAAACACTCACAAAAACACATCACTGCATGTGTGGAAATAAAGACAAATAAACAATAAATAACTAATATGCAATTAACAACAAATAATAGACATGTAAACTAACTCTCCCCCTAAGTTAGATACATAAAAAACTTTTATTTTCCCCCCCTTTTAGTAACAATTTCATCTCCCCCTAAATAAAAGCAGTTTCATCAACTTCTCTTCCTTTTTGTCACGTATTGACAAAGACAACCCAATCAGAACGTAGGTAGAAAACATATACAACAAAGGATAAGAGAAAATAGAGAATCAAGGGAACACAAAACAATTCAACTCTATAAAAGATAGAGGCAACTCCCCCTATGAAGAGCAACAATCCCCCTTACGAACAACATAGGTTTTAAAAACAGCTTTCTCCCCCTATAAAAATAGGAAAAACAACCCAAGTTTTAGGGACAATTTTGGAGTAGGGAAAAACTAAAGAACCACATAAGTTGAGGATACCCATGAAGAAAAATATTATCTCTTTTAATATATGCAAACTTGACACTATGTGACCCAAAAGATGCTTGCAAACACTTCAAGCACAATCAATAAGACTATACATTATAGATCTCAATGATATAAAAATTCGACATGCAAAGTGTTTTAGAGAAAATATTTGCATATTAATTATCATTCGTATCTCAAAAAAGATTTTCTATTTTCAGCAATTCACAGATCAAGAAAAATAGCATATACTAAAATGTACAGAACTCAATAATTAATCAACCAATTTTTAAATCAAGTTGAGTATCCAATTTAGCAAAGTGTATGTGTGATGCGTGTGAAAATGGTAAGAGATATGACTACAAAAATGCAAGATGGATTAAAAAAAAAAAAAAAAAAAAAAACAATGCAATGCATGTACTAATCTATATATGCAATGCATGAAAAGACAGGTTGGTCAAAAATCTAAAATTTGAAAATTTTCCAGTTTCGATCTATTGAAAGGAATCGAGACAAGAATAAAAAATAAATAAAAAATAAAAAAAAAACATGTAAAAATAGATCCAACTGATTGAGAGGAATTGGAGAGGACAACCTGAGAGTTTTAGCCTTAAAATTGGAATTTTCTTTTTCTTTTAGATTGGTCGAAAAACAGACTTGATCGATCGAATTCTGAAGAAATAGCAATTTTGAAAAATCTGGAAAATTTTCTGCAAAAACATTTGTAAACCAGTTTTTATGGTATGAGATGCATGTTCATGATTTCAAATGTTTTACGAAAACAATCTTTCCAAAAAAAAATTCAATCCCAAGTAAATTTCATCAAACCTTTCTCTCCAAGGGTGCTTCAGCTTTTGTCCATCCATCGTCTCAAGGTGGTAGGTTCCCTTCCTTTGCCATGACGCGATCCTGTAGGGTCCTTCCCAGTTAGGGCCGAGTTTTCCTTGTGAAGGATCTCTAGCGGCACCCATTACTTTTCGTAGTACGAGGTCCCCGACCTGGAAGTCCCTGTGCTTCACTTTGTTGTTGTAGTGTTTCGCCATGAGATCCTGATAGCGCGCCAACCTCTGTTCTGCTGTCGCCCTGACTTCATCCAGTAGATCAAGCTGGAGGCGCATACCTTCTTTGTTCATATTCTCGTCGTAGCTCTCCACTCGGTAACTCGTGAGCCCCACTTTTGCGGGAATGATAGCTTCGGTTCCATGTACAAGTCGGAATGGTGTTTCTCCAGTAGGTGTTCTTGCTGTGGTCTGGTATGCCCATAGGACGCTAGGTAGTTTGTCTGGCCAAATACCCTTTGCCCCCTCAAGACGGGTCTTGATTATTTTGAGCAGGGACCTATTCGTGACCTCAAATTGCCCGTTTGCCTGTGGGTGTGCGAGTGACGAGTAGTGATTCTTGATTCCTAGCTCCGCGCAGAAGTCTCTGAACATGCTGTTGTCGAATTGCTTACCGTTGTCAGAAACCAATACCCTGGGTATCCCGTACCTGCATATGATATTTCTCCAGACAAAATTTCGGATGTTTTTCTTCGTGATGGTGGCTAAAGCTTCTGCCTCGACCCATTTAGTGAAGTAGTCTATGCCGACAACCAAGAATTTCAGCTGCCGGATAGCCGTCGGAAATGGGCCCATAATATCAAGTCCCTATTGTGCGAACGGCCAAGGTGCCGTCATAGGTGTCAGCTCTTCGGACGGCTGCCTGATGAAATTGCTGAACCTTTGGCATTTGTCGCAAGATTGGACATAAGCTTGCGCATCCTTCATCATTGTAGGCCAGTAGTATCCTGCTCGGATCAATTTGTGTACCAGTGATCGTGTGCCTAAGTGGTTTCCGTAGATATCCTCGTGTACTTCTCTCATCACATAGTCTGCTTCTCCTTGGCATAAACACCTTAGGAACGGTCGGGAGAAGCCCCTTTTATATAGGACATCCTTCATCAGCACGAACCGTGACGCCTGTACCTTTAGCTTCCTGGCGGCACCTTTTTCCTCTGGCAACACCCCGTCCCTTAGGTAGGAGATCAATGGCGTGATCCAGTTATGTTTAGAGTTCACCACCTGCATATTTGTCCCATCATCGATAAGTGAAGAGATTTGGACGAATGATAATACCTGTTCGGGAACCAGCATGAATTCGGCTGATGCAGCTTTTGCTAGTTGGTCAGCCCATTCGTTCTCTTCTCTTGGGACCTGAATGAATTCGACTTCGAGGCTGTTGATTCGGTACCTTACTTCTTCCAGATATCTCTTCATTCTATCGTTCTTGCACTCATAATCGCCATTGATCTGACTTGTTACCACTTGTGAATCGCAGTGGACAGTTATGTTTTTTGCTCCCGCGGCCCTTGCAAGGTCTAGCCCTGTGATCAGGGCTTCATACTCTGCCTCGTTGTTGGTTGTTGGGAAATCCAGTCAGATCATGCACTGTATCGTGTCCCCCTGCGGAGTTTTAATCACTACTCCAGCTCCTCCGGCTCGTCTGTTTGAGGATCCGTCAGTGTGGATACTCCACTATTCCTTCTCTTCTACCAACTGGTTCCCCCCGAGTGTGAACTCGGCGATGAAGTCAGCTACTGCTTGTCCTTTTATGGCCGTCCATGGGCGGTACTGGATGTCGAATTCGCTTAGCTCTATTGCCCACAAGGCCATCCTTCCTGCTGTTTCTGGGCTATTCATGGCTTTTCTTAGCGGCTTGTCCATTAAGACAATGATTGTATGCGCCTGGAAGTATGGCTTAAGCCTCCGCACGGCGATTACTAACGCGAAAGCCAACTTTTCCATCTGAGGGTACCTCTCTTCTGCTCCGCGGAGCGTACGGTTGGTAAAGTAGACGGGTTTCTGTATCCCGTCCTCCTCCCTTACCAAGGTTGCGCTTACTGCGGCACTCGAGACTGCCAAATAAAGGTATAGTTCCTCTCCATGTATGGTGAGCAGTGGTGGAGATGAGAGATACGTCTTTAAGTTGTTGAAAGTCGTTTGGCATTCATCCGTCCACTCAAATGACTTTCTCAGAGTGCGGAAGAATGTCAAACACCTATCCGTCGCCCTTGAGGCGAACCTGTTTAGTGCTACGATCTTTCCATTTAGACTTTGGACCTCCTTGACCGTCCTTGGTGGTTCCAACTCCATTATCGCCCGTACCTTCTCCGGGTTGACCTCTATTCCCCTTTGGGATACCATGTAACCCAAGAATTTTCCCGTCGTTGCTTCGAACGCACACTTGTTTGGATTCAGCTTCATGTTGAACGATCGAAGCGTATCGAATGTTTCTCTGAGGTCGTCTAGGTGATCTTCTTCGTGCATGCTTTTAACCAACATATCATTAACATAAACCTAAACGTTCCTGCCAATCTGATGTGCAAACATCTTGTTCATTAGCCTTTGGTATGTTGCTCCAGCATTTTTGAGTCCAAAAGGCATCACCTTGTAGCAGAATAATCCCTGGCTTGTGACGAAAGAGGTCTTCTCCTGATCAGATTCGTCTATCCTGATTTGGTTGTAGCCAGAGAAAGCGTCCATGAAGCTGAGGAGCTGGTGTCTTGCAGTTGAATCCACAAGGGTGTCTATCCGTGGGAGTGGGTAGCTATCTTTGGGACAAGCCTTGTTGAGGTCTGTGAAGTCTACGCACATCCTCCAGCTTCCGTTGGCTTTTTTAACCATAACGACATTTGCCAGCCAGTCGGGATAATATACTTCCCGGATGAAACCTGCCTCCAGTAACTTCCGAACTTCCTCAGCTATGGCCTTATCCCGCTCCTAGGCGAAGACTCGTTTCTTTTGCCAGACTGGAGGGAAGGAGGGCGATAAATTCAACTTGTGGACCATGACCGATGGGTCAATTCCCGGCATGTCTTCATGATTCCAGGCGAAAACGTCTTGGTTATTTCTTAGGAAAGTTGTGATCGTTTGGCGTACGAGCCAACTAGCTAGTGTGCCAATCTTAGTCATTCGCTCAAGCCGTGTGTCGTCAAGTCTTACTTCTTCTAACTCTTCAACCGACTCTGCTAATGCTCGCTGCTTCCTGATGCACATCGTCTGCTACTGATTCTCCATCTCTAACATGGCAACATAGCATTCTCATGCTGCTACTTGATTCCCCCGCAGTTCTCCTACCCCATATTCCGTCGGGAATTTGATCATTAGGTGGTATGTTGAGGTTACCGCCTTCCAGGAATTGAGAGTGGGTCACCCGAGAATGGCGTTGTAAGCGGACAAGCAGTCGACTACGAGAAACGTTATCTCCTTAGTGATCTGTTGAGGATAGTCACCCACCGTCACAGCTAGCGTTATTGCGCCCAAAGGGAAGACCTTCGTACCCCCAAATCCTACGAGTGGGGCGTTCGTTGGGGACAATCGTTCCTTGTCAATCCTCATCTACTGGAATGCTGGATAGTTTTCGCCCCTTGTCTTGTCTCGTGTCTTCCTGCCTTTCCCTCTTCTTAGGCTTTTCCTCGTGGGCCAGAAGCGCATCTTCTGCATTCATGTACTTGGTAGCCCTGTAGAGAATGTCCGTCATGGTTTTTGGGTCATTCTTGTATAAGGAAAACAAGAACTTACCTTTCCGTAGCCCACTAGTGAACACGGCTACGAGTATTTTATCGTCAGCTTCGTCGATTGAAAGGACTGAAAGGAGTTATGTAGGCTCGCAGCATCTTGTCTTCTTGCTGCTTGATGTTCATTAAGCAAGCGGTGGACTTTTTGTATCGATGTCCGCCTATGAAGTGTGAGGTGAACAGGGCGCTCAACTCCTTGAACGTATTGATGGAGTTTGGTGTCAACCTACTGAACTAGACCCTCGCAGGCCCCTTCAGCGTGGTCGGGAACGCCCTGCACATGATCTCGTCTGGTACGCCCTGAAGGTGCATCAGGGTCTTGAAAGTCTCTAGATGATCGACAGGATCCTTAACCCCATCATAACATTCGATCTGCGGCATCCGGAACTTTTGTGGCAGGGGGAATGAGTTGACGGACGCGGTGAATGGTGAGTCGGTTCTGTTCACTAAATCGTCGAGATCAGAAGATACTCGCCCCTTGAGGGCGTTCATCATGACCTCCATTTGCTCCTTCATCGCCTGCATCTCAGCGACGATAGGCGGGGGGAGGGGGGGAGGCAAAATCCATGAGAGACGGAAGGCTCACGTTTTGCCGCTCTGGTCGGCTTGGGGCATTGCTGCCCTCAGGCTTCTCCTGCTCCCTTCGCTCGGCACTGTTACCTTATTGGTTTTGCTCCTAAAGGTTGGGTCCTACATCCCTTTGTCGTAGCTGCTCCTCCAGATCGTGGTTCTGCTTTGTGAGTCGTTCTACTGCTGTTATGAGAGTCTAGACCTGCCTTTCTAATGCAGTAGATCTCGGTGGATCGTCTTCTTGAGTGTTGTTGGTGGTAGCCATTGAGCGAGTGAGTACCATGAGACTCTTATGTCCGAGAGGCGATGATCTGGCTTAAACTTTTCGCGTTCCCCACAGACGGCGCCAACTGATGATACCGTAATATCACCAGTGAGTAGCACAATCCACGCTCGCTCCAGCTAACAACCTGCAAGAAGAAAGAAGTGATCTCGCCGTGGGCATCGGTGTGGTGTCGACCAAATACCCTCCGACGGTCAAGTTAGAATTGTTCTCAACTCTAGAATGCTAGAGAGGGTAAATTATGCGTACCTTGATTCGCGAGAGTATTGTAGCTTTTATAGTAGAAGAAAGTCGGCTTCTCTTCCTTGGACTAGATGTCTTTTCCTTATGGGAATCCCCTTGAGTAATCCCAAACGTGATGGACAAGACATTTCCTTGTGGAGGGGATTAACGCGCGTATCTTCCGGAATGTTCCATGCGCTAGGTTTCTAGTTTCCTTGGAGACCACACGTGCGCGCCATGAGTATGGAACCGCTCTAGGCCACTGGGCCCTACCGTCGCCGGCCCATGGGCCCAGATCCGTCAGGCCCAATGTCGTGAAAGTCCATTGCACTAAATTTTGCCCCTTCAAATATATCAACTGGAATCGACTCAAAAAATAGCATTAAAAATTTACCTCCTTACCTGAATTCTTTATCATTTGAGTCAATGTCTATTTGGAAGTAGAGTCAAATTTGTTTTGAGAATATCAAAATGTCTATAAGTTCATAATAATAATGACTTAAAGCTTTTAGTGGTGAAACAACGATTAGATTTTAGTTTATTTTGCTAGACTCTCATATGATCTTGTTACTTACATGTAACACAATGGTGGATTTAATGGTTTAGAAACATTTCTGCAATAAGCGTGAGTTTTCATAAGTAAAACTTTTTTTTTTTTGAGTAATTAGGGTGCTAATGTTACTGGTGGTTGATTTTCTAAATTTTAGATTGCAAGGATAGTAAGAAAGCTGGGCATTCTCTGGTGGTTGCGGATGAAGTTTATCACCATCTCACTTTTGGAACTAATCCATTTGTGCCAATGGGAGTATTTGGATCAATAGTGCCTGTTCTCACACTAGGGTCCATATCAAAGAGATGGCTTGTACTAGGTTGGCGACTAGGATGGCTTGTGACTAGTGATCCTAATGGCATCCTTCAAAAAACCAAGGTCATCTCCGTCTTGTGTGTATGTGCGTGCATGCACACATTCATGTGTGTATTCTGAATTAAGCTTCCACATCCGTAGGCTTAATAGAATTATAACAATGGTTCTGCATTATAATTGCCTTGCACTGATTTTAAAACTAAGCTTCTTTTTTTTGTTCATCTTATTTCCCAGTACTATGAGTGATTGGCAATCAGTGATTGCTATATGTGTTGTGGATATGTAAATAACATTTTTACTATAGTCTAGTTCATGCAACTTTCCAAAGAAGTGATCATGTAGTTTTTGTAGTGGTTAATTACAAGGATAGAAAATGATGGATAAATTAGAATTATGAAGTTCAAAGTCAAGCTGAGTCTGAAGGTTTCAAAGAATTTGAGTAAACCATCTATAAGTTGGTGGCCTAATTGAAAACCAGAGATGAAAAACAAGATATTATGAATTTTAATAGGCATAATTTTGAATACAAATTTCTTATCACTTTATGTTTCACCAATCATTATATTCATGAAATTTTAGAATAACTTTTATCTCCAAAGAAAATTAATATTTTCATGATTATTTGCGAAGGCCAATTGTGGCCCTTGCAAATAATTTAGTATTAGTGAGAGTATATTTTTAACTCACACAAAAAATAAACTTTTTGCAAGGAATATTTATTGTCCCTCGGAAATAATTTGGTGGGAACATTTAGTAATAGTGACGGCTTTTTTTAACCGTCATAAATAATACACTTTTTGCGAGAGATTTTTAATTGTTCCTCGCAAATAATATGGAGGAAAAATCTCCCTCCAAAATATTAGCATTTGTGACGGCTATAACACATAATTGCGATAGCTTTTTTTGTTGGTCACAAATATTTTACATTTTATCAAGTATTTGTGAGGGCTTTATTTTGCCATTACAAATAAAATTTTTTGAGAGGGCTTTTTGGGTCCATCATAAATTCTTGGCTGCTAATAGACATTTTATTTTGTAGTGTAATATTAATTAAAACTGCACTGCAGCGTTGAAGGGGTCCAATTTGATTGGAGTTTTAATATGTGCAGCTAGAAGTAGTACAGGAATGGTTCACTTATTTTATATATATATATATATATTGTGGATAAGGCTAAGTAATATTAATTAAAACTGCACAGCGGCGTTGAAGGGATCCAGAGTTTTAATTTGTCTCGCCAGCTAGAAGTCGTAATGGTTCACTTATTTTATATATATATATATATATATATATTTGCTTTGGTGTATGGAAAAACAGACTGTTTCACTGATTTCTCCTCTTTAAATAGACCTGTGTAACCAATGCTACATTTCACCTCACAAAAATCAATAATACAAAGAAAGAATATCAAGTAAAGATAGCCTCAAATATGATCCAAAGTGTTCCTTACCTTGTTACTCTTGCCCTGTTAGCTTTGGCATTTCGCCTAGCCTCTGCCTTTGACCCTAGTGCTCTCCAAGACTTCTGTGTTGCAGTTAATGATTCCAGTTCAGGAGGTACGTACATACTCGTTGTTTTTAGTATTATTAGCACTCATTTCATTATTTCTGGATTGATCTTTCTATTGTTAGGAATATACTTAGTAATAAAATTATGCCGTGAGGCAATATTATAGATAAAATTTAGGTACAGCTTTATCTTAAATTCCTAATTGTATTTAAACACGTTGTTGTATTGAATTTGATTTTCATTAAGAAAATGTAACATCGATTGTGTTATATTGATCAATGTAGTCATATGTTTGAATTTAATTGAAGAATCTATGTAATAACACAAGGATATGGACAAAATATTCTATCTTTTACATGACATGTTATCAAACATTATTATAAAATTGTCCCATCCACATGTGAACATAACAAACTTTTCTTATTGCAGTATTTGTCAATGGAAAATTCTGCAAGGATCCAAATCTTGTCAAAGTGGATGATTTTTTCGCTCCCGGGTTAGACATTCCCGGAAGCACCTCAAATCCACTTGGGTCAAATGTCACTCGAATCGCTGTGGACAACCTACTGGGCCTCAACACTCTAGATATATCCTTGGCTCGTATTGACTTTGCACGAAATGGCGTAAATACTCCTCACACTCACCCTCGTTCCACAGAGGTTTTACAAGTCCTAGAGGGTACACTCTATGCTGGCTTTGTCACATCTAATCCCAATCGTCTCTTTACCAAAATTCTAAACAAGGGAGACGTCATTGTATTCCCAATTAGTCTCATTCACTTTGAGCTCAATATAGGGAAAACCGACGCTGTTGCGCTTTCTTTTTTCAATAGTCAAAATCCAGGAGTTATCACCACAGCAAATGCAGTCTTTGGGTCTAATCCTCTCATCAATGTTGATGTTCTCGCCAAGGCCTTTCAACTAGACAAGAATGTGATTGAGTATCTTCAGAAACGAATATGGCAGAACAGTAACAATTAGAGAAAACCATATTAGACCATTCAAATAAAATTTGCCCTGTTTCTTTCATGTACTTGATCGAAATAATCATAATGAAATATAATGGTTGCACAAATAAATCTTGAATTACAAGATTTAATATTATCTTGGTTCAAACTCCATCTTCTCCTTCTCCGCTCATTACATATCTCAAATATAAAAGATAAATAAGCAACCTTACCCCTCGAATATACAAGGTTTAAGATCTTGTCTTCCAATATATTAAAACAAATTGATCGAAGAACCCAAATATCGTTCCTTAAACGCACTTAACATCTAATGAACGATATTCCGGATTCCGGCTCTTTGAGGTGGTTTCAGGTGGATGAGGTTCTTGGATTGCTCTGTTAGGTCCAACAAAATAGCTAAATGGTTAGCTGTCGAAGCTACTCATTACAAATTGGATGCAAGATCATCCCCTTGTGTTGTGACATTGCTTGAAACTGATGTGCAAGATTTAAAAGCTCTCAGACAATAACACTATCATTTTTATTAAATTTTTACCATTTTTTTTCCTTTCTTTCTTTTCAAATGGGAATATCTCATTAGTTATCATTTTTCATTTGGGTATACTAACTATATGTCCCTATCCCTTACACCATATTTTAATTTAGCCTCTAACCTTTCAATTGTTAATTTGGTTTATAAACTTTGAGTATCATGTCAATTTAGTTTTCCCTGTTATCTCTTGGATGATAATTGCTGACATGACAAATTGTCAAAATAAAAAACTAGTTTTCGTTAACATGGCAATAAAATAATTATTTATTTTAGCCGTTTGCCATGTTAGCAATTTTTATCTAAGAGATAATGGCAGAGACTAAATTAACACAACACTAAGAGGTTAAGAACCAAATTGACACAATTGAAAGTTTAAGGACCAAATTGAAACATGGTGTAAATGATAGAATATTTGCTCATAGAGACCAAATACATAGTTTACCCTTTTCGTTTCTACTCCTTTCCATAATGCCATGTCAACTCGTCAAAGCTCACGTTTTATTATAATTAATACACACACAGCTATATTTGGTAACTCTTTAGAATGATACATCACTCAATAACTCTTAATCAGAATAATATTTCAAAAACCATATAGTTGGATTACATATTTTCATTAGAATTTTGTTTAAGCATATGTTATTTACTATTCAATCAAAAAACTCATTTAGTGTAGAGCATTATTTTTAAGTACAAAACCTTGAAATTTAATTTATAGATAAGATAATTTTTTATCCCTAATTATTTTAAAATTTTACAAGCAATTAATGAAGGTATAAGGAGAAAATGTAATCTAAAAATAGATTTGTTAAAATACATAATCAATAAAAAGATATCAAGAGATACAATATTGACAAAAGTTACACAACATATAATTTTAACCTAACCATATATTATTAAACTTCTAGTATGAGGGTAGAATGGAAATTGTACCGTGATAAATATTCTGACAAAGTACAAAGGCCGGACACCCTAAGGATCATTGGTGGGAAGTTGGCAAAATAATAATGACCTACTAACTAGGTCGAAAACCAACTAGTAGGTGAAAGTTCAAAAACGTGTACAAAACACCTTTGAACGTTTAGACCCCCAAAAAACAACTTAACCAATACAAGCAATATGTCAAACAACTAGTGTGCGGAAACTTAACACATGCTATAATATGAAATTGGTTAAAGAACTATCTAAGCCATAACAAAATAAAACCACAGCAGATAATAAACAGGCAAAGATAGAGAGGAAGGAAGATGCAAACACAAAGACAACACGCGATGTGTTATCGAAGAGGAAACCGAAGTCCTCGGCGAAAAACCTCTCCGCCGCCCTCCAAGCGGTAAACAATCCACTAGAAAATACAGTTGGGATACAAGGACAACAATAGACCCTCCAAGCCTAATCTACCCAGTGCACCTAAGCCCTCCAAGCTTCTTGCTCCAACGAGGTTGCGCCGAACCTTTTTCTTTTCTAGCTTCCCGGATTCCGCTACTAGACCGTAGCATCAACCAATGAAGATTGGTTCCTTCCTAACTGCTTCCCAGAAATCCAAACAACTGTCTCACAGTGATGATGATGGTGAGAACCAGGTTTGGTATAATGCCTCTCAAGGATTTGACTATGGAGAGGAAGAGAGTTGAGGAATTTGAAGAGTCTCTAAGGTAGAGATTGTAGGTGAAACAATCTGGTTTTTCTTTAGGGTTTCTCTCTCAAAATTCTCTCTGGAAGCTCTCTTTCAATCGTGGGTAAAAGGGGTATTTATACTGGAGTGGGAGAGGAATGTGAAACATCAGGTTTTACAAAACAGGGGTGGCTCGCGGCTTGACCTCGCAGCTTGACTAAGTCGCGAGATCCAGTCGCAAGTTAACCGTATGGCCAGTTGTCCTGTTTTGTCTTGTAGTGCTCCAGCTAGCATGACTGTTCATCTTCCAGCATGCTTGGCACGTGTGCTGCTTCTGGCGGCTTGCAACCGCGAGTCACCCGCGAGCCCCAGCCGCGAGTCTCTGTTTTCTTGCACACTCTTGAGCAATCTTCACTCTATCTCACTCACTACCCTTACAACAAACCCACTTAAATACAGGGTTACTAAATGCTGAATTACAAGCAAATTTGGCACGGAATAAAGCCAATTAGATGGTTGAATAAATTCAACCTTACAATCTCCCCCTTTGGCTATTCCATGACAAAACCCTAAAACAGACTCTAGACTTAACATGTGAGTTGGGAACAGTTGAACAAAACTCACTCACACCTAACTCTAGAAGCTGTGAAGCACTTAAATCATATGAACATAATACTCCTGAAACACAACAATACACCATGATCATTGTAAGCAGAAAATTATAAATGCATATGAAACAGGCAATATGTGATCAAGCAAAGATGGAGTTAAAAAAATAACCATGGCTTGATCAACCAAGTGAACACCACAAGGTAGTGATCACAGTGCTCATTCACACTTGGAATGAATACAAGGACATATAAGTTAACAAGCACAAGGCAAGACACTTGTATGCTCAACACTCAACTAATGCATAACACACAAGGCATATGCATTTAGGAACAATCCTACAAGGGCACAAGAGTGACAGTACATAAACCAAAATGCAGAACATTTAGATTAAAGTACTGATTTCAACATAGCATAAAGGTTGCATTAAGCAAGGTACATACCATAAAGCCTACAAACTATGCATAAAACATTAACCCTAAAAGCTTACAAAAGCACATGGGTACAAACACAAAAACATCCTGAATAACATCAAAATATATTAAAGATTAAACCAAGAGTATAGGTTAAGAGTTAGAAATAACTATACACCAAAACACAGTGTATCAAACCCATAAAAACATTAAATAGTACGCAACAAACATAAACCTAAAACCATAAGTTTAGAGGATAAGACTAAAAACAAAAGTATGACAAAAGTATGTGTGTACTCCCCCTATCGCTATGCACACTTCCACACTTCCTTTTGAACTTTTCTCCCCCTTACTGAATGCTCTCCCCCTTTTTGTCACGAATAGCTAAAGGCTCTCGTCCAACTTTCGTTGAATATCATCTAGCTGATTCTCCATAGTCTCGAGACGCATTTGGACATGGTTGTTTGTGGAGTAGAGAAGTGCCACAAGCTCATCAACGCGTTTCTGAATATGCTTAAGTACACTGCCAACTCTATCAGTATGAGGAGTAGTCTGTGCTTGCGGAATACTAGCCGGTGAAGCTTCAAGAACAGCACGTGATGTAGATGTGGTATGTGCAAGTGTCTCTGAGTCAGGGGCAGATGGAGTAACCGGAGAGATGTGAGCACTTCTTGGTGATTTAGAGGAGTGACTTCTGCTAGCTTGAAGAGTGAACAAGGAAATGGGACGTTGACGAGTCAACATTTTTCCATCTGCAGGAGGAATAATGCCTGCACGAAGAATGAGCTTCATGATGAGACTGCAAAATGGAATAACTCCTCGAGCTGCGGATCGACACGCGGTTTTCCTCAAGGTGTAGTAGATGTGAGCACATATATCAATAGGGGCTCCTGTAATAAGGTCACAAAGAAGTAGAGCTCTCCCAAGATTGATGAATGTAGTGTTGGACAGTGGGTAGAGATTGGTGAATATGATCAACTTCAGTGTGGTCAGCTCAGGTGTAAACTTTGCAGTGCTGATGGATGTTCCTGCACTGGATACTTCATGATCGTATCCTAGGATTTGTAAAATTTCTCCAACTTCTGGATTTCGTTCATCATAAAGAGTTATATTCACATTCTGAGGTCTGGTGATGCCGAGAAGATCTGCGATGGAGTCTGGGGTAACACTAAACTCTGTTCCTCTGACCTAGAAAATGAGTTCAGGTCCAAGATCAGTTGCATTGGAGAAGCATTCTTTGACCAGCTCATCCATTGGATCATCAAAGTTCCCGAACAAGTTTGCCCAATCTCGTTTCTCAAAGATTCGAGGGATGAAAGTGGTCCCTAAGGTGTTGAACTCTACCACCCATTCCACTATAGTGGTTGACTTGTCAAACACATTTGAGTAGGCGTGTGAGTTAAGCGGAAGTCTGAACCTATCCTCATTGGGATCTTGAGATGCCTGAGATGATAGACGAGTCCTTTTAGCAACTGGTGTTGCTGGTTCGTCAGCAACAATGTCTTTACCCTTGGAAGATCGACGAGACATCTGCAAGAGAACAGGCCCACAACAAAGAACCAAACAACAATACCACACACGATAATTGTCAACAAGATTCAGTATAAACAAAATTTCAATATATAAACACAAACTGAAGATAGTGCAGACCCAACCAAACTTCCAACAATACAAAGAAGTACAAAATAACAGGTGCAGCAAAATGGTGATAATGCACCAAGACATAGATAGACAACACAACTGACAAAACTGTCAATGAGACAGGTTATCATGACCATGATATGCAAACAGATACAGCATTCGAACATTTAGAGCAGATAACATAAATCACTCCACCAGAGATATGAACAAAGGGAAAAATATTTCAACATGAAGAAACCAATTATCCACACTAAAGCACATGGTTGAGAGACATACATTATGTTATCATAAAAACTCAGTAACCAATACCGAACACCAACATCAATACTTAAGCAAGTGAAATGAGTAAGTCAAATAGACACCAAACCCATTTAAGAAAAGATTTTCAGACTCAATAATAGACAAAAATCAGAACAATGAAAAACACATTGTGATCGCTCAGCATGAAAACAGGTGAGAACAATATCAAACAAGACACTCCATACCCATTACACAAAGAGAGAAGTATTTCGAACACACTATCAGTCCAAACGGTAACAAAAATATGCAGGAAAAAGGAAAATGAGATTGAGAAAGCAAAACCCATACCTTTTCTTGATGATTTGGATAGGAAATGAAGCACCAATGAGGTTTGAAAATGGATTCACGAAGTGTTTGGAAGGAAGATAGTTTAGAGAGAAGATGAACAGTTACAAAAGTTCGAGGGAAAAACTAAAAAGAGGTTTAAAAACTGCTCCTGTTTCTGCAAAACACGCGATTTTCGCGACTTGATTAAGTCGCCACACAGTCGCCAGCTCAAGCCGCCAAAGCACTCAAGAACAAAAATTTGAAAAAATTTTTTAAGTGTTTTTCGCGACTGGAAGGTCTACCCACGAGTGAGTCGCGAGCTGAGCCGCGAAAATCTCTGAGTGAACCTCGCGACTGGACCTTCCACTCGCGAACAAGTCGCCAAAAATGACCAGCGAAGATGCGACTGGGGCTCGCGACTTGACATACCCGCGACTGAGCCGCCAAAACAGGGCAAAACAGGACTTTTGAAATTTTCAGATTTTTCAAATAAAATACTTTTCAAAAACACCTAAAACACTCAAAAATCTTTTTGTGCTTGAATTAACAAAGATTGAGCATGTGAAAACATATTTCATCAAGTACAATCACACAAATGAATATGGCATTTATTGAACATAAACTTGTGTGTTGTGTGTGGATATCAACAATGAGATAGTCCTTCGTCTAATGTGAAGCTTCAATGATCGATTCAACCAAGGCATACACAATTAGCACTAGATCATGTGACCTATCTCAATTATAGAAATATGTATATATGACCTCCCACTAAACTTGATAACATGACTTGGAGCTTTACATTTTACTCCACTTTTAATCATAACATTTGATCTTTTTGATCTTTTGAGGCAATCACCTCTCATTGTGAGAGTGATATTTGACATTTCACCTTAATGAACAAGCCTTTGGCTTTTTGAATAAACATTCACTTTAATATAAGGTCGCTTACCCTTTTTCCTAGTCGAATACTAGAATGTGCGACAGGCTTTTGCAGCTCAATATCTCTTTTCATTTGGAGATTTACATTTGGTGAGCTCTTTTTAGCAAAAAAAATAAAGAGTGGGAAGATATATAGACACAAGTCTATGCATGTCTCAAGATCAACATAACCATTCACTAATCATTCATGACAAGTTTGAAGATCTATTTACAACAATCACATAGATTTCAAGATTTTTCCCACAGTGATATAGGTGCATGAAAACAAGCAATGCTCGAAAATGCACAAAGCCATTAGCATAAAGGTACAAGGCAAAACAAGTTTTGAGACAAAACTCAACAAAGTCAATTAAGCTTTTTGATTTTCTAATTTTTTATGTGATTTTTGGATTTTTGACACAAGAAACAAAAAGATTGATAAAACAAAATTAAAAATATTCACAAGTAGACAAGCAGACAACCAACCAAAAAAAAAAAAAAAAAAAAAAAACAGCAAGCAAACCAAACAAACATTGTCACAAAGCATAGGAAGTATTAATGCATGGACATGTTGTAATGCTTATGCGTGAGTACCCTTTTTCACCCACACGTCACTTGCGTTTGGGGTGATTTCCTTATAGGATTGGGTACGGGAGTTAGGGCTTTCAAACCTTCGTGAGAAGCTTTCCAAGCAGTTGGTGAATGCACCAATCATCTTCATCACGTTCATCATTCCGGGATCTCCATTTTGATCTCTAGATTGATTACCTGCCCAAATTCTCCTATCATTTCTGGGTCCTCCTGACCTTTGTGGAGTTGCACTGTTCTTTGCTCTCAGCTTTTGGCAATTTGGTCGAGTATGCCCTTAAAGTCCGCAATAATGGCACACATAAGTTCCTCTAGGACCTCTTTGTGGTCGTGGACGTGACTTGGCACGAGATTCAGACCTGCCCACAGACTGATTACGGGGATTTAGCATCCGTTGGTTCACCACATTCTTCTTCTCCTCCACCTCGAGCTTCTCACCAGTAAGTTCAGCTACAACTGGATCTTTGGCCTTTACAAACTTCACTTCTTTAGTGACATTTCCAGATGAACTACTTCCTCCGGTATATCCCAATCCAGATTTGTCTGAAAAGCTCTTTTGAGATGATATAACATCATCTAGCTTCTTGGTGGTGACCCTCTCTATTTTAGCATTCGCTTGCACAACCTCATTCTGAAGAAATCTCACTTTAGTGTAAGCTTCAGACAACTCACCATTCAGTGTTTCTATCTCACATTTGGCCTCCCTATATTGAATTAGGAGACTTTTGTAGTCCTCCTCAACCTTCTTCATTTTTCTCACAGCAGCCTTGGCCACCCTTGTGTATTCACCCGACTTCTCCAAGAGTGAGTTATAATTCTCTTGAAGATTTGCTGTGCTTTCATCTTCTTCAGCATCTGATTCTTCAACAATTCCTAGTGATTCATCATCACTATGTTCTCCAAGGTCTCGTACAAGCAGATTCAACTCATCCGAAGACTCAACATGAGCAATAGTCATAAAAGCTGAATAGTTCCCCTCTCCATCACAGCTCTCTTCAGATTCTGAGTTAGACGAATCCGAGTCACTCAAGGTCGTGGCATACACTTTACCTTTCGATTTCAAATAATTCGGACATTCCTTCTTAAAGTGTCCATGCCCGTTACATTCGAAACAAGTGACACCTTGTGTGGGTTGGGATTCTTTTCCATCTTTCTTTTTCAAATCCCTCTTCTCCTTTCCAGAACTTTGGAATTTTCTTTTATCATCAAATTTGCCATTATTTTTGAATTTCAAGAACTTTCTGAAATTTTTGACAAGGTAGGCTACATATTTGTCAACCACATCTTCTCCCGATGAGTCTTGATCTTCCACCTTCTCATTAATGGTCTCTAGAGCAAGGGATTTACTCTTCCGTTGATTGGGCAGCGACATCTCATAAGTCTGCAGAGAACCAACCAGCTCCTGTACTTTGATGTCATCAAGATCCTTGCTCTCTTCAATTGCTGTCACTTTAGCACGAAAACTTTCTGGCAATGATCGAAGGATCTTCCTTACAATCTTTGAGTCCTCCATTTTCTCCCCCAAGTTGAATTTACTGACAACCACCTCATTTAGCTTTCCATAGAAAGAGTCAAAAGACTCATCCTCACTCATTTTGAGCTCCTCAAACCGAGTGGTCAGCATTTGTAACTTGGTGTCTTTCACTTTCTTCGTGCCTTCATAAGTGGTTTCCAGAATCTCCCATGCTTCTTTGGCAATGGTAATGTGAGAAATCCTATGAAATTCATCTGGAGACACACCACAGAAAATAGCATTGAGTGCTTTACTGTTAGCATTAGATGCAGCAAGTGCTGCCTTATCCCATGTGGATTTGGCTACCTCAGGTTTGGTCCAACCAATCTCAACAGCATCCCAAACGGATTCATCAATAGAACACAGAAAAGCTCTCATGCGAACCTTCCAAAAAGCATAATTACTACCATCAAAATATGGAGGTGCATTTAGGGATTGAGACCTATCCATCTCAAAAGGGAGTCAAGGATCACACAATGGTAATGAAACCAATAGCAGTGTACCCGCTCTGATACCAATTGAAAGTTCAAAAATGTGTACAAAACACCTTTGAACGTTTAGACCCCCAAAAAATAACTTAACCAATACAAGCAATATGTCAAACAACTAGTGTGCGGAAACTTAACACATGCTATAATACGAAATTGGTTAAAGAACTATCTAAGCCATAACAAAATAAAACCACAACAGATAATAAACAGGCAAAGATAGAGAGGAAGGAAGATGCAAACACAAAGACAACACGCGATGTGTTATCGAAGAAGAAACCGAAGTCCTCGGCGAAAAACCTCTCCGCCGCCCTTCAAGCAGTAAACAATCCACTAGAAAATACAGTTGGGATACAAGGACAGCAATAGACCCTCCAAGCCTAATCTACCCAGTGCACCTAAACCCTCCAAGCTTCTTGCTCCAACGAGGTTGCGCCGAACCTTTTTCTTTTCTAGCTTCCCTGATTCAGCTACTAGACTGTAGCATCAACCAATGAAGATTGGTTCCTTCCTAACTGCTTCCCAGAAATCCAAACAACTGTCTCACAGTAATGATGATGGTGAGAACCAGGTTTGGTATAATGCCTCTCAAGGATTTGACTATGGAGAGGAAGAGAGTTGAGGAATTTGAAGAGTCTCTAAGGTAGAGATTGTAGGTGAAACAATCTGGTTTTTCTTTAGGGTTTATCTCTCAAAATTCTCTCTGGAAGCTCTCTTTCAATCGTGGGTAAAAGGGGTATTTATACTGGAGTGGGAGAGGAATGTGAAACGTCAGGTTTTACAAAACAGAGGTGGCTCGCGGCTTGACCTCGTGGCTTGACTAAGTCGCGAGATCCAGTCGCGAGTTAACCGTATGGCCAGTTGTCCTGTTTTGTCCTGTAGTGCTCCAGCTAGCATGACTGTTCATCTTCCAGCATGCTTGGCACGTGTGCTGCTTCTGGCGGCTTGCAGCCGCGAGTCACCCGCGAGTCCCAGCCGCGAGTCTTTGTTTTCTTGCACACTCTTGAGCAATCTTCACTCTATCTCACTCACTACCCTTACAACAAACCCACCTAAATACAGGGGTACTAAATGCTGAATTACAAGCAAATTTGGCACGGAATAAAGCCAATTAGATGGTTGAATAAATTCAACCTTACAGTAGGTTTGGTTGGAGGCACTCCATCAATCAAGTTAGCTTAGAAAATCACAAAGTAAGCTCAAAGCGAAATGGCAAAGTGCTAGGGCAATGAGATGCATACCTTTTGAATAATCTTGAACCACCTTATCAAATAAAGTAGCAGATTAGTTGTCTCTTATACCCAATATTAACACCTTTGTTGTTCTCTCTCTCTCTCACGATTTTATCTTCTCTCTCACTATTTTGTCTACTCTCTCGGAGAAAACTGGCCTTTGCCCCTTTCGTGCAAAAAATCCAGTATTTTGCCTCCTTTCTCAAACTAATTAGTGAAATGCCCCTGTTTTGAAACTCGATTTTCTCAAAATCAAGTTTCAATGTAAAACTCGATTTGTAGAAAATCAAGTATGGGGCGGTCAAACTTAAAAAAAAATATATATATATATATATATATATATTTGCATGGAACTCAAGTTCCATGCTTTTTTTTTTTTTTTTTAATTTAATTTTCAATTTGTTATAACTCAATTGTCCAAAAATCGAGTTTTAAATTGAAAATCGATTTTCTAAAAATTGAGTTTCAAAACAGGGGCATTTCCCTAATTAGTTTGGAAAAGGGGGAAAAATGTTGGATTTTTATATATATACATATATATATATATATATATATATATATAAAGACAAACAACATGTGATAATTTAGTGGGTAGTTTGGGTTGGGGTTGTGGGTAGTTTGTAAATCATCGATTTTGGCTCGACAATTTAGTGGTGGTGCTGGTTTAAGTTTCAATTTATGTGATAATTTCAGTGGTGTTTGTTTGTTTAGACCCTTGTTCACTTAAGATTGTTTAACCTAATTAATTAACCAAGTTTTTACTTAGGTTTATTATTCAAATTTACGTTAAACACAAACAATCATATCACTAAGTGTGGAAAAATAAAGAACGAAAGTTATATGATAACCTAGAAAAACCAATGAAACTTGTTAAGTTCTAAATATTTAGGATTAAATGTTTATATTCTTATTTTGGGTATGTTGGCAAACTGAGAATAACAACATGTCTAGTTAGGTGTTGGACATTGCTCAAGATTGTACAAATCAAGATTCAAGAACATTCAAACTATAAAAAGGAGAGTTCAAGTTTCGTGAAGCTTGATCGATCGAAAATTAGACTTGACTAATCAAAAATTGCAGATAAGTCAATTCTATAGAATTAAATTAGGTCCAAGTCTGCGAAAATGTTTAGGGTTTCAGTCCAACATTATAAGGTATAAAAGGAAAACCCTAATTACGTTTTAAAAGCCCTTAGAAGTCTTGTGAGTTAATCTTATGAGATTTGGGAGATTTCTGTACCTTCTAACTCAACAAGCATTTGCCGGAACAAGAGATCTATAATCAAGAACTGGTGGAAACAAGTTGTTGCATAAAGATCTACTACTAATAGTAATCTAAAACCTTTGAATGGGATCTCAAAGTCACAAACATGGGTGTTTGTGCACAACAAATTCAGATAGAAGAGTCGGTGGAGTTAGAGTTGCACATGGTCGTGTTAGTAAGTTCTACAAGAGGTAGCCTTAGATTTAGGGTTTAAATCTATTGTAATCTTCCATTCTATCATAATGGATTTGTTTATCTTGGGATAGATAGGTTAAATTATTCTCAGGTTTTTACCTCAAAATGATTGGTTTCATTAGTTATCCTAGGTCATTATATTACTGTCTTCTTTAATTTTCCACACTAAGTAATATGTTTGTATGTGTTTAACCTAGATCTCATAATTAACATAATTAACTACTTGACTAATTCACTAGGTTAAATGAACATGGTTTTAAGGGGTCTAAACATAAACAAATAAAACCATCTATAATTTCAAGATAAAAAAACCTGAGGAGGATTTAATCTAAACAATCCACAAGGCAACAAATTCATTAAATATAATGCAAGTTAAACAATAATTTTTCCCTAAATCTAAAGCTACCTCTTGTAGTACATACTCACGTGACCTCCTGCAGCTTTGAATCCATAAACTCTTTTATTTGGAATTTGTTAAACACAAATACCCATGTCTTGACTCTAAGATTCCACACAAAACTTGAAAGCATCAACTAAAATTTCAATAAGTGCATAAAACACCTTGAACGTTTAAACCCCCAATTTGCAAATTACCAATTCAAGCTTAATATCAAACAATTAATGTGCTGAATATGAACATAAACTTAATACAGAATTGATAAACAATCTAAACCAAATAAAATCACATCCACAGCAGAAATTAAATTGAAAAGATTAAGGGAAGAGAGATGCAAACACAAGGACAACACTCGATGTGTCATCGAAGAGGAAACTGAAGCCCTCGATGTAAAACCTCTCCACCACCCTTCAAGCGATAAACAATCCACTAAAGAATGTAGTTGGGATACATGAACAGCAGAAGACCCTCCAAGCCTACTCTACCCAATGTACCTAAGCCTTCCAAGCTCCTACTCCAACGAGGTTATGCCGAACCTATTTCTTCTTTAGCTTACCGGATTCCGCTACTTGACCATAACATCAACCAATATGAAATTGGTCCCTTCTTAACTGCTTCTCAAACACCAAATGGCCTCCTCACAGATATGGGTATGGTGAGAAAAGGTTTTGGTAATGTACCTCTTAAGGATTTGACAATAGAGAGGAAGAGAGTAGAGGAATTTGAAGAGTCTCTATGTAAAAATTGTGGATGAATCAATCTTGTTTTTCTCTAGGGTTTCTCTCTCAAAATTCTCTCTAGAAGCTCTCTGAATATCGTGGGTATAAGGATATATATATAGTAGGGTGAGAAGGAATGTGAAAAGTCAATATTTCCCAAATAAGGCGGTCTGGCGACTTGATCTTGAGACTGGGCTGAGTCGCGAGTTCAAGCCGCAAGCTAATGACCTAGCCAGCCTGGGACTTTTGTCCTATAGTGCAACAATTGGCATGACTCTTCAGCTCCTTTGCATGCTTCGCACATGTGCTAACTTTGGCGGCTTGCTAGTCGCGAGTCACCCGCGAGTCCAACCGTGAGTCTTTGCATCCTTGCACAATCTTGAGCATTTCTTCACAATCTCTTACTCACTACACTTACATGATTCCCACCTAAATACAGGGTTACTAATTGCTAAAATACAAGCAAATTTAGCACGGAATGAAGCCAACAAGATGGTTGATAAAATTCAACCTTACAATGTCCCCCTTTGGTTATTCCGTGACAAAACCCTAAACAAACTATAGACTTAATATGTGAGTTGGGAACAGTTGAACAAAACTCACTCACACCTAACTCTAGAATCTGATAAGCTCTTGAATCATATGAACAAGAATCTTCTGAAACATAACAACACAGTATCATCATTGTATGCAGAAAAACTTGTAATTGCATATGAGACAAGCACAATGCGATCAAGCAAAAATGGAATGAGAAATAAACCATGGTTTAACCAAACAGGCAATCACTATAAAATAGTGACCACAATGCTCATTCACACTTGAAATGAACATCCAGACACACAAGCCAATAAGCTTAATGCAAATCACTTGCATGCCCAACACTGAACCAATGCATAATTCATAAAGTATATGCATCTGGGAACAAAATCCTACAAGGGCACAAGAGTGAGAATACTTAAAGAAAATGCATAACATTTAGCTAGAAGTATTAGACAACAAAACAAAAAGGCTGCATAAGCAAGGTACAAACCATAAAAGCCTACAAATCATGGAAACAAACCCTAAAAGCTTACAAAAGCAACATGGGCACAAAAAATAAACATATTGAATAACAACTTTAAATATTAACAAACCAAAGTAACATGAGTGTTTTAAAATAGATCCATGAGTTTAAAACCAAAACAATAACCCAAGAAACACAGCCAGACAAAACCAAGAGTTTATAAAGACAATAGAAGACTATAAGTAAATGACTGATAAACTAGGCTAGCCAAAGTTAGGCAATATGTCCAAACGTATGTGTGTGTGTATATGACAGCTTTCTCCTCTTTAGCACACAACTCCCCCTTTAACTATGCATACTTCCCTTTGTGTTGCTCTCCCTCTTTCAATAAGCTTTCCCCTTTTTTGGCACAAATAGCCAAAGGCTGTCCTCTAGCTTTTGCTGAATAGCATCTAGCTGATTCTCCATGGTCGTGAGTCACAATTGAACTTGATTGTTGGTGGAGTAGATAAGTCTTTCTATTCCGACAATGCGCATATGAAGATTTTTAAACAAAAGACCCAATCTATTAACTTAAGGACCAGACTGCTCTGGCTGATTGCTAGTTAACTGTAACTCAGGGGTGACAAGAGAGATAGTTGTGGTACGCATAGGTGTATCTGACCCATGAGCAGATGTTGTAGCAGGAGACATATGTTCACTCTTTGGTTTTTGAGAGAAGTGACTCTTGCTAGCTTGGAGAGATATCATGGATATTGGTCGAGGACGGTTGATCATTTTTCCATTTGATGGGGGATTGACACCTTTAAGAAGTATGATCTTCATGATGAGACTACAAAACGGAATACATGCTCGTGTTGCTGATCTAGCTGCGGTCTTCCCAATGGTCTAGAAGATATGGGCACAGATATCAATCAAGGCTCTTGTAATAAAATCACATAGGAATTGAGCTCTTCCAAGTTAATGAAAGCAGTGTTGGACAATGGGTAGAGATTGGAGAACATGATCAGCTTCAGTGTGGTCAACTCAAAAGCAAACTTTGCAATGTTTATAGATGTGCCTTTACTGGAGACTTCATGATCAGGCCCAAGAACTTGCAAAATGTCTTGAACCTTAGGAGTTCGATCATCATAAGGGGTGAGGTCCACATTCTCAGGTCTAGTAATGCGAAGGACCTTGGCTATGTAGTTCAAATTGATGGAAAACTCTTTTCCTCTTACCCAGCATTTTAACTCAACTCCAATGTATCTCGCATTTGAGAAGAATTCCCTAACCAACTCTTCCATCGGGTCTTTGAAATTCCCGAACAGATTGGCCCAATCTTTAGCTTCAAAGATTCTAGGGATAAAAGTTGTCCCCAAAGTGTCAAACTTTACCACTCGTTCCATTATGGGAGTAGCACCTTCAAAAATGCTTGAGTGAGTTTGTGAATTGATAGGAGTTTTGAACCTCTCACGGTTTGAGTCTTTAGACGACTAAGATGAGAGACAAGTTCGTTTAGCAACAGGGGATGATGAAACATCAATTACAATCTCTTTTTCTTTGGATGATCAGCGAGACATCTGCAAAATAACAAACACACAACAAAGATCCAAGTGCACTGACACATGACACGAACAACAACTTGATTACATTCAAAACAGTCAAAAATTGGAGAATCATTGAAATTCAGACCGAGATAACACTTAAACAGAGTACATGAACCCAGTTAGCAATATGTGAGAATGAGCAACACTGAAGCAATGTATTCTAAAATATGTAACAGATCTCCAGCAATGATGAATAAATAGTCATAGTTCAGTTCACTGTAAACTATGGTCAGTCACAAAGTCACAAATATCTGTCATTGTGACATTCTTCCACAAGAATGTTATGCATAGAGCAATGTAGTCAAGATAGACATCTAAGAAACAGTCAAGAAAACAAGAGAAGCAAGCATCAAATCACTAGAATCAACAAAACCCCTTTAGCCAACCCAATAGAGTAAACCCATGTACGAACATTGCAAAACACACAAACTCAAACAAAATTTCACAAAATGAGGAAATTCATGGAGAAATATGTAAAATTGAGTAAGAAAATAGAAACCTATACCTTTTTCCTTGAAGATTTGAGAATGAAATGATTCAAAATGGAAGTTTGTCTGAGAGTGATACGGTGAGTTTGAGAGTGTTTAGGTAAGGAAGGAGATGAACAGTCAGAAATGTTCGAGGGAAAACTGAAAAAGTTTAAAAATTGACCCATTTTGTGCAAAACATGCGATTTTCGTGACTGAAACAAGTCGCGTGCAAGTCACCAGGGCCAGCCGCTAGAACACTTGAAAGAAAACTTTTGAAGAAAATTTTCTAAGTGTTTTTTACAACTGGAAGTTCCACTAGCGAGAGAGTCGTGAACTGAGCCACGAAAATCTTTGTGTACCTCTCGTGACTGGACCTTCCACCCACGAACAAGTCGCCAACCTGAGCCGCGAAAAACATGAAATTCCAAAATTTTGAAAAATATTCTAAGTCTTTTTCACAATTGAAGCATTTACCCGCCAATGACTCGCCAGTGAGTCGCAAAAACTCTCTGTGATGGACTCGCGACTGGGGCATGCGATTGGTTCTACCCCCGACTGAGTCACCAAAACAGGGCAATATAATTTTTGAAATTTTTGAAAGTTTTTGCAAAAAACAAGGTACTTTCCAAAAATAACTAAAACACTCAAAAATATTTTTGTGATTGATCAACAAAGATTGAGCATGTGAAAACACATTTAGTCAAGTATAATCACATGAATGAATATGGCATTCATTGAACATAGACATATGTGTTGTATGTGAATATCAAAACTGAGATAGTCCTTAGTCTAATGTGAAACTTCAATAATCAATTCAATCAAGGCATACATAACTGGCACAAGATAATGTGATCCATCTCAATTATAGAAATATGTATATATGACCTCCCACAAAAGCTTGAGTACAATATCTTTGAAGCTTTTCATTTGGCTCCATGTTTGACATAACATTTGATCTTTTTGAATCAACACATCTCATTGTGAGATTGATGCTTGAAATTTTTGATATTTCACATTGATGAGATAGCCTTTGGCTTTTTGGACATCATACAATATTTAATTTTTAGTCACTTTCCCTTTTTCCTAGTCAAATACTAGTATGTGCGACAAGCTTTTGCAACTTAATATCTCTTTTCATTTAGAGATTTACATTTGGTGAGCTCTTCTAGCAAAAACAATAAAATAAAAAGTAGGAAAATATATAGACACAAGTCTATGTATGTCTCAAGATCAACAAAACCATTCACTAATCATTCATGACAAGGTTGAAGATCTATTTACAACAGTCACATAGATTTTAAGATTTCTCACACAATAATATGAGTGCATAGGAAACAAGCTATGCTCAAAGATGCACAAGGCCATTTGTACAAAGGTACAAGGTAAAATATATTTTGAGACAAAACTCAACAATGTCGATCAATCTTTTTGGATTTTCTACTTTTTATGTGGTTTTTGGATTTTTGACACACAGGAAGGAAACGATTGATTAGAAGCAACAATGTAAAAACAAAAAATGACACAAAAAAAAAAAAAATTCAATTCTTATAATCAATAATCAAACCAACAGTCACACAACATAGGAAGTATTAATGCATGGACATGTGGTAATGTTTATGCATGAGTACCCTTCATCACCCACACGTCACATGCATTTGGGGTGATATCCTTATAGGATTGGGTACGAGAGTTAGGACTTCCAAACCTTCTAGTGAATCTTTCCAAGCAGTTGGTGAATGCACCAATAATCTTCATCACGTCCATCATTCCAGGATCAACATTTCGATCTCTTGATGGCTCTACAGCCCAAGTCCTCTTGTCATTTCTTGGCCTTCTTGACCTTTGATCACTAGCACTCCTTAATGCTCTCAGCTTATGACAATTGGGTCGGGTGTGCCCTTGAAGTCCGCAGTGATGACACACATGATTCATTCTAGGACCTCTTTGCGATCATGGAAGAGATTTTGCTCTGGCTTCAAACTTGATTACAAGGCTTGTTCAACACCCGCTGGTCAGTTACATTCTTCTTCTTCTCAAAATTAGTATTTTCAACAGTAGGGGCAAATATAACCGACTCTTTGGCCTTCACAAACTTCACTTCTTTAGAGATGTTCATAGCTGAACTACTTTCTCCAGTGTATCCTAATCCAGTTTTGTTGGAGAAGGTCTTTTGAGAAGAAAGGACATCATCAAGCTTCTTTTTAGAGACTCGCTCTACCTTGGCATTTGCTTGAACCACCTTAAGCTCAAGGAATTTTACCTTGGTGTAAGCTTCGGTTAGCTCGCCATTTAGCATCTCTATCTCACACTTAGCCTCCTTATATCTCACTAGAAGACTTTTATAGTCCTCTTCAACTTACTTCTTCTTTTTCACTGCTGCCTTGGCCACCCTTGCATATTCTCCTGACTTCTCAAGTAGAGAATTATAGTTCTCTTTAAGACCAGCTATATCTTCATCTTCTTCAGCATCTGATTCTTCTACAATTCCCATGAATTCCTCATCACTATGCTCCCCAAGCTCTTCCACAAGCAAATTCAAGTCCTCCGAATACTCAACATGAGCAACAGTCATGAATGCTGAGAAATTTCCTTCTTCATCATAGATATCCTCCGAATCAGAGGTGGAGGAATCTGAGTTACTGAGAGTGGTGGCATACACCTTGCCCTTCGATCTTAGATAATTAGGACATTCCTTTTTGAAATGGTCCTGTCCATTACACTCAAAACAAGTGACTCCTTGTGTGGATTGGGACTCATTCCCTTCTCTCTTTTTGAAGTCCTTCTCCTTTCTAGAACTCATGAATTTCCCTTTATCACCAAATTTCTCACTGTTCTTGAACTTTAGAAATTTTCGGAAATTCTTTGCAAGGTAAGCAACATCCTTTTCTATTGCATCCTCATCCGATGAACCATGACCTTCTACCATTTCATTTATTGTCTTAAGAGCTAGTGATTTGCTCTTTCTTTGATTTGGTAATGAAAGTTCATATGTTTGGAGAGAACCAATTAGCTCTTGGACTTTGATTTTATCAAGGTCTTTGCTCTCCTTAATTACAGTCACCTTTCCATGGAAGCTTTCCGGCAATGAATGAAGAATTTTTCTTACAACTTTTGAGTCCTCCATTTTCTCTCCCAAGTTATACTTGCCGATGACCACTTCATTTAGCTTACTATAGAAAGAGTCAAAGGACTCATCCTCACTCATCCTGAGCTCCTCAAACTGGGTAGTCAGCATTTATAGCTTTGTGTCTTTAACTTTCTTTGTATCCTTATAAGTGGTTTCCAAAATCTGCCATGCTTCCTAGGCAACGGTGATATGAGAAATCCGATGGAATTCATCTAGGGACACATCACAAAAAATTGCGTTAAGTGCTTTACTATTAGCATTTGACGCCACGAGGGCTGCCTTATCCTAAGTGGATTTGGCTGCCTCTGGCTTTGTCCAACCTATTTCAACAGCATCCCAAATAGCCTCATCTATAGAACACAGAAATGTTCTCATCCTTACCTTCCAAAAGGCATAGTTGCTACCATCAAAATATGGTAGAGCATTTAAAGATTGAGACCGGTCCATCTCAATATGGGGTCAAGGATCACACTATGGTAATGAAACCAATAAAAGTGTACCCGTTCATGAAAGTTCAAATAGTTTGTAAAACACCCTTGAACGTTTAGACCCCCCAATTACAAAATAACTAATTCAAACTTTATGTCAAACAACTAGTGTGCGAAAAATGAAAAAAAAAACTACAAAACAAAATTGGTAAACAATCTAAGCTAATTAAAATCACAACCCACAGCAAATAATAAAAGGCAAAGATAAAAGGGAAGGAAGATGCAAACACAAGGACAACACACGATGTGTTATCAAAGAGGAAACCGAAACCATCGGCGTAACCTCTTCGCCGCCCTTCAAACGGTAAGTAATCCACTAGAAAATATAGTTGGAATACATGGACAGCAATAGACCCTCCAAGCCTAATTTACCCAGTACACCTAAGCCCTCCAAGTTTCTTGCTCCAACGAGGTTGCGCCGAACTTATTTCTTTTCTAGCTTCCCAGATTCTACTACTTGACCATAGCATCAACCAATGTAGATTGGTTCCTTCCTAACTGCTACCTAGAACACCAAACAGCCCTCTCACAGTAATGGATATGGTGAAAAAAGGTTTTGGTAAAAGACCTCTCAAGAGTTTAACAATGGAGAGGAAAAGAGTTGAGGAATTTGAAGAGATTCTTATGTAAAGATTGTAGATGAATCAATCTTGTTTTACTCTAGGGTTTCTCTCTCAAAATTCTCTCTAGAAGCTCTCTTTCTTTTGTGGGTATAATGGGTATTTATATTGGGGTAAGAATGGAATGTGAAGAGTCAGATTTTACAAAACAAGAGTGGCTCGTGGCTTGACTGAGTCGCGAGATCCAGCCGCGAGATAACAGAATGGCCAGTTGTCCTATTTTGTCCTGTAGTGCTCCAGCTAGTGTGACGCTTCAACTTCTGGCATGCTTGGCATGTGTGCTGCATCTAGCGGCTTGAAGCCGCGAGTCACTGGCGAGATCAAGTCGCGACTCTCTGTTTTCTTGCACACTCTTGAGCATTTCAACACTCTATCTCACTCACTACCCTTACAACAATCTCATCTAAATACAAGGTTACTAAATGCTGAAATACAAACAAATTTGGCACGGAATAAAGCCAACAAGAAGGTTGATTAAATTTAACCTTACAGCTCTGGTACCAAATGAAAGTTCAATAAGTGTATAAAATACCTTGAACGTTTAGACCCCCAATTTACAAATTACCAATTCAAGCTTAATATCAAACAATTAATGTGCGGAATATGAACATAAGCTTAATACAGAATTGATAAATAATCTAAACCAAATAAAATCACATCTACCATAGAAATTAAATGGAAAAGATTAAGGGAAGAAAGATGCAAACACAAGGACAACACTCGATGTGTTGTCGAAGAGGAAACCGAAACCCTCTGTGTAAAACCTCTCCGCCGCCCTCCAAGTGGTAAACAATCCACTAAAGAATATAGTTGGGATACATGAACAGCAGAAGACCCTCCAAGCCTAATCTACTCAATGTACCTAAGCTCTCCAAGCTCCTACTCCAATGAGGTTATGCCGAACCTATTTCTTCTTTAGCTTACCGGATTCAGCTACTTGACCATAGCATCAACCAATATGAAATTGGTCCCTTCTTAACTACTTCCCAAACACTAAATGGCCTCCTTACAGATATGGATATGGTGAGAAAAAGTTTTGGTAATATACCTCTTAAGGATTTGACAATGGAGAGGAAGAGAGTAGAGAAATTTGAAGAGTCTCTATGTGAAGATTGTGGATGAATCAATCTTATTTTTCTCTAGGTTTTCTCTCTCAAAATTCTCTCTGGAAGCTCTCTGAATATCGTGGGTATAAGGGTATATATATAGTAGGGTGAGAAGGAATGTGAAAAGTCAGTTTTTCCCAAACAGGGTGGTCTGGCGACTTGACTTCGCGACTGTGCTGAGTCGCGAGTTCAAGCCGCGAGCTAATGAACAGGCTAGCCTAGGACTTTTTTCCTTTAATGCAACAACTAGCATGACTCTTCAGCTCCCTTGCATGCTCCGGACGTGTGCCAACTTTGGTGGCTTGCCAGTCGTGAGTCACCCGCAAGTCCAGCCGCGTGTCTCTGCATCCTTGCATAATCTTGAGCATTTCTTTACAATATCTCACTCACTACCCTTACATAATTCCCACCTAAATACAAGGTTACTAATTACTAAAATAAAAGCAAATTTGGCATGTAATAAAACCAACAAGATAGTTGATAAAATTCAACCTTACATCAGCAATAGTTGATCTTGTAGCAATAACTTCTACAACTCTAGAATATTGCCAATAGAAGATTTTAGAGAGTCTTGGGTACATAAACCTAGATCTACAATATGAGGCACAATAAGCACTCTTCTCTCTCTAAAAACTCCTTTAAAACATGTCTTAGGGTTTCCTTTAAATATTAGGAGAATTAGATTTGAAACCTTAATCATTTAATGGGCTTAATGAGTTCTTGGGCTTTAATTAAATTCTATGGAAAGGCATCTCGATCGATCGATCGATCGAGCCTTCTTCTCGATCGGTCAAACCTAGCATGTTTCGAATTCCTGAACCTGTAGCTTTCTTTTTCTTGTGTTCTAACTTGTAATACCTTGAGCATTATCTAATATACCCTATAGAGTCCAAGATCTATATCTAGATAAGTTTGTACTCAAGGTTTGCCAATTGTTCTAAATTTTTAGATTCTAACAAGCGGTGGTTTCAATTATTGGGTTGCGATTTGGTGGTTTGGTGGTGATTTCAGTTTCAATTGGGTTGATATGGGTTTTGTTGGATTGATTTGGGTTCGGGTGTTGGTTGTTGATAGTAGAGGTAGGGTGGCAATTTAGCTGGTTGGGTTGATCTAGTGGTAGTATTGGTTGTTGATGGTGGTGGTGCCTTTTTTCAATGGTTATTATTTTAATGTATTGTAATGTTAAAATAGAAGTCGAGATGTAGAGTATATTGTTAAATGCTATGCTAAAATAAATAAAGAAGGGTTTTGGTGTGATAGAATATCATTTGACTTAGCACAACAAATGCTATTGTTTTATGATGAGAAAATAGAAAAGAATTCCCGAGCATTGTGCCATAGTGGCGAGTTGTGGAGGCAGGAGATGAGAGATCGAGGACGAAGGCTGAGAAGGCTGTGGTTCCATTTGGTTTTGGCAACCTTAGATAGAAGGAATTTGGGTTGAAGAAGAAGAAGAAGAGTAGAGCTGGGAGTAGAGATCGAATGGTGCCATATGATGAGTCAAACTCAGTGAGCTCCTCGCACATACCAAGACTATGATTAAGTCAGGGATAGATCTCAAATTTTTCAAAGTGATTGATTTTCCCGTTTGTGTTTTTCCTTTTTATTTTAATTTTTTTTTTTCAATGATAGAACTTTATTGAAGAACAAAGAGATTACAACTATAACACGGAGCAAAAGCCAGCTTGATAGAACATTCAAGGATATTCACCATTTCGCAATAATAAGTACAAGAAGCAAAATAAGGACGCCTATCTCACAAAGATGTCCAACATTGAATGAAATTGAAACTCTTGATCTCACTTTCTTGTTATTCTGATATGGAATTCTAAATGAATTTTAACAGGTAAAAAAAAAAAAAAAAAAAAACACAAGAAAGATACGGATGCTCAATGCCGTTTTCTTTATAGCCTCTATTAAGTATTTAGACAAGTGGCTGAAATTTAAAAGGGATATCTAAAGGATAGTGCCTAAGGTACCATACATATTTAATTTAAGTTTTTCCTAATTTTTAATTCTAAAATGTAGCCACATAGTATACATCCATAACAAAAGTTTTGGATGCCTTAAAAAAAAAATTGGATAAAATTGTTTCTTAAAATAAAAAATAAATAAAAACAATTTGAAGGAAGTTTTACAAATCCACATTACATCACATGTTTCAGATAAAACTACTTCATCTAAAAAATGGAAGGAAGTTTTACAAGTTCACATTGAAGCACAATGTTGCTCTTGTTTTGAAATTCAAATTAAAAACTGACTCTATTACAACACAACAACTTTCTTATTAGTTTCTCTCTTTTACCTAATCATATTTAATTTGTAAATCTTTGATTCTTTTATTTTTTTTCCCAATCCAAACATTTGTAGTCAAATGAATAATCATGTCAAAAGGTGCTTCACTATCTTAATTTCTTGGTGGAATCAGGTTTTTGTATGATTCTAATTTTGTGGATTCTAATGTATTTATGTATTATTTTAATTTTTTGTTTATGTTATTCAAATATGAATAACTCAAGGTGGTATTCCCAGAGAGATAAAGGTGTGAGTTTACCTTTATGCTATTGATTGTCTTTTTCTAGCTTCTTAAAGGGATTCGAATCACATTTTAGAAAGAAGATGGATTGGTGATCTTATCAGAATTCATGAGTTGAGTGAATCTGTTGTAATAATAATTTAATTTTATGTCGTGTCAATTACCTTTTCCTCGAGAACATATTAGGAGTGTGTAATGCTAAAAGGCCAATGACAGTCATTAAAAACAATTTCTTAACCAGTGTTTCTTGAATAATTCTTTAAGTTTAATACCAAATTTTTAAGCAACTATACTATCCTTGGTCCAAATCATCTTCTATTTTACATAATAATGTCTTATATCAATACTTATCAAAAGAATTTTTTATTAGTGTTTTTATTTTTATTTACAGGTGAGAAGTGCTCTATTAATTATGCACCTGAGTAATAAAGTTCAATATAAGCGAAAAAGGCACCTAATTTTCCGTAAATAATAATCCATTATTCTATACTTCCAACCTTTTGCAAGCAAATTATTAGCACATATACATTGATGATGAAAACTTACCTAGTCTTCTCATTTGTATGTTATAGCCATAAGTACTTGTGTCATAATCTTGATGAATATAGTGTTGTGAATCTTTTTCTAAACTCTAAAATAAATAGAAACAAAAAAGAAAAAGAGAAAAGATCTGTCAAAATCCGCCATCCCACTGCACCATAACCATGCCAATGTCATCGCAATAGATCATTTCCGGAAAAAATTAACTTTTTCCCCTTTCAAAAAAACAATCCAGTATTTTGCCATTTTTTCCAAATTAATTAAGGAAATACCCCTCTTTTGAAACTCAATTTTCTCAAAATCGAGTTAAGCCCTATAGTGACGTTTTTAAGGATCCTATAGTGATGTTTTAAGGATCTATAGTGGCGTTTTGTAATCTGATTTCCATGAAGTCGAGTTATAGCTAAAAAAAAAAAAAAAAATTGCATGTAACTCGTCTTCATGGAGATCAGATTACAAAAAGCCACTATAGGTCTTTAAAACGTCACTATAGAGCTCCAGAATTTTTTTTTTTTTTTTTTTTATAACTCGATTTTGAGAAAATCGAGTTTCAAAAGAGAGACATTTCCCTAATTAGTTTGGGAAATGGGGCAAAATGCTAGATTTTTATTTTGAGAGGGGCATTTGCTCATTTTCTCCAATCATTTCCTCCATTCCAAAAAACTCTCAACCCCACACAATCTTGACATCGTAATCTTTTAACAAATATATGTGCGCAATAAACACAATGCGATATTATTAATTGGCAACTTGATCTTCAAGTTTCATTATATGGCCGATGAAAATGAAAAAGGTGTTTATTATTTGCTCGTAATTAACGGTGCACTATTCTGCCCCTTATCCATACTTTATGTTTAGGCCTCTTTTTGGATAATTTGGATTTTGTTTTTGGTATTATTTTTATTTTTTATTATAAGAAAGAAGAATTTTGTTTTATTTGTTACCTTCCCCACAAGATTCTGTGCCAGAAATGCCAAAGTATTATGATTCATTTATTTATTTATTTTTGAGGGTAATGACGGAAACTTCATTGAAAGCTAAAGAGAAATGTGTTAGACACATACATGTCCAGGTTATCTAAAATACATTAAAAACAAAACATCATTAGGTGGATTATCTAATGATCACAAACTCCTCAGCTTTTCTTACGCTCTTTCTTGCAAATGCATTGTGTTAGGTTCTAAGGATTTAGGATCTAAATGTATTAGAATTTCAATGTGTAATTTGGCAAACCATGATCAAAACTTAGAGTGTAGAATTAGGCTGCTCAAAGTATATTTATTGTAAAGTTGGAATCGAGTAATTGTAGAAAATTACTGTTCACTTTCTGCAAGGCTCGATTGATTGAAAATTAGACTCAATCGATCGAAACTCGTGCAGATTGTTTTTCTGCAGATTTTTCCAACTCAGCCCAAGCCCATATGACGTGTAGGGCTTTATGTTTTGCCTTAAATATAAAAAGAAAAACTCTAGTCACATTTTATTGTTATTATTTATACTGTGGATGAATCTCTTGTGAGATTTAGAGGTGTTTGCCTTTATACATACTTAGGGCTATCAAGATCAAGATTGATATTGAGAACCTGGTGATCATTTCAGTTGCTACATAAAGAGCTTAAAGAAAAACACAAGTGGGAGTACTTGTAGTTGCTGTGAATCCAAGAAAGAAGTAGTCCGTGGACTCGGAGCTGTCATATGGTTGTGGTAGTAAGTTTTCTACTCGAGGTAACAATAAGATGTTAGTGGTCTAAGTCGCTATTATAAAACTTCAATTCTTTCCTAGTGGATCTATTTTACCTTGAGGATAGCTAGGTTAAATCCTCCCCAAGTTTTTTACCAGTTTGGTTTTTCTGGGTTATCATATCATTGTGTTCTTTATTTTCTGCACTATTTCAATGATATGATTTATCTGTGTTAACCTAGATCTGTATAATTTACCTAAGTTAATCACTTAGTTAAATAACTAGGTTAATCTATTTGCGTGTAAGGGGTCTAAAAATGTACAAGTGGTATCAAAGGGGGTTAGCTCTAGTATTTAGATCCTTTGATCTAAGAGTTGATCCTTGACCCTTGTTGTCTTGGAATACAGTCACTCTCTTATGATCCCACCTTACTTTGATGGGAACAACTATACGTACTGGAAAGTAAGGATGAAAGTATTCTTGAAATCTATTGATAAAAGAGTTTAGAATTCCGTTGAATATGGATGGGAGAAGCCCATTACTCCAATTAGTGAGCGGCAAACTTCTCAGAAAGAAGCAACCGCTTTTAATAGCAAAGTCATGAATGTTATTTTTAATGCTGTTTCTATGGAGGAATTCAAGAGAATCTATAATGTTGAAGTTGCTCATACTGCATGGAATAATATCCAAACTGTGCATGAAGGCACAAAGGCAGTTAAGATTAACAAATTGCAGCAGTTAACTACTAGATTTTAGAGTACTAGAATGTCTAATGATGAATGTTTTGATGAATTCTATGCTAAATTGAATGATATTGTTAACTCTGCTTATAATTTGGTGAAATCTATGATCAACCTAAGATTGTTAGGAAGATACTTAGATCTTTGACTAAGGATTTTAGACCCAAAGTGACTGCCATCACTGAAAGCAAGGCTGTGGACTCCATCCCTGTTGATGAACTTGTAGGATCTTTTCAGTCCTATGAGTTGGACATACCTAAGACAAACAAATCCAAGTCAATGGCTCTTAAGTCTGTTGATGATGTTGATGGGAATGGATTTGATGATGAGCTCTCTACTACAGAAGGGCAAGAGGTAAAAATAATGCTAAACCTAGAAATTTTCGGAGGAATGAACCCACTAAGGTGAATAATAATGAAAAACCTAAAGATAAAGTAGGTTAAACCTCTAATAATTCTATGGGTCAACAATGTTTTGGTTGTCAAGGGTATGGTCATGTGAAATCAGAATGTCCTACATTTTTTAGATCAAAGGGTAAGGCTATGGCTGTAACACTTAGTGATGATGAAGTTTCTGATAATGAGTCTGGTAGTGATGAGGATGGAAACTTCATTACTTTCATAGCTACTACTGTAGTTGATGAAAGTGTTGTGGTTGATGAGAACCTTTCTGATGGGGAACTCTCTGAGAATGTTGATTTGTAGGAAGCCTATAATAAGCATTGCAAGGTTGTTGCAAAGTATGCTATGAATGTTGATTTAGGCTTATAGAAAATCGCTTCTCTTGAACTTGATAAGAAGAGTTTGCTCTTGAAATTGATTGATGCTAATGAATTGCTTGATAAGGTAAAGACTGAGAACATGTTGTTGCTTGTTAAAGTTAAAAATTTGGAACTTGAATTATCTGTTGCTAGAGAACAAACAAATAGGTCTGCTTGTTCTAAACTTTAACATATGTTAAGTATTCAGAAGTCTTTCTTAGACAAAACTGGTCTAGGTTTTGAAGATAGCATCTTTATGCCTAAGAATCATTCCACAAACTTTGTTTCTTTTTCTGAGTCTCCCATGAGTGAGGTTGTCAAATCAGTAGAAGTTACACATCCTAGGAAGATTAGGGTTGATCTCAAAGAGTCTAAACCTAAGACTCCTAAACCTCCTAAGGACAAGTTACATGATAGACCTGCATGGGTTTGCCATTTTTGTGGAAAGTCTGGGCACATTCGTCCAAACTATTTCAAGTTACAAGCTGCTAAGCGAGCAAATAAGCCAAAAGTACCTGTGCCTCAAGCACAAGATCCTATAGTACTTATTGGTGAATTGGTAAAGGCTTTAAACCTTTATTCCAACCCTGGAGTTGCTAAGCATTCTAATATGAATAATAACTCCAATGCAAGAATTGCATCTGTGTGCACCACAAACGAGTTTAAAAGGTCTTTCTCGTTCTTGGGCTCACAATATATTTGTAATGTGGACTTTGGATTCCCTACTCTGGTGATTCTAACCTAGAGACCCAACAAGATCTCTCCCCTGTTTGTACCGTTTTCCTCTCACTTTTCATGACTATTATTCTTGGTTCTCAACTTTCTTCCCAAACTTTCAACAACCCTTTTCCTTTCTTTAGCCTCCTATGTTTATTGCCCAAAATTGGTGGAAAAATCATGATTAATCTTACGGCTAGTGGGAATGGAGGTCCAATATTGTTACTGCTAAGTGTATGTGTAGTTGGGAGTGGGGTGTGGTGAGAGTGGCATTGGAACTGGTTCTCACTTCAAAAAAGGGGGGTTGATGTTCAGCGATGGAATTTCTCAAGGAGTTGCTGGGCATCCAGGATATGGCCTACCCGAGCATACACACACGTTGGAGTTAGGACGCACCGGACAACTTCCTAGCCATGAATTAATGAGCATATATTTCAACGATCAGCCCAACGGGTTCTGGGCCAAACATGAGGCCATAGGATCTGCACCCCTAGCCCTAGTGGGCCTCAAACCTAGTTTTTGACATGGGTGTCAGGGACTGTGGGTTGTACTGTAGAGCTAGGGTCTAAGGCACAAATGGCTCTGAAGGCTCGATGCCGTACATTAGCCCCACTTGATTCGTGCTCGGTGCCCAAGGGCTAATCAAGGAGTCCAAAAGACAAAAGAAATCTAGGAAGTTTAATCAGTAGGCACTAGGTGGTTGAGAGATTAATTAATGCACCTTCAAAAGACACATTGTATCTGATGGTTGGCTCAGCCGTCATTATTACCTGATAGTTCACGAACCGAAGTGACTCACATGTGGCGGTTGTGATGGGATTCGTAGAGTTTCCCACTTTTCATTTATTAAATGGTATTTATTCCATCCCTTTTGGCCCCTATAAATAGTCCATTCTGAATCCCTCTCCCATTTTTGCATTCTATGCTCATCAAACTTCCTCCCTGCAATGCATACCTCTCTATGCATTCACCCTCCAGCCTAGAGTATCTTTCTTTTTAGAGCCCAAAGTAAGTTTCTCTATCTTTCTCTTTTGTTTTAGTCACTTCCTTCAATTCTAGACCTTAGGATGGGTTTTGCTCACCTTTTAAATATTGGGGCGTCCCTAGCCAATTTTAGGTAAACATTCAACATCCTTGAGGATATGAATGTGGCATACTGCCATGAGAGCAAGATTGCTCTCTATAGATGCTCTAGGTCAAGTACCGCCTTCTTCCCCTTGATCGCAATTTTGGAGGGTGGGGTTAGGTTTCCAGTGATCCCACTCCTACTTAATACCCTTAGGTATTACGGTTTAAGCCCCGAGCAGCTTCCTCCTAATTTTTACTGGGTAGTTAGTTGTATTGATATGTTGAACCAAATATACGGTTTGCAGTTGAACCACCATGATATAAATTTCATCTACAGCTTATGCAGAAACAAAAAAACCAATTATTATTTAAAAGTTAGAAACTACCGTGTACGACTAATTTCATGTCTGCCCGATTCAAATAGAAACTCAGTCGGGGAGTTTGTTTAGGCGAGCAGCAATTGGTTTGCCGATGAGCTCCCCTGCCCACTCTTGCCATGCGAAGTTGGTTCATATTGCCTACCTATTCATCTTGTTTTCCTTTTTTGTTTACTTACGCTTGTTTTATCCACTCGAGCACTAATTTACTATGTTCCATTGTTACAGACGACAAAGAATTTGTTCTGGACCTCAGAGTTGTGCATGTAAGGGAATTGAATTTCATCCTTAGGTCTGAGATATTCGTCCACGCTGATGGGCAGCTTTGGGCATCGCATCTAATACTCGGCTGCGTTCAAAGATGAATCTGCCGAGCCTGTCACCCAAAGCTGCCAGGCGCACATTCCCATTGAAGAACAAGCAGACCCCACCCCTCCAACCAAGCAAGAAGTAGTTGAGGTTGAACCGAACGTCGAGATGGTGACAAGGTGAAAAATGACGGTCAGCTGATTCTTGCCCAGCACTCATCCTCCTATCGAGTCCCAACAACCCCAGGGTAAGGGCCGAACTCTCCCTCCCCCCTTTTCCAGCTGTGCAAAAAAGAAACAGCGCCTTGACGATCAACTGCCTAAGGCTCCTGGCGATCCCCCTTCTAAGACACCAACCCAGCCATCCAGCAAGATCACAATCCGGGAGTCGATGGCTGAATCTTAGTCTACAGCTCAAGTCGATGCGAATGTAGCATCTTCCTCCTAGCCCGTAGTCCCTTGGCAGCCTACCTTCAAGTTTGGTGCAGGGCCTCTGCCAGCCATGGCCAATGCAATAGTATGGGAAAAGGGGGAGGGGGGAAGGGTGGCCTAGAGCCTAGTTCACGACTTGTTGCTGCCCGAGGATGATCCCTTTTTCTTCGAGGGGGACGAGGATTCGTTGGTACGGCAGCTACAGTGGCACACCATTATGGTGATTTCTCTATCCATCCTTTTGTTTATTTAAATACATGAATCATTCTTCCATCTTCACACTTATTTTTGTGTCACCAGTCCGCGGAGATGACTCACATTCTTTGTGAGAGACTGAAGGAGCTCATCAAGGATGCTGAGCGGGAAAAAGCTTTGAAGCACATGGCCAATGCCAACGCAAAGGAGAAGGGCAAGGCTGCCAAGGTTGTAGAGAAAAAAGCTCATTCCTCAGAGAAGGCCTGGCTATTGATGGAGAAGAAAATAGCTGAGGTGGAGGGTCGGCTGGAGGGCATTGAGCTTAAATTAGCAAGGGCAGACAGTCTCAACTTGGCCCAGGTCAGATAGCCGACCTCAAAGCAGCCCTTGAAGCTTGCGAAAACAAATGGTACGACGAGGGTTTTACAGATGTTAAGAAGTTTGCGAAGCCTGTTGTCCACCAAGCACGGCTTCAGGGGTTCAGGAAGGGTTGGCTTGCAGCCCTCTAGGTGATGGGAGTGGTTGAGGATTCCCCTTTGAGAGACCCTGGCCAAACCCATACCCAGCCCCTCCGCCCCCCTCCCAGAGCCAAACCAATGTTGCGGATGAGGAAGAAACCACTAGCATGAAGGAATTGGTCCAAGCGATTAATACCCATGTTGATCTTGAGGTTTCCAACACCCTGTATGCTACAGATGATGATTAATCCCATCAGCTAGAGACCGAGGACATACCCAATCAGCCAGCTAGTGAAGTAGCCTGGCCCTCGCCTACCAACCCAGCCGTTTAATGTTAACTATCAACTAGTTGATTTATTTATGTTTTTACTTTACGTTCTCTTTTTATGGTTTGCCTATGGTCACCAGGATGTGGTGATCGAACAATGGCTTTAATTTCCTTTCCATTTATTTTCGAACTTATTTTCCTATAGTCACCGGGCTATGGTGACCGAACAATGTTTTTATTTTATGCACTTCTGTTTGTATTAACAACTTTGTTTCTTGGCTTTGGATACCAAGTATCGTGTATGGTTGTCTTAAGGTAGTTTAGGCTATGTTTTCACACGTCTGGGTACCACTTTTAGTGGTTTAGGATGAGCCCAGAATAATTCCCAGATGTGAAGCCTTTTATGGCTAGAAGTTTTACTAGGACACCGTTGGAGATACTTAGCACGAGGCCCTCACCTATCTGGTGATAAGGACTGAGATTGGGACAGGCCTTTAGAGAATTTTAGATTAAGGTTTCTTCCTATCTGGGGACAGGTTTTTGTACTTTGAAAATTTTTTATTAAGGTTTCCACCTGTCAGGTGATAAAGACCGAACCGAGGACAGGTTTTCGTCTTTAGAAATTTTTTATTAAGGTTTCCACCTGCCTAGTGATAGGTATTGAACCGGGCACAAGTTTCTGTCCTTAGAAAATTTCTTGATTAAGGTTTTTGCCTGTCTGGTGAAGGGTATTGAACTGGGAGCATGTTTCTGTCCTTAGAAAATTTTTTGATTAAGGTTTCCCCCTGTCTGGTGAAGAGTATCGAACCAGGTATAGGTTTCTGTCCTTAGAAAATTTTTTGTTTAAGGTTTCCGTGGTGAAGGGTATCGAACTGAGAACTGGTTTCCGTCCTTAAAAAATTTCTTCATTAAGGTTTCCACCTGTCTGGTAAAGGGTATCGAACTAGGAACAGGTTTCTATCCTTAGAAAATTTCTTTGTCTAAGGTTTCCACCTGTCCAGTGAAAGGCATTGAACCGAGAACAGGTTTCTATCCTTAGAAAAATTTCTTTAATTAAGGTTTCCACCTGTCTGGTGAAAGGCATCGAACTGGGAATAGGTTTCTATCCTTAGAAAAAAAATTTTGATCAAGGTTTCCACTTGTCCGGTGAAGGGTATCGAATCGGGAATAGGTTTCTGTCTTTAGAAATTTTTTATTAAGGTTTCCACATGCCCGGTGATAGGTATCAAACCGGGGACAAATTTCTGTCCTTAGAAAATTTCTTGATTAAGGTTTCTGCCTATCCGGTAAATGGTATCAAACCAAGAATAGGTTTTTGTCCTTAGAAAATTTTCTGATTAAGGTTTCCACTTGTCTGATGAAGGGTATCAAACCGGGAACAAGTTTCTGTCCTTATAAAATTTCTTGATTAAGGTTTCCACCTATTTGGTGAAGGGTATCGACCCGTGAACAGGTTTCTATCCTTAGAAATTTTCTTTGACTAAGGCTTACACCTGTCCGGTGAAAGGCATCGAATCGGGAGTAGGTTTCTGTTCTTAGAAAATTTCTTTGATTAAGGTTTCCACCTATTCGGTGAAAGGTATCGAACCGGGAACAGGTTTCTATCCTTAGGAAAAAAAAAATTTGATCAAGGTTTTCACCAGTTCGGTGAAGGATATCGAACCGGGAACAGGTTTCTATCCATAGAAATTTTTATTAAGGTTTCCACCTTCTCAGTGATAGGTATCGAACCGAGGACAGGTTTTTGTCCTTAGAAAATTTCTTGATTAAGGTTTCCACCTGTCCGGTGAAGGGTATCGAACTAGGAGCAGGTTTCTGTCCTTAGAAAAAAAATTTATTAAGGTTTCCACAGTATTGAACCGGGAATAGGTTTTTGTCCTTAGAAAATTTTTTGATTAAGGTTTCCACCTATCCGATGAAGGGTATCGAACCAAGAACAGGTTTCTGTCCTTAGAAAATTTCTTGATTAAGGTTTCCACCTGTCTGGTGAAAGGTATCAAACCGAAAATAGTTTCTATCCTTAGAAAATTTCTTTGACTAAGGTTTCCACCTGTCTAGTGAAAGGCATCAAATCAGGAATAGGTTTCTGTCCTTAGAAAAATTTCTTTGATTAAGGTTTTCACCTGCCGAGTGAAAGACATCAAACGGGGAACAGGTTTCTGTCTTTAGAATTTTTTTTTAATTAAGGTTTCCACTTGTCCAGTGAAGGGTATTGAACCGGGAACAGGGTTTTGTCCTTAGAAAAGTTTCTTTGATTAAGGTTTCCACCTGTTCGATGAAAGGCATCGAACCAAGAACAAGTTTCTGTCCTTAGAATTTTTTTTATTTTTTTTATTTATTTTTTTTTTATTTATCAAGGTTTCCACCTATCCGGTGAAGGGTATCGAACCAGGAATGGATTTCTGTCCTTATTGTAAAACATGTTGCCTCAGTTTCCTTGACTTTTCCCTCACCCGTTGGCTGGTGCCAATAGATCAATAATAGAACTTAAATGCACCTGCAATAATAAACATCATCTTAATATTACTTTATAAAGAATATATACAATGTTTCATTCAATTTACATCTCTGTGTTTAACTGATTAGTGGTAGAACTTCTTCAAGTTGTGGACATTCCACAGCTAGGGAAGCGGTCTTTCATCTAAATCCTCCAAGTAATAAGCTTTTGCTCCTGCGATAGTAGTTACCCTATAAGGCCCTTCCCAGGTAGGGTCCAGTTTCCCAGCATTCGTATCCTGCATGTGCCCAACTACTTTCCGTAGCACCAAATCTGCAACACTAAATTCCTTTGCCCTTACACACCGATTGTAGCGTCGGGCAAGTTTCTGCTGATACTCGGCTAGCCGAATGGTTGCCACTTCTCGGAATTCTTCTAACAAATCCAAATGCTCCACCATCAACCCATTGTTCCAGGCTGGAGTAAATTTTTTGACCCGTGTACTGCATAGGCTCACCTCTGCCGGTATCATAGCTTCTGCCCCGTACGTCAAGGAGAATGGGGTCTCCCCTGTTGATCTTCTGGGAGTCATTCGGTACACCTATAGAATGCTAGGCAACTCCTCAGCCCACCTTCCCTTTGCACCATCCAGCCTTTTCTTCAATCCATTTATAATCGCCTTGTTAGTGGCTTCAGCTTGTCCATTGCTTTGAGGATATGCCAAGGTGGAGTACTTGTTCCTGATGTCGAGATCACTACAAAACTTACAAAAGGCCTTGCTATTGAACTGCAATCTGTTATCTGATATAAGGGAGTCCAGCACCCCAAATCTTGTGATGATGTTCTTCCACATGAACTTAGTAACATCTATGTCCCTAATATTGGCTAGCGCCTCTACCTCCGCCCATTTGTGAAGTAGTCGACTACTACTAACACAAACCTTCTGCTGCTTGTGGCCCGAGGAAAAGGGCTGAGAATATCTAGCCCCCGCTGTGCAAAAGGCCAAGCACTGTGGACCGGGTTCAGATGGCCTGCCAGTTGGTGGATTAGGGGGGCATGCTTCTGGCACTGTTCACATTTCTGCACATATTTGGCCGCATCTTTTTGCATTTGAGGCCACTAGAACCCTTGAGTCGTTGCTTGGTGTGCCAAAGAACGTCCCCCTACATGACTGCCACAAACCCCATCATGCAGCTCGGCCAAGAGTTTAATAGCTTTCTTAGGGTGTAGGCACAAAAGGTACGGACCCTCAAAAGACCTTCAGTAAAGCTTACTGTCTACCAACAACCAGTACCGAGCAACTATTTGTCAAACCCTATTAGCTTCCTTCTCATCATTCGGGACCTGATCCTTAAAAAAGAAATCAATGATTGGATCCATCCAACATTGTTCAGCTGACGAAATCACCACAACATCAACACCAACTGCTGTATCAATACTCCACTCCTCTACGAGTTCCACCTTAATTAACCGAGGTACGTCCTCCATCATTGACAATGCCAACATGGCTAGAGAGTTGGCATGTCTATTCTATCCCCGGGGAATCTGAGCAACCTTTTCCATACAAAACTTACTCATGACTTGCTTCACCACTTGTAAGTATTGTTTCATTTGAGAATCCCTGGCTTCAAAACTGCCTTACACCTGGCTGATGACCAGTCGAGAATTTGAATAAATCTCTACATCTTAGGCACCCAAATCTAAAACAGTTCTCAACCCAATGAGCAGGGCTTCGTACTCAGTTTTGTTGTTAGAGGCCTTGAAACCCAACCTAAAAGAATGCTCCAATCATACTCCTTCCGGGGTGATAATTACAATCCCGGCACCAGCCCCCATAGCGCTCAACACACCATCCACAAATACCTTCCATGGGTGACACTCTACCTGACAAATTATCTACCCTTCGTTCTTTGGTGAAAACTCTGCGAAGAAGTCAGCAAGAATTTGGCCCTTCACCTAACTCCTTGGCCTGTACCTTATATCAAATCTCTTCAATAATGACTGCAAAGGGTACCCAGTTAGGACATAGAAAGTATAGGCTTGAAAATATTGAGACAACTTCCTAGTAGCATTCACTAGTGCTAGCATTAACTTCTCAAGAGGTAGGTATCTGGTCTCGGCATCGACCATAGTTTTGCTAACATAGTACACAGGCTGCTGCATCCCACGGCCCCTTAAAAGCATAGCTCTCACGGCATGATCAGACACCAAAAGGTACATGAACAAGTCCTCCCAGGTTCCAAGGTGGCTAGCATGGGTGCCCGCGTCAAATATTCCTTCAAGTCTTGGAAATTTCTATCACATTCCTCATTCCATTGAAATCCCTTCCATTTCTTCAGAAGTTGATAGAACGGGTGGCAACGATCAGCAAATTTAGAAATGAACCGGTTAAGGGTAGCTAGCATCCCGGTCAAGATTTGTACCTCCTTCGGATTGCTTGGGGGCTTAAGGCACTGCACATCATCGATTTGATTGGGGTTGACCTCTATCCCATGGCTAGTGATTAGATAACCAAGGAATTTGCAAGCTCCTACTCCAAAGGCGCATTTGTCTGCGTTAAGGCGTAGCCTATGTTGCCGAAGTACTTTGAGTATAACTCAAAGATCCTCTATGTGCCGTGCCTTTTACTTGCTTTTTACCACCATGTCGTCGATACAAACCTCAATCGTATGCCCAATCTTGTCTCGAAACATTCTAGTCATCATTCACTAATATGTTGCCCCAGCATTCTTCAGCCCAAAGGGCATCACGGTGTAGTGGTGGTTTGCGTCCGGGGAGATGAATGCCGTCTTTTCTTGGTCCTCAATAGCTAATGCAATCTGATGGTAGCCCTGAAAGGCATCCAGAAAACTCATCCTTAGGTGCCCATAAGTAGCGTCTACCAATGGATCTATCTTCGGCATAGGGAATGGGTCCTTGGGGCATACTCACTTCAGAACCATGAAATCTACACAGACTCTCCATTTGCCACTCTTCTTTCTAACCACCACAGTGTTTGCTAGCCAATTTAGGAAGAAAATTTCCTTTATCGCCTCGGCCTCTTTTAACTTCCTGACCTCCTGCCTTACTACCTCAACGTGTTCCTTAGCCGACCTTCTCGGCTTTTGCTTTTTTGGAGGGAATGATGGGTCTACATTGAGCTTGTGGACGATGAACTCGGGTTCAACCCCGAGCACCTTATACGGGCTCCATGCAAACATGTCTACATTCCGCATCAGAAATAACAACGTCTCTACCTTATCCTCATCCGTCATACTTGCCCCTACCTGAAAATACCGGTCAACATCTGGTAGTATCTTTACTCTAATTAATTGTTCAGCACAACTAGCCCTCACTCCCTCTCAGAGATTCTGTAATTGCTATGAAGGGGTTTCTACGGCGCTTTCCTTTTGCTTGGCCTGCTTATTCTTCCTACTAATCGCAGCCACTAGGCATTGCCTGGCCGCCTGCTGGCTCCCCTTTACCACAGTCACACCCTGCTCGGTAGGAAATTTGATCTTTACATGCAAGATGGACAGAATAGCCCCCATTGCGTGGATCCATGGCCGCCCCAGAATTGCCTTGTATAGAGAAAATGAATTGACCACTATGAATGCTATCATCACCTCCTTACCTTCCATATTTATGGGAAGGGAAATTTGTCCCTGAAGAGCGACTACCCTGCCATCGAACTTGACCAACAGCGTATCATACTTTGATAGGTCTCAATTTTTCAACCCAAGCCCTTTGGATAGGTCCAAATACATTACATTGGCACCACTTCCTTGGTCTACCATCACTTTTTTGACCAAGAAACCGCTTATCCGAGCCGTTATTACCAATGCATCATCATGTGGCTAGACCATTCCCTCTAAATCGTCATCGCCAAAAGTGATGGGCTCCTGTCCAATCTTCATCTTTTTCTTGGGCGATTGCTCTCTTATGCAGTTTCCCATGGATACTATGGTTAGTACCCCTTTTCTGGCTATAGTTGGACCCCTTGAGGCAGTGTGGATGACTTTAATCACTCCCAATGGTGGTAGGAAAGGATTTCCCCTTTGCTGAGCACTCTGGCCGGTACCTCGATTTTCAGCATCCACCACAAGCTCCTTCAAATATCCTGCCTTCACTAGCTACCCTAGATGATCTTTCAATACCCGACATTGCTCGGTGTTATGAACCTTATCCTTATGATACATGCAATACAAGCTTTGGTTTCTCCGAGACGGGTCACCTCTCATCTTGTTTGGCCATCTGAAATATAGCTCATTTTTAATCCAATCTATGATCTTGTGCACCGGCTCTTTGAACATCACATTCACCTCTCCCATTTGTACTTCCGGTTCTTGTATTCTTAGATCCTTTCGGGCCCGAGGCATAAATCCGGGCTGCCGAGGATGATTCACTAGTAGGGCCTTACCCTTGCTCTGTAGCCGATCATCTTCAAGACGTTTGTACTCCTTAATACGCCTCATTAGCTGTCTCTTATCCTCGAGAGGCTTCTTCATCAACGATTCTTGTAGTCCAGAGTCCTCAGGGAGCCCCATCCTAAAGGTGCTCACTACAATCTTTTCGTTGCCCCCACCTATCTCATTGTAAAGCTCCCAATACCAGCTGGGATAACTGCGAAGGGTTTCCCCAACCCTCATTTTCATAGAAAGCAATGCATCCATCAGTTGCAGTACCTAGCTGCAGGTCACAAACCGGACACCAAATTCTTGGATCAACTAGGGAAAAATGTGAATAGAACCTTTCCGTAACCCATTAAACCATCTCAATGCTGTGGGCCCAAGGCTTAAGGGAAATACCTTACACATCAACGCATCATTATGAGTATGGAAAGACATCATTTGGATGTTGTGGCAGACATGCTTCATCGGGTTTATTTTCCCATCATAGGAATTAAATGGTGGTCGGGTGAACCTATTCGGCATTAGGACCCGTTTAATGTCATCTGAGAATGGTGACAGAGAAGCTTTTCTTAAGGTGCGGCTTATAGCATTCGTGGCCGCATTATGAGGCTACAACTTTTCGGGGGAATCCAAACCCCAACCTTCATACTCTTGTGAACGTGTACATTCCCGATGCTGACGAGACTCTCATGAATGTGAACGATCTCGGCGTCTACAGGACTCCCGTGAGTGTGAACAGTCTCAGTATTGATGGGAACCAGACTGATCTGACTCGGTACCATAACAATCTCCCTCACTTATAGACCCCCTTGCTTGGTTATCTTGGCCCTTTCTTCGATGTCTGCCCCTTGCCTCTAACTCCAAATCTCTTATGAGTCTATGCAACTGCTCAAGCACCTAATCTCTTTCATCCAATTGCCTATGCCCTGAAGCATCCGATACTGCCTAGTTCGTTTGGTATGACCCCATTCTAAGGCCAGACTGCTCTTCCTCGCATTCATGCTCCCTATCCTCACACCTTTTTTGCCTTCGCTCCTGCCATGTGGATCCCCGAGATAATCCCACTAAACCACTTTCAACAGAACACTATGACCTTCTCCCGAACATCTTTTGGGCGTGAGTCTCAGCCAAATCACAGCTTTACAGGAGATTCCCACAGACAGCGCCAATTGTGCGCACCACAAACGAGTTTAAAAGGTCTGTCTCGTTCTTAGGCTCATAATATATTTGTAATATGGGCTTTGGATTTCCTATTCTGGGTGATTCTAACCTAGAGACCCAACAAGATCTCTCCTATGTTTGTACTGTTTTCCTCTCACTTTTCACGACTATTATTCTTGGTTCTCAACTTTCTTCCCAAACTTTCAACAACCCTTTTCCTTTCCTTAGCCTCCTATATTTATAGCCCAAAATTGGTGGGAAAATCATAATTACTCTTATGGCTAGTAGGAATGGAGGTCCAATATTGTTATCACTAAATGGATGTATAGTTGGGAGCGGGGTGTGGTGAGAGTGGCATTGGAATTGGTTCCCACTTCAAAAAAAGGGGGGTGATGTTCGGCGGCAGAATTTCTCAAAAAGTCGCCAAGCATTCGAGATATGGCCTACCTGAGCGTACACACGCGTCGGAGTTAGGATGCGCCGAACAATTTCCCAGCCATGAATTAATGAGCATATATTTCAATGACCGGCCCAACAGGTTCTGGGCCAAACATGAGGCCATAAGATCTACGCCCCTAGCCCTAGTGGGCCTCAAACCCAATTTCTAACATAGGTGTCAGGAATCGTAGGTCGTACTGTAGAGCTGGGGTCTAAGGCCCAAGTGGCTCTGGAGGCTCGGTGCCGTACAACATCTAAAAAGTTTTGGATGCAAAAGGCTCGATTTAATTGAGTCTTTCTGACATGGTCATTGCGTTTCATCTCTCTATTCTTTGTGACAATTCCTTTTTGTTATTTTGCTTTCTTTGTTTTTTTCTAGGATTTGCATTGCATAACATTCATGCATTCCATACTAGGTTGTTTTTGTTATTCTTTTTTATAATAAAATAAAAATAAAAAATAAAACAGAAAAGGGAGAAAAATGTGTTTTGCATTATTTTTCTTGGATTTTAAATCAAGGTTGGCCATATTATCTTTACATAACATGTTTATGTACCTTGTTTAGCTTGGATGAGCTTATTTTATTGCACTTTACTAGTTTGAGCTTTGTAGTTCATTTTATGTGGGAGTTGTTTATAGTTTTTGATCACATGATCTTGATCTTGAAGTTACATGCCTTTGATTGTTGGACTTGAACTTAATGAGAAAAGCATAAATAACCATCTCACCATTGTTTACCAGTCAATCATGAACACCTTAGTGCATATCATAAGATTTTGTGCTCGAGAAAGTGTAGCACATGCACAAAAAGATCATAAGATGTAGTTTCAAATTAAATGCTAAAATTGGTGTGTACATTATTGGGCTATAATTACTTCACAATCAAATAAAATTGGTATGTACATTATGAGACAAATTAAGAAACTTACATGATTGAAGGCTTTTATACTAGGAGATGTGAGAGTTATATAATATACCTCTTTAGGTGATAGTCTCTTTCAAATTTATGTAATGAATTGTAGAAATTGTGATTGATTACTATTTACTTATCACCTCACATGTATCTTAAGATTTTGCCAGTTGCACACGCTACACAAGTTACTCTTTGCTAAACTTGGTACATTATATTGCGTGTGATCTTGTTGTCGCCATCCAAGATTAAAAGTTCCTTGATTTTAATGTAAAATGTGTTTAAAGTTTGAGATTTGAGGAAAATTGATTGAAAATCTTGTTTTTGAAAGATCTGGGTTAAATTCAAGGGTTTTTGAAAAACATTTCATCTCATACTTATTCATTTTATTCATAAAACATTGTGCTTTGAGGATTTTCTGCATTAAAATGCTCTATTTTTCAAAAATTTGATTTTTCCAGATTTTCGATCGATCGAACCTATTGCTCGACCGATCGAAATTGCGATTAAAAATTTGGTTTGAATCTACCTAGCTCGATCGCTACTCGATTGATGCTGAATCGATTGAATGTGATTTTTGATTGATCGAACCTATTTTTTGACTGATCGAAAATTGTTCAGAGAGTTTTTTAAAAACATAAGCTTTTCATGTGTTCTTCACTATTTCAAAACTTTTCAAAAAAGCTTTTTGGCTTTCTCTCTTTGACCGATCCAACTCAAGCAAATTTTTGTTGTTTTCCCTCAATTTTTTTTCTTAAGGTTTTTGTCGTCTAGCACCAGTAAGACCTTTTTACCCTTTCCTTTTTAGTTTAATCTCATTTTTCATGCATTTTTTCATGCATTTAAGGGAAAATTTCAAACCTATAGGAATTTGGGGTTTTTGATTTTTGAGATGTTTTTTGTCCAAATTAATCAATGGGTTTTTGTTCTAAGATGATGTAAACTGGTTCTTCATGGTTTAATTTGATCAATTTCATGAATTGGGAAGATTTTGAAATTCTAGGGCTTGAAACAACCCAAATTGGGGATTTTTGTTCAATTAAGCTTAATCTAGTGAAATTGGTTTATGTTATTGATTCATTTTGTCATTATATACTATTATCTAACTTGTGTAATGATAAATTGATCAATTTGTTGGGTTTTTTTGGAAAATGGGTTTTCAAAATTTGGGGTTTTTGTTATAAACTTTATGTTCAAGCCAATTTTGTGTTTTTAAAGTCTAATTGAGCTATTCTCAATGCATTAGAGCATGCATTATGTGTTAATACTATTCATGCATCATATAGATTGTTCTTTTTTATTTTCTTGTGCTCTCACTATGTTTGATGCAGTCTACCTTGGTTTTTTTTTTTTTTTTTTTTTTTTTTTTTTTTTTTTTTTTTTTTTTTTTTTTTTTTTCTGTCTACCCTATCCAATCCTTAGCATCATGGTTAGGAAGACTAGAGCCCATAGGACATCCACCTCTTCTTCTATTCCAGCTTTTGATAGTGAAAGGTTTTTTAGTGAGAAAAACCAGGAGACATATGAGAAGTTGAACATTCTAAGATCTATGTGGGCTGAGAGAAAAGTTGTTTTAGACGAGCTTGACCCAGAAATTAGGAGAAATTTTGAGCATAGGGGCCGGTTGCCTTTGATGGATATAGACCATCCTCCTCTGGCTACCTTGATTAGAAAGTTCTACTCGAACCTCTCTATCCACTCCAATGATTCCAACACTCAATTTGTGAAGAGTTGGATATGGGGTGAAGAGTATGTCATTACTTCTTTGGTAGTGGCCTCTGCTCATAAGGCACCTAAGGTACAGCAGCTTGTGTATCCTTATGATGAGTCACCTCCACTTGATGACATTATGTCATATCTTAATAGTACTTCCATTCAATGGGATACTGATCCTCAAATCACTTCTCATAAGTTGACCGAGATTCATTACTTGTTTTTTTTCGGATTTCTTGCCATTCTATCTAGCCCATCTCTCACTTACACACCATTCCTATCGAGAGATGTGCATTTTTGTATGCCTTTGTCACTGATGCTCTTATGAGTTTTTCTTATCTTTTCATTCAATCCTTGGTTAAGGTTCATAGGAGTAGTTCTTCTGCTCATGCTCTTTTCTTCCCGATTTTTATTCATTGGATTTTATTGTATTTAGGTTTAAAGGAATTTCCTGCTTTTGAGCCTGTACACATTATAGCTCCTATAGGTGCCACCTTCCTTAGGTAGAGAGCTGCTTAAATGTGAGCTAGCTCTAAACGCCTTAGAGTTGAGTCTTCTTTGGGTGTTGCACCTCCTCCTCCTCCTTCTTTAGGTGATCCGATTGCTAATGAGTATGTTGATTTGACTGCTGCTGCTGCTCCTCCACCCTCTACTTCAGATGATTCTAGCATTCGTCTTATGTTGGACACTGTCATGACCGTTCAAGTGGCTCATGGTCAACTTTGTTGATTGCCCTTTGGCAATTTGTCATAAAAATGGGGAGTACATATGGATGGAGATAGGGGGAGATTTTTTTTTTTTTTTTTTTTTTTTTGTTGGAGCTTTGGAGCTTTAGATTGTATCTAGGTGCTTCACATTGTACTTGTTTTTTTGGCACATGATGTATTTATTTTGAAGTCTTTATTTTTTTTATGAGTTGTATACGATAAGGGGAGACATTATATTCTTATTTCTGTTTCTTGTTTCACATTGTGCTACATTGGCTATTAATTTATATTTATGAGGTTATTCATGATATATGTCTTTTATTTTATGTTATGTGAAATCAAGAATTTATTTTATTTTACTTGTATTTTCCAGACATGCGTTTATGTGTTTGTTGAGTGTTTCAGGAATATATAGGTTGATTTAGTCGTGCTGCTCTCTACACTTGCAACTGATAAATAGTAGTTAGGTTTAATTGTTTTTGGTTGGGCAATTATATTGTAATGGGTTGTTTTCGTAACTTTGAGCATTTTGTTTTATTACGTTTTTTGTCATTGATTACCAAATGGGGAGTTTATTAGGTTCTACGGATTTATGATCTAAATGTATTAGAACTTCAATGTGTAATTTTGGCAAACCATGATCAAAACTTAGAGTCTAGAATTAGGCTGCTTAAAGTATGTTTATTGTAAAGTCGAAAATGACTAATTGCAAAAAATTATTGTTCACTTTCTGCAAGGCTTGATCGATCAAAAATTAGACTCCATCAATCGAAGCTCAGATAGATTATTTTTCTGCAGATTTTTCCAACTCAGCCCAAGCCCATATGACATGTAGGGTTTTATGTTTTGCCTTAAGTATAAAAGGAAAAACCCTAGCCACGTTTTATTGTTGTTGTTTATGCTATGTATATGAATCTCTTGTGAGATCTAGAGTTGTTTACCTGTATACATACTTAGGGTTATCAAGATCAAGATTAATGTCGAGAACTTGGTGATCATTTCAATTGCTACATAAAGAGCTTAAAGAAAAACACAAGTGGGATTACTTATGGTTGCTGTGAATCCAAGAAAGAAGTAGTCCGTGGACTCGAAGCTGTCATATGGTCGTGGTAGTAAGTTTTTTACTTGATGTAGCAATAGGATGTTAGTGGTCTAAGTCGCTATTGTAAAACTTCAATTCTTTCCTAATGGATCTGTTTTACCTTGAGGATAGTTAGGTTAAATCATCCCCAAGTTTTTTACTAGTTTGGTTTTCCTAGGTTATCATATCGTTGTATTCTTTATTTTCCGCACTGTTTCAATGATATGATTTATCTGTGTTAACCTAGATCTGTATAATTTACTTAATTTAATCACTTGGTTAAATAACTAGGTTAATCTGTTTGTGTGTAAGGGATCTAAAAATGAACACATTATAGACTTGTGACTTCTCTATAGCAATGTTTGAGCTTCTTCATGGCCATGGGTAGGTGACTGAGAAGATCCTACAATCATCAACTAGAATAGCAAATTTACCAAGAGTTTCGACATAGCTATTAAATACCCAAAGTATCAATATGCATACTAATTACCTAGGCTAAAAGAGAGATTAATAGAACAATTTTATAACTTACCACGAGTATTCAAAGGCTCGTTATAGTCAAGGTTTTGAAACTCGAATTGGACCATACGATCCGATTGGAAAAACCATGACCCTCTTAGTTTTGTGGTCTTTTTAGCTTCAAGAACCGCTCTAGAGAAAAAAGCAAGGACCCGTGCAAACCGTGGTCGAACCATACAGTTTTGAGAACCGTGATCGGTTTTTGAGGTTCAGATGGTTTCTTTTTTATTCAGCTTTTCCGGTGAATTTTGGGTACACCGATATGAAGTTATGATCAGATCTAGAAGAAATGAAAAAGAAATGAAAGAACACAAAGAAGAACAAAGATCAGAAGGAGATCTGATAATTTTTGGAGGTGCCTAAGCTTCACTGATTCACAATCTTCAAATCTGCTGCAGAGAGAGGCAGAGAGCTTTTTTTTTTTTTTTTTTTTTTTTTTTTTTTTTTTTCTGATAATCAAGAGAAGGAACTCTTTTTGATTGATAACACAAACACAAACACAAACACAAAGAGACCACTGATGAAAGAGATAATTGTTGATTGTGGAGAAGAAACCCAGCAAACAAATGTAGGCTACTCCAGGATGAAGACCAAAGTAGAGACAGAAATCTCACAGAAGAACAGAAAGGAGAAAGATTGAATAATAAATTATGGCTTCCCTACTTCAGCGGCCAAAAGTAAAGAAAGAGATGTGGTCAAGGTAGTAGGTGGGGTAGGTGGGAGAATTTATTGAAGTTGCCACATTTCACTTTGCTAGTGGTTGAAGCTTTTACCTTTTTATGTTTTGTTTTTATTTTAAAGAAAATAGTTAATTCTTATATTGCTAGTGGGCCACGTTGTAGTCTTGTAGACATGTAAAGCAATACAAATATCACTCGTTCATCACTTAAAAAAAAAAAGAGGTGTTACATCCACAATATTTTTACAATATTTTCACAACAAATCATAGGTGGTTAGTTGTGATTAGTTCAAATTTGAACCTAATGCTAAGATTACTTTTTTGCTTCAAAAATAACAACCAGTAACAACCTGCCACTTAAGATTTGTTATAAAAATATTGTGGACATATTATTTCTCTTAAAAAAAAAATTAATGCATTTGTGATTTTATAAGTGCCATGCGGACATGCGTTACAATTACACAAATACCATTATATATATATACATAATTCTAATTATTATATTATTAGATATTATCACAAATTTAACTAATCAACGTAAAAAATACTAGGACTTAATATTTCTTAAAGTTATGAATTATGATATAGAAAATACATTTGAAAAATAGATCTTTTTGTTTCTATAAAGGAATAATAGATCTCTATATTTAATTGCACTATTTTAGTTAATTTTTTAAATATTTGCACTAATTTAATATAATTATTTATATTTTAAATAATTATTAAATTAATTATGACATCATCACAGTTCGACCCCGGTTCAGCCTCGGTTCAACCTCAAAAACCTTGAACCTCTCCCTTTTACGGTTCAAAGAATGGTCTAGGTTTCAAAATCTTGGTTATAGTACGTAGCATGACGTAAATCCGAATGTCTCAATTTCAATCCCCCACAAGCCTACACTATTAGTCCATGAGATTTCTAGAGTATCCCATAAATAGATAGTAAAATATGCGGTTCATGGAATTTTTGGAGTATTTCACAGACGGAGAGTGAAATAGTCTAGTACAGAAAAACTAGTTCCGATGCTGGTATTTCAATGGAGGAAGGGAATGGTAGGGCCTTCACTAGAGCAAATACCAATGACCTAAAAGTCATACAAATTGATGACAAACCTTTTTGCCTTATTATATTTTAAGGAAGGGCATACTATACCCGCATCCATCGAAACATAATCAGCATTAAGCAGCACAGCTAATTTTTTTGTCACTGCATGTAGAAAATAAATGTTAATTATATTGTTACCGATGGGATAACATTTGCACTACATATTAAAAAAAATAGTAAATAAATTGTTACAAATACTAAGGAATGGATTTGAAGGAGAAAGATGGAACTGTGTTGGGTGAGAAAGATTTGATAGCTTAAAACAAAGGTGGAATTACTTTATGAGTTTTTGGCTTTAAATAGGAGAATCGGTTTAATATAGCATGCATATAGGAGTATGGCACGTCCATCAAGTGGTTTATAAATTATAATCATGTCATATACATGCTTCCATAATAAAAGCTAAGACAAATCATAAAAATCTCATTGAATGCCTACTCAATGTATAGCCTGTTTGGAAGTTTAGAGAGAGAGGAGAGTAAATGAGAGTAGAGGGGAGTAGAGTAGTGGAGAGGGGAGTAGAGGGGAATGATTATACTTCACCTTGTTTGGATGTTTTTAAAATTAGTAAGGGGGAATGGAGTAATTAGCCCTTCCTCTTGTTTGGATGTTTTAAAAATTAGGATGGAAAGGAGAGGAAATGATGTAAATAGACAAATTTACCCCTATTTGAAAATAGACTTGCAACATTAGTCTATATTTAATTTGTTAGATTAAATAATTATTTAATCAACATTCTCATTCCATCAAATACCACTAATAAAAGTATAAAACTACTATTAACTATTATAAAATAATTTTTATTACCTCAAAAAAACTATAATAAAAATAAAAATAAATTTTCTTTATTTATGGAAAATTTTCAAGAAGCTTCACATAGGAAGCAAGTCAAGCAACCACCTTTACCAAAAAAAAAGAATAATATAGCACATTAAAAAAAATAATAATAATTCAGTGGGTTGTTCTTTGGAAACGACTTTACTAATTAAGATAGTGCAGGAGCTTTCGGCTCGACTTAAACTGATGCCGTTCGAGAAGTTGACCGAGCCTGATCAGTAAATGCATTGGATTGAGGCGAGTCAGAATGGAGTGAGTCGCAGGTGAGTTGTCCTGATGAAGGACTGCGAAGAAGGAGCAATAGCTTGCATAGTCATTTACGATTGGAACGGCGAGTCTCTGATCGTCGTAATGAAGCCAGTGAGGTCTCCGACGAGCCGCATTATTCGTAGTGGAAACGAATCGCTACCTTCGAGCTTCAGATCGAGGACCAGTCCTCACCGAAATACAACGATGTGTTGCCGGCAGTGAGTCTGAGGCGTGATCAGCCAATTTCTGAGTAGAGTTTTGGCACCGGCAAACGGTGCGAATGTTCAACCACAAAAGATGTGAGGTCTTGTTTATTAGCAATTTATTTTTATTGTTTTCATTCACCTTAAATTTTCTTAGGAAACAAACAAAAATTATTTATTGCAATTTTGTTAATTTAGAAAGGGTAAATTAGGAAATTCATTTGGTCAATAATTTATTTACTCTACTCTCCCTCCAAATCTTCCAATTTGGGGGAATTAAAAATGAGGGGTTAGAAGTAGTTGAAACCCCTCCAAACCCCTCCCCCTCCTTTAAAAAACTTCCAAACAAGGTAATTGAATTACTCTCCCTCTCTTTACTCTACTCCCCCTCCTTTTTTTAACTTCCAAACAGGCCATTATGTGTTATGCTTCTCAAAAAAAAAAAAAAAATATTATGTGTTATGCAATTATTTCTCATTAGTATTAAAAATGAGTTTAACCCACTATTTCAGTAATTTATTTTGTTTTCTTAATTGTTGTTTTAGTAAATCCATCAAGGCTATTATATGCTTATCTTTTTCTCGATACAGAAGTCTTTTTTTTTTTCTTTTTTCTTTTTTTGGTTGATATTTCAATAGTTTGCATAATTCGATACGTCTAGTTACTTATAATCCTATCATTCATGTGGGTTTTTTTTTTTTTTTTTAGTTAGATAGTGAAAGAGGGGAGGTATAGATCAAATCATTGACAAGGAACACCACAAAATATGCTACTATCTTTTGTCATGCTTTCATGATTAAGATTGATAGGCTTGTGAAATTGCACATTAGTCCATACTGGTACTATACTTTAGGGTGTGTAAAATGTATGGATCGAGTTGGAGGGTTTTTTCAGCCCAACTCAAACTTATTGGGTTGAGAAATTTCCTCCAACTTGACCCATACACGTGTAGAAACCAACCCAACCTAGCCAATGCCAATGTGGATTCAGTTTGATTGGGTTGGATTAGGTTGGTGGATTGTGTTGCATGTTTCATATATTGTCAAAATTTTACGTTATTTAACTTATTTATTTATTTTTTAAATAAAGTATTAAAATTTACATAATATACTTCAAATATACTACAAGTTTTCAAATTCATCAAAACTGATTTTTAAATACTAAAAAAACTCAAAATGAGGACAATAAAATAAACTTACATATATGATAGGTCAGGTTGAGTCAAATGAGTAAAAAAAACTATCAACCCAAACCAAGCTAACCTGAGACTCAAAATTAAATTACAACCCAACCAAACCTATCAACCCACAAAAACCAACCCACGACATCATTTTGAGTTGGGTCGGGTTGATCTCTTTAGGTTGGTAGGTTGGATGTAGATCTTAGCTATAATTACTAAAATATTTAAAATTAAATTAATATAATAAAACTAGAAAGCTAGCATTAATTAAGAATTGGGAAGAAAAGAAAAGAAAAAAACCTAAAATTTGGCTTAGGTTTGACCTTTTTTATTCCTTTTTTTTCTTCTAACAAAGGTGTTTAGAGCTTATGTCTATTTTCCAAGTGTTTGGTCCAACATCCCACACACATTAGATAATTACAAGGAGAAATTCCTGGAAGATCCTAAAATACTAGTCAAAGGTTTTAAACTCAAAGTTTTAAAAACCATTAGGCCAATAGTTTAAGTATATGTTTTTTTTTTTTTTTGCAAAGAAGTATATGTTTTTTAGCACAACACAATCTACTACTAATAACAAATTTCCAATCAAATCCAACTGATGGTAGCACTAAAAAGTAGTGGATTTAATATAACTAGTGTTTGAGTAAGCCATAAAGCAAAGTTAACCATGAGAGTTATCTTATGATATTACCACTGAAGCTTGTCATTGAGGTGGTGTGAGCTCGAATATTACTACAAGAATTTGGGTTCGAGTCTCACCAATAGATGGGGTGGGCAGGCCCACACGCAAGGTTCAAAACACCTTGTTTTTGGCTCATGTGTAGGAACGTCTACAAAATGTTTTTCTTTTGTACACAAAAAAAGAGGATAGTGATCTTAGGTATTATTAATTTTATTGCATAAATTTTACAAACTAACATGTCACAAATTATTTAAAAAAAATATTGGCTAAAATATTACTTTTCCCAAAATTTTGCATGAAGTTCAATTTTCATCCCAAAAACTCTTAAAAAAATTTGTTCCTAAAATATTTTAACTTATGCCCTTATGTTTACTCTCGTTAACCTTTATTTTACATGCCCTAGTGAAACATTGAAGTGCCAAAATTTTGATATTAAATAATTTGACATGAACCATTTTATTTAAAAATAAATAAATCATAGCCCCAATCTTACAACCTTAGAGAATTGTGATATTTTCTTTAAGGTCTAGAAAGAAGCATGATTAAAATTGTTCTTAGTTCTTACACTAGACCTTTTAAATCATGGTACAGCTATAAGAAAACAAAAAAAGGTTCTTCTCCAAACTAATTTGGAGAAAACTCTTCAAACTCCTCATATATCTTTTTATTGGATGTGAATTTTGAAAATATAACCGTTGGATTGCATGTTTTTATTATGTCCTCCATGCTTGCAAAATTTCAAGAAAATCAAAGAACAATAACTATGGGTCTGTTTGGTAAGCGATTCCAAAAAATAATTTTCAGTGTTTAAATACTGAAACTCTGGGCCCAAAGAAAAACATGTTTGGTAGGAGTGTTTGCACTACTATTCTCAATTTAAGGTGTTTAAACATTATATTTAAAGAACTCGTCCACACTAGTTTTTAATTTTCAAAAAAAATTGCTTCATGGCTTATTTGTAAATAAGGCCCCACATGATAAGACTAGGAGCATTTACAGCAAAGCTTTGAAAATGCTAAAATGTTATTTTTTAGCAAGACAAACAACAAAAGCATGATACATAAAAGGTGCTAAAGTTAAAAATAAAAAATTTTAGCACCTAAGCTATGGTAAGTTGCCATCACAACAAACTGTAGCGCCAAACTTATAAAATATATTGATTTTTTTTATTCCATTCTCTCTCTTCTTCTCTTAAAAAACGTATTTGTTTTTTGTGTTTCTCTTTGTTCTCTATATTTCTGTATCTCTCTCTTTCTTCTTAGCTTTTTCTTTATTTTCTTTCTCTTCTTCTCCTCCTCTCTTCTTTTCCTCTAGCTAAAACTGTCTCTCAAAAAAATATAGATCAAGGGCAGCATAAGGTAGCTAGTTTGGTAGGTGTGGTGATGGTAGAGGTTGATTTTAGGTTATAGGTTTGGTGGATGTGGTGTAGGTGCCATGTTGGTGGACCGGTTGTAAATGATTTTGGGTCGTGGGTTTGTGTTTTGGGTGTACTGGCTAATGGTGGGTTTGGGTTTTTGGTAGGGCGGGTGATTTTTTTTTTTTTAATATACCAGTGGTGGTGGTGGATATGTGGGTTTGTTGGGTTGAGAAGAGATAGATGGGTTTGATGTTTTGGGTGTGGTGGAAAATGGTGGGTTTGGGTTTTTAGTGGGGTGGTTGATTTTTTTTTTTTTTAATATACTGGTGGTGGTGATGACAGTGTGGGTTTGTTGGGTTGAGAAGAGAGATAGGTGGGTTTGATGTTTTGGGTGTGGTGGCTAATGGTAGGTTTGAGTTTTTGGTGGGGTGGCTGATTTTTTTTCTTTTCTTATACCAGTGGTGGTGGTGGCTGTGTGGATTTGTTGGGTTGAGAAGAGATAGGTGTGTTTGGACCGTTTGGTGTTTAATGGCTACTCTGATTTAAGGAAGATAGAGAGAGACATCTATAGAGGAAGAGATAGATAAAGATTAAATATATATATATATATATATAAATGAAGTGCTAAAAAAATAGAAACTTTGATGTTGGGTGTATTGTAAGTGATGTGTTAAAATAGATACAGTAGGCTTTTGAGATGTTAAAGCTAAAATATTTGCCTTCTTTGATGTGAACGCTCTAAATGTAACAGACACTTTTTGGACTCAGCCTCCTTGCTCTCTCTCTCATGCCTTAACTTCCTTTTTCTCTTTCTTTTTCCTCTCACCTCTTTCACGCCTAACCTTCTCTCTTCAGTTTGTGAAATCTCATGTAGAGTCCCATTTGCACACCTCTCTCTCTCTCTCTCTCTCTCTCATAATAGCTTTATTTGTACTCAGATTCATTTACTTATCTATCTACCAATGACTTGTTCTCTTAATATCTCTTCTAATTCAAATCCTACATCAAATATATCACAAATCCTTCCCCAACTTTCTCTGAAATCTTTTGATAGGCCAAGAATGTATTGACCCCTTTGGTAAATTGATCAATTAATTAGTCAAGTGAATTAATTAGATTCAATTACATGCAGTAAGCGTGGTAGCACAAACAAATCACTAACTAAGTTAAATGCAGTGGAAAATAAATTTGGCACATGTGATTTGTTTACGAATGTGAAAAACCACTGAGGCAAAACCACACTTGGTAAATTTAAGGTCACCATTCCCGAGAATCTACTATTATTGAAACAAGCAGTTACAAGTAATAGGAATCCCAAAACTAATACCAATCTATAGTTGAACCCTTACCCCAATACCCAATTAGACTTATGATGTAGCAGCAATCTCCCCATTCAATCCCAGTACGTGACTAACCACTGATGCACAGATCCTAGTATGTGACTAACTCCATAGCAATCCTTTGATTGTTGTAGTTGATTTGCAACAGCTTCACATAGAAACAACAATAAGATCTTTAATGATGGTGCAAGAGACTTTGCTTAGTTATAGAACCCAAAGGCATACAAGAAACGCAGCAAAAACTCTTTCTTCTATAGGAGGAGGCTAGGGTTTTAAAAAGAAAACCTTATGAAACTTTCTAGGGTTAGGTTTTTCTTTTTCCACCTCCTTTAAATAGGAGTTTAATGGGCTCTCCTATTCCAAATAGATTTACACAAACTTTGGGCTTTCCTTGTCCAGTAAGGATTATACAAACCCATAAACCTTGGGTTTTCCTAGCACTATAAGGATTATACAAACTCATAAACAAATAGCCTTTTTGAATAAAAACGTTGCTGGTTAGAGTATGAATCCCGTAAGCTTGATAGATTGAGACATGTGTCGAGGTTTAATGAATCTCGACATATTGAACTTTTGTCAAGGAGGTATCGAGACTTGCAGATTGCAATTTTCTTGAGAAGTTCTTAGGTAATCTTCATATCTTCAATGTAACCACTTGTAATGATCATCTTGAACCTACTTGGATTTACCCAAATACAAGTATGTTTTGTCAAAGGATATGCCAATTACATAAAAATATGTCCTTAACAATCTCCCCCTTTGGCAATTTGTGACAAAACCACAAGAGTACATTGAATGTCCTAGAATACATTCTACTCAAGATTACAGAATAAATAAGTCTAGTCTAAAAGATCTGAACCTTGCAAGTTGTTGCAAGAAGAAGGTTTGGAATCTTGACTTGGCTTTAACTTGTCTTTCCTAAAAGGCACTAAACAAACACATCAAGGTACCATGTGGAAAATAATGACAAGTTAAATAAACAAGAAACATGTGTATAAAGAGAGAAAAGAAACAACACATGTGAGAGAAGAGTGAAACATATACATCATCATCAAATAGAAACAACACATGATGTATGTAAATGGTTACAAAACCAAAAGATACATAAAGGCCACTACTTAGAGTGGCATTTGTAGAACACTGCTACAACCTAATTATTAATAATAATAAAAAAAAAAAAAACAATGAATTTGGCCTATAGCAACGTTTTGCAAACGCCACTATAGGGTGTAGACCTATAGTGGCGTTTTTGTAAAATGTCACTATAGGTCTATAGTCACAGGCATGCTAACAAGCATGTATTCCAACCAGAGTCGAAGGGGAAGAAGAAGAAATGAGAGACACTCAATGGGATGACTGAGGCTGTCAAGGACTTCATGGAAGTTTCAAAGGCAAGGCTCCTAGCTAATGAGAGAAGAAAGCAAACAACATCTATGAACATCGATGAGTCTTGTGGGGGGTCATAGGCTCACCTTTGACAAAGCTGCTGAGGTGCTCAACTTATATGATCACTTAAATAATTTCACCCATTACACGGTTTTAAAGGAGCTCTTTAATCCCAAGGCTAGGGATGCTTTTATTTCCATGAAGCTAAAAAGGAGGAGATCTTGGATGGACTTGGGTGGAAATGGATACTAGGCGGGAATGCTTGTGTTGGAACAATGGAATTATATTGGGTTTGTTTGTGGTTGGGTTTGTTTTGTTTATTTTTATGTGTTGGGTTTATTTAATAGTGTGCCACCACATATTTTGGATACAATGGTATTAGTTATGTTTTTAAGAGTTCTTTCACATAAACATTCAAATCTCTCATCATTTATGCAATGAGTTGAAAATGTTACACATGTTAAAGGAAGATATTAGGATTTTCTTAGTTGAGGAGGTGGTTGCAACGTTTGTATATATTGTTGGCCATAGTAAAGACGTGAGGCTGGCTGCAATCTTCTTCCAACATTCAACTGAAACCATTCAATAGAGATTTTGTTGCGTACTACAGGCAATTCATTCATTGGGATCCATGATAATTAGGGTAGATAACGGTGCAAATGAGCTCCCTCATAATCTTCGTGGAAATGGAAAGTATTATCCTTGGTTTAAGGTATGATACTTTTTCTTATTTATAATAAATATTTCATGCTTATAAAAAATGTGTCGGACTGTGTGCCTTACCGATCCATCCAATGACCAATTGGTGAAGGATGAGAGGGCACAAATCTTTTATAGCATTCGATCGCAAACCAAGCCCATTGGTATTGGAGAGTATTGTGAATCCCCTAACAATCCCTCCCTCACAATGCGGCTCTAACGACTTGAACCTATGACCGGGCTCTAATACCACTTGTCGGACCTTGTGCCTTACCGATCCATCCAACATCCAATTGGTGAAGGATGAGGGGGCACAAATCATTTATAGCATTCGATTGTAGACCAAGCCCATTGGTATTGGAGAGAATTGTGAAATCCCTCACAAAATGAATAAATATTTCATAATATCCTACTGCATACTCATGTTATACTTGTGTGAGATTTTGTTTTTGGTAAACTTTCAGTAAAATTTAAATTACTTACTAAAAATAAAAAATTCTTATTATCTATTGATGTCATGTTAACTTGTGTTAAAATTCATGGTTTGTTAATAGAAATGTATAGGAGTTATTGATGGTACCCATAGCAGTTCAGCAACTCTGTCATGTAAGAGTACCGAATTTAGAAATAAAAAAATTGAGATATCTTAGAATGTTATGTGTGCATGCGACTTCAATTTGAGTTTTATTTACATTCATGCTAGATGGGAGGGTAGTGCGAACAATTCCAGGGTGATGCAAAAAGCTCTTAGAGATGGTAAGTACATACTCCCTTAGCCTACTAGAGGTTACAAAATTAATTATAATTTATACCCATGGCCTTACATATTAACTTAATATTTTTAAATGTCTTACTTTATTCATGTTTAAATATATGTTTGGTTTATTGCACGATCCTATTATCTTGTTGATTCAAGGTATGCAATAGGTATTGTATTCCTCCTACCACAGAAATCAGAAAGATACCATGCCTAAGAATACCAAAGTTCTAACAAACAAGTTACAGCTCCTCAATAATTGTTTAATTATAGGCATTTCTTACCAGTAGCAACTCCAAGAATTTTCTTCTAGGATGGTCCTTAAGAAACTTAAATTATACAATCTAAAAAGAAAAAAATTCATATATTCACAAAAAAAAAAAAACACAAAAATACATAAAGTTTTACAATTTTACTCTATAAGTTTTCATATTTCGAAATCGTTGCATGATAGTCTCATTACCAATGCTACAAGCTAAATCTATTTCAATGTACACAAGCAAGCAACCATTCATCCATTGATCTCCCATTCAATTACTAGTTCATTCTTTATATATTTCATTACTGAAAAACTTTTTTCTACTATTGTAGTAACAATAGTAAAGGTCCAAACTAGCCTCACAAGCAAATAGAATAATGAATAAGTTTCATGCATCTGTGTTTTTACTAACTTTTCAGCAAATTCACCAACTCCTTTAAGCTCTAAAAATGAGTCATTATTGCATATATCAAAAATGTAATTCTGAAGTTAAGTGCCAAGTGCCAAGATATCTGTCTCAAAAAAAAAAAAAAAAATCAGATAGATAAAAATTTGCTAGATGTACCAACTTTTCCTAATCAAAAGCCACAAGTGAATCACTTGGATTCAAGCAAACTATACAAAGTAACAACTCGGTATTTGCCTCTGAAAAATAGTTGTTAAGATTTTGAAGTTGCAAATCTATAACTGTGTAAAATAACTCAACACAATAGTGATGTAAATTTGTATTTTGTTGGTTGTTGCATCATAGCCTCCCACTAACTACAAATATTTCATCTATGTTCAAAATAGGAATATCATATATGGTACAAAATAAAGATACTTCAACCAATAAAGATTTCCATTTCATCATTTCTCATCACTTACAATTGTTGCTCAAACATTTCAACAAGTGTCATAATATTTACTATTTTTTTTTTTTTGGGTAATGATTGACAACTCATTTGTGATCCCTAAAATATTTTTCATCAAGTATAGAGCAAAGACAAATTCAAAAGATAGAATTGACCTCATAATAGATTGAGCTTCAACTTTTTGGTTAGGGATGCCATCTTCTTTAATAGTCTCAAGTACATCAACAACACCAAAGAACATCAAAATCAAGTTCTCATATTCCCATAATATGATCTCTGTAAGGTTGAATTTATTCAACCATCTAATTGGCTTTATTCCGTGCCAAATTTGCTTGTAATTCAGCATTTAGTAACCCTGTATTTAGGTGGGATTGTTGTAAGGGTAGTGAGTGAGATAGTGTGAAGATTGCTCAAGAGTGTGCAAGAAAACAGAGTGTCGCGGCTGGGACTCGCGGGTGGACTCGCGGCTTCAACCCGCCAGAAGATGCACACGTGCCAAGCATGCTGGAAGATGAACAGTCATGCTAGCTGGAGCACTACAGGACAAAACAGGACAACTGGCCATACGGTTAACTCGCGACTGGATCTCGCGACTTGGTCAAGCCGCGAGGTCAAGCCGCGAGCCACCCCTGTTTTGGAAAAACCTGACGTTTCGCATTCCTCTTCACTCCAGTATAAATACCCTTTTAACCCACGATTGAAAGAGAGCTTCCAGAGAGAATTTTGAGAGAGAAACCCTAAAGAAAAACCAGATTGTTTCACCCACAATCTCTACCTTAGAGTCTCATCAAAATCCCTCACTCTCTTCCTCTCCATTGTCAAATCCTTGAGAGGCATTATACCAAACCTGGTTCTCACCATTATCATCTCTGTGAGACAGACGTTTGGAGTTCTGGGAAGCAGTTAGGAAGGAGCCAATCTTTATTGGTTGATGCTACGGTGTAGTAGCGGAATCCGGAAAGCTAGAAAAGAAAAAGGTTCGGCGCAACCTCGTTGGAGCAAGAAGCTTGGAGGGCTTAGGTGCATTGGGTAGATTAGGCTTGGAGGGTCTATTGCTGTCCTTGTATCCCAACTGTATTTTCTAGTGGATTGATTACCGCTTGGAGGGCGGCGGAGAGGTTTTTCGCCGAGGTCTTCGGTTTCCTCTTCGATAACATATCTGGTGTTATCGCTGTGTTTACATCTTCCTTCCTCTCTATCTCTGCCTTTACATTATTTGCTGTGGTTTATTTTGTTGTGGCTTAGATAGTTGTTTAATCAATTCCATGTTATAGCATATGTTAAGTTTCCGCACACTAGTTGTTTAACATATTGCGTGTGTTGATTAAATTGGTTTTTGGGGGTCTAAACGTTCAAAAGTGTTTTTGTACACGTTTTTGAACTGTCAATTGGTATCAGAGCGGGTACACATCTGTTTGGTTTTATTACCATTGTGTGATCCTTGACTCCCTTTCTTTTTGAGATGGATAGGTCTCAATCCCTTAATGCACCTCCATATTTTGATGGAAGTAATTATGCATTTTGGAAGGTTCGTATGAGAGCTTTTTTATGCTCTATTGATGAATCCGTGTGGGATGCTGTTGAGATGGGTTGGACCAAACCTGAAGCAGCCAAATCCACATGGGATAAGGCAGCACTTACTGCATCTAATGCTAACAGTAAAGCACTAAATGCTATTTTCTGTGGTGTGTCTCCAGATGAATTTCACAGGATTTCTCACATTACTATTGCCAAAGATGCATGGGAGATTCTGGAAACAACTTATGAAGGCACAAAGAAAGTGAAAGATACCAAGTTACAAATGCTGACCACTCGGTTTGAGGAGCTCAAGATGAGTGAGGATGAGTCTTTCGACTCTTTCTATGGGAAGTTAAATGAAGTGGTTGTCAGTAAGTTTAACTTGGGGGAGAAGATGGAGGACTCAAAGGTTGTAAGGAAGATCCTTCGATCATTGCCGGAAAGCTTCCGTGCTAAAGTGACAGCCATTGAAGAGAGCAAGGATCTTGACGACATCAAGGTGCAGGAGCTGGTTGGATCTCTACAGACCTATGAGATGTCGCTGCCAAATCAACGGAAGGGTAAATCCCTTGCTCTAAGGACTGTTAATGAGAAGGTGGAAGATCAAGGCTCATCAGGAGAAGATATGGTGGACAAGGATGTAGCCTGTCTTGTTAAAAATTTCAAGAAGTTTTTGAAATTCAAAAACAATGGAAAATTTGATGATAAGAGAAAATTCCAAAATTCTGGAAGGGAGAAGAGGGATTTCAACAGGAAAGATGGAAAAGAATCCCAATCCACACAAGGTGTCACTTGTTTTGAATGCAACGGGCATGGACACTTTAAGAGGGAATGTCCGAATTATTTGAAGTCAAAAGGCAAGGTGTATGCCACGACCCTGAGTGACTCAGATTCGTCCGACTCAGAATCTGAAGAGAGCTGTGATGGAGAAGGGAACTATTCAGCTTTCATGACGATTGCTCATGTTGAGTCTTCGGATGAATTGAATTTGCTTGTTCAAGACCTTGGAGAACATAGTAAGGATGACTCACTAGGAATTGTTGAAGAATCAGAAGCTGAAGAAGAAGAAAGCACAGCTACTCTTCAAGAAAATTACAACTCACTTTTGGAGAAATCTGGTGAATACACAAGGGTGGCCAAGGCTGCTGTGAGAAAGATGAAGAAAGCTGAGGAGGACAACAAAAGTCTCCTAATCCGGTATAGGGAGGCCAAATGCGAGATTGAAACTTTGAATGGTGAGCTCTCCGAAGCTTACACTAAAGTGAGATTTCTTGAAAGTGAGGTTGTTCAAGCAAATGCAAAAATAGAGAGGGTCACCACCAAGAAGCTTGACGATGTTATATCTTCTCAAAAGAGCTTCTCAGACAAATCCGGACTGGGATATAGCGGAGGAAGTAGTTCAACTGGAAATGTCACCAAAGAAGTGAAGTTTGTCAAAACCAAAGATCCAGTTGCAGCTGACCCTATTGGTGTGAAGCTCGAGGTGGAGGAGAAGAAGAATGTGGTGGACCAACGGATGCTGAATCATCGTAATCAGTATGTGGGCAGGTCTGAATCTCGTGCCAAGACACGTCCTCGACCACAAAGAGGTCCTAGAGGAATGTATGTGTGCCATTATTGCGGACTTCAAGGGCACACTCGACCAAATTGCCAAAAGTTGAGAGCAAAGAACAGTGCTACTCCTCAAAGGTCAGGAGGACCAAGAATTGATAGGAGAACTTGGGCAGGGGATCAACCTAGAGAGCAAAATGGAGATCCCGGAATGATGAACGTGATGAAGATGATTGGTGCATTCACCAACTGCTTGGAAAGCTTCTCACGAAGGTTTGAAAGCCCTAACTCCAGTACCCAAACCTTTAAGGAAATCACCCCAAACGCAAGTGACGTGTGGGTGAAAAGGGGTACTCATGCATAAGCATTACAACATGTCCATGCACTAATACTTCCTATGCTTTGTGACTATGTTTGTGTGGTATGCTTGTTGTTTTTGTTTTTGGTTGTTTGCTTATCTTCTTGTGAATATTTCTTAATTGTGTCTTATCAGTCTTTTTGTTTCTTGAGTCAAAAATCCAAAAATTACATAAAAATTTGAGAATCAAAAAGCTTGATTGACTTTGTTGAGTTTTGTCTTAAAACTTGTTTTGCCTTGTACCTTTGTGCTAATGGCTTTGTGCATTTTCGAGCATTGCTTGTTTTCATGCACTCATATCACTATGGGAAAAATCTTGAAATCTATGTGACTGTTGTAAATAGATCTTCAAACTTATCATGAATGATTAGTGAATGGTTATGTTGATCTTGAAACATGCATAGACTTGTGTCTATATCTCTTCCCACTTTTTATTTTTTTTGCTAAAAAGAGCTCACAAAATGTAAATCTCCAAATGAAAAGAGATATTGAGCTGCAAAAGCCTGTCGCACATTCTAGTATTTGACTAGGAAAAAGGGTAAGCGACCTTATATTAAAAGTGAAATTTCTTTCAAAAAGGCCAAAGGCCTGTTCTTCAAAGAAAAATGTTGTCTATACCTCTCACAATGAGAGATGATTGCCTCAAAAGATCAAATGTTATGGCTGAAAGTGGAGCAAAATGAAAAGCTCCAAGTTATGTTATCAAGTTATGTGGGAGGTCATATATTCATATTTCTATAATTGAGATTGGTCACATGATCTAGTGCTAATTGTGTATGCCTTGGTTGAATTGATCATTGAAGCTTCACATTAGACAAAGGACTATCTCATTGTTGATGTCCACACACAACACACAAGTTTTTGTTCGATAAATGCCATATCCAATTGTGTGATTGTACTTGATAAAATGTGTTTTCACATGCTCAATCTTTGTTAATTCAAGCACAAAAAGATTTTTGAGTGTTTTAGGTGTTTTTGGAAAGTGTTTTGTTGGAAAAATCTGAAAATTTCAAAAATACAGTTTTGTCCTGGTTTGGCGGCTCAGTCGCGGGTATGTCAAGTCGCGAGCCTCAGTCGCATCTTCGCTGGTCAGTTTTGGCGACTTGTTCGCGAGTGGAAGGTCCAGTCGCGAGATTCACTCAAAGATTTTCGCGGCTCAGCTCGCGACTCACTCGCGGGTAGACCTTCCAGTCGCGAAAAACACTTAGAAAAATTTTTCAAAATTTTGTTCTTGAGTGCTTTGGCGGCTTGATCTGGCGACTGTGTGGCGACTTAATCCAGTCGCGAAAATCGCGTGTTTTGCAGAAACAGGAGCAGTTTTTAAACTTTTTCAGTTTTTCTCTCGAATTTTTGTGACTGTTCATCTTCTCTCTAAACACTCTCCCTCCCAAACACTCCGTGCTCCCTTTTCCAATCTCTTGTGTTGCACTCTTTTAGCTCAAAATCGTCAAGTTACAGGTATGGGTTTTCTGTTTTACCCTCTTTTCTACTTGATTTTGTGCTTTTACCCTTGATTTTTCGCATTTGATTGTGTTTTTGAAATGGGTTTGAGTTTCGGTCTCTGCTTCTTGTTCTTGCTTAGCGTGTGATTTCTGCTGCTATAGTTTGTGTTAAATGATTGCCATATGCTTATTGCTCTTCATCTTGTGCTTAGCTAAGTGTTTATTTTATTTCATTTCATTCTGATCTTTGAGCTGTTGAGTGATTTCTATTGGTTCGTTCTGAGGTTGTGAGTTTTACTGTGCTAGATTTGCATGTTCTAGTGTGTCTATCTGTGGGTAGCTTCTGTTTGAATCAATATTTTGTTTGAGTGTCATATCATTTTTCCATTATCTGCCTCTATGTCATTCATCTGCCTTCAGGGTAGTTACACCATGTTGTTCATGTGTTTCCTATCCTAGGCTTGGTTTATCCATATGTTTGAACTAAATAGCTTGCTGTTTAAGTGTTTGAAGTTCATTTGTTTGGTTGATATCTCTCTCTGTTTACTACATGGTTCTGACTGGTTCTGCACATATATTGCTATATGTTGTTGTGGCCTTTTCTGATTGTTCACAGATGGCTCCTTCACCTCAGAAGAAGAAATCTACTGCGAAGAAGGCTGACAAAAGACTTAAGATGGATCCTAGATTGTTTAGGTCAGTTCACCATTTTGAGAGATACAAGGATAACTTCTTGAATGCAGGAATCATTCAAGAGAGATTTGTGGATTTGGAAGATTTAAGGCAAACTTTTATTCCCAGTTGTTTTGAAGGAAGAGGATGGGAAAAGCTTTTGGGTGGTTTCCCTGTTGTGTGTGAACCCTTAATAAGGGAATTTTACTCAAATGCTGTGATAAAGGATAATGAATTGAGTTGCTGTGTGAGGGGTAAAGAATTTGTCTTAGATGCTCATGTCATTGATGATGCATTAGGGCTTGAAGGATTAGATGATGAAGAATTTATCAATTACAAGGATAGGAGTGTGTCTATTGAAACAATTCAACAAAGGATAGGTGGGCAGAGAGAAGGGAAATGTGTGAATACCACTGCCTTTCCAGTGGACATGAGGTGCCTTACCATAATCATGATGTTTAACCTCTATCCCATTAGGAAATTGACTACAATCAACTGTGCTAGAGCAGTCTTTCTGATGGATCTCAAGGAAAAGAACTTCATAGACATAAGTTCCCACATTTATGACACCATTGTGGATGAGACCAGAACAACCTCTAGGCCTAAATTGATCTTTCCAAGTTTGCTTATGAGGATTTTTAGGAGTAAAGGAGTTCCAATCCCTCAAGACATCAGTCCCATGTCTACACCCTCTGCAATCAACAAGCTTACCTGCAAAAGGATAAGTGTTAGGCTTCCAGTAGAAGAAGATGAAGGTGATGAAGGAGAGGCTGCTTCAATGGAGACTGAAGCAGAAGCAGCTGGACTTGCATCAACTTCAACACCTAGGAGAAGTGGCAAAAGACACAGAGCTTCAACCTCTGCAGACACACCTCCAGATGCTTTCCAGATCATTCTGGAAAGGCTTGATGGGATCAGGGCAGTCCAGACTGAGCATTCTGACAGGATGAGAGCCATGCAAGACCAGATTGATGTCTTGGCTGCTACACTTGACAGCTTCACAACTCAGCATGACAAGTGACCCTTTGGCCATTCCATGTCAAAAAGGGGGAGAAGTTCATTGATAATTGAGAAGCAGAAAAGCAGCTCTTAAGGGGGAGTAATTTGTTGAGGGGGAGTAATTAGTGTTTTTATGGTTTTTATGGTTTTGATACATTGTGTTTTGGTGTATAACTGTTTCTAACTCTTTTCATATACTCTTGGTTAAACTTTAATATATGTTTGATGATGTTATTCAGGTATTTGTTGATTTGTACCCATATGCTTTTGTAAGCTTTCAGGGTTATTGTTTTATGCATAGTTTGTAGGCCTTGTGGTATGTACCATGCTTAAGTGCAGCCTTTATGCTATGTTGAAATCAGTACTTTAATCTAAATGTTCTGCATTTTGGTTTATGTACTGTCACTCTTGTGCCCTTGTAGGATTGTTCCTAGATGCATATGCCTTGTGTGCTATGCATTGGTTGAGTGTTAAGCATACAAGTGTCTTGCCTTGTGCTTGTTAACTTGTATGTCCTTGTGTTCATCCCAAGTGTGAATGAACACTGTGATCACTACCTTGTGGTGTTCACTTGGTTGATCAAGCCATGGTTTGTTTATTAACTCCATTTTTGCTTGATCTCATATTGCCTGTTTCATATGCATTTATAATTTTCTGATTTTCTGCTTACAATGATCATGGTGTATTGTTGTGTTTCAGGAGTTTATGTTCATATGATTCAAGTGCTTCACAGCTTCTAGAGTTAGGTGTGAGTGAGTTTTGTTCAACTGTTCCCAACTCACATGTTAAGTCTAGAGTCTGTTTTAGGGTTTTGTCACGGAATAGCCAAAGGGGGAGATTGTAAGGTTGAATTTATTCAATCATCTAATTGGCTTTATTCCGTGCCAAATTTGCTTGTAATTCAGCATTTAGTAACCCTGTATTTAGGTGGGATTGTTGTAAGGGTAGTGAGTGAGATAGTGTGAAGATTGCTCAAGAGTGTGCAAGAAAACAGAGTGTCGCGGCTGGGACTCGCGGGTGGACTCGCGGCTTCAACCCGCCAGAAGATGCACACGTGCCAAGCATGCTGGAAGATGAACAGTCATGCTAGCTGGAGCACTACAGGACAAAACAGGACAACTGGCCATACGGTTAACTCGCGACTGGATCTCGCGACTTGGTCAAGCCGCGAGCCACCCCTGTTTTGGAAAAACCTGACGTTTCGCATTCCTCTTCACTCCAGTATAAATACCCTTTTAACCCACGATTGAAAGAGAGCTTCCAGAGAGAATTTTGAGAGAGAAACCCTAAAGAAAAACCAGATTGTTTCACCCACAATCTCTACCTTAGAGTCTCATCAAAATCCCTCACTCTCTTCCTCTCCATTGTCAAATCCTTGAGAGGCATTATACCAAACCTGGTTCTCACCATTATCATCTCTGTGAGACAGACGTTTGGAGTTCTGGGAAGCAGTTAGGAAGGAGCCAATCTTTATTGGTTGATGCTACGGTGTAGTAGCGGAATCCGGAAAGCTAGAAAAGAAAAAGGTTCGGCGCAACCTCGTTGGAGCAAGAAGCTTGGAGGGCTTAGGTGCATTGGGTAGATTAGGCTTGGAGGGTCTATTGCTGTCCTTGTATCCCAACTGTATTTTCTAGTGGATTGATTACCGCTTGGAGGGCGGCGGAGAGGTTTTTCGCCGAGGTCTTCGGTTTCCTCTTCGATAACATATCTGGTGTTATCGCTGTGTTTACATCTTCCTTCCTCTCTATCTCTGCCTTTACATTATTTGCTGTGGTTTATTTTGTTGTGGCTTAGATAGTTGTTTAATCAATTCCATGTTATAGCATATGTTAAGTTTCCGCACACTAGTTGTTTAACATATTGCGTGTGTTGATTAAATTGGTTTTTGGGGGTCTAAACGTTCAAAAGTGTTTTTGTACACGTTTTTGAACTGTCAATCTCCAACATGTATCACAAGAATGTTTAAAATTTGTCTATTGTTTCAAACCTTGCCCATTTCTACATACACCCTTCTCTAATTCTTCTTTAAGTTTGGCAATTGGGCATCTTGAAGAGCATCTCATCTCTTACAAGAGCCTCCAACAACAGTTACTAAATTACCAACCACAAAAAAAAATTTAGCAATGTTAATGTGATCTTTAGCAATAGCTATAAGAGTCAATTGAAGCTTATGAGCAAAAAAATGGACATAAAATGTTAATTAATTCTCTTTCAAAATTAAAATTTTTAGACCATTGATATCACCTTGCATATTATTGGCCCTGTCATAACCTTGCCCTTATAGTCTTGATAAACTAAAATTATGTTCACAAAGTAAAGATTTAACTGCATATTTGAGTGACAAAACGGTGGCACTTGCTACATGTGCAGTACCAAGGAACCGCTCTATAACACTTCTCCTTTTGTTGACATAATGTAAAACAACAACCATTTGTTCTTTCATTGAGATATCCTGAGAAAAGAACCCATTGTCAAGATCTTTGATGATGGCTTTGGAAGTTTCTTGTGCAATTGCATTCACAATGTCTTTTTGATTTCTTGTAGCATAAGCTTGCAATTTTTCTGAATGTCTTGCAAGACTTCATTGATAGATTCATTGTGATCTGCCAAAAACTGTAGAAGCTCAAGGAAATTTCCTTTATCACTTGAATCTTGAGATTTATCGTGACCACAAAAAGCTAACCCCCGGCATAACCCCTAGCATAAAAGGAATATTATGCAATCAACTATCACATTTGATTGAATCTAATATTCGGTTTTATTTGATTTGATTGCTTAACAAAAATACTTTGAATGTATAGCTTTTCCTTCATTAGATCTTCACCATTCTTGACAACTCACCCCCAACATGGGATAGTAATCTTTCTTTCCTATTCCAAAGTTTGAATCCCTTTGTTAAAAAATGGACTCCTCTTACTTGCTTACAAACATCTTGCCTAAATAAGTAGCAATATGAACAAAATACTGCATCTTTGTCTACACTATATTCCAACCAACTTTTTATATTTTCATACCATTCGGAACAAAATATTGCATTTTTGTCTCTTTCCTATTAGGATGATAAGATTATATCTTTTCTTGTAGCCTAGGATCTGAATGAAGATTGTCTAAGTTTAAGTCAACACAAACTTGCTTAGAAGATGAAGATGAATCTTGGGTACGTGGTTTCCTTATTGAATATTTGTCCATAATACTAGCAAAAAGAATAAACAATAAACTATAAGTTCATTTGAAATATTATTGCTTAATACAATAAATATATTAATTATTGTTGTTTAGTTGTTTCATTATTTTTCTTTACTAACCACTAGTAGTCAAGCACACACCCCACTGCTTTGCACAATGTAAAGACTGAAAATACACTGCCTTACATAGTTTAAATTTTGTCTTTATAACTTCATGTTTACTTAGATTACTACCCACTATTCTAGTCCACTACCCAATTGCCCAATGCATGCCCCACCCACCCCCACTCAAGAGCCAAACAACACAATTACACTTACACAAAAGCCTAAAAGTGTATAGTGGGTCAAGTTAAAGAAATATAATAACATTAACAATTAAACATAGATATCGGCCAACCTTTGTGTCGAGGTATCAAGGTAGACATTGGAGAATCATCTCCCCAATGGGTTTCCTTCCAATATGAGTGTATGTCAATATTTCGTTACTAGTGCGGTCTGTTGAATCATGATGAAAGGAATTGCAAACTTTGGGTCCATAGTAAGGGCACCTTGCAGAAGGAAGGCCAGCAATACGGTGTGTGGTTGAAAGCCAATTTAGAATGGCCCCAAGAACGCTCTGTCATTGCTCCCTAAATGCCAGTCAGTCGAGAGCCCATAATTCAGGAAGCCTTAACCAACGTGGTTGCCTCCATTGCCAGTGTCGATGAATCTATGACCACAATCAACGAAGTACGGTAACGTCCACAAACCTCGAAAGTTAATGCTAGCCAACATATCCCGACACGTACGGAAACAATAAATGACCATGATCTTTTCCATTCACACCTTGATAGGATACACCAAGCATTGAATATCCCCCTACAAAATCAATTGTTACATTCAAGTGACACTCTCTCACTTGCTGGACAAGAACTTTCAACAGCTGGCATGCCACAACCAGATATGGCAACATTGAATTCAAAGCAACTGTTTCATATGAAGCTACCATAATTCACTACTGCCAAGTGTTAGGGACATATGTGATGTAATTGGCTAATCTTTTGACAAAACACACTTTACTTGTAATTAGATAGATCTAGGATGGGTTTAGTACTTTAAGAAACAAGTGTTCAAGTTTAGTATTGAAGCCATGAAAATCTAATCAAGAAATAAGTGAAGAAGTGTTGTTCATTAAAGCTCGACAAAAGTATCAACAGAATCCTTTCTATTGAGATTTAATGTTGACGCTCGATAGAAGCTCGACATAAGCTGTATCTGTCGAGAATTATGAAATCAGGTTTTTTAGATCTGATTACATGCATATCCTTGAGTATTTGGTAGGGTTTCTTTTCTCACAACCCTAAACATAAATAAGGATTACTTTAAGAGCCATCACAAGTGATGCAAGGTGTTGAAAACAAAATACATGCATATTGTAACCGAAAGCAGAAATTGCTCTAGTTCGTCATCTTCTCCATAGAAGTTGCTACTTCTTTACACCAAGGGTTTTATGACCAAGGAGCTTCCTAATCTTCATTGTTGATGAACTAAAGAACTTTGTAGCCAACATCTTCCTCAAGTTGATGTGTTAGTCATGTACTAGGATCCGTGTATCATTGGTTAATCACATACTAGGATTCGTGTATTGAACGGAGAGATTGCCGCTACAATACAAGTCCAATTGGGTATTGAGGTAAGGGTTCAATTGTAGGTTGGTATTGGGTATTGGGATTCCTTTTACTTGTAACCACTTGTTATTGATAGTAGTGAATTATCGGGAGTAGTGACCTTAAATTCACCCGGTGGGGTTTTGCCTCAATGGTTTTCCCCATTCGTAAACAAATCACCTATGTTAAATTTATTTTCTGCTGTATTTAGTTTAGTTGGTAATTTGTTTGTGCTACCATGCTATTGAATATTAAATTGACTTAATTAATTAACTTGGATAACTAATTAATTAATTTGCCAAAGAGGTCAATCCATTTTTGGCCTATCAAGTGGTATCAAAGCAGGCATACTCTAATTTGGTTTAATCTTTGTTGTGTGATCCATTAACCCTTATTTGTCATGGATAGAGGATAGTCTCTTATTACACCTCCTTTATTTGATGGAACTAACTATGCATACTAGAAAGTACGCATGAGAGCTTTCTTACAATCTTTAGATGAGAAGATCTGGCAAGCTATAGAGATTGGCTAGACTAAGCCAAAGGAAGTGCCAGCTGATTGGGATGAGGCCAAGATCAAAGCGGCAAATTTCAATAGCAGAGCATTGAATGCCCAATTTAGTGTGGTGACCAATGAGGAGTTCAAGAAGATATCCTTAACTGAAATTGCTAAGGAAGGATGGACCATTCTTCAGACAACCTATGAAGGGACTATGGTTGTCAAGGACTCAAAGTTCCAAAGGCTCACTACTAGCTTTGAGGAGATAAAGATGGAAGAGGATGAGACGTTTGATGAGTTCTACACTAAGCTAAAGGACATAGTTAACTCAGCCTTCAGTCTTGGAGAACAAATTCTTGAACCCAAGATTGTAAGAAAGGTGCTCAGATCTCTGCCTGAAAGATTCCATGCTAAGATCACTGTCATTGAAGAATCAAAGGACATTGACAAAATTCCTTTGACAGAGCTGTTGGCAACTTGCAAACCTATGAATTGGGTTTGACTAGAATGGGGAAAGGAACCAAAAGTAACAGCATGTCACTGAAGGCCAAAAGTAATGAGATTGATGAGTCTTCTAATGATAAATATTTCAAGATGAAGTCCTACATCACTAGGCAGTTAAAGAAGTTCATGAAGAATGCCAATGTGAAAGGCTTTGATAAGGACCGCAAGCAATCCAATTCTTCACAATTCAGAAGTCAAAACAAAGGGATGAAGGATTCTAAAGATGACAGTCAGTACATTATTCCCTCCAGACCAAAATGCTCCGGATGCCAAGGTTTTGGACACATGAAACAAGAAAGTCCAACATATCTCAAATCAATTGGGAAAAGTAAGGCTCTTGCTACTACCTTAAGTGACACCGAGCCTGAGATTGAATCAGATGACACTAATGACAAGGGAATCTTAAGTGCCTTTACAGCCACAGTGGATCCTACTAAGGGGATCGTAGAAGCAGTAGATGAAGAAAAGGACTTGGTAGAATCAAAATTTGAGAAAATGGACGTTCAAGATAACATCCATACAGCCATGCTAAGTAGTACAAGGTTTCCTAGAAATATGAGAAACTTTATAGGTTGGCCACCAAGAAGCTGAGTGATGTGGAGCTAGATCGAGAAGAGCTCTCTACCAAGGTTGATGAAGCCAATCAAACCATTGGAGCACTATGGTTTGAGAACAATATCTTGGCTGCAAGGACCAAGAAGCTTGAAGTGGATTTGTTTCAAGTCAGAGCTCAATTGGAGAGGACTTCCAGTACAAAGCTCGATGAGATGTTAAGCTTTCAAAAAGCTGCCTCTAAAAAATCGGTTTGGGGTATGATTTCTCTTCTCCTAATATTGCCTCCTTTAATACAACTGTGTTTGTCTCACCTGCTGATAATGTTAATTCTAAGAATGATGAAGCTAAAACTAAAATAGCTAGTGAGAACTTAGATAAAGGCAAATCTATTCTAGGAGCACCCCCAAAGGTTGAAAAGAAAGTGACTAGAAACCCTAGGACTAAGAAGGAAAACAACAAAAAGTCTCAACAAAAGAAGCCGTATTTTTGTCATCACTACAGAGCTTCAGGGCATACTTGTCCAAATTGCTATAAGTTAGCCACTCAACAAAGCAATGGCATGCTCTCTTCTGGAAACTAGAATCAGTTTCCATCCTCTCTTGCTCCACTTGGAGATCTTTTCAAGGTCCTCATGTTTCTTTCAAACTTGAACAGTTTCAATTCTTCCCCCTTACCTTTGGATCAAAGGTTCTTGCAAAGAAAAGGTTCTTCCAAGGTGTGGAAGGAAAAAGACTCAAAGTGATTTAGTCACTTTCTCTCTCTCTCTCTCTCTCTCTCTCTCTCTCTCTCTCTCTCTCTCTCTTTATGTTTTTGCATTACTTGCATGTTTTGCTTTCTTGTTTTTGAGTCAGTCTAGTTTTATACTTTGTGTGTTTCTTTATGTTTTTGTTTGGTCTTTGAAACAAAGTTTTCTAAACTTTGTATCTCTTGTAGCTTAGATAAGCATCTCAATGCACAACTAAGCAAGTGAGCTTTGCGCTTTGTGTTTGTGATGAGTACAATTAAGATTGTCTCTTATATCTCATACTCATATCACTCTTTTTGATAGGAATGACTAGAAAATCCTTAGAGAAAGGCATAAATAACCATCTCACCACTAAAACCTGCCAATCATGTATAACATCTGTGTGCTTAGGCACAGCAAAATTGGGATGTTTAATTTGAAATAAATGGGTATTTATTTTCTCTCTCTTATATGCCCATGCATGCTATGCTCAAAAAGAAAAATATGCAAAGAAAAACAAAAGCAAAAAGAATCAAAATGCTTTTAAATATGATTGTAAGCGTGTTTCTAGGAGATGCGGATATTATAGGATGTACCTCAAAGGTGATAGTCCCAATCAAGCAGTTATGATTATGTATAAGTGTATTTGAGTTTCTCATATCTCAAATCGTCATAATATGGGACACTTATGCACTTTTGCTATGTTTTCACACACAACATGCAAATTCTTTGCTACTTTTGATACATGTACAGGTATAATGTGATTTGGCTATTATAAGGAATACATGTATTAATATATGCTCACTAAACTGTCTTAACTTGTTTTTGAAATATAAAATTGGTTAGACTTGTTGTGTGCGTGTGTGTGCGTGTGTGTATGTCTGTGTGTGTGTGTGTTTTGGATCTTTGAATGCTTTGCATATTTGTTGAGAGATGTTTTGAGAGCTTAACATGTTGTTTGGATCTTTGATTAAGTAGCTTGCTTGTTGCATTCATATTTATGTGTTTTTCCTTCTTTGAAAAACTCCTTTTCTTTAAGCTCGATAGCTTCTCGACGGATCCTCGATAGATTCCATTCTATCGAGTCCTTCTTTCTTTTTCTCGATAGAGACCTCGACAAATCCTCAATCCATTGAAGAAATATTCTGAGCTCTCTGTCTACTCGATAGCTTCTTGACAGCTTCTTGATCCATCGAGATTTCTGGGTTTCTTCTTGATAGAATCTCCACAGCTTCTTCGATCCATCGAGCCAAAATTCTTTGCTCTCTGTCTGCTCGATAGATGCTCAATAGATCCTTGATCCATCGAGCTCTTTGTTTTACCGTCGACAGATCCCTAACAACACCTCGACAGATTCATATCCATCGAGATTTAGTGCTCGACAAATCTTCAACAGATACTTCAATCCATCGAGATGTGTTTTCTACATATAGGCTGAGCACTATATCAGATCTCACTTTTCTCATTCTCTCTCAACAGAAACACTTTTCGCTCACCCAAACACCCTTTTCTCAGTCAAATCCCTCTACCCACATGATTGTTGGCCCATATCAAGCTCAGATCACTTGGTATGTTTTCCATAAACCCTCATTTTACATGCATTCATGCATTTTAGAACTAGGTTTTGGGGTTTTTGAAAATTTTTGGGGTTTTTGAGATTTTTGTGAAATTTTTGGGTTGGGTGTTGTTGATTTGATGTTATAATTCTCATGCATTGCACTTTAACAATGTTTCATGCATTTTAGATGTGTGGTTGTTCATTGTTGATTGTCTTTAAATTTTGCATGTCACTTGTTCATGCATACATTATGTCTTTTCTTTTCTTTTTTTTTAGTCTTTTGTTATCTAGTTATGATGTGTTCTCTCTCTCTCTCTCTCTCTCATGGACTGCGCTATGGCACCCAAAGTGCATAAATCCACTCAGGGTCAGAATCCTCTTCAAGGTTTCGATTCTTCTTCTTCTATTCGTATCCCTTCTCTCCACATTTGGTTCCATGATGAGAAGGCCCAAAAAGACTTCTTGGAGAACTTTCAGAAACATGGCGTTCATCTCGAGTGCCATGTTATCCTGTAGGATTTTGCCGACACTCCTCTCCCTGATGTCATTCGGACTCAGGGCTGGGAATCTCTACTTAAGAGTCCCTTGAGGTGTCCCATCGTGTTTATATAGGAGTTTTACACCAATATACACGGTATTGATACCTCTATACCTCAGTTTGCTACGACATTTAGAGGTACATGTATCCTAGTTACCCCAGATCTTATATCTGAGGTATAACATGTTCCATGGGTAGCACATCCTGACTACCTCAGTTGTGAGCATCTTTGGATTGTGTCTAAAAACGAGCTTCTGTCTCACTTCTGTGATACACCTTCCACATGGGGTGGTAAGCTAAACACTGCATGCTCAGGCTTTGCAAAAGGTCTGAGATTCCTTAACATGGTGATGACATTTATTCTTACTCCATTGCCTCATTATAACTCTATCACTAAGCCTCGTGCTCATTTTCTTTTGTCTCTTCTTGAGGACCTCTTCATAGACTTCCATTCTCACTTCATCACTTCTATCGTTGATGTATATCTGGATACGGCTACACATGATAAGCTTATTTTCCCTTCGACTATCATGCATATCCTCCGACACTTCTCCATCCCCATTCCTGACTCTCCTTATTTCACCACCATGGTCCAATCAGTGCTTGTTCTATTCGACAGAACAAGCCCCAACTTAGACTAAAGTGGCTACAAATGGAAACAGATGATCCTACTGCTTCTATTATTCCTCCCTCCTTCTCGGCTCTTTCCACCTTTACTCCTTCTTCTTCGGCAACTAGTGTGACCTTGGAGGCCATCATGGTGTAGCTTCAACGCATGAATGCTTGTCTTGACTCTCTCACCAATGAGATGTGTTAGATAAACACCTATGTCGATCGCATAGCTCGTCGACAGGCTCACCTTGGTGGTTTCACTACCTCTCCATCTCCTTCTTCAGAGGCTTTGGCTAACAAGGATGACGATGTTAGTGATGATGAGGATGAGGATGACGACCTCTCGATGACTTGCCCTTTGTCATTCATGACAAAAAGAGGGAATAGTTTTAGGATGAAAGTAGTCTTGTATTTAGGGGGAGAGTTAGAATAGGACATTTTTTATAGGTGGACTATGTATACTTTTTGAGGGATATAGTGAAGTTCTTATGTATTTTTCTTTTCTTTCTTTTACATCATGTAAGGTTGAATTTATTCAATCATTTTGTTGGCTTTATTCCGTGCCAAATTTGCGTGTAATTCAACATTTAAAAACCTTGTATTTAGGTGGGAATCATGTAAGGGTAGTGTATGAGAAAGTGTGAAGAAAAGCTCAAGAGTATGCACTCAAGAAGAGCCTCGCAACTGGATCTCGCAATTTGCTCATGACTGGCGAGTCGCCAAAGGTGGCACACATGTGAAGTGTAGAGGAGCTGAAGGGCCACGCCAGTTGGAGCACTATAGGACAAAATTTCCAGACTAGCCAGGAAGTTAGCTTGTGACTCATTCCAATCGCAAACTCGAGTCGCCAAAATGCCCTGTTTGATGAAAACTGACTATTCGCATTCCTCACTCACCCTACTATAAATACCCTTATACTCACGAAATGTAGAGAGCTTCTAAAGAGAATTTTGAGAGAGAAACCCTAGAGAAAAACAAGATTGACTCATCCACAATCTTCATCCTTTAATTTTCCAAATTTCTCTACTCTCACCCTCTCTATTGATATATCCTTGAGAGGTACATTAGCCAAATCTTTATCTCACCATACCCATATCTGCGAGAGGTTATTTGGTGCTTGGGAAGCAGTTCAAAAGGAACCAATTCATTTTGGTTGATGCAATGGGTTATTGCAAGATCTGGTAAGTTAGAGAAGACAAGGTTCAACATAATCCTGTTAGAGAAAAAAGCTTGGAGGGCTTAGGTGCACTGGGTAGATTAGGTTTGGAGGGTCTTCTGCTATTCATATATCCCAACTTTATTTTCTAGTGGATTATTGACTGCTTGGAGGGTGGTGGAGAGGTTTTTCGCCGAGGATTTCAGTTTCCTCTTCAATAACACATCGCTGTGTTGTCTTTGTGTTTGCATCTCTCTTCCCTTAATCTTTGCCTTTTAATTACTGTTGTGGTTGTGATTAATTTCGGTTTAAATTGTTTTACCAATTCTGTTTTAGCTTATTTTTATATTCCGCACATATATTGTTTGATTATAAACTTGTGTTAGTAATTTGTAAATTGGGGGTCTAAACATTCATAGGTGTTTTACACACTATTTGAATATTCAATTGATATTAGAACGGGTGCACCTACTGTGGTTTAATTACCTAAGTGTAATCCTTGACCCCATTTGAGATGGATCAATCTCAATCACTAAATGCTCCACCATATTTTGATGATAGCAACTATGCCTTTTGGACACTCCAGATGAGGGAATTCCTATATTCAATCGATGAGACTGTTTGGGATGTAGTAGATGTATGATGGACTAGGCCAGAGGCTGGCAAATCCACATGGGATAAGGCAACCCTCGCGGCAGCTAATGCAAATAGGAAGGCACTAAATGTTATTTTTTATGGTGTTTTCCCAGATGAGTTTCACAAGATTTCTCACGTAAAAATTGCCAAGGAGGCATGGCAAATATTGGAGACCACTTATGAAGGCACGAAGAAGGTGAAGGACACTAAGTTGTAGATGCTAACCACTCGATTTGAAAAGCTGAAAATGAGTGAAGACGAGTCATTAGACTCATTCTATGACAAGCTGAATGAGGTGGTTATTGGCAAGTTCAACTTAGGTGAGAAGATGGAGGACTTAAAGATAGTGAGGAAGATCCTTTGATCATTACCGAAGAGCTTCCATACAAAGGTTATAGCAATTGAAGAGAGTAAGGACCTTAATGATATCAAAGTTCAAGAACTAATTGGCTCACTTCAAACATATAAGTTGTCATTGCCATCACAAAGGAAGAGCAAATCCTTGCTCTTAAGACGATTAATGAGAGGATGGAAGCTCACAACTCATTAGATAAGGATAAGGTTGAGAAAGATGTGGCATATCTTGTGAAGAATTTCTGAAAATTCTTAAAGTTCAAGAAGAATGGAAAATTTGCTGAGAAAGGAAAATTTGCAATCTTCAGAAAGGAGAAAAAGGACTTCAAGAGGAAAGGTAGGAAGGAGTCTCAATCCTCTAAAGGAGTCACGTGTTTCGAATGCAACGGACATGGACATCTCAAGAAAGAGTTTCCCAATTATTTGAGAGGGAAGGGCAAGGTGTATGCCACTACTCTTAGTGATTCAAACTCTTCCAATTCATATTTAGAAGAAAGCTGTGATGGAGAAGGGAACTACTCCGCCTTTATGACCATTGCTCCCGTTGAATCTTCGGATGACTTGAGTTTGCTAGTGGAAGAGCTTGGGGAGCACACTGAAGTGGAATCAATAGGAGTAGTAAAAGAATCTAATGTTGAGGATGATAAAAGAATAGTGGGACTACAAGAAACATACAATTCCCTCCTTGAGAAGTCAGGAGAATATGCAAGAGTGGCTAAGGCAGCCATTAAAAAGATAAAGAGGGTAGAGGAAGATTATAGAAGTATTCTAATGTGATACAAGAAGACCAAATGTGAAATGGAGACTCTGAACGAAGAGTTAATCGAAGCTTATTCAAAAATCAAATTCCTTGAGCTTGAGGTGATTCAAGCGAATGCTGAAGTAGAGCGGGCTTCCTCTAAGAAGCTTAATGATGTACTTGCTCATCAAAAACCATTCTTTGAGAGAAGTGGATTGGGATACACCAGAGAGAGCCAAGAAGCTTGATGATGTACTTACTCATCAAAAACCATTCTCCGAGAGAAGTGGATTGGGATACACCAGAGAGAGTAGTTCGACTGCTAATATATCCAAGGAAATGAAGTTTTTGAAAGCCAAGGAACCGATGGTAGCTACCACTACTGCTGAGAAAGTGAAGGGGGAGAAGAAGTAGAATGTGATTGACCAAAGGTTACTGACTAAGCCTCCTAACCAATCAGTGGTCAAAACTAAGGGTAAAGGGAAATCTCTCCCAAAGTCACAAAGAGGTCCGAGAACTTAACATTTCTACCATCATTGTGGAATTCAAGGACACACCAGACCTAATTGTTATAAGCTTCAAGCATTGAAGAATTCAAGTGCTCAAAGGTCGAGATGACCAAAACATGGTAAAGGGAATTGGACTGCTAAGCAATATAAAGGTCAAAAAGGTGATCCGGGAGTGAGGGATGTGATGAGGATGATTGATGCATTCACCACTTGTTTTGCAAGCTTTACCAGAAGGTTTGAAAGTCACAACAATCATACCCAATCCTCTAAGGATATCACCCCAAGTGTCGTGTGGGTGAAGAAGGGTACACATGCATAAGCATTACAACATGTTTGTGCATTAATACTTCCTATGTTTTGTGACATTGATTGGTTGTGTGTTATATGTTATCTCTTTAGCAAGTGTTGAAAATTTTTGTTTTGTTTGTTTGCTTTTTACTTTGAATGTTTTTACTTTTTTTTTTTTTTTTTTATCAATCTTTACTTGTTCTTCTTGTGTCAAAAATCCAAAAGCACATAAAAAGTAGAAAATCCAAAAAGTTTGATTGGCATTATTATGTATTGTCACAAGCATGTTTTGCCTTGTACCTTTGTACTAATGGCTTTGTGCATTTACGAGCGTAACTTGTTCTTTATGCACTCATATCATTGTGGGAAAAATATTGACATCTATGTGACTGTTGTAAATAGATCTTTTAACTTGTCATGAATGATTAGTCAATGGTTTTGTTAATCTTGAAACTTGCATAGACTTGTGCCTATATATCTTCCCACTATTTTATTGTTTTTTGCTTAAAGAGCTCAACAAATGTAAATCTCAAAATAAAAAGAGATAATGAGCTGCAAAAGCTGTCACACATACTAGTATTTGACTAGGAAAAAGGGAAAGCGACCTTTATAAAAATGTATGATGCCCAAAAAGCCAAATGCTTGCTCATCAAATTGAAATATCATAAATTTTAGGCATCGATCTCAAAAAGAGATGTATTGATTCAAAAAGATCAAATGATATGATGTGTATGAAGCCAAATGAAAAGTTTCAAAATTATGTAATCAAGTTTATGTGGGAGGTCATATATGCATATTTCTATAATTGAGATTGGTCACTTTTCCTCATACTAATTGTGTATGACTTGGTTGAATTGATCATTGAAGCTTCACATTAGACTAAGGACTATCTCATCATTGGTACCCACATACATCACACATGTCTATGTTCAATTAATGCCTTATTCATTTGTGTGATTGTACTTGATTAAATGTGTTGCACATGCTCAATTATATGTTGATCAAATACAAAAATATTTTTGAGTATTTTAATTGTTTTTGGAAAGTATTTTTGTTTGAAAAATGTTAAAAATTTCAAAAACTGTGCAGCCCTATTTTGGCGACTTGCCTCGCAGGTCAAGCCAGTCGCATGCCCAGTCGCGAGCTTACGCAGAAGTTTTTCACAACTCACTGGAGGGTCAAAGTCCCAGTCGCGAAAAAGACTTAGAATTTTTTTTTCAAAAATCTAGGTTTTTAGGTTTCTCGTGACTCAATTTGGCGACTTGTTCGCGAGTAAAAGCTCTAGTCGCGAGGTTTACTCAGAAAGTTTCACGACTTCCTCGCGAGTGGACCTTCCAGTTGGGAAAAACACTTAAACAAATTTTTCAAATTTTGTCTCAGGGATTTTTGGTGACTTTGTCTGGCGACTTGTTCACGACTCATTTCAGTCTCGAAAATCGCGTGTTTTGCACTTTAAGGACAATTTTTAAAAACTTTTCAATTTTTCCCTCGCTCACTTTTGCTGTTCATTGTCTTGTTCGTTCATATCTCTCACAAATTCACCGTGTTTCTCTCAAAAATCCACCATTTTCATCATCATCTCTTCTTCAAACTTCAAGAAAAGGTATGGGCTTTCTATTTTTCTCAAAGTATTTCATGTTCATAGCCTTTGATTCCTTGTTTTTTTTTTTTTTTTTTTGAGTTGTTGAGATTTGAAAAATGTGATGTTCAAATATGTGTTGGGTTTATTTTGTTGAGTTTGTTGAATGGGATCTGTTGTTTTTGATAATATAATGCTTGTTTCACATGTTTTCATGCTTACTTCTCATTTTTGAGTTATATATATTTTACTAGTGTTGTGTTGTGCATATCATACCCATGGTAAAATGTCTCATAAGCATTTTCTTGTGTTCTTGAGGATTTCATGGAGTACAATGGTTGTAGGAAGTTCGTGGTTTTCAATGATTGAAAATTGCATCTCTAGTCATGTGCTTTTCAACATGCCCTAGCTTTTACATGATGATATTTGCTCACACACACACTGTGTTATGTTTGGGGCCTTAAAGATAACACTCTATTGAACATTGATGCTATGTGTTTTCTCATGTTAAGTTGTTGCTGAGATGTGTTGTAGATCAAATCTTTGATCTATTCTAAGTCCATTTTATTGCTACTAATTTTTGGTGTTACCATATGCTGTGCTTTGTTTTGTGGCCTTTGCTACTATGTTTTTGTAGATGACTCCAAAGAAAAAGACTACTGCACATAAGGCTGACAAAAGGATGAAAATGGACAATACTTGGTTCAGGTCTACCAAACATTTTGAAAGATTCAATCAGTTCTTTACAAAGGCTCCAATTATTCAAGAACGATTTGTGGACTTGGTGGATTTGAAGGATTACTTTATTCCGGGTTGTTTTCAAGATAGAGGTTAGGACAAGCTCCTTGGTGATCTCCTGGGAGTGTGTGAACCGTTGATCCATGAATTCTATGCCAATGCAATCTCACAAGAGGATGAAATTGACTGGTTGATTAGAGGTAAAGAGTTCACCATTAACTTGGAGGATGTTGATGATGTTCTTGGTTTTGAGGATCTAGAGCATGATTTCACTCATTACAAGGATATAATGCTCTCCATAGAGACGGTTCAATCACATATTGGTGGACTTCGAGAAGGAAGACATCTCAACACAACTGCCTTTCCACTAGACCTTAGATGTCTCACATACATTATGATGTTCTACCTGTACCCAATAAAGAAGATGACCACCATCAATAATGCAATAGCCATTTTTCTCATGGAGCTTCAAGAGAACACTTACATTGATATTAGTGCTCATGCTTTATGCATTATTGCTGATGAAACAAGAACATCTTCAAGGCCAAAACTAGTTCTTCCTAGCCTACTCATGAGGCTCTTTCAAGCAAAAGGTATGGAAATTCCTTAAGACCTCAGCCTCATGACTACTCCTCCAGCTATCAATGCTCTAATTATTGCACGGATCAAAGTTCGTCTTCCGGGTGATGAAGAGGAGGGTGAACAAGCACAAGGAGAACCTATGGATACTAAGACAAAAGCTGAAGGACAACCCTTAATCTCTAGAAGTCGTGGCAAAAGGAGCCGAGTTTCATCATCCTCTACAGTACCTCCAGATGCATTTTAGATCATCCTTGAATGGATTGACAAGCTTCGAGACATCCAGAATGAGCAATCTGACAGGCTGGCTGCTATCCAAGAGCTGATGAATCTTCTTTCAGCAAAGTTTGACAGCTTCACTACCCAACAGTAGCCCTTTGGCCATTCTGGTCAAAAAGGGGGAGTAAGTAGCTCTTGAGGGGGAGCAGCAAAACCTTAAGCATTTTACTTTATGTTGTCTATGGTTTTTGGTGTTATGTTTGGATAATTTTAATATGGGTTTGCACAACACTCTGTTAAATACTTTGGTTTAAACTCTTATATGTTTTTAGTGCTTTTGTTGAAGCTTTTGGTACTTTGGTTTATATATTTAAGTTTATATTCAGTATATTGTGTTTGTACCCATGCTTTGTAGCTTAGTACTTGTTGTTAATGTTATGTATTTCTTTAAGTACATCATTCTTATGCCCTTGTCAAATTTTATATCCTTGATGCAATTACCTTGTGTTGTTGTATCAATTGAGTGTTGGACATGCAAATGATACTTTGCATTGAGCTTATTAGCTTGCATGTTCGGATGTTCATTCCTTGTGTAAATGATCATTATAGTCACTATTTATAGTGATTGTTCTTTTTTGGTCAAACCATGCTTTATTGCTACATTCCTTTTTGCTTGATCACATTGTGCTTGCTCCATATGCGTTTCAAGTTTTCTGCTTATAATGATCGTATTGTGTTGTTGTTTTCAGGAAATACTTGTCTGTATGGCCCAAGAGCTTCACAGATTCTAGAGTTAGGTGTGAGTAAGTTCTATTCAACTGTTCCCAACTCACGTGTTAAGTCTAGAGTTTATTTTTGGGTTTTGTCACAGAATAGGCAAAGAGGGAGATTGTAAGGTTGAATTTATTCAATCATTTTATTGGCTTTATTCCATGCCAAATTTGCTTGTAATTCAACATTTAGAGACCCTGTATTTAGGTGGGAATCATGTAAGGGTAATGTGTGAGAGAGTATGAAGAAAAGCTCAAGAGTGTGCACTTAAGAAGAGCATCGCGACTGGAACTCACGACTGGCGAGTTGCCAAAGGTGGCACACGTGTGAAGCATGTAGGGGAGCTGAAGGGTTACGCCAACTAGTACACTACAAAACAAAACTTCCAGACTGGTCAGGCAGTTAACTCGCAACTCAAACTCATGACTCATTCCAATTGCAAGCTTGAGCCGCCAGAATGCCCTGTTTGATGAAAACTGATTGTTCACATTCCTCACTCACCTTACTATAAATACCCATATACCCACGAAATGTAAAGAGCTTCCAGAGAGAATTTTGAGAGAGAAACCCTAAAGAAAAACAAGATTGACTCATCCACAATCTTCATCCTTTAATTCTCCAAATTCCTATACTCTTACCCTCTCCATTAATATATCCTTGAGAGGTACATTAGACAAATCCTTATCTCACCATACCCATATCTGTGAGGAGGTTATTTGGTGCTTAGGAAGCAGTTTAGAAGGGACCAATTCATTTTGGTTGATGCAATGGGTTATTACGGGATCCGATAAACTAGATAAGACAGGGTTCGACGTAACCCTGTTGGAGCAAGAAGCTTGGAGAGCCTAGGTGCACTGGATAGATTAGGCTTGGAGGGTCTTCTGTTATTCATGTATACCAACTTTATTCTCTAGTGGATTATTGACCGCTTGGAGGGCGGCGAAGAGGTTTTTCGCCGAGGACTTCGATTTACTCTTCGATAACACATCGCTGTGTTGTCTTTGTGTTTGCATCTCTCTTCCCTTAATCTTTGCCTTTTAATTACTGTTGTGGTTGTGATTAATTTTGGTTTAGATTGTTTTACCAATTTTGTTTTAGCTTATTTTTATATTCCGCACATATATTGTTTGATTATAAGCTTGTGTTGGTAATTTGTAAATTGGGGGTCTAAACGTTCATAGGTATTTTACACACTATTTGAACATTCAATCATGTATACCGGTCTTATGACCATTTATGACATATATTGTAATTTATTTTTTCACATATATGTGATGATGATGTATATTTTTTCACCTATCTCTCCATGTGTTGTTTCTTTTCTATCTTTATATACATGTTTCTTTACGTATACAATCTTTATTTCTGTTTCACACATGATGCCTTGATGACTTTTGTTTAAGTATTTCAGAAAGACAGGTTGTGAAAGTCTACCATGCCATGAACTCTCTTCTTGCAAAGTTTTTCAAGAGTTTGTGTTAGAGTTAGATTTATTTTGTAATTCAACAAGTGATTATGAGTTTAGTGATTTAAGACTTCTCTCATGATTCATTTGTTTGTTGTGGTTTTGTCACGGATTACCAAAGGGGGAGATTATTATGGACATATGTGAAGTAATTGGCCAATCTTTTGACAAAACACACTTTACTTGTAATTGGGTAGATTTAGGATGGGTTTAGTACTTCAAGAAACAGGTGTTCAAGTTTAGTGTTGAAGCCATGCAAATCTGACCAAGAAACAAGTGAAGAAGTATTGTTCATTAGAGCTTGACAAAAATCTCTATAGAATTCTTTCTATTGAGATTTAATGTTGAAGCTCAACAAAAGCTCGACATAAGTTATATTTGTCGAGAATTATGAAATCAGGTTTTTCATATCTAATTACACGCATATCCTTGAGTATTTTTGTAGGGTTTCTTTTCTCACAACCCTAGACATATATAAAGATTGTTTTAAGAGCCGCCACAAGTAATGCAAGGTGTTGAAAATAGAATACACGCATATTGTGACCAGATGCAAAAATTGCTTTAGTTCATCATCTTCTTTGTAGAAGCTACTGCGTCTTTACACCAAGGGTTTTGTGACCAAGGAGCTTCTTGATCTTTTTTGTTGATAAACTGAAGAACTTCGCAGCCAACATCTTCCTCAAGTTAGTGTGTTAGTCTCGTACTAGGATCCGTGCATCATTAGTTAGTCACGTACTGGGATTTATGCATTGAACGGAAAGATTGCCACTACAATACAAGTCCAGTTGGGTATTGGGGTAAAGGTTCAATTGTAGGTTGGTATTGGGTATTGGGATTCCTTTTACTTGTAACCATTTGTTATTGATAATAGTGGATTCTCAGAAGTGTTGACCTTAAATTCACCCGATGGGATTTTGCCTCGGTGGTTTTCCCTATTTGTAAACAAATCACCTGTGTCAAATTTATTTTCCGCTACATTTAGTTTAGTTAGTGATTTTTTTGTGCTACCACACTATTGCATGTTAAATTGACTTAATTAATTAACTTGGATAATTAATCAATTAATTAATTTGCTAAAGGAGTCAATCCATTTTTGGCCTATCACCAAGACCGATATGGAAGTAGTTCAAATATCAGATAAGGCCAAAGTTATTGGGCCGAGTCATGGGCCCGCTATTCCTACGCCAACCATCAAGGCCCAAGTGAAAGGTACATGGACAAGAGAAGGTTTAGCCCAATGCATAACTACTCCCACGTACACAAACATATCCCATTTGGGCTCATGGCGCAAACTCAATGGAAGCACATCTGAAGTAGTCCTGAACCCAGATAAGAAACAAAAGGTGAATGAAGACACTATGTCCTTAAGCAAGCTCTTTTCTAAACAACTAGGATCGGCGATGGCTACTGCGTAGCACCGCCAGGTCCAATGAGTACCGTCAACTGGAATTGTCAGGGGCTTGGGAACCTTCGCATAATTCATGCTCTCAAGCGAGCATTACAAAAGGAAGCTCCCCAGTTCGTCTTTTTGATGGAGATGAGGTTGTCACAGGAAGCGATGAAGAAAAACAACAAGAACCCGAATACACACAAGGTTTAGTAGTCTCTAGCCATGGTCAGAGCGGGGGCCTAGCACTTCTATGGAAACCGGACTCAAAGGTAGCAGTTCAAGGTTTCTCATGCTGGTACATCAATGCTTATGTCATATGCACCATTACAAGATTAACATGGAGAATAACAAGTTTTTACGGACAACCGGACACAAGTAGGCGTGAGGAAACATGGTCTATCCTTGAATCTCTTAGACCGTCCAACCACCTCTGTTGGCTATGCATTGGGGACTATAGTGAGATTATCAGTCATGCAGAAACATCAGGATGTCATATCATCTAGCCAGGCAACTTGATCAATTCCGCCAAGTTATAGCTCACTGTGGCTTCCATGACTTGGGATTTGTTGGCTCCCCTTTCACATGGTCAAAAAACAATGGATCACAGGGCCATTTATGCATTCGTCTAGATAAAGCACTTGTGAATACCACATCTAAACGACTATTCCAAGGGGCTGTTGTCCATCATCTCTCATCTTCAACCTCAGACCATTACATGCTTTCTCTCCGCATTCAAAACAATCATCATCGCCGAAAGCCATTCAAGAAATTCTTTAGGTTGGCTACAAGATCTTCGTTGCATAGAGGTGGTGGAAGATTCTTGGCATGAAGGTCTATATAAACCTGATGGGCATCCAATGACAAATTTCCTTAAAAGCTGTAGAGATAGGCTGCTAGCTTGGAACAAGTTTGAGTTTGGACACATGGGACAAAGGATTGATAGTTTACAGAAAAGACTACAAGCGCTGGACTTGCTGCCTAGTAACTCGGCAACTGACACTGAAATTAAAGAAGTCCACAGTGCACTGAATGTTTGGTTGGATGCCAAGAACACCATGTGGAGACAACACTCAAGGAATTTTTGGCTCACAGAAGGGGATTGAAACACAAGTTTTTTTCACACAAAGGCTACCAATCGCAAATAGCACAATATTATTCATGGCTTATGTGATGAAAATAGGGATTGGCAGTGGGATGACTTTTGAATTGGATAAATCACAGTGGACTATTTCTCTAATATTTTTTGCTCATGGGGCCCAATGAATACAACCACTTTGATAGATGTTATAGAACTGGTTGTCTCTGCAAACATAAACAACTCCCTAACCCAGGAATTCATAGCTAAAGAAGTCCATAGAGCTCTAAAGCAAATGCACCAAAAAAAATCTCCTAGCCCTGATGGTATGCCTCTTCTCTTTTATTAGCACTTTTGGTCTTTGGTTGGTGATTATATTACAAATACTGTGCTCAATTTTCTCAATCATGGCATTGCCCACCCCCCTAAAAAAAAAAAAGTTTAACGAAACCCATATTGTGCTCATCCCAAAAGTAAAATACCCAAAAAAGATTACCCAATACCGACCCATCAGTCTTAGTAATGTTGTTTCTAGGCTAGCCTCAAAAGTTTTAGCAAATCGCTTAAAATGCTTTCTTCCCAAGATAATAAGTGAAAATCATAGTGGTTTTATGTCTTACAATCTCATAAATGATAATGTGCTTGTAGCTTATGAAACTGTGCACCACATCAAACAAAAAAGAACTGGTAGATTTGGGGAAATGGCTTTAAAATTTGGCATGAGTAAAGCTTTTTATTGGTTGAATGGGGCTGCTTAGAAAAAATTATGCATATGATTCTTGGGTAAAGATGGTTATGAGATGTGTTACCTCAGTTACTTATTCCATAAAAATTAATTGACAGCCTCCTGGCCATATTACTCCTACTAGGGGTATTTGCCAAGGCGACCCCCTCTCCCCTTTTTTGTTTCTATTTTATGCAGATGGACTATTAGCTCTGCTTAAAAAATCAATGGAAAGGGGCTTTTTGACTGGTGTGGCATCAAGGGGTCCAAAAATCTCACGTCTCTTCTTTGCAGATGACAGCCTCATGCAACAATTGAAGAATGCTCCACTCTAGAAGAAATTTTGGAAATCTATGAAAACTCATTGGGTTAACAGCTGAACCGTTAAAAGGCCACACTATTCTTTAGTCACAATACTTCACAAGACATCCAAGACACCATAAAAAATCGATTTGGGGCTGAAATCATCAAACAACATGAGACCTATTTGGGTTTTCCATCTTTGGTGGGAAAAAAGAAATGCAATACATTTCGACATCTAAAAGAAAGGTTGGACAATAAGCTTTCTAGCTGGAAGGAGAAATTATTATCCCATGCAAGGAAAGAAATTCTCAAAAAAGTAGTGGCTCAAGCTATCCCTACATATACCATGAGTGTCTTTTTACTTCCAACTGCATTGTGTGATGATATGACTAGAATGGTCCGTCAGTTTTGGTGTGGGCAAAAAAATGGGAAAAACAAGACAGCTTAGATTACTTGGGATAAAATTTGTGTTCCTAAAATGGAGGAGGTTTGGGATTCTGTGACCTAAAGGCATTCAATCTAGCTCTCTTAGCAAAACAAGGGTCGCATCTACAAACACACACTTCTTCCCTGGTTCACCGAGTTCTCAAAGCCAGATATTTTCCTGATGGAGACTTCATTACTGCTTCTCTAGGATCATCACCATCTTATGGTTGGAGAAGCATCTTGGCTGCACAACAGATTGTCCAATAGGGGTACCAATGGCAGGTTGGTAACGGTGACTCTATCTTGGTCTGCATAAACAAGTGGCTACCCACTAGCTCTACTTTCCACATTACCTCTCAACCTCATCCCCTGCCCACAAGCTCACGGGTTAGCTCCTTGATTGGTCATGAGACTCGGCAATGGAGGATAAGCTTCATAAAAGAAATTTTCTCACTCCATGACGCCCAAGCCATCCTCAGTATACCACTCATCCATACACTTCCACATGACCGCATTGTTTGGGCTTTCACGCTAAGAGGCCTGTTCTCTGTTAGCAGTGCATATAAGGTTTCCCTCTCCATTTCTGGCGGCACATCTACCTCCCACGGTGGACCCTCCAACAATGAAAATACAAGTGTATTTTGGAGGACCCTCTGGCGCTTACATATCCCAAACAAGATTCGGTATTTTGCATGGAGGGCATGTAAGGATGTCTTGCCAACAAAGACAAATCTCTGCAGTAGGAAAATTGTCAATGATCCAACCTGTGAAATTTGTGGTGTGGAAGCTGAAACAAGCAGACATGCTCTATGGGACTGCCCAAATGCTCGTGAAGTCTGGGTCTCTTCTAGCATTCCTATCCAATACCACAGGCTACGATTTGACACCTTCATAGACCTCATATGGCATCTGATGTTAATCCAACACGTTGGAGATGAACTCTTGGGCATCATTATGACTCTGGCTTTGAGCATTTGGCACAATAGAAATGCAGCTAGAACAAGTGGAGCTAGGAAAACATGCACTAGTATTATTCAGAAGGAAATGCTTCTTCTTGAGGAGTATCAGATTGCAAAGCACAAGATCAAGCCACCCATTGCCCCACACAATGTCACTTGGTCCCCACCAAGCAACTCCTGGTACAAAATAAACGTCGACAATGCTGTCTTCAAACAGTTGCAGGCTGGGTGATAGCTCAAAACCATGAGGGTCAAGCTCTTGCAGCCATGAGTAAGAAGTTATGGGTACCACTAGGCCCAATAGAGGTAGAAGATAAAGCAATGGAAGAAAGTATTATTTTCACACGAGACATGGGGCTCCAAGAAGTTATTTTTGAATGCAACTCAGAACTGGTTTTTTGGGTTCTCAATGGTACCTCCACTCCTTTGCTAGCTATCTCAAACATCATCTCAGCATGTCTCATACGGCTACAAGATTTCAGAGCGGTACAATTCTCACATGTTAGATGCCAAGGAAATAGGCCAACACACATTTTGGCACAATTTGCAAAAAATTTAGATTCGTTTGTAACTTGGATTGAGGAAACTCCAAACATTATTAAGGCTGCAATGGCTTAAGATGCATCTCCTTTCTTTTCAGTTTAATAAAGTTAATGTATTTCTTATAAAAATAAAAATAAAAAAATAAAAGGGGTTTTAAAAACCGATATGGTGAAAAAACCAGAAAAGGGACCGGTTACTGATTTTCTGATCAAACCGAGGTTCAACCGATGGTCGAACTGGTGACATCATAAATAATTTAATTAATAATTATAAAAATAAATAAATCAATAATTTTATAACTGGTCATTTTAACTAAAAAATTAAATAATAACCCACAAGCCCACTATAAAATATTTTTAATTATTTTTTAACCTTTCAAATAACAAAAAGTAAGTGCACCAATGGGTAGCAATATCATTGCCCACATGATATTTTTTCCCTCCACACATTCTACTAAGTACACCAATGGGTAACAATATCATTGCCCACTTGTTTTTTTTTTTTTCCTTCCACACATTCTACACTTTAATATCCCAACTACCACACATTTTGAAATCCATACATCCACACAATTGGTTCAACAATAGTTCTGTACATATTTCCCATCTCACTTTTTGCTTTTCATATCTCTTTCTTCAATACTCTCTCTCACTCTCTCTCTCTCTCTCTCTCTCTTTCTCTCTCATGAATATGTGCATGTTCAAGAGGCAAGAGCAGCAAAAAAAAGCCTCAACTGAAGTAGACAAATCATTACAAATCTTCTTACCTTTAGGCTTCTTTGGTTCTTCCTCAACACAAATATAGTAAATCTGATTTTTTTTTTTTTTTCCTCTTTTGACCAAAAGGTAAGTAAAGTAAATCTGATGTTTTTGGGTCACTATTAGTGTCTTAGGCTTCACCATTTCATACTTGAGAGAACATTTTCAAAATCAAAATCTCTCTTCTTAAATCTGAAACAAGATCTCTCTTTTTAATTTTTAATTTTTTTTTTTTTTGGTTAAAAAACACAACAGCTGAAGTATTTGTGAAGAAATGCTAAAATCAGTTTAACTGCATCGATTCCCGGTTATGCCAGTTGAACCGGCGATTTGTACTGTTTGTCCAGTTTTTCTTTCATTTACGGTTTTAACTAATAATTGGACTAGATTAAGGTCCAGTTCCTAGTTGAACAAGTTGAACCGGCCGGTCTGGTTTGATTTTTAAAACCATGTTAATAGCGAGTCCAGATAACACATCATAAAAACTTCAACCAATTCCCCATCTCATAAAGACATCCTTAAGCACATAACACCAAAAAAGAAGAAGTTCAACATGCAAACTTGTGTCTCAATCTTACCAAAGTCCTAAGAATATATGAACTCCAAGTCTAGTTCTTGATCTACTATGAACTTCCCAAAATAAAATAAAAACAAAAAGTTCAAACCAAACAAAACCCAACTACCGAACTTGAAAATGACCAAGATATCATAGTTTGCTTCTACATGAAACACAAAATGGAACCACCCATTACTATAAATAGCATACAAAAGCCATTATAAAATTAAGTGGGTCTCAAACAGACATGGCAAAATGGGCTGAAATTCACTAACCTGAATTGAACTCGCCCATTTTGGCCAAGCTCAAACTTGATTTCTTGGCCCGAATTACATATGGCCAACCCACAATCCACCCATTTTTTTGTAGCCAACCTAACTCAACCCGTGGCCCACCTGTTTTTTTAACTTTTTTTTCCCAAAAAATATTTAAAAACTACTTGGCAAGGTGTGCTAAACTGCTCCTAGTTAACATAATCATAAAAGGTAGAATGAACTTGTATGCTGTGCCCCCTATTTATTGAAAAAGATAGAGTAAAATGAAAGGAAAAAAAATATACAAAATGAAAGTAAAGCCTAAAGCATCTACTGTCTAGTGTCTACACAAACTATACTACTAAGTACGCAGCACTAACTACTACTACTAAGCTCTACTTTTAGTTGTAATATTCATTAACTAAGACTCCTAACTACTAAGTAACTAAGTTAAACTTCAAAGACTACTAACTATTACTAACAACACATCCAAGTCTGTCTAAGTACTATAGTAATATCTATTTAACTAGCACAAACCCAACCAAAAGTGACAAATCAGTAAACAAAACAAAATTAAAAGAATTCAATAATGACTCAAAAGGCCAAAAAGCAAAACAAAACCTTACTCTATTATCTCTCATTCTCACTCTCACTCTTAGACCCTTAGTAGCTTCTACCTTTCTCTTCTCCACCTCCCTTCTCATTCTCTTAGTTTTTTTTTTTTTCCTCTTCGTCTCCTTCTACCAGCTAACAACTCCTCTTATCTCTCTATAAATGAAAAATCTCTTCTCACAGCATAGAAGTCAGCCTCCTCTTCTCTCTCACTTACATCTCTGTCTCTCACCACGGACATCAACCATGGTGAAGGTAATTTTTTCACCCCTCTTAAAGCCCAAATGTTTTTAGTGTTTGATTGATTCTTTAATATTATGATTTAATAATTACTAATACTAGCATTATGTTAATGTGTTTGGTTGTTGAAAAAATTGAAATGTCATTCACTCATTGCAATCTGAATGTCTAGTATTTTGTAATTCAATTTTTTAGATGTTTTGAATAGACTAGTTGTGGACACCCCCAAAAATCAAGTTTTCTTTCAGGTTTTGTCACACATTGATTACTTGGTGACATGACTCTTTTGTGCTTTCGTCTCTAGGCTAGGGTGTGTGAATGTAAGCCCCTTTTTCTTACGTTTATTTTAAGAGTCACTACCAATCATTGGTTTTTTATTAGGTGTGATCGGTCACCTAGTGGTCTTATTCATTTTAGGTTACCTAATTAACTAAACCAAATTTTAAGGGTTCATTAATTGAAGCAAACCAAAAAGTCTCGAACCAAAGATCATGGACTCGGAAATTTGGTTACATGTGGGAAGGTGTTAGGCACCCCACAATGCCTATCTAAAGATAGTACTTCATCTTAATTTATTTCAAATGTTATCTTTTTATGAAGAAATAAAATACTTGACATTTGGTTTTTTTGAAAAGGTTTTTGCAAACAATATACATATATAAATGTGAGTAAATATTTACCATATAGCTAACATGTGAATATTAGCTCCAAAGAATATTTACAATCAAGACATATGAGGTATATTCATGGGTAACATGTGAGAGAACATTTAAAATAAATACAAAGACATGTGAAAAGAATATTTAATAAATACATAGCATGTGAATACTAGCTATTGTAAGTAGGCGAGCTAATAACAATACAAGGAAGAATAGCACCTTGTTATCATCCACATTTTTTCTCCTTTTCATCATGCAAAAAAGATGACAAATAAAGTTCATTAATGCCCAAAAAAAGAAGAAGACTGGAATAATGTAAGTTTAAAGAGAGTTCAAGGACTCAAGGGAATGAACCATGAACACAAATCCTTAACTACAACTATTCTAAGAAAATGCTTGAAATTAAAATGCATGAAGAAAATTACGACATCAACCTTTATTATTTTGAAAAAGCATATTCCTTCTAAAAGATTTTATTGAGAAGTTTTGAGAAAACTTTTTTTTTTTTTTAAAGACCCTTATTAAAAGGAATTCCAAAGTGGTAAAAGAAACTTCTATTCTGAAAACTTCTTTTTTTTATTTTGACCCAATTTTTGGATTTTCTTAAAAAAGGAAGAAAATTTTTGAAACATTTTCTTTTAAAAAAACATTTTTTAACATGGTAAAAACACTTTTCCATAAAGGATTATTTTGGGATCTTTTAAAGGAAGGGAGAAAACATATTTTTGAAGGGAAATCTAACGTGGAAAAAGATGTTAATACCATATTTTGTCCACCCTCAACTTGCGTGTCAGACCCCAAAAAATCCAAAAATGTTATTTTCTCTTCATGGGGCTGCGAGAACATTCAGAATGATGTGGCACAACCCATTCGGACACCGAAGCACCCAAAGTGCCTTTTTCAGCTAAAATGACCAAAATGCCCATTAAAATATCACTTTTCATAGTTTTACATCGAAGGTCCAAAAATGTCAAAATCCCCTCAAAATATCACTTTTCATAGTTCTACATCAAACTCGAGCTTTTCGAAGATTTTTGGCAACTTTGACCAACTTTGACCAAGTTGACCCGGAGTTGACTCTCGGTGAGCCCTAGAAACCCATTTAAAAGCCAAACCTCAAAGCCCCTCCCCACCCCCCCAATGCATGCAAAGCCCTGAAAGCCAATGCCAAAATCATGTTTTTTACTCCCAATCTTCGAAAATTAAGGTTTGTTGAGGTCTAAAAAAGATCAAGTGCCCAAGCCCAAAGAAGTGAGCCAAGCCCAAAGAAATAAGCCAAACCCAAAGAAATTAGTGTAAGGGGGTGACGAAAGAGAAGAAATGGCAGGCCCAAGAGGCTTGAAACATAAAGAAGAAAAAAAGGGAGGCCCAGAAGCTTATGAGAAAAGGAAGAAAGAAAAGGAAAAGAAGCCCATGTTAGGGGATTGAAGAAGAAAGCTGAGCCGGGATCCTCAGTGACCACCAAAAGGCTCAAATCCTCCTAGACGTATAAATACAATCAATGAAAGATTGAGACAGTACGAAAGAAAAGGACAAAAAAGAAACAAGAGAAACAGAGGAGAAGCCACAAGCGTCAAACGACCCAGCAAGAAAAGAAGAAAGAATCAGCGACCTCTCATGGCGCAAGTGGTAGCGCCTCGGGGAACTAGAATGGAGAAGTAGAAAAAAGGGAATGGCAACATACGACTTTCAAACTGGCAGAATGGGATTCCGCCCGACTGGGAAAAAAGGCAAAAAGGAAGAACTGCCAAACAGTGGGATCGAGAAAGGCGTGACCTCAGCATATCCCAAAATAGGTAACCAACCATGGACTTTCAAAGAAATCAAAACTAAAAGGAAGGAAAAGATGAAAAACAGGGCATAAAACCTACTGAGTGATGGGCACGGTACATGCCCTGTTAACTAAAGGACAAAACAGGGGAACCAATGGTTCCCCTGGGACTCCAGAATATCACTATAAAAGGGAAGGAAAGGTTGCGAAGAAAGCATAGATTTTAGGGGTGAAAGAACTATTGATAAAATTCTGTAAAGAAGAGAAAAACTCAGGGAAAGTTAGTAACATTACTTCTCGATATCCTATAAAAGCCACTATTGCACATACTCAGATTCAAAAAGAATCAAACTTTGCAAGTCTTGAAGGTTGGAATAGCCATTCAAGACTGTAATTTTTGAACTTGCTTGAACCTTGTATCATGTCTTAGTGAGCGTACTGTAACCATAACAAAGAAAAATTCAATGAAATACTTTTCACTAATTTAAGGTTCTTATAACGTTATTTTGTGCTTTTGTTATTCTGTTCTCTGCATTTACCTTACTGTTTTTTTTATTTGTCTTTCAATACAAATATCCTTGCTTGTCAGTTTACATGCATTGTACGAAGCATGCCCTGTGCACTACTTGATTCTTAAATAGCCAGTTAGCTGCGGTGAATCAAAGCCCGGTCCATCAAGCCACAAACTATTCGTTCTTGGGATCTTTGGGCCTGAATGTCACAAAAAAAAGGCACTCTCACATTTTGGCGACTCCACTGGGGACTGGGCAAAGAAGAGGGAAGAAGCAATCCCTTCACAAAGTATGCCTCCAAGACAAAGAAACAGCCAAGGAACTAATGTGCCACCTACGGCCTCCGAGCCTATGGGAGAAAATGAGGTAACTTCCAGACAAAGAGGCAAGGTACACCTGGTAGAACAAGAGGTTGTGTTGGGACAAAGGCACACAAGGCAGAAACCAGACCTCATGGCTAGGATGACAACAATGTTAAAGGATCTGGAGCAAGAAGTTCGCCTTCTCAAAGAAGGCAGGACATAGGAAATCAGGGACAATGTTCCCCCTATTGGTAACCAAGATGGAACATAGCCAGAAGGAGGGTCAGTAGAGGAAGGAAGAGCCAACCCCCAATACTTAACACTAGCAGATGTCAGTGCCCTCCTGGAGCAAGAAAGGGAAAAACTCTCGGGGATCCCTAAGCAATTCTCTTGGGATCCCTCGTTCCCTTCAGAACTTCTTGGCAAACCATACCCTAAGGGGTATGAACCCCCAAAGTTTCATCCTTTCGATGAAAGAAATGGAAGTACTATGGAACATGTGAGTAGGTTCATTCACACTATGGGCCCTTATGCAAGAGACAAAAAACTATGTCTAAGGAAATTTGCTAAATCCTTAGTGGATAGAGCATACACTTAGTACACCACACTGAAACCCAGGTCCATCAAAACTTGGGATGAAATGATGGAAAGATTCTGTGCCAAATATTACCCCGGTGAGGACAAGATCACTTTTCAAAACTTTCAAATGATAAGGCAGAGCCTGGAGAGGATCCCGTCCAGTTCATTAAAAGATTTGAAAATGTGTCCTTAGATTGCTATGGGGACCACGAAAAGAAGGAGCTCGTGGAAACCTGTATAGCCAACATGCTTTTTGATTACAGGCTCAACCTCAAAAATCTATGCATCACGCAATTTGCTAACCTATTACAGAGAACCAGAAGGATAGCACAAACTATAAGGACAAAATGGATGCTAGTGTCCCAAGCTATGACCACATCAATAGGAGAGAAAAGGAAGATGCTAGACGAGAAGGTGTTCGAGGAACCACCGGTTATCCCATGTACAGCTGAGGAGTTAAACCATGTCTTAGACAAATGGATCGGAGATGGAGTTGTTAGGCCATTTACTGTGTCCACTAAAGAAGAAAGGAAGAACCCTTTGTTTTGTAGGATCCATAATTATGTCAAGCATTCCACCAAGGATTGCTGAACCCTTCGCAGACTCTTCCACAAAAAGCTAAGGGAAGGAACCCTAGAACTCACTTAAAAGGAGCCAGAAGTGTAGAGGAACCCCTTGCCTAACCACAAAGGGAAAGGGATGGTAGCAGTAGAATCCGGCAGAAGCAAGAGAATCCGAAGGATCCTTCCACCCAAGCACAATTAGGACCCTCCAGAAGAATCCCAAGTTCAGGTCACTATTCAACCAACTGTGATTTGGACCAAAAGCAAGAAGGGTGGCCACAGACACTCTAATGAGCATAGCAGCAGATTCAAGAATGGAATGCTTCACAGCAGAGTCACATGCTAGTCGAGCTTTCCTAGAGACAACCAATGTAATAACCTTCACCGACGAAGACATGGAGATTGAACACCCGGACCACCATAGGCCCCTTTATCTAATGGCCACCATAAATGGTGTCCAAATCAGAAGAGCACTGGTGGACACAGGGGCATCACTCAATCTCATAGCCTTGAGTACCCTGGAAGCTGTGGGCCTGGTTAACAGAAGGATCCTAGGGGCTCCCATGGAGATAACAGGATTTGGGGGGTCGATGGAATCAACAAAAGGATACGTACAGCTAGCCTTAAGGGTAGGGCCGATAGTAGCCCTAATAAGGTTTCATGTAATTAATGCAGAAGTATCTTACCGTGTGTTGTTAGGACGCCCATGGCTCCATAAACACCGCCTTATTCCATCTACGTTCCATCAATGCAATAAAGGGAGACTAAATGGAAGGCCTGTGAGAATCTCTGCCAACCGTAACCCTTTCAGCCAAGGAGAAGTAAACTTTGCAGAAACAATGTTTTATGATGAGTTAGAGCCAGATGATGAAAGCCCGGCCTTAGGTACTTTAAGGGCACCTATCTTAAAAGAAGAAGAAGGAGGAAGAGGCACCTGTGACCTGAGAAACCTTCTAGAAAAAAAAAAAGGCAAAAAAGGGAGCTCAGCTCTTCAGGATCCCTAAAATGTGTGGTGGTGCGAGAACCCGGAAGAAGGTCAATCTATCGCTTGTGAAGGTGCACGGGACCTGAATGCATCATGCAGAAAGGTCCCAGACCACCAAGTTGCATGATGGCCCAAGAAGAAACCCTAGAAGAACTAGTCAAGGAAGCCCAAATTTAGCCTAAGGAAGAATTAAAGGAAATAAATTTGGGAACTGAGCCCGGATCCCTGAAGCTTGTCTTTATTAGCAGTCAGCTGATGACACAAGAAAGGGAACAATTGGTAGCCTTACTTCAAAAATACAGAGATGTGTTCGCATGGACCTATGATGAAATGCCCAGTTTAGACCCGGGATTGGTAGTTCATTCTCTTAATGTGGACCCAGGAATAAGGCCAGTAGTTCAGCCGACTAAGGTCTTTCACACTGAGGTAGAAGCTCAGATAGTTCAAAAAGTCAAAAAACTGCTAACAGCTGGTTTTATCAAACCTATCTAACACCCAAAATGGCTTTCCAACATTGTACCTGTGAAGAAGAAAAATTGTCAGATCTGTTGCTGTGTGGACTTCCGCAACCTGAACAAGGCGTGCCCAAAAGATGAGTTCCCCCTGCCTAATATCGACCTCCTTATAGATTCAGCTGTAAGAAGCTCAATGTTCTCATTTATGGATGGGTACAGTGGATACAACCAAATCCGCATGGCTGCCAAAGATGCAAAGAAAACGGCATTCAGAACTCCAATCAGGAACTTTTACTACAGTGTATTGCCCTTTGGCCTCAAAAATGCGGGGGCTATGTACCAGCGAACCATGACAGCCATTTTCCATGACCTGATACATGAGGAGATGGAAGATTATGTAGATGACATTGTGGTCAAATCAAAGACTAGAACAAGACACTTTCAAGTACTTGAACAAGTTTTTGAAAGATGCAGGAAGTACAAACTATGTATGAACCCCATGAAATGTGCCTTCGAGGTGTCTGCTGGAAAGTTCCTTAGGTTTCTGGAACATAGCAAAGGCATAAGTATAGATCCAGCCAAGGCCACAACCATCGCCATGATAAGAAGACCAACTACTGTAAGGGAGCTCAAAAGCTTCCTAGGAAGGGTCTCCTATATTAGGAGATTTGTGCCTGGGTAGGCCTTAGTTACGACAGGTTTATCCAAATTGTTGAAAAAGGGAACTGAGTTTATCTGGGAAACGGAACAACAGGAGGCTTTTCAAAGAATTCAGTACATCATGAATCATTTGCCCACCCTCCAGGCACCAGTATGTGGGCAACCTCTGTTGTTATACTTGGCATCAAATTCCCAGGCAATAGGAGCTTTGCTGGCACAGGAAGATGACCAAGGGAATGAGCAACATGTTTATTACATAAGCAGGACACTCAAGAACACCAAGACCAGGTTCCCCAGAATAGAGAAAGCCTGCCTAGTAATCATCTACGCGTCCTAGAGATTAAAAAGGTACTTCTCAGCTCACCAAATCCTTTTGGTGACCAAGTCCCACCCCATAAAGGCACTCCTACACCAGCCCCTTCTCACAGGAAGAATAGCACAATGGCTAGTCTTGCTTTCTCAATATGACATAGGCATTAGAACTAACAAAGCTGTCAAAAGCCAAGCCATAGCAGATCTACTGGCTCAGTTCCCGAGAAAGGAGGAAGGTCCGCTGAGTGAAGAAATCCCTAGTGAGGTGGTAGTAACAAAGGTCCTAGGAAAGAAATGGACCATGAGATTCGACAGGTCAACTACAACAACTTCAAATGGGGTAGGAATCATACTAAGCTGTGAGAATGGGGACACCATACTCTTGTCTTTCAAGCTTGGTTTCTCATGCTCTAATAACGTAGCTGAATATGAGGCATACTTAACCGGGCTAACTATAGCACTCAGTGTAGGAGTAAAGCATATGAGAGTGTTAAGAGACTCCAATCTTGTAGTTTCCCAAGTGAAAGGTGACTTTGCATTACGAGAACAAAGTTTAGCAGCCTATAGAACTTGGGCACAACGACTGGAGCTGGAATTCCAGACCTTTAGCATAGAGTACACTCAAAGAAGTGAAAACAAGTTTGCTGATGTGCTCACCACCTTAGGGTCCTAAATACCATTCAAAGGAAGGAACACGCTGATAAAAATAGGAAGGCAAGAACATTCTATTGTAAGGATCCTCCAAGGGATGTACCCCGAAGAGTCCAAACAATGGGATTGGAGGAGCGAAGTCAAAGAAAATATGAAAAAGGAAAGACCCGGAGGGAACATCAAAGAACTAAAAGATTACATTCAGATAAAGGGGAATTGTATAGAAGGTTGCTAGGTGGAATCTTGTCCAGATATATCAACAAGAAGGAAGGAAAGCTGAAACTAGAAGAATTACATACCCAAGCTTGTGGAATTGCAGAATAGATCAGCCTATATAGAAGGATGCAACGCATGAGGTATTATTAGCCAAATATGAACAAGGAGGCAACAACTATACAGGAAAAATTTCAGGAGTGTTGGCTGGCGATAGATAAGGAAGAAAGCTATGCTGTGTTTGTTGTAGAAGATTGGCGAGTTCCATTCATAGAATACCTGGCTCAAGGGATCCTGCCAACTGACAGGATACCAGCTCACCAGCTCAAAAAACTTGCAGACAGGTATTTCCTGCAAAACGGTATCTTATTCAAAAAGGGATACAGTGGGGATCCCCTGAAGTGCCTAGGGCCGAAAGAAACTAGAGAAGTAGTCAGGGAAGTTCATTCCAGTGATTGTGAGAGTCACTTGGGAAAAAAAAGGCTCTACAAACAATTATTATTGTTGGGATATTACTGGCCAACAATGAAAAGGGACTTTGAGGAACTAGTCAAAACCTGCCACGCCTACCAAGTCCTGGGAGATGCAATTCACACTCACCCAAATGTTTTACAGAATATGACAACACCATGGCCTTTTCACACTTGAGGGCTCGATCTCATAGGACCTATAAACCCTCCATCCAATGGTTACATATGGATCTTGGCGGCCACCGAGTACTTTACAAAATAGGTAGAGGCCATCTTTTTGAAAAAAGCCATTGGAGCAGCCGTAGCAAACTTTATTCGAGACCACATCATTACAAGGTTCGGGATCCCCAGAAGATTGATCAGTGACAACAAGACCCCATTCATAAACAAATACATGAAAGGGTGTTGAGGTCTAAAAAAATCACAGCAAAAAATAAGCCCAAGAAAGAATAAGCTAAGCCCAAGAAAGAGTGAGTTAAGCCCAGAAGAAAAAAAAGACCAAGTCCAAAGGTATTATACAAAAGGCCCTGAGGATCCCGAAGCCCAGAAAAGGAAAAGCAACCAAAAAAGAAAAAGAGAGAACATCACAGCAAAGTATAAGGCGCAAGGATCCTCGGGCACCATCAATGAGCGCGAAGAAAAAAGAAGACCAGGACAGATCGATAGAAAGAAAAACAAGAAAAAAAAAAAAAAAACAAAAGGACGCAAGCGACCCTTCATGGCACAGACAGAAAAGGCGTCGGAGAACCAAAACAAGGAAGAAGAATGTTAACAAAACGATTTCAAAAGAGCAGAACAGGATTCCGCCCAAATAGGAAAGAAACGGAGAAGTAAAAGACACCAAAAGTGAGGATGCCGAGAAGGGCATACCTCAGCACACCCCAAAGAGGATGGCCAACCAGAAACTTTCGAAGGAATCAGAACCAAGAAAAGGAAAGAATGAGAGAAAACGGAAAAGGGGACTTACCGAGATGATGAGGACAGAACATACTCTGTTCACAAAAGACCAAAACAGGGGAACCAACGGTTCCCCAAGACGCCCAGAAAACTCCACTATAAAAGGAGAGGATGGGTTGTGAAGAAAGGCAGCGAGAAAAAAAAGAAAGGAACAATAGAAAGAAGAGATTCACTAGAAAAATCATCAGAAAGTTTAGGCAGAAAGAAAATACTAAAGGGAAAGACAAATACTGCTTCCCGATATCCTGTAAAAGCAACTATGGCACATACTCGGATCCAACAAGAATCAAACTTCGCAAGTTTTGAAGGCTGAAATAGCCATTTAAGGCTGCAATTTTTGAGCTTGATTGAACCTTGTATCACGTCCTAGTAAGCTTGCTGTAATCAAACAGATAATGCTTTAATGAAATATTGTCCCCAGGATCCCCACAGTATTTACTTCTTTTTTTATTGTCTTGCTAATCCTGCTTAATTTTTCCTTCTGAACTTGCGTTGTTAATTCTGGCACTCCTCGATATCCTTGTTTGTCATCCTTTTGTATGATGTCAGGAACATTCTCTGCATTCACTTGATTCTTAAACAGCCATTTAGCTGCGGTGAGTCAAGGCCCAGTCCACCAAATCCCCTTTTTCTTTTTCACTCAGGCTCGGGATCCTTGGGCCTGAGTATCCCGAAAAAGACACTCTCACAAAGGGTTAACTGAGGCATATCACATCAAATATGGGAGGTCTACCCCATACTACCCACAAGGAAACAATCAAGCTAAGGCCACCAATAGGGTGATGTTAAAGATCCTTAAGAAGATGAAGCATGAATATGAAGGGAAATGGAGTGATCATTTAGCAGATGTACTCTAGGCATGTAGAAGCTCTGTAAAGACAGCCACAGGATTCTCGCCATTTTCCCTAGTCTATGAAACAAAAGCTATCAGCCTTGTGGAATTAGTTATTACTACACCAAGGGTAGTTCTTAAAGAAAGCCAAGAAGAAAATGAGGACGCAAACAATGAAAAAAGACTGGCAGATCTGGAAGGGGTAGAAAAAGAAAGAGAACTAGCCAAGAAAAGAAGCCGGAGGTACCAGCAAAGAATGACTAGAGCATATGCACAGGCAGTACGCCCAAGGACTTTCACTGAAGGGTAATTGGTACTAAGGATGGCGGAGCACGTAAGGAGGAACCTACCAGGACCCTCCAAATTCACCCCAAAATGGGAAGGACCCTACATCATCGGGGCAGCCCATGAAAGTGGGTATTACTACCTTACAAAAGAAAATGGGACAGTCCTGACAGAACCCATAAACAGGAAATGGCTGAAACAATACTATGTATAAGGGAGAAGGGATCTCAGCACGTCAGGATCCTTTTGCCAGCTTCACAACCCGCTAAGTGTTTGTTGAGGTCTAAAAAGGATCATAATAAGGGAGGCCCAAAAGAGTGAGTCAAGCCCAAAAGGAAAAGAACAAGCTAAGTCCAAAGAAGCAGGTGCAAGGGAACCACGAAGGAATAAAGAGGCCCAGGAGACTTGAAGCCCAAATGAAGAAGCATCCAGAAGAAAAAGAAAAACACGGCAAGAGGATAAGAAGTCAGGATCCTCAGCAACCATCAAGAGGTGTGGATCCTTCCAGGCACACAGTCAAAAGAAGACTAGGACAACTCGAAAGAAAAAGACAGAAAAAGAAAAAATAAGAAACAAAGCAAAAGAGCATAAGCGCCAAAAAAACCCAGCGACCTCTCGTGGCACAAGCAGAAAGAACCTCGGGGAACCAGAACAGAGAAACACAAAAAAGAGAATGGTAACAGGCGGCTTTCAAGTTGGCAGAATAGGATTTTGCCCAGATGGGAAAGAAAAGGGAAAAGTGGAACTGCCAAATGGTAAGGCCGAGAAGGGCATACCTCAGCACATCCCAAAGAAGGTAGCCAACCAAGGACTTTCAAAAGAATCAGAGCTGAAAGAAGAAAAGAATGAGAAAAATGGGAAATGGGACTTACCGAGTGATAGGCACGGAACAGACTCCGTTCACAAGAAGGCAAAATAGGGGAACCAACGGTTCCCAGGGAAGACCAGAACTTTATTATAAAAAGAAGGGGTGGGTTGCGAAGAAAAGAGGCAGAAAAAAAGAGAGAAGAAAGAGATTTTCTAGAGAAAAGACTTATCAGTAAAGTCGTAGTGAAGAGAAAGAAAACACTAAAGGGAAAGTGAATATTGCTTCCCGGTGTCCTGTAAAAGCCACTATTGCACATACTCAGATTCAAAGAGAATCAAACTTTGCAAGTTTTGAAGGCTGAAATAGCCATTCAAGACTGCAACTTTTGAGCTTGATTGAACCTTGTATCACGTCCTAGTGAGCTTCCTATAACCATAACAGAGAACACATTAATGAAATACATCTCAGTAATTTCAGGATCCCTTTAACGTTAATTTTGTACCTCTTTGTTAATCTTGCATTTCTTTTTGAATTTACCTTGTTGTTTTGGCATTTTCAATACGAATATCCTTGCTTGTCATATTACTTGTATTGTCAAAAGTATCCCCTGTTTATTACTTGACTCTTAAACAGCCTGTTAGTTGCGGTGAGTCAAGGCTTGGTTCACCAAACCTCTTATTAGGCCCGGGATCCTTGGGCCTGAGTGTCACAAAAAAAGGGCACTCTCACAGTGTTTTTGTTTTTTCTCTTATCATTTTCTTAGCTTTTGTCATGAATTCTTGTCTAAATGATTTTGTTCAGGAACCTATGGTAGATTATCACTCTGTGGTCAGTACTATATTAAATGATTTCTCTTGTTCCTTAAATGATGACCATATTTTAATGAAGTTCCTTTTTTTTTTTAATATTTGAGTTTTAAATACTGCAAAATACAGGTTTGGACAGAATTAAGAGAGGATATCTGAGTAAAAAAAAAAAGAAGGTATATAATACCCTTTTACACATGGCCCAAGATCCACCTCACAGATGATTCCAAATACCCCATAGACAGTTTCAAGCGCATAGGTCTAGGATCACAGGTAAAAGTAAAATGCTCAAGATACCTAGCCTAGCACTTGGCAAAAAGGGGAACCTATCAAGTTCATGAATTGAGACTGTATCTAAAAAAAAATATATACAAACAAAAAAATAAATAAATAAATAAAAGATACCCAGTGTATCCAGTTCAGTACCTGCACAACAAAGTAACCACCGGGTACCTGGTCCAGGACCTACAGTGAAGCTTGTAGGAACCATGGTCCAGGACTCAGGAAAGAAAAAAAAACCATGTATCAAAAAAAAAAAGGGGGCAATGTATCAAAGAGAAAAGCAGATCCACATGCTATTGAAAGAAATTAAGAGCAGTTTTGAAACACAAACACAAAGCTAGAGAAAAAAAAAAAAAAAAAAAAAAAAGGAGAGAGAGAGAGCAGTGTTAAAAAAAAATAGAAACTTATACAACCCTAAATTGTTTATACGAATCTAAAAAGGGAGAAGAAAAAGCTAAGAAATGAGGCCGGTGAACAAGGAGCCATCTAGAGGAACGACAGGCACAGTTGAAGAAGAAAGAATCCTCTGCCTTTTGACCTTCAAATCCTGCAAGGCTTTGTGAGCACGAGCCAAAGTTTCCTTAGCAACAGCAATCTCAGCATCTATGCTCCTGGAGGTTTGCCTCTGAAACAGTATGCAGGCCAGTAGGCTCAAATGATCCAGCAAAAAAGACAAATCCAAAGTTTCCTTAGCAACAGCAATCTCAGCATCTATGCTCCTGAAGGTTTGCCTCTGAAACAGTATGCGAGCCAGTAGGCTCAAATGATCCAGCAAAAAAGACAAATTGAACTTGGCCTCTAAAAGGTCTTAGACCACCCCACTCCATTCCAAAAGCTTTTCTTCAAATAAAGAGTCCACAGAAGAATCCCTCAACGAAACCAACACAGCACATAGCAACTCCATCAAAATATTACCCAGAAAAGCACCTCCCCCCTAAAACCGTTGGTGAAATCTCCATGACTCTTAAGCAAACTTTCTAACAGCAGCAGACCTTCAATAGGCATGGAAAAATGCAGGAAGTTGCCATAAGAAGATCCAAAAGAGTAGAAGTGGCTGGCAAGAAGGCTGTTGGACTCCATAAGACCAAAATGAGCTAAGAAGGAGGAAAGCCCTAAATCAAGATCTGAGGCAGCCACTCCTAGAGCAACCCCCATCACTGTGTCCCCACCTGTAGAAACTGGAAAACTTGCAACCTTTTGTTTTGTTTGAAAATCAGCAATTTGAACAGATCTCATAACTCCCTAAGGAATAGCAGGCTCAGAATCTCTAATGCCTGTATCAACATTCGCAAAAAGAAAAGAGAAAGGAAGAACAGATTTACTCTTAAAAAAAAAAAAGAGTAGGAGTGACAAAAAAAAAAAAGAAAAAAAAAAAAAAAGAAGAGCAAACCAATAGCAGCTTCTTGAGGCGGAGCCTCTTCCTCCTGCTACTCTGATTTCTTTGAAGATTCTGGGAAAGGATATAAAGCAAGTTGAAGAAAGGGGGAAGAACCTGTGGCGTAACGGCTAAAGGAAGGAAGAGATGCAGGGGGCTTCGCCATGTAAAAAGAAAAAGAAAAGGGTGTAGGAAAAGAAAGAAAGAAAAAGGAAACATAGTGGGAACAATCTACACTCACCTTTTGAGTTTTCTGATTCCAAGGAGGAGGCAACACTGGGAACAGACCTCACACTGGCTTGACCTAAAAGGAGAAAGAAAAGAAGAAACTCAAAAAAGGGGAACAAAGAAAAAAAAAAAGAGAAACAGAGATGAAACACTATTTTAAAGGGAAATATGGCTCACCTGTTTGTTTGGATAAAAGCGTGCCTCCAAAAGTCTCTTTACTTGACAATATATGTGGAAACACGGTTCTGACGGGACTGGGAGTTCACTCAAGCTGAGGACTTTGAGATGCAGGGATCTTGGAAGCTTCGGGATCCTAAGTAGTTTGGACACCTTGCATCAATTGCCTGGTCTCCTCAGTCATACCACCACTAGGGGGCTCTTCTTCCATAACAGGAAATGCAATAGAAAGGGCTGTAACCGTTTCTTCCTCCAGAACTCTACTGGCCATAGGAGGGGACACATCCACCTAAAAAAAAGAAGAAAAAAGGGGGAAAGGTAGACAGTAATGAGTGAAGACAACAGAGCGAAACAAGCAACATAGTACCAGAGCAAATGAAGAGGCATGAACAAGGGAAATCCATACCACATCATCTCCAGGTGACTGACTTTTGCCCTTCTTGAAGTCCGACTTGCATTTGGACTACAAAGGAAACAATCACTCATTAACTAAAAAAAAAGAGAAGTAACTGCAACAATATTAGCAAAAAAAAAAAAAAGGAAAGAGGTCTTGCCCTTCTCTCTCTCTACAGATTCTTTGGAGGTCTTTTGCTTACTATAAGTACGCCTAGAGGTCCTAAGGGGGGCTGGGATACAAAATCAAAGGATCCTAAAGGACCATGAACTGAAGAAGTCACAGGAACCTGGGAAAAAGAATACCCTACCTTGGTCTTCTTCCGGGTCCTCGAAGCCAAAGGTTGCTCGACTTCCTTGTCCTCCTAGGATACCAAATGTGTGCGGGATTTCCTAGTCTTTCTCCTTTTCGCCTCAGAACCAGCCTTCATGCCTTCTGTACTTTCCTCAACATCAACTATTTTCGTCTTTTCCGGCCTAACATCCTTACCTTTACCCGCGGGGGTAGCAGCACCTATTATCTCCATTACACCTTTCTTAATAGGTACCCCGAAGGAAGTACCAATAATAAGGCTGCAACCTAACCAAGTTCCAGGAAAATCTTGTGCATATGTCACCCAACCTCCCTTGAAGGCATGCCATTCTGCAAACCCAGTCTTGCTACTTACAGCAACGGAAACAATCCCAACAATGGGCAAGGATAAGCGTCTATTGGATGTCAGAGCAGAAGAAATACTAAGACTAGAGGTCTCCCTAACTGAACCAGAGCCAACATAATCAACAAAAGACTTTTGTATTCTTCTCCAGTAGCCAGTATAGCCGTTAGAAGCAAAAACTCCTCTCTGGGAGTTAGGCACTGCAAACTAGGTGCTCCTCTGTGACCAATAGGAAAAGGTCTACAGCCTCAAGAAAGGATCCAGAGAAGGAAGAGATGGCACTATATCCTTAAAAATTGGGGGAATGTCCTAGTCAAAACCAAATTGCTGGAGCACCCAGTCTGCTGAATAATGGGTATATCTTGGGCCACTCAAAGAAGGCAGAGGAAGCCAAGAGGGGCTAATGCAAGCGAGATAAGCCAAACTGCCCTCATCATTATGACGCAGATCAAAAGTATTACTTGTAGAAGATAAAAAGGAAGACAACACAAAGTCGCGCGCAAAACCAGGACCAAATTCACAAGGAGACCTCCAACATAAATTTCCTGCTTGATCAAATAACACAACAAGGTTAAGGCCACCACCTTTCAAACTGATCTAAAGAAAGATAATAGGGAAAGCATCAGTCAAATTACCACAAAGACCCTTCACTATATCAAGGGATCCTTGGAATTTATCCGTTACAAACTTCAAATTCCTACACTTAGCCAAAGTGGCTGAAGAACGGTCCCACATGAAAATCTGAAGAATAGCACAGTGAAGAGACGAAGTAATCACATAACAAGAATCACCCTCGGCCTCATCTCCATGAAGCTGATCCAATCGGGAATAAACATGGCCCAAAAACAAAGGGGCTAAAAGGTATTGAGTACCTCGAGCCAACTTAATCGCTAACAGAAAGAAGGAAGATTTAACCCCGTACCCAAGGAACTCATTAAACAAAAATTTGCTAAGCCAGAATGCTAAGAAACCAAACCACCTAACTTCTTTATTCTTCTCACGAGAAAGGGTCATTACCCATCTCCCCACTCTGGCCAACTTACCACCGGGAGAGGCAGTGCGACCACCAAAATGGCTAAACAGCTTATCTTCCACCACAAGATCCTCTTCAGAAAGGCTAATATCAAAAGGACTCTCATCACCAAATACTGGGAGAAGGAAGTTATTAACCACATCCTCCAGGGTAATCGTCAACTCACCAACAGAAAAGAAAAAAGTATGAAGAAAAGGGCACCAACGGCGTACCAGATGCCTAAGCCCCTTGGCGTCTTTGAAACCCTCAAGATTTCTGGAAATTGCCACCACTTTTAGGATACCAGCGCGCTCCAAGCGACCCACAAACTCCACATCAGATAGTTCCTTATCTACCCGATGGGCCAACCTTGGATTTTCCTAGGAACAAAATCAAAAAAGATAGGCACCGTCTCTCGAATTCCTTGTCTAATCTGAAGGTCAAAAATATCTCTAGGGTCTAGAATCTGGGTAGAACTAGCAAAACCTACCTGGCCAGAAAACATCCAAGCATAAGGAGACGAAGGAGCCTCGCCATGAGATACATGAGGAAAAAAATAGACTGGGAGATTACCAGGGGTCCCATAAAGGAAAGGCTGGATGCTCAGTGACTTCGTGAGATTCACTCGGAGCAGAACCAGAAAAACCTTCGCCCTCAGAAGGGCTTGGGGTACGCTTTCTTCTTTTTCAGGAAGAAGAAGAAGCCATTGGAACAATGAGAATAATGAGAAGAAAAGGGGATTGAAAGAACGAAAAAGGGAAGACAGGAATAACTGACTGACTGATAAGAGAGAAAAGAGACCCAAGAATGAAAGACTCAAAAAAGCAAAGTGATAATGTGAAACAGCCGCAATAAAGGCGCAAAGAGCAGTTGCAGAAGATAGTGTGTGGAAAGATGCGCCAGTTGCCAAAAATTTAATTTTGAAGAAGAGATTAATTTGCAGTTATTAATGGAAGTTACGGGGAACGAGAAAGGTGGGTAAAGGAAATTTTACTCCAAATACTCAACTGCCATGTCCCCTGCAAAGAAGAAATTGTAAAATGAGGGAACACGACACACAGCAAAAGACTAAGATGACCAAAAAAGCAGTAGGAAAGGTCGGGATCTGAGTAAGAAAAAAGGGAACCTAGGGGTAAATAAAAGAAGATCTTACAGAATCTAAAAAACCCTAAATCACTCATGTGTGGGCTTCAGGCAACCCACAAGCTCGGGGGGCTAAATGTTGAGGTCTGAAAAAGATCAAGTGCCCAAGCCCAAAGAAGTGAGCCAAGCCCAAAGAAATAAGCCAAACCCAAAGAAATAAGTGCAAGGGGGCCACAAAAGAGAAGAAATGGCAGGCCCAAGAGTCTTGAAACATAAAGAAGAAAAAAATGGAGGCCCAGAAGCTTATGAGAAAAGGAAGAAAGAAGAGGCAAAGAAGCCCATGTTAGGGGATTGAAGAAGAAATCTGAGCCAGGATCCTCAGCAACCACCAAAAGGCTCAAATCCTCCTAGGCGTATAAATACAATCAACGAAAGATTGAGACAGTTCGAAAGAAAGAGACAGTTCGAAAGAAAAAGACAAAAAAGAAACACGAGAAACAGAGGAGAAGCCACAAGCACCAAACGACCCAGCAAGAAAAGAAGAAAGAATCAGCGACCTCTCATGGCGCAAGTAGGAAGTGCCTCAGGGAACCAGAATGGAGAAGTATAAAAAAGGGAATGGCAACAGATGACTTTCAAACTGGCGGAATGGGATTCTGCCCAGCTGGGAAAAAAGGCAAAAAGGAAAAACTGCCAAACAGTGGGATCGAGAAAGGCATGACCTCAACATATCCCGAAATAGGTAACCAGCTATGGAGTTTCAAAGAAATCGAAACTAAAAGGAAGGAAAGGATGAAAAATAGGGAATAGAACCTGCTGAGTGATGGGAATGGTACATGCCCTGTTAACCAGAGGACAAAACAGGGGAACCAGTGGTTCCCTTGGGACTCCAGAATATCACTATAAAAGGGAGGGAAAGGTTGCGAAGAAAGCAAAAATTTTAGGGGTGAAAGAACTATTGATAAAATTCTGTAAAGAAGAGAAAACTCAGGGAAAGTTAGTAACATTACTTCCCGATATCCTATAAAAACCACTATTGCACATACTCGGATTCAAAAAGAATCAAACTTTGCAAGTCTTGAAGGTTGGAATACCATTCAAGACTGTAATTTTTGAGCTTGCTTGAACCTTGTATCATGTCTTAGTAAGCGTACTATAACCATAACAAAGAAAAATTCAATGAAATACTTTTCACTGATTTAAGGATCCTTATAACGTTATTTTGTGCTTTTGTTATTCTGTCTATTTTTTTGATTTGTCTTTCAATACAAATATCCTTGCTTGTTAGTTTACATGCATTGTAGGAAGCATGCCATGTGCACTACTTGATTCTTAAACAGCCTGTCAGCTGCGGTGAATCAAAGCCTAATCCATCAAGCCACAAACTATTCGTTCCTAGGATCTTTGGGCTTGAGTGTCACACACAAAAAAAAAAAAAAAAGGCACTCTCACAAGGTTTCATCAAAACAAAGGACTGTCCTTGGACAAGCATTGTGGGGGCCTAACACCTTCCACACACATAACTAAACTCCCGAACTCAAGAATCAAGATTTTTTAGCCGTCCACATTAGATTAGGAAAAATGCCATTTTTCTTAGCCTAGGATTGGTAATAAAATCAACTAGAAACAGGTGACCAATCACACCTTAGAAAAACCCAGTGATTGGTGGCGATTTCACTTACCTTTGGTAATCCCTTAAAATTTGGCCAAGATTCCTACCACACCTCCAAAGGTAAACAAACACCATCCTCCGCTAAGAAAGAAAGCACCTGAAGCACTGCACAAACCACACGTAATTATTGAGAGTGGCCACCAACAAGCCCCACACGCACGGGAGCATTGCCATGGCAGGTGGTCGAATGAAGGCCCGACGACGGTTTTTCGTTCCGATCGAGGCTGGGCATCGACAGATTGGCAACTCCACTGAGGATCAATGAAAGTTTAGCCTTTAGAGCTTTTGATAAAACTATAATCTTTGGACATTGGCTTTCGAAAACACGAAAATTGGCATTAGCCTTCAAGGCATTCCTTTTTGAAAAAGGTTTCTACTATATCTTAGTAGACTATCTTCAAAAGAGCAAAAAAAACATTTTCCAAAAAGGGGTAAGGTATTTTCATGGGGCTTTACAGCTTTTCTCACATGCTTTACCACTTTCCTCACATGCTTTACAAGTTTCCTTCATATGCAAACATAGGGTAGCAAAACTTAATTTCCGCTACACCATTGTCTGCTTTCATATATATATATATATATATATGTTGTGCTTTGAAAAAGTCTTTCCCCTTCGTTAAGAATTGCATGACATATACACCATTTTCGAGCCAAACCAGAGCTCTGCACTACTAGAGTAGTCACATCTCTTTGTGGATTTCATCATCCCATTTGTAGATGCCCAGACACAAACATCAAAAGTGTTACCTATAGTTAGATATGGCGCTAACTTTGTAGGCACTTCTGGGTCCATGGGTGGACAAGAGTAGCTAAAAAGGCCCCCTCGATCCTTCCTGCCCCACAATTTCCATGAAGGGAGGTATGGCGATTGAGTCCCCCTAAGATAGGAATAACCTACCAGTTAAGCCTTTACATATAGCTAGCCTAGCTATGTCAAACCCATGAGGACTAGATCAAGCCCAGAGCCCATGAGGACTAGGTAAAGCCTAAAGAGTGAACATCCAAGCCTAGGAAAGGATACCCTTATAGGGCTAGAGGTCAAGGGAAAGTGTCTTGTAACAAATGTGCCCTTTTTGCTTGCGCCAAAGAAATTGTGCTCAACTCCAGGTTCTTTCTATCCTGCTTGCACAGCATCCATGATTAAATCCCTAGGAAAAGTAACCCCATTGCTTGTACATGCTAGATGATACCTCATCCCTAAGGGTTTATAACCCTAAAAGGGCATTCATGCAAACACTATTTGGTTTCGTCACCTACTTGTGCAAAGATAAAATTTGTGGCAAGTAACCAAAACTCCCTTGGAGGAAATGTTGTCAAAAAATTGTCAAAAATCCCAAGACATCATGAGTTCAAGAATTCTCCTAAAAGAGATCCAAATCATCAAAGAGATCCAAACTGTGAAGAGATCCAAAATGCCAAGAGATCCAAATCGCCAAGATGTCAAGAGTCCAAGGGCTCCCTCAGGAGATCCAAAGGTCCAAGAGATCCATGCTATCCAAGTTACTAAGAGATCCAGGTGTCCAAGAGCTTCCTCGAGAAATCCACATTGTCAAAAGCTGAGCTTTTTCTCGTAATTGCATTATAAAAGGCCCATTGTTGGGGCCAATGAACCCAACTTTGTAAAAGAAAATCTTGTACAAGCATGTAATTTTTAAAAGGGTCCTTCCCGCATTGTTGAGCATATCATCAAAGTTTCGGTTACTTGCCAATCTAGTGCATTAATCTAGCATCATTATAGAAACTCAACATGATAAATACCCAATCAAGGGTGCAAAGCCAAATTTTTCTGAAAAATGGTAGGTACATGTTAAATAACAAGGACATAAACTAACTTGATTTTGGTGTTGTATTTCCACATTGTCAAATGCACCCTATTTCTTTCATCTCCTATTCTTTCATAGGATCAAAAGATTACTAAAAAGAAACAGTCTAAGCTACCACCACTTCATGATCCATTATCACTATGTCTCGCACAAGAGAGATGTCTACTAGTGGTACTTCTCCCAATGAGGAAAATGCTCAGGAAATTGCTCTCCTAAAGGAGAAAGTGTTAGAATTGATGTGCATGGTGCAACAACTGATTGTAGGAGGAGGACAAAACTCCTCTAGTCATAGTCAGGGAGATCCCCGAACCGAGAATGAAAATCAGCCCCTACTAGAACAGGATCAGGGCCACTATATACCACCCCAAGGCTGTAACCAAGAAATAGATCCCTCTAAGGATAAGACCCCTGAATCTGGGTATGGCCAAGTCAAAAGCCAAGTGAAAACTTTAGCGGAAAAGCTTCATATCATAAAGTGCTCCACCACCCATGGAAGTGTTGACTAGACAGTTTGACCAACTTCCCTCAGGAAATTATGCCTCCCAAGTTCAAGGCACCAAAGTTCGTCAAGTATGATGGTATTGGAGACCCTTGTGCACACTTGCGAATGTTCTATAGGAAGATAGCTCCCTATAGGGATAATCATCCTTTACTTTGCCAGATTTTCCCTAATTGTTTGACTGGCCTCGCAACCACATCGTACGTGAGATTGGAAAAGACCTCTAATTAGAGGGAAATGGCCAACTCTTTCCTAGAATATTACAGGTTCAACACCGAGATAGCTCTCGACCACATGGTCCTTATGAGGACAAAGAAGAAAAGTGGGGACTCTTTCTGAGAATATGCCCGGAGGTGGCTTGAGCTAGCCGCATAAGTGCAACTCCCTATGATGGAAAATGAGATGATCAAATGGTTCATTGACAACCTCAAGCCTCCTTATTATGAGAAGATAATCAGCACCCAAGTCACTCATTTTGCTAGCCTCATCCCTATTGGGGAGCATATTGACAAGGGTATTAGGAACAAGAAGATCATGGATCTCGAGTCTTTGAGTTCCGTGGTCGAACAACAGGTTAAGAAAATGACCGTTCGCAAGACTAAGGAAGTCGATGTTCATATGAATGACAATGCATCAGAAAGGCCTAGGGGTATTACTTCTGCTTATGTAACCCAGCTGCTAGACCTTATTAGCAACAGGTTTAGTCTACTCAAGCACCTAATCGAGACTTTAATCAGAGAGGGTGGTTAGACCCACCTTGTCCTTTAAGGAGGGAAAACCGAAAGTACACTCTGTTACCCATGCCCATGGTAGATCTCTACACTTACCTGTTGGAAAAGAAGCTAGTGACCCCCATGTTTTCCAAGCCCAAAAATGTCCCTCTGTCACCTGGTTTTAATCCGTCCAAGAAGTTTGAACACCATTTCGGAGCAGAAGGGCATACCCTTGAAGAGTGTTACCATTTAAGGGACCGTGTCTAGGATCTTGTAGACAACAAGTTGATACAGTTTGATAATGTAGCCGCTCTGAATATCATCACCAACCCTTTGCCTCCCTATCAGGAAGGGAATGTGAATTCTATCATCACAATGAAAGAAAGGGTTCCAGATTTCTCCTTATCGTCTTTCCCATGGAAGGCCATGCTTTAAGCCTTAGTTCAAGAAAGCAACCTTGATCTTAAGGGTATAGGAACGCTGGGATTTGATTGGGGAATCTGCTCATTCTGTTACAGTGAAGACAAGCATGCCCTATTTAATTGTAAAGTCCTCCAAGCACAGGTTCAGAGTCTAGCCGATCATGGTATTATCTAGATTGAAAGGGAAATTATGCGAAGAAGCAATTGCATGGCAGCTAGCCTATGTCCTCTAGCTACCCAGTTAGAAGCCAACTGCAATGCTATATCAATTGGGTTAAGGAAGGATTAGGACGAATATCTACAGAAACGCCTTGGTAAGGTTACTTCAACACCTCCCTCTTCAATAATCATTGAGGAGATCATAAAATCACCTGCGAATCCAGAGTTATCAAATTTAGGAAAAGGGTAAACCCCACCAACCATTGAGGGATTTACTCCCCCTAGTTCCTACATTGCCTACAGTCACAAGACTAGCTTCATCATCAATTCAGGAAAGAACCGCTATTGTTCCCACTATCTGAGGTTTCGATCCTCTTATTCTATTGAAGCCTGCCTTAGGAATCTTTGGGGTATTAGGTTCAGAAGCCCTTAAAGCCATTCTACCAAGTCCGGTGGTCATTAATTCAAAGTTGTTCTCCATAGCGCCCAATTTACAAACTCATGAAGGTGTTATCATTCGCATGTCGAAGTCATTCCCTTATGAGGATAGCCATCGTGTCCCATGGAAATACGATGTGTCCTTGATCTACACTCGACTGGAAAAGAGGAGGTCTTCTCTAATATCTCTTCAGGTTTATCTGGGCTTACTAGGAGTGTCCGCTGCTATACTCCAAAGGAGCTAGAATAGAGAAGGAAAGAGATTGGCAAGGGTACAGCTGAACCTGTCAGGAACAGGGTCACAACCGAAGAAGTCGAGGAATTCTTGAAAATTATCAGAAACTCATAATACAATGTGATTCAACAGCTAAACAAGTTGCCAGCCCAGATTTCCATCTTGGCGTTGTTGCTATTCTCTGATGTCTATCATGAGGCTCTCTTGAAAGTCTTGAAAGAGACGTGTTTCTACAAATGTCACAAAATCTTCCTTTGAGGGTATATGGTGTTGGCCACCAACCAGTTCTCCTTTACAGATGATGAGCTACCACCAGAAGGTAGAGAGCATACTTTGCCCATGCACATTATGGTGAAGTGTGAAGATATGATCATTTCCAGAGTATTGATTGACAATGGATTAGCCTTGAATGTTTGCCCGATGTCCACTATAGAGCGTTTGAATGTGGATACCTCTCTTATCCGGCCTACCACCATGATCATTAGAACCTTTAATGGCACTCTCCTAGAGATGCAAGGCGAGATTGAATTAGCAATTGGAATTGACCCCATGTTTTTCATGGTCAACTTCCAGGTCATTAAGGTGGATTCCCCATATAATATACTCTTAGGGAGGCCTTGGCTACATGTCACAGGTGCAATTGCTTCTACCTTTCATCAAAGGCTCAAGTTCCCCTCCGAAGATCATATGATCACTATTATGGCTGAAAAGCCCCTAACCATCTTCAAGGAGACTTCTATCCCCTACATTGTTCCTAATGCCTTTACGAAGGCAACTTTCCACAGTTTTGAGCTAGTCTCCATGAAGCCCTGTGTTGTGGTTGCACAGGCTGAGTAAGGAATGTTCCATCATCATGTGGTTAGGTCCTCCAATTGCTTGAAAGAGTTGGAATAGCATATCTAGTTTGTTTTGCATGTTTATTTCCTATTTCTTGCATTCCTTGTTTGCATTTTCCCAGTTTATTTCCCTAAAAAAAAAAAAAAAGTGTTTCCCTTTTTATCATTATCAAGCATGAACTTTGTTATCCCCCTATCTATAACCCATTAATGAAAATTATCTGGCATATTATTTTGGAAATCCTTGCATTTATATCTTTATTTGCTTTCCTATGAACATGTGTGTGCAAGTTGTCCTATGTTTCCTTGTATATGTTCCATTCTATAGAATCTAATCTGATTCTCAAATGGGTACATTGTGCTATTGCCATAACGAGGGTATTGATGATGTGAATGAGATAATGGAGTTGGAGCATGATATTGAAGGATTAGAGGAAATTCTGAGTTTGCCTCATGATATTTTGGAAGCTCTAAACAGAAAGAACGAAGGGTCTAAGCCCAACATAGAAGAGATAGAAGTGGTTAACCTTGCTGATGAAGGCGAGAATGAAAAACTCGTCAAGATTGGGGTAAACTTTCCTAAGGACTTGAAACATGAGCTTATAGCGCTACTCAAGGAATTTAGAGAGATCTTCACTTGGTCCTACCAAGATATGTAAGGGTTAGATACTGAGATTGTCATGCACAGAATTCCAATTAAACTTGAATGTCCTCCAGTGCGGCAAGCCCTTCGAAGGATGAAATCTGAGATCATTTTGAAGATCAAAGAAGAAGTAGAAAGCAATTGAAAGCTGATTTCCTTATCATGATTTGAACCAGGCCAGCCCCATGTATAACTTTCCATTGCCACATATCGATACCCTGATCAATAATACCAATACCAACAGATTCTTCTCCTTCATGGACGAATTCTCAAGCTATAATCAGATCAAGATGGTTGAAAAAGACAAAGCCAAGACAGCATTCACCACTTATTGGGGAACCTATGTGTATGATGTCATGCCACTCGGCTTAAAGAATGCCGGTTTTACTTATCAGGGAGCCATGGTAAACTTATTCCATGATATGATGCATAAAGAGATTAAGGTCTACATAGACGATATGATTGCCAAATCCTACACTGCTAGGGATCATTTGAGAGATTTGAGAAAGCTGTTCAAGCACCTCATCAAGTACAAGTTGAGACTAAACCCTAACAAGTGCGTCTTTAGAGCTAGTTTAGGGAAACTACTTGGCTTTATAGTTAGTCAAAGAGGAATTAAAGTGGACCCAGCAAAAGTCTACATGTCGACATCGCAAATCGAGAAACAGATTCGCAACTTCTTAGGCAAATTCAATTACATAGCTCGCTTCATAGTGCAGTTGATCGCCACATGTGATCAGTTGTTCAAGCTTTTGAAGAAAGACACAAAGATAGAATGGACAAATGAGTACTAAGTGGCCTTTGATCAAGTAGTATTTGTTGAACCCTCCTGTTTTGGTTCCCTCAACGCTGGGATATCCGTAGATCCTCTACCTAGCGATAAAAGAAACCTCCATGGGCTGCATGTTAGGCCAACCAACTGAGCCCGATCAGAAAGAAAAGGCGATTTACTGCATAAGCAAGAAGTTCACCAGTTGTGAGATCAACTACGTCACCATTGAAAAGACATGTTGTGCCCTAGCATGGGCATCACGCAAGTTGTGGCAGTATATGCTCTACTATACCACGCGGCTCATTTCCCACATGGATCCCATTAAGTACATCTTTGAAAAGTCAGCTCTTACAGGGAAGATCTCCCATTGGCAAATGTTGCTCAAATTCGACAATGTATTTGTGACAAGAAAGGCCATCAAGGGCCAAGCCCAATTACCTAGCGGACCAGCCGCTAAATGATCCAAAGCTTTTAGAATCCCTCTTCCCTAATGAGGATGTCATGGCACTAGAGCTAGAACTAATAGTGTGGAACCGTGGTGTTGGAAACTTTATTTTGATGGAGCCACCAATTCTACTGGAAATGGAGTGGGAGTTATCTTAGTTTCCCCCAAGGGCCAGTAAATCACTATGTCAGTCAAGGTGAATTTTGATTACACCAACAACGTCATAGAATATGAAGCATGCATAGTCGGCTTGCAAGTGGCCCTAGAGTTCAACGTCTAGGACTTGAGCATCTTTGAAGATTCCCTATTGATCATCTCCCAAATCAAAGGAAAATGGCAAGCCCGAGACACCAAGTTGATTCCATATCAGAAATCTGTCAACTGCTTGATTCCAAAATTCCGAGACATCACATTTGCCTATTTTCCCTAAACATATAACCAATTTGTAGACGCCTTGGCTACCTTGGCTAGCATGGTCAAGTTATCAGAAGGAGATGATATGCGGCAATTGCGCATAGAAGTCTATGGCGTTCCAGCCTATTGCATGAACATCGAAGAATGCAAGAATGTCAAAGTCGAAGCCAACAAAAAGCCATGGTACCATGATATCAAGGCTTATATCAAGAACAGTGAATACCCGTCCAGTGCAACGAACAGTGAAAAGAAGTTTATCTGGCACATGGCCTACCAATTTTTCTTGAGTGGAGAAGTCCTGTACAAAAGGAACCAGGATTCTACCTTGCTTCGATGCGTAGATGCCTCTAAAGCTAATCATTTGATGGAAGAGATGCATGAAGGATTACTTGGGGCTTATGCCAGTGGACCCCTGTTGGCCCGTAAGATTATGAGAGCCGGTTACTATTGGCTTACCATGGAAAGTGATTGCATTAAACATGTGAGGACATGCCATTGTTGCCAAGCCTATCAAGACAGGAAGAATGCTCCTCCTCAGCCTTTGCACTCTTTAGCAGCACCATGGCCCTTCTCAACCTGGGGTATGGATGTCATCGAACCCATGATTCCGAAAGCTTCAAATGGTCGCGGGTACATCTTAGTGGCCATTGATTATTTTACAAAGTGAGTGGAAGCCACTTCATACAAAAGTGTCACTCAAGCAATGGTAGCCCAGTTCTTAAAACATAACATTATTTGCCGCTACGGCGTGCCAGGAGAGTTCATTATAGATAATGGGGTGAACCTAAATGGAAAAATGATCCAGTAACTCTGCAAACAGTTCAAGATTGTTTATAGAAATTTGGTTCCCTATCATCCTCAGATGAATGGTGCAGTGGAAGCCACTAACAAGAACATAAAGAAAATCTTGGTAAAGATGATAGACACATACGAGGATTGACACGAGTACTTGTCATTTGCTTTGCGTGTGTATCGTACTTTTGTTCGTACTTTCACGGGTGCAACCTCGTACTCATTAGTATATGGCATGGAGGCGGTCCTCCCCGCAAAGGTAAAGATCTCATTTCTTAGGATTTTATCTCGAACAGAGCTATTAGAAGTGGAATGGGCCTGTTCCCGATATGAACAATTGAACATAATAGATGAAAGCGCATGACAGCAATGTGCCATGGACAGCTGTACCAACGCTGCGACAAGCGAGCATTCAACAAGAAAGTTAGACCTAGGGCCTTTGAAGAAGGCAATCTAGTCTTGAAAAAGCGCAACTAAGCCATGCCTGATCACATAGGAAAGTTTACTCCAACTTACGAGGGCCCATATGTGGTAAAGAATGCCTTTTTCGGAGGAGCCTTGATTTTAGCCGACATGGACAAGCATCACTTCAACATGCCCACCAATTTTGATGCCGTCATACAGTACTTTGCATGAAGGAGCCTCTCAGTGCACTTCATTTCTATATTTTTTGTCAACAAAGAAACTAAAAAAAGAACAAAAACAAAAAATATCTATGTAAAAAGGTAGATCGAAAACTCAAAAAGGTGGTCTATGCAAAAGGAAAGCCAAAAGAAAGAGAGCATGAGAAAATACAAAAGGTAGATTGAAAACTCAAAAAAGGCAATCTACGCAAAAGGAGAGTAAAAGAAAGAGTGTGAAAGAGCTTGCTAGATTGAAAACCCGAAAGGGTGATCTAGACAAAAATTAAGGCAATCAAAAGTCAATTGAACTATGTGATGACCTGATCCTTCCTAATGGAGGTACATAGGTAGCCATCTTGGTTCGGTCACATCTTAAAAGAAAAATAAGTTAGCTTGGCTTGCTTGAATTCCTGGTCAAGATTGGAAAATTAGATGGATCCAGCATCCAAGACCAAATGTGAAGACACCTCTGAGAATGCTCTCTGTCTACAATAGTGCCATGACCCAATGGTCCGCTCAAGATGTTCTGACTCATACCAATGGCAAATGTACCTCAATGGGAAAAGGAAAGGATCCGTCTAGAACAGGATGTATCCTTGGAAAAATAAGATAATGATATGCACTATGTTTTAAAAAGGGGACCGAACTGGCCAGTTCAATTGGGAACCAGATACTAATCCGGTCCAGTTATGACTAAAAACCGAAAAATAATAAAAAAACTAAAATTAACTGGGAACCGGGCGGTTAACTGTAAAAATCGAAAAACCGTATGGTTGAACCGATTTTGTAGAATAAGTTGAAACTAATGCATTTTGTAACAAAAAGACAAAAAAATAAAAAATAAATAAAGCATTTTTTTTTTCTCAAATACACCATGAAAAACTATAAGAATGATGATCCAAGACTAGAATTGCAAAAACTTCAAGAAGAGAGAGAGAGAAAGATAAAATGAAGCAAATAAATAAAAATTGAAATGTGATACTTGATTATTTTTTAGCTGGATCAAGGATTACCTTAGCAGCTTCAACTTATTGAAATTTTTTATTTTGAAATTTTCAGCAAACTTGAGAAACATGAGAGACTCTAAGAGTTTGAGAGACTTCAAGAGCACCGTTTAAAACCAAAAGAGATAAGAAAGGAGAAATGAGAGTTTGAAAAAAGAGGGGTAGGTGGAGTATTAATGAGAGTGTTTCTTTTTTCTTTTTCAATGTCTTGTCTTCACCTCCAAGAGCATGTAGAGCTTACTTTTACAGTATTGGAATGTGTGTGTGGCTATGAGAATGTGTACTTTTATAGTATTGGAATGTGTGTGTGGCTATAAGAATGTGAAAAGCATACGTAAATAAAAAATCTACTCTTGGAGAGAAACGTGTGGTACGTATATTGATAAGATAGTAAAAGAAGCAAAGTGACTTTTACAGGACAACTCATTTAACATAAAGGAAGTTTAAAAAAAAAAAAAAAAAAAAAAAAAAAAAAAAAAAAAAAAAAAAAAAAAGGCCATGTCAATACTCAGTAAATATATAAGTATTAAATATATAATACTAATAAATATATATTATATATTGTGATAGGCCAAGAATGTATTGACCCCTTTGGTAACTTAATCAATTAAGGCGAAAAGAACATTTTAGTCCCTACATTTTCAAGTGATTCCCATTTTAGTCCCTACATTTTATTTTTACCGCTTTTAGTCCCTATCTTGAAAAACACTTCCCGTTTTGGTCCCTACCATTACTCATTTAATAGAAATATCCTACGTGGCAAACGGTCCAACAGTAAATGTTGATGTGTCTATTAAAATAATATTAAAAAAATATTTGCATTTTTAAAAATGCCACATCAGCAATTTAATTTTTGAAAAAAACCACATCAGAAAAAATAATATAAAAATTTCTAACCTAATTATTTTTTTTAAAAAAGAAAAGAAATTGGTTAAATTAATTTTTTTTCCTTTTTTTGGAAGAACATGAAGAACGTGCCAGGAGCATGTTTCCCATTCCTCTTTCTCTATTCACAGTTCTCCATCTCTCCCTCTATATCTCTCTTCTACATTTCCCATTCCTCTTTCTCTATTCACAGCATGTTTCGCTCATCTATCTCTTCTCATCTGACTAAGTTTTGGTTGAATCGAATCGGTGGTTTTTGGGTTTTAGTGGTGGCGTTTCGGTGGTGGGTTTCAGTTGTGGAGTTGAATCGATGGCCGGCTTTGGTGGTAGGTTTTTTTCAATGTTTGTTGGATCCATTTGGTGGTGGGTTTCGTTGCTTGTTGGATCGGTTTAATGGTGAGATTTGGTGCTTGCTGGGTCTATTTGGTGGCTAGGTTTCATGATGGTCTTTTTGGTAGTTGGGTTTCATTGGTAGCCAGGTTTTGGTGGTGGCTAGGTTCTATTCGAGGTGCTGGTGGTCGTGCCTTTGGGTTTTGTTTAGGTGTTTGGTGATTTTTTGTTTAGGTGTTTGGTGAGTTAGGTATTGGGTTTGGGTTTGAATTGCTCGGTAGTGGTTGGTTTGATTTTTGGTTTGTGGTGTATGTTGATTTATGGGTTTGTGGGTTTGTGGTGTATGTTTTCTGAATCCAAATCAACTACTCATTTGGAGAAGATTTCGAATCTAGAATGGAATCAGGTGTACGCTTTCTCTAAGATCTTATTCAGGATTTGCTGGGTTTGGTTGTTCATGGAGGCCAAAAATCTAGGTTTGAGTTTTGTGTTTTCTGTGTTTGGTTTCAAAGCATAAGAAAATCTTGTTGAATGTTTGTGTTTTGTAAATTTTTATGGGCATATCTTTTTATTTTGTAAATCTGATTGATTTTATGGTTTTGGTTGCTAAGAAAATGCAAGAAAAGAGAAGTAAATTTTTAATTTTTAATTTTCTGGGCAAGCATAGTTGGGGAAGAAAAATGAAGAACACATTCTTCATGTTCTTCCAAAAAAAGGAAAAAAAAAATTAATTTAACTAATTTCTTTTCTTTTTTAAAAAAATAATTAAGTTAGAAACTTTTATATTATTTTTATTTGAGGTGGCTTTTTTCAAAAATTAAATTGCTGACGTGGCATTTTTAAAAATGCAAATACTTTTTTTAAATATTATTTTAGGTTAGAAACTTTTTAAATATTACTGTTGAACCATTTGTCACATAGGATATTTCTATTAAATGAGTAACGGCAGAGACCAAAACGGGAAGCGTTTTTCAATATAGGGACTAAAAACGGTAAAAATAAAATGTAGGGACTAAAATGGGAATCGCCTGAAAATGTAGGGACTAAAATGTATTTTTCGCCATCAATTAATTAGTCAAATAAATTAATTAAATTCAATTACATGCAATAAGTGTGGTAGCACAAACAAATCACCAACTAAGTCAAAATGCAGCAGAAAATAAATTTGACGTGGGTGATTTGTTTACAAATGGGGAAAACCACCGAGGCAAACCCCACCGAGTGAATTTACGGTCACCACTCCCAAGAATCCACTATTATCAAAACAAGCAGTTACAAGTAAAGGAATCTCAGTACCTTATACTAACCTATAGTTGAAACCTTACCCCAATACACAATTGGACTTGTAATGTAGTGGCAATCTCTCCTTTCAATGCACGGCTCCCAATACATGACTAACCAATGGATGCACAGATCCAAGTACGTGACTAACACACCAACTTCAGTTCATCCACATGATGAAGATCAAGAAACTCCTTGGGTACAAAACCCTTGGTGCACAAACACAGCAGCTTCTTCAAGAGAAAGATGAACTAGGACAAATCGTCTTCAGTCACAATTTGAGTGAATAATCACTTTGCATCAAGTTGCATTCCTTTGACGGCCCTTAAAATAATCCTTATATATGTCTAGGTTGTGAGAAAAGAAACCCTACACAAATAGCTTAGATATGCATGAAAAACATATCTACAAATCTAGATTTCATAATTCTAGATAAATGTCGAGCTTTCTGTCGAGCTTCAAATATTATATCTTGATAGATACATTTGTCGAGATATCTGTCGAGTTTTAATGAACAGCACTTCTTCACTCGATTCTTGGACAAATTTGCATGGCTTCAATACTTGGACTTGAACTCTTGTTCCTTGAAGTATTAAACATATCCTAGATCTACCCAATTATAAGTAAAGTGCATTTTGTCAAAATATTAGCCAATTCTATATGACATATGTTCTTAACATGTTCCACATAAGTCCTAACACATTGTTAATTTGATTCTTAACAGTCATAAACTTTTATATAGGGGTAGTAGGTTTTGTTATTTTTATTTCCTAAATATAATACAAGAAAACTAAACTCACATTTTTTTTTTAATGTTATATATATGTTTAACTTGAATATTCTTAGTTAAAAACTTAAAATATATATTTTTATTTTAAATTAATAATTAAATTATTTATTACATCACTGGTTCGACCACCGGTCAAACCCTGGTCCAACCAAAAAATCGATAACCAGTTCCTTTTTCGGTTCTTTCACTGTACCGGCTTTTTAAACCATGGATATGCATGGATTTTACATCTACCACCTATTTGTATAACCTTGCATTTTCAAAGCAGTTGCCTGCATATTATTAACATGCCTGTAATGCGCCATTCTATTTCTTTTGTGCATTCTGATACCAAAACATGAAATCTCATCTTATAAATATCTCCCAAACATCAACATAAGCATCTCTCTCCACCATCTCTCAATTTCTAAGCATGCCTAACAAACTAGACTATGCTTTAAGAACTCAAACAAAAGAGGAAGGCCTTACACAATTGCCTAGCAATTTAAGAAGGACCTTTCCATACATAGTGGGATACTAACTACATGACTCATGTGCAGAAACAAAATAAGCAAAAAAAACACTAGCAAGTCAAATATGGCCTAAGCGATTAGACATGGCCTGGCACAATCTCCCAAAACCAGTACGGAGAATAGGATCATCATGAGCATGAGTGAGAAGTAACCCGACTGCATCAAAGCTCAAGTCTCTAGCAATCTCTCTGAGTCTATCATGTGAATGTCGACGATGGACCAACTCCATCTCCATCGTAGAATCAAAAGTAAAGCCCTATCTCTTAGTCTCTAGCAAAGCCCGCAATGTGCCCACCTCTGCAATAGCAACTCTCAAAGCCTCCTCCCTCTCAGCCAACTCAGTCTGAAGGTGATAGAAGGCCAAATGCGACTCGCTAGGCTCGTCGCCCTCTCACCTATACTCCATGCTCAAAGTGGAATGAATGTAGGCCTTTGCTTGTACTAGCTCCAACGCTAAGCCATCGGCCCTACTCCTAGCCTCGGCCCTACCAACCTCCAGTAAGGCCCTCTCCTCTTCCCAAGTATGATCCAAAGCGAAAATCCGCTGAGTAAGATCCACAAGCTCATCGTACAAACCCGCGACCCAAGATCTCAGCTAAACACACTCTGGCTCCGTGCCAAGAGGGGTTGGCCCCCTCCGATCAAGCTCTACCCTAAAAGTAGCGAGCTCACTCTCATGTCCACTACTCATCTCCTCAATATCCTCCATAATGGAATCAGCCAGCTCCCTACCATAGTCTCTATCCCTGACAGCCTCCTTTAGGCACTCCCACAGATCCATAAGGGCCCTCTCAACCTTGATCTCAAACTCTAGAGTATAGTCTCTCAAAACATCAGCCGAAAGTGGCAACTCGGCTGAGATTGGTGATGATAAGTCAAACACAAGGCTAGGATCTTTGGTGTCTCGCCACACTCTAAACTCAATAGAAACACTCCTAGTCATCCCTAGAACAAAGGGGGAAGTCAATGCTCAACTTGCGCATCTCCTAGAACTCAGTAGTATGCCTTATTACTGCTACATTGATATCCACGAGCCTGTACTCACAAGTGACAATAGAAAGATCACTAAGTTAGGGGATGTGTTGGATAGCCCTAAACTACCGCATAGCCATGCCTGGAAAGTACCCCGTGTACCCCCAGCTACCCACTAGAGGAATGCCAAGTAAACCAACGCAATGGGTTTGCCCCTACCATCTAATGATACCCCACTTGACTCTTTAGGTCCAATTAGTGAGACTTAAGCTACACAAGTACCTCAGCCAACCCTTAGTATCCCCAACAAAAGGAAGATCAAGAACTACAGTAGCCTGGACTCCATTCCACTCACAAAGCCCACAAGCTGATCCCTAGTAATAACACTCAGGTGGCTACAAAACCACAGTTGTAACATATAAACATAACAACCTAGCCTACCCCTATCGGTCTCCCGACATAAAGATAAGGACCTAATCGTCTTTGAAAGCAGAGCAAGAATGAAAGAGATACCATGAGGTAGGGCGCTCATCAGAGGGAGAACGGCAAGACTGACAGCTTCGAATAATGAAGGAAACAACACTGCACCAAAAAAGGCCACTAGGAAGGCCTGATGTCGGTAGGATGTCCACCGCTCCTCTAACTCCACAAAGCCATCTTGATAGCCAACAAGACACTCCAATGGGTGGAACCAATCATCAAAGGACATGTTCCCTCCTATCCCGTTGTCATACCAAGTTACCGCCTCCACAACAAGCCTCTTCAAGCCCAGCAAATCAGTGAGTCTCTTGCAGGGACGGAGCCAAGACTTTGAGTTAAGGGGGGCGACTCTGACCTTTAGTTCAGCGGCTTCTTAGCTGCAGAGGGTTTTTTTTTTTTTTTTTTTTTGATGTGTGCGTTTGTTGAGTAAAGATCAAATTATTCTGTTTAAAACTTTTTAAAGGGCCAGTTGTTTGTTTGATTAAAATTGGTTAATTGGACTTAATTTTTTTTAGCTTTGCTATTGGTGATTTTTGTCGTTGCACAAATGTTTTTGGGCTAGTATATGTTGTTTTAGATTTTAGATCTATATATTTTTTAAATGGCCTTTAAAATGAGGAAAGTGCTAGAGATATATTGTTGATATAGTGAGTGATTATTGGTAAGTAAAAAAAATGATGTAAGTGATAGACCTAGATGCAAACCAATAAAAATTTATACCTTAACAATTTATAAAAATATTATAGATAAATTTGTAACTGTAACGTTACTCTAAAAAGAATCAATGATATTGTTAAGAGGGCATAATGTAATTTTATATAACTAAATTGCTAAAATTAATGCACATATATATATATATGAATATTTTTTTTTTTTAATTTAGGGGGGGCCATTGCCCCCCTGGTCAATTAATGCCTTCGTCCTTTGTCTCTTGTGATAGTGTGGCCGCACTAGTGGAACAAAAATAGTGCTCAGAAGGGTAGAAAGGGAAAGAAAATGATCATACTCCTCCAAGGTAGGCACCAAATCAATATCTCCAATGGTGACACATCTCAAGATGGGGGTCCCAACAAGAGGTAATAATCTCCAACAAGTGCCAATCCAATGAGGTGTGAAGAGCAGTAGCATCTCCAAGAAGTTATCGAATGAATGCCTGATCACCACAAGAAAAAGAGCCTAACCACCTCTTAAGCTTCTTCTCATAGTAAGACTCCCTCTTGACCTCAAATAAAGTGTCGTACAAGTGAGTACCAAGAGCATCCATGAACTAATCCTGTTAAATCTGATGAGAATCTATGCAAAAAATGATGAAAAGCAGTGTTTTCTACATGTTTTGGGTGAAGAAAAGGGTAGGAGAAAACCCTAGAAAATCACAAACCAGAATGAGCTGGGGTTGGGCTAAACCCAACCTTTATACACGAAAATTGAGATGACGGCCCTTGACCCTTGGGACACGTGCCAGGGCTTTTCAGCCCCTCAAGCACAAACCCAACTTTATTCTGACTACTACCCCCCTTATTTAGGATGTTTTCAACCACCTTGCAGTAAAGATTCCTCTATCTTAGCACCTGCTGTAGTGCACGGTCGGCCTAACAGTGAACTGGATTGTCAGAAACTCCCTCTCATGCGTTTGAGAGTGTACAAATCCTACATTAGGGCAGTTTATCTTTGTCTGTGTCATTCAGCACCTCTAGATATCTTGAACCTCATTTTCTAAAGCTCGATTCACCTGGTTCAAGGGTCGATTCTGCCCTGGTAATCAAAACTTACAACAGAAAGACACTAAAGCCCATTCTCAGCCAGGTGGTAGCTTTTTTAGCTTGTTTTGAGGATGGAGGGAGCCATTTCCCACAAGGTCACCCCAAGAAACCCATCTTTGAATTGATAGCTGACTCAGGCAATAACGGGAGCAACCAGTGCATACCGCCTTAATGCATGTCTAAGGAGATCTCGTTTAGAATGTCTGCATTCATTATCCGCATTTGGTGTGGTCTACAAAGTCAAGGCCATTTTCAGCCAGTCTACAAGCTTGGAACCTCGCAAAACCCCAAACTGGGGCAATTTATTTTGCGCAATTCCCTCCCCTTTGTCCAATACATAAGAATGGGTCTGTCCTGCTAAGGATGTGTCTCTCATGTCGAGAATCGCATGAAACCCTAAATTGGGGCAGTTTATTTCACACGATCTCTTTATTTTCTCTCCCCTAGTAGGATGATCATTGTCAAAATCCACCAATAAACCCGTGAAACTGCGGTGCAAAACAAGTCAGTGTGACACAAGCTAGTTCAAAACCACCATCCACGATGAATATGTGATAGTGCATACATACAGTAGTAGCCCTTTGAAAGGCGACATCCAGAATTATACATGTAAGTCCTACCTAGAGACATTGTTTCTTACACATATCCACAGCCCTTTTAAAGGCTATTTATCTAGAATTATACATGTAAGTCCTACCTGGAGGCATTGTTTCTTGCACACATCAAGGGCCCTCTCAAAGGCAATTTCCGTAATCATACATGTAAGCCCTATCTAGAGGCATTATTTCTTGTTGCAGCCTTTTCAAAGGCAATTTTCTAGAGTTATGCATGTAAGTCCTACCTAGAGGCATTGTTTTCGCACATGTAAGCAGCCCTCTCAAAGGCGATTTATCTAGAGTTACACAAGTCCTAATCAGAGGCATTGTTTTTCACATATATCAGCAGTACTCTCAAAGGCACTTTTCCTAAAGTCATACATCAGCCTTCTCAAAGGAAATTTCCAGAATCGCACATGTAAGTCCTAATAAGAGGCATTGTTTTATACATACATCATGAAGTAATGAGATAGTGTCATACATTAAGGCCCACTATTGGGCAATATAATACACACATGTCCAGGCCTATCAAAAAGCAATGCATAATATACATACATAATTGGCCCACCATGGAGCAATGTTTACAAGATACATGAAAAATACATACATGCCCACGTAGGGGCTACATCATGCTACAACAAAAGCTAACCCTACTAAGAATCATCATCCCTAAAAAACTAGTCAGCATCATCGTTGTCGTCATCATCATCATCACCAATAAAAGGGTTGGTAGAAGGACCAGCTCCACCTGAAGCACCTGGAGTGTATCTTGGGTCCTAAGAAGGCCCCTGAGTATAAGCAAAAGAGCCCCAACCGCCCGAACGACCTGGAGGAGCTGGCATATACCCAGGCTTGTATGGAGGAATAATGGGCCCCTAGCGTGGAATATGAGACAGAGGCAAAACATGAACACGAGCCGTCGTATAGCCATGAAGCATGGCCAGCTCACCCTGAAGCTGGGTCATCTCTCTATCTACGGCAGTAGCATGGGCCTCTTTATCCCTCTACCAAAGCTCCCTCTCTTAAGCTAATGCTCTAGCAATCTCCTTTTGCATATACACCTCTCTAGCAGCAATAGCGGTCTTAAGCTCTGTCACTATGGCCTGCAAAGTCTCGGCCCGTGATCTCCACTTAGCTGCAAAAGCAACCTGGGCACAAGTGATGCCTCCTAACACTCTGCCTCCACTCACAAGGACATCTCCCATAATAGGTCCCGTAGAGAATGCTACAAACCAAGTGGCATAGTCTACGCTAGTATCCACATAGGCGTCAAAAGAGCCCGTCGCGTAAGCCGGGTTTTCCATGACAATGAACTCAAATGACAAGCCAAGAGGAGGCAGATCTCTAGGTACTCCAAAGACTGGCATAACCTAATGGAAGGCCCTCTCAGCCAAGAACAACTCCCAACTCGACAAGGCCCAAAACCAGTGTCGTACTCTCGACTGGCCCATGGCAATAGTAGGCTTTGGTCTCCCCAGCAGTGAGCCATCACAAGGGCGAACCACTGTCTTGCCCCAGGTGATGCAATCCAAGGCCACAATGATAGTAACACGCCGCACCAGCATGACTCTGGTAATAGTGTAGAGGGACCAAGCATAAGCCCGAGGATAAACGGTCACAGACAATCCCATGAACTATGGTCGCAAGGCTGGGATATACTCGTAGGCCCACCACGTCAGAATCTGCCAGCACCCCTCCAAGCTCCTGAAATTCCGCTGTATAGCTCGCCTAAAAAAGGCTATGAAAAAGCCAAAAGTTATAGACCCCCAATCATAACTCCCAATGTTTGAAACTGATCTCAAAGCCTACAGCAATTGGTAAGTCAATACTGATTAATTGTTGCCAAGAAAGAAACTACCGAGGAAATACATGAAGAACCACTGAAGATGAATGTCGATGGGTGCTATACTCTAGGGGATGCTACCCTGCAGCCACTCAATGCAGATCTGTGGCGATGCAGTGGGCCCAAAATATGCTCTTATGTCCTCCGTTAATGGGAAAGGGATGCCTAAAAGCTTACAGGCTATCTCAAGGCTCATGTCATCAGTCAGGATCGAGTATCCACCAAATCTAATGCCTAGGATGGCCATCGAGTCAAAAGGGAGGATTGCATACTTCCCATAACTCAAGTGAAAAGTGCTTGTCTCGGCATGAAACTGTCGCACCAAGGCCTCCCCAATCCCGAGCCTCATGGTATATGGAGGGATCCTCAGAAAATCCTCTAATCCCTGCTCTCTCAGGAAGTTTGCATAGCACCAGTGGGTCCCAAGATTAGATAACCGCCGAAGGAAAGTAGACCAAGCACCCCGACCATAGATCTTGTTGGGCCATTGCATTCAAAACCAAAGCTACCCATTAGCATATGCATTCAATAGGAATCTACTGCTCCCTTGTAAGCATCATCCCGGCTTGACATGGCAAAAATCTTAACTTTGCCCGGATAGATCTCCTCCTCACTAGACAAATCAGCCTCTATATCAAAAAGGAGATCCTCAGCTAGCATCTCTCCTCTAGAGGTCCCTCTCCCTGTAGCTGGAACGCACCGTGAGGAAGCCCCACTGGAAATAATGCAAGACTCCACGGAAGCATTAACTGCCTCGGCTAAACGCCGTCTCCTAGATTGGGTCTCCATAAGTATATCGTCGATGGGTCTGATGTCATCACCCACACGGTAAAAGTGGCTTTACAGAACTTGAGCCACTTGCTCTCCAGCGGATACACTCTCCTCATCAAAAGAGGAATCCCCCTCAGAAAAGACATAGATAATGGCCTTCCCCCAATCTCCTCCTAATCTCGTCCTCCATAACATGATCTACAAAAAAAATTAGAAATTCAGAAACAAGTGGTAAGCCTATGAAACAAATGGCAATACAGATAAGCTAACACTGTTTCCTAAACATGTTGTGCAGATTTATCCTACAACAGGTTAACTAGCAGTCACGCCGTATGCTCGCACCTTCTTTGGAGGCTATCTAGCAGCTACACCGTACGTCTCTAAAGTGGGTTAACTAGCGGTCGCATCATATAATCACATCCTACAGCGCGATAACTAGCAGTTGCGCCGTATGCTCACATCTTCTTTAGAGACTATCTAGCGGCTGTTTTGTACATCTCTACAGTGGGTTAACTAGCAGCCACGCCGTATGCTTACATTCCATCTTGAGGTTAACTAGCGGTTGAGCCATATGCCTCACCATCACATAGCTATCAAGTCACTAAAAAGTTTTCGAGTTCTTGATCTATAGTGGGTTAACTAGTGGTCGTGCCGTATGCTCACATTCCATCTTGAGGTTAACTAGCAGTCGCATTGTACGCCTCACCATCATGCAGCTATCAAGTCACTAAAAAGTTTTCAAATTCCTGATCTATAGTGGGTTAACTAGCGGCCGCGCCGCATGCTCACATTACATCTTGAGGTTAACTAACGGCCGCGTCGTATGCCTCACCATCACACAGCTATCAAGTAACTAAAAAGTTTTCAATTCCTGATCTACAGTAGGTTAACTAGCAGCCGCGCCGTATGCTCATATTCCATCTTAAGGTTAACTAGTGACTACATCGTACACCTCGCTATCACATAGCTATCAAGTCACTAAAAAGTTTTCAATTCCTTATCTCAGTAGGTTAACTAGCAGCCACGCCGTATGCTCATATTCCATCTTAAGGTTAACTAGCGACTACATCGTACACCTCGCTATCACATAGCTATCAAGTCACTAAAAAGTTTTCAAGTTCCTGATCTACAGTGGGTTAACTAGCGATTGCGCCATATGCTCACATTCCATCTTGAGGTTAACTAGCAGCTGTGCCGTACACCTCACCATCACACAGCTATCAAGTCACTAAAAAGTTTTCAAGTTCCTAATCTACAGTGAGTTAACTAGTAGCCACACCGTATGCTCACATTCCATCTTGAGGTTAACTAATGGCCACATCATACGCCTTGCCATCACATAGCTATCAAGTCACTAAAAAGTTTTCAAGTTCTGATTTACAGTGGGTTAGCTAGCAGCCGCGCTGTATGCTCACATTCCATCTTGAGGTTAACTAGCGGTCGCACCATATGCCTCGCCATCATACAGCTATCAAGTCACCAAAAAGTTTTCAAGTTCCTGATCTACAATGGGTTAACTAGCAGCCACGCCGTCTGCTCACATCCCATCTTAAGGTTAACTAGCGGTCACGCCATACGCCTCACCATCACATGATTCTCCTTGTCCGATCCTATTCTGAGACTAACTGGCAGCTGTGCCATACGTCTTGTCATTTTCACTATTTCTAACTACCATGTAAGTCCCCTTACCTATATCCCACATTTTATTTTCATCATTTAAATTCCCGCATACTTGCACACCCATATAACATAGACAAAAAGAAAAAAAAAAAAAAATATATATATATATATATATGCATTCCCCTAAGATAGCATGGCATGAATCATGGCAAAAATATATGCTTATGAAAACTCCAAAAATAAAATAAGCACTAGCATGCACCCCTAGTAGTATTGCTACTAACATGTTGCAGGAAAAAAGAAGAGAAGAAGAAAGATAGACATTGACCTCAAGTGCAGAAAAGACTAAAACAGCAGACTGAAGCTGAAAAGCCGGACCTGCTAAGTTTGTAGTCACTCTAAAGAATTTTTCAAAAGTGGGAAGTCAAAGGAAATGGTGAAATGAGGTCAAAATGAGCCTAAAAGGGGTTTTTATAGGCCTTTGGGGGCAACCTAGCTGCCCGACGCACCTTCTTGGGCTACCGGGTCAGCCCGGCACACCTTAAAGGGCCACCGATCAGCTTGACCAACTCAACGTTGACCGATTGACCTAGTTAAACCTCCAAAAAAAAAAAATTCCTACCCCAGAGCTCAGAGACAAGTCCAGAAAATATTTCAGAAGCAGCTGCAGCAGATCGGTCCAGTCAGGTAAAGTCCAGTCTCGATCCGTGAATAGTCTCCGCACACAATTTGGGGGCGACAAAATACGAAATCACGTTCTTTATCCGACACCTCTCATTACACTCGAGATGTCAGATAAAGAAGGGGCAGCTATTGATACCGTATTTTGTTTGCCCTCGATTTACGTGTGTAAACACTTAATTTTGTATCCATGATTTAATCAAGGAAGATGACTAGAATGACCATTCATGTACCCCAAAAATCATGATTTCATTACATGCATCAATTTTTTCATTGCATATAATAAAAATGATCTTGAGATTCTAACAGTCGTAATGGTATGCCTAGTTTCCAAATCGAACCATCGGATTGAAAGATATCGCATGATCAAGTTTGCATGATCAGCATGCATGTGTCTAGGTAGAGTCGACCACACATGATTAATTTGAATTAATTCTGATTGGCTGAACAATTAAAATTTTAATTTTGTGATTGGTTGATAATTAGTGTTTAAAATAGGTGCTTGTAGGGGAATAAAGGAGATAGTTGGATACAATAAAATTTTGGATAATCTAGACTTTATCAAGATTTATTTTAGGGTATTTATCTACAAGACAATTGTTGCTAAAAAGACTTGAATTATCCAAAAAAGAGTTAAAAATCTTAAAATACCGATTGAAAATATGTCTAAGTGCAAGTCCCAGCTTAAGAAAACCTAAAAAATGAGTCCAAAGAGAACCCTAACTCAAAAGCGTGATTGGCATCCAAGTGTTCCATTCGGCACTTTCAAAGTGCCAAATGGCACCTATTAAGGCTTTGGTCCGACGGTCTTTGGGTGACGATAAAACACATCTTTTTCGACCTTTTCGCAGAAGGACGCATCCCAATTCGTATTCTAATCGTCTAAGCTATTTTTTTGAATCTCCCAGCCTCTATAAATAGAGACTGGATCTCAAAATTTAGCACACTCTCAAAGAGACTTTTTCACACTCTCAAACTTCTCATATTTCTGACCCCTCCCCCCCCTTTTTAAATTCTCTGTCTTACGTTAAAGAGATTCTGGAGACTTTAGTCTTAAGAATTTCTTTTTTGTAAGCAAGGGTTTTTAAAAGACAATTGCATTAATTTCTTTGAACCCTAAAATATCCCCTCAAGAAGAAGAATGCTCCATGCAAGAGGTTGTTTTTCTCACACTTTTTTTTACGTTTCTCTTATTGTGATGATGCATGTTTATATATTTCTTTCAATTTAGTTTCTTTTAAATATTCATATCATGAATTGTTGATCTATTTTGTTGAAATATGTTCTTGATTCTTTTTACTATTGTCACGATCTATTTCTTAGTTTCAAAAATCTGCATGTTATCACATCTTTTTCAAATCAAAAACTGATTTGCATCTTCCTTAGATGCAGATCTGAATTTTTCTTAATCAAAAACTGATTTGCATCTTCATTAGATGCAAATCTAAATTTTTCTTAATCAAAAAACTGATATGCATCTTCATTAGATGCAGATCTAAATTTTTCTTAATCAAAAATTGATTTGCATCTTCATTAGATGTAAATCTAAATTTTTCTTAATCAAAAAACAAATTTGCATCTTCATTAGATGTAGATCTGAATTTTTCGTAATCCAAAAACTGATACACAAATTTGAATTTTCTAAATAAAATAAATTTGCATCTTCATTAGATGCAAATATGAATTTTTCTAAATAAAAAAAACAGATTTGCATCTTCATTAGATGCAGATCTGAATTTTTCTAAATCAAAAAACTGATTTGCATCTTCATTAGATGCAAATCTGAATTTTTCTCAATAAAAAAATGATTTGCATCTTCATTAGATGCAGATCTGAATTTTTATCAATAAAAAAATTGATTTGCATCTTCATTAGATGCAGATCTATTTTTTTTCTTACCATAGTAGATTTTGAAATAAAAAGGAAGGTCATGAGTAGTTTTGTTTGTTTTGTTTGATACATGTAGCATAGATTTATTTCATGAATAAAGTCCTCTTCTCAAAAGATCTTTTTCTTAATTTCTACACGTAAAAAACATATCTAATTTTTCTAAACCCAATTCTATTTTTTACTCACAAAAACAAATCCGAATTTTTAACAAAGAAGAGGATGCATTCATAAATAGACTTATGTGACTTAATTTAATTAAAGTGTTTCATATGTGCATTCATAAATAAACTTATGTGGAACAATTCAGTCATGTATTTTGTATTTAGTTTTTTCTTATTTCTTTTGTAAAATAATAAGTGGTGACTCTACACCACTTATCGAAAAAGAGAGATGCCCTTAAAAGTACTAAAAAATCTCCTTTTTTTTAGAGGCACTTTTGCGGTCTCTCATAGCATGTCCGAGCCCGAAGAATCCAAAAATATTGTTTTCTCTCCATGGGGCTGCAAGAACATTTAGAATGACATGGCATAATCTATTCAGACACCGGAGCACCCAAAGTGCTTATCTCTACTAAAATGCCCAAAATGCCCCTGGTCAACCCGAGGTTGACCAAAGGTCAAACAAGATAAAAATCCCCTCAAAATATCACTTTTCATAGTTTTACATCAAACTCGAGTATTTTGGAGATTTTTGGCAACTTTGACCAAGTTGACCCAACTTTAACTCTCGGCGGGCCGTAGAAACCTTAATTTTGATTTGGCCATCAGAACGGATTGAAACTAACATCATTGTAAAGAGTATCAAATTCTCAATCCAATGACTATTCATGGATTGAAATCAGAGTTAGAATGACCGAGATATCACGAAAACCAGGATAATGCACCGATTGATGTACCACTAACTTCTGGGAGCCATAACTTCTTATCTGATTATTGTATTTTCAAGTTCCATGCCTTTTTAGAAATAGGAAGTCAAGATCTTTCCAAGGGTGTCAAGACTAACCCGATCTGAGGCCATTTGAAGATGTTGGCCCTACAAGGGCTGTGGCCTCATAAAGTATGCTAGGGCTATAAAAGGCCCCAAGCACCCTCCAAACCAAAAAGAGAGACTCCCTTGGTCCTATGCTCTGCTTGGACAAATTTTAAGCTTTTCTCCTCTCCTTCAAACACAAAAACACACCAAAAAAATGCATCAAAGTCTCTTGATTCTTCCTCCCTCACCAAAAATACAAGGTATTGTTCTAATACCCAATCTTTTTCTCCTTGGTTCTACATCTTAGATTTGGGATTTAGGGGTGTGGATGTAGCTTTTTAGCTACTATCCACACCCCTAACTTTCTAAATCTCTTTCTAGCACTTACCTTGCTCATTTTGCTTGAATAACATGATTTATTGCTTTCTTTAGCATGTTTCTTGCTTTATTCATACTTCTAGCCTAAATCTCCTTACTTTTTATGCCTTATGCTATATTTCATGCTTAGATCTACATCCTTTCATGCTTAGATCTACATTCTTACATGCTTATATGTTTAGATTTACATGCTTTATGCTTTATGCCATGTTTTCCTATGCTTTGTTCCTCTTTTTGTTCTAGGTTGATGCTAGGGTTACATGCTCACATTCTTGTATGATGTTGTTGGATATGCCTTGCTTGGATCTGTGTTTATGTGTTTATTTCCATGCTATATGGTTAGATCCTTGTCTTCACATGCTTATTTGCTTAGATTCATGTTCTTCCATGTTTATGTGCTAGGCTTTTACATGTTCATAGGCATGTTTCTATGCCTATATGTCTAGATCTATGTTTTCACATGCCTAAGCACTTGGATCTATGTTCTCTACATGTTTTATGACATCTTCCATGTGCTTGTGCACTCCATGCCATGTTTGTGTGCCTAGACCTAGGCTATGTTTTTCATGGCATATGTTATTGTAGCTCTTTTATCACTTTTGCCTTCATTTATTGTGTTTTGGCCATTGGGTAGGATTTAGATCTATGTTCTCTATATGCTTTATGACATCTTCCATGTGCTTGTGCACTCCATGCCATGTTTGTGTACCTAGACCTAGGCTATGTTTGTCATGCCATGTGCTATTGTAGCCCTCTTGTTGCTTTTGCCTTTCTTTCTTGTGTTTTGGCCATTGGTTAGGATTTAGATTTTGACCCCTTCATGGTCTTGATCATCATCTGTACAACTTGGCCCATATCAAAGAGTTTGGATCATCCTTATTTGCATGTCTATGTTTGCTTGCTTCTATGCTTTATCTTCCATGTTAGCCTCTCTAGTTCTAAGCTTTGCCACGCTTGACGCCATTACCAGGTTTGTGGTTGTGTGGTTACATCCAACGCTCATGAGGCCTTGTTTGGATGTAACCATTTGGGATGCATCACCATGATGCTAGTTGCTTTGTGCATACCTTTCCCCTTTTCCGCTCCATGTGATGATGCTTGCCATGCTTGTTTGTTCCACCCGTTAGCTTTCTATGCATCTTTACACACTTGCTCACATGTTCATGCATGAGTCTTGCTTGCTAGTGTGTCGTCCATACTTCAACACAATGAAGTTATGGATATTCGATCCAAACCTATATTTGTCTCCCGTGGATGCCACCTTCTGTTTTCCTTGTTGCTTGTTTGTATTCTTTCTTGTTTGCCTATTTGCCTTCTTAGTTTCTTGTTTGTTTGTCTATCTTGTGGCTCATCATGTCTCCTGCCATATGCTATGATTGCCATGTCTATGCTTATCTGATTTATTCCTCTTTCACATAATCTTTGCATCTTTTTCCTTCCATTGCTTGTTTGCTAGTTTCTTGTTTTTACCTTCGCATGTACACATATGGAGTGAGGATGCATGGAGCTAGGGCACGATCTCCCAAGCGCAAGCAAAAAGGACGAGGATGTGAGCATATGGATATAAGCCAAGCAACTGTGTTCAGTAGGTTTAGGGGTCTAGCCTCTCCCATTTGGTTATGTACTCTTTTAAACCCACTTCCTTCCTCCCTCCTTTCTCTCTTGGGTGGGTTGTAATAGGTATATCATGCTATGTACCATTTGTTCTCATCTCTAGAGTATGGCGACCCCTGTTTACTTTCCAGCACCTATATTTTTTGTCGTGCTCTAAGGATGTAGGCATTTACATTCCTGCTTTGTGTACTCGCATTGTGCATGATGTATGTATATATATATATATATATACCTGCTCACCCCTTCCAGTGTGATTGTCACTGTAAAGGCCAAGCCCAATACCAAAAAAAAAAAAAAAAAAAAAAAAAAAAAAGGAGAGGATCAGATTTTTGGAAAGCCACACATGTGACCCCATCTATCCATTTGCTCCCCATCATTCATTTTCAAAATATCTCTTTTCTCTCTTAGCTGGCCACACACATTCATGGTTCTTCTTCTCTTTTCATTTTCTCTCAACCAACACACACACTCCTCTCCCTCACTCTCCCACCGATACATTCCACACCACCATATACTTCATTTTTTCCAGCAAGGATCACTAGAAAACTTTATAGGAAAAGGTAAGGCTCACTCACCTCTACAATTTAAAGTAAAAATTTCTAATTTTTTTGTGGGTTTGTATGCTTTGCTAGAGGCTTTCTTTATATAAGCTTTAATAATAATACCTGTTGGAAAAATGCATGTGCATAACAAATCTACTTCATTCGCAATAGATAACATGTGCTATGTAAGTTTTAGAATTTGAGAACAAGAATGCGTACCTTGGTGTGGTGAAATTCAAAATCAAAGATCAGAAGTTCTTGGGAAGACTTTTAATCTTCACTCCAATTCCACTTGATGCCCAAGATGTGTGGTCTTAATCAGTTTCCAAGGAGAGCATAAAGGTTGTCCAACACTCATATACAAACCATTTCATTCTTTGTATGATCTTTATGAAAGACCTTATGAAAGTCTCATCAAAATCCCTTAATGAAATTATGTATGTTTCTTTCCTTATATACAACTAATTATCTAATTGGGCTAACCTTTTGGCCCATTCCAATTAGGCTCTAGTGTGGCTTGGAGTGGGACCAAAATGAACCAATAAGACACTAACTCCAATTGGCCTTGGGCTTTTCTATCAACTCTTCACAAGTCCAAAGTTATCATTACCTATATTTAATACCACTATATAAATATAGTTGCACTCTAGGCCTTATCTATAAATTATATCCCAAGACTTTATTGTACATGCAACCTTTTCATTAAAATATTCGTAGTAATACAAAGTCATGAAATAGAATGCCACTTTGAAAATTACTACATTTTAATCATTGAATACCCGGTTTAATCCTTTATGTTATTCATCATGTATTTATGAAATCCAATTTTATAAATATATACTTTAGTAACTCCTTACTAAAGTGGTTAGGCCCAACACTCTGAATAACCAAACCCATTAAACTTATCTCAAGGGAATATTTTATATCTCCATTAAGAGACTATGAATTCCATCTTGAGAATATATGTTCCATCAACATTAAATGTGGCTACCCAACATAATAAGGTTTTTGACCATTACTTATAGATCTCACTCCTAATATATCAAAGCAACCTACATCTAATGATCAGGTCTATTATTCTCTCAGGATTTAGAGTTATGTAAATAGAAGTCGTGAGATTTATTATTCATTTGATAGTCATTAGGAAAATAATAAATCTCACAGCGGTCCAGTTCAATATGTCTTAGCTCTTAAAACATATCAACATACCAACTAGAAGTCTCCACTTCCATGATCAAAACAAATCATTGTAGTTGATATGTTATAGTCTTCACAGATGAAATGCCCAATTTTATCACCGACTACGAACTAAAATTCTGAGTTTACAAAGAACTTGTGATTGATATCTTCTGTGACTTTTCACATAAATCACATACTATGCATCTCATGGATTAAGATAACGTTTCATTAGTTCATTAATAAATAGTCTCATATAATTAAACAATTTAATTATTTATGTCATGCCAATAAATTGGATTTTAGGGCATAAACCCCAACAATACTCATGTGATTTATGAGCATTAGAACTGATATTTATGTGTTTTTATGTATAGGTTTTGGTCTTGTTGGATGTATTTGATGAGTGGGTTTATGATTTTTACAATGGTGGTTAGCTAAGTGGTGAAAATTTAGGGGTTTTGGCCTTTAATGTGAAATAGTTGATGAATCTAATTTTTATTGTGTATTTGGAGCTAGCGGAGGATTTACATTTGGGGTTTGTAATGGTGGGTATTGTCATATATGTTGTTGTTTTGTGGGTCTCTTGAAAATGACATGTATATTGAGGAAGAAATTCATAAAGTGTTAGGATCTCTTATGGTAAAGGTGAAGCTTGGAATGACATGATGATAAGTTGGAATCTATGCCTTATAATGAAATTGTTGAGAAACTTTGAAAGTGGAATACATTATTTGTGAGGTTAAATGCTAGGCTTGCCTAATTAATTTCTTAGTTAGCAATTTCTAATTCATAGCTAGATGCAATGTCAAGCTTTATGCCTATTGTGATAAATTTGCTTGATATTGTTTAGGTTCTAGCTAATCTTATTTGGAGTTTGGAAAATTAGGCCTTTTTGCGGGTTGCAAGTAGCTTTTTAATGAGATTTTTTGAAAAATAATCATGTTACATAAATGTTGTTTTTGGGTCAAACACATTTTGGGAAATTATATATGTGGATCTATGTTTTCTTAAATGTATTGTGTTGTAACCCTATTATATATTATTATATATAAAAAGGCATCATATTTGGTATTGCATTTGGGGAAATGCATGGATTTTTGACATGGAAAATATGAGCAACTTTGACTTAATCCTATGATAAGGAATTCATGAACTTTATGGTATGTTGGAAACTTAATGGTGCTTATTTATCTTGTCTTGTATTATTTGGGAAATATTGATGCAAAACATTTTTGACAAGAAATACTTTTGTGGATATTTGGTTGGTGTAATACCTTATGAAACTACTTGGAAGTAAATGATGTATTTTGAATACATTGAACTTGTGAGCTTTTGATGTGGCTTTGCCCTTATGCTATGATGTTGGTGATTACCCTGTCTTGGTGACAACAAGCCAGGTTGGGGACTCACACTTTGCATGACACAGGTAAATCATTGAGTGTGTGGGTGAGGCCGTTGCCTAAAGGGCCAAAAGACCACATGCAAAAGGGGTTCTGTGTGACACGTCATTCCCTACTGCCCATGGGGGGGGAAGAGGTAAATCCTTGAGTGTGTGGGTGAGGCTAGGTAGGGCCAAAAGTTCACATGCAAAAGAGGTACTATATGACGTGTTATCCCCTACTGCCTATGGAGGGGATGGGTAAATCCTTGAGGGTATGGGTGAGGCTTGGCAAGGCCAATAGACCACATGCCGAAAGAGGTACATATCATGCTAGTGTGTTTGGTCACTAACTTGTTTGTGGCAGTATGATATCTGGGTGATATCTCTATCCTTGTTGCATCTTGGGTGAGGTTTTCTAGTTTTGAAAAGGTATTGGATATTTTTATGGCTCAAAGTGAATGGAACATAGTTTTATAGTTATTTTCGGTAGTTTGGTACTAAACTATTCCTATCGTTCTTGTCATGTGGTTAGTGAAATTGTTTTTGCATAAATTAAATGGAAATTCCCAAATTATAACATGTTTTGTAAAATGTTTCATTATCATGAAACTTGCATCCCCCCAATTAATTATGCTGCTTACTGGGCTCTGTCTTATTCCATTATTTTAAAAACTTTTTCAAAGTAGGCAACTATCATTTTGAGATAGCTTTTTGATGGCTAGCAGTAATTAGACTAACTGCTAATGGAGGCTGACTTTTGTGATGAAGATAATTGATGATGTATAACTTAAAGTAGGCTTGACCCAATTCTTTTGTATCTAATAGTGGTTATGCCCTTATTTCCACTAATGGGATAAGTTGATGATATGTAATTATTTATTCAAACCTCCATTCTTTTGTGGCCAATGGTCCTTATAATTATTACTTAGAGCTCTAACTTATTTAGAGAGTATATTCAATGGAATTATTATAATAATTCTTGATGTTGGTACTTAATATGATTTATGTGGATTGGATTATCAAAAAGGAAAAATCTACAGGTACTTTGAGATGTCTTTCTCATGCATTGGACCCTTTAGGCTTTGGGGCATGATAGTCATAGTCCATGTCACCTAAGACAAAATGATGCCTAATTTCCACCGCGAAAGTAAGGTGACATGTCACCGAATTTTTGCCGTGGAAATTTGGTATTTTGCTCGAATGCCTTAGGAAAGTATAGATTAGGACTATGCCCATTCAAAAGCCAAACCTTAAATCCCTCCCATGCGTGCAAAGCCCCGAAAGCCAATACCAAAATCATGTTTTTTACTTTCAATATCTGAAAATTAAGGTTTTATCAAAACAAAGGACTATCCTTGGACAAGCATTGTCGGGTGCCTAACACCTTCCCTACATGTAACCAAACTTTTGGACTCAAGAATCAATATTTTTTTTTTTTGCCATCCACACTAGATTAGGAAAAATGCCCTTTTTCTTAGCCTAGGATTGGTAATAAAATCAACTAGAAACGGGTGACCAATCACACCTTAAAAAAACCTAATGATTCGTGGCCACTTCACTTACGTTTGGTAATCCCTTAAAATTTGGCCAAGATTCCTGCCACACCTCCAAAGGCAAACAAACACCTTCCTCCACTGAGAGAGAAAGTGCCCGAAGCACCGTGTGGACCACACGCAATTATCGAGGGGGGCCTCCAACGGGCCCCGCGCACGTGGGAGCATTGCCATGACAGGTGGTCGAACGAAGGCCCAACGGCAGTTTTCCGTTCAGATCGAGGCCTGGCAATGAGAAACACATTTTCGAAAACGTATTTTTCTTGAAGAAACATTCTTTTGAAAACATTTTTTTGTTTATGTAGGAAAAAAAACATTTTTGAAAACACTTTTTTTTGAGGAAACGTTTTCTTTTGAAAACATCTTTTTGTATGTAGTAAAAATGTTTTTTGAAAACATTTATCTTTCAACGTATCAATTTCGGATTTCTTCTCTTTTTAAAATTTTCTTTTATTTTGAAAAACTCTTTAAAATATATATATATATATATATATATTTTAGAAAACTCTATTTTTTATTTGAAAGACTTCATTTTTAAAAAAAGAGGTTGAGAAAAGATTTTGAAAAGCATTTCCATAGAATAGTGTGTAGAGGAGCTGTTTTACCCAAGCATATTTATTTTATGGCAACATTAATGATGAGTAACATAAAGGGGCAACAATTATAAAGTGTAGAAAATAAATTGCAAGGAAAGTAAAGTGCAGAAATTTAAATGGCATTAAAAGTAAAGAGCTGAAATTTAAATGATATGAAAGTAAAGATACTGTGCTCGAAAGGAATGTGACGCAGTGTTCTGTGTCGTTTTTTCTTGAAAATTTTGTATCTTCCAATCCAGGATAGATATTGTCGAGTTCTTTTTATAAGTAGCCAAGACCTTGTTCTTCAAGATGGCCAAATTGCTTCCGTTCTTGCCTAATCAGTACAGTTTATTGCACAAAGATGAGTAAAAAACTGTTAGTTTTTCCTTAAAAAATAGTGAGGATTTTATTAGGGTTTTTGGTATTTTATTGACATCTCATCTATTTTAACTCCGATTTTGGCTCGTAAACTATCATTTTGAGGGGAAAAATATGCCCAATGAGACAATCCAAAATTCAACACGATCGGACAGCTGGATCAAAAAATTTACCTTTTGACCACACCCGATTATAGTTTGGCCTTAATTGCTACAAAAATGGTATTTTAATATTGTGCAAATCTGATCATGTTGTATTTATTTATTTTTTCACCCTTTTTGGCTTTGAAATTTGTGATTTTTCACCTTTTTCAATTTGCTTGAATTTTTGGTCTATGTTTTGACACATGAATTGAGGCCAGACAAAATACAGTATCGACACTAGTTGCTAGAATTTTAATTTTAATTATGCCTTTTGATTTGATAAATAGAGTACAACTGCATCTCCATCTGTAAATTTGGAAAGTGATGATGATATAGTTATTATGGATACTTGCACTAATCATCCTTCACCATCTCTAAGAGTTACTTCAAATTCAAATAAGTTTAAGAGAACAAAAAATGTTCTGAAAAGACCCAAAAAAAAAAAAACCACTTCTAATGTAGATTGCATATTGATGATGATGGGATATGTAAGGTTATTTGTTAATGGTGTAAGAAAGAATATGTGGCGGATAGTCATAATGGAACAACAAGCTTGAGTCACCATCTTCTCAAATGTCCTAAACAAAATGAAGTAAAACAAGATGCTGAAAAAGAAGGGAATGTGTCACAAAGAAAGATAAGTCAAGAAGAGTTTCATGAGATGTTAGCAGAGGCTATTGTTAAACATAATTTACCATTTACATTTGTTGAGTATGAATGCATTAGAACAATTTTCACATATCTAATTCCAGATGTCAAACATATTTCTAAGAATACAACAAAAGCTGATGTTATAAAAATTTACATGAAAGAGAAGGATGACATTAAAAATAAGTTGAAATCAATTCTTGGCATAATATGTTTGACTTTGGATTTATGGACCTCTATTACAAATGAGGGATATATTTGTCTTACAACTCATTATGTAAATGAGAATTGGGAATTGAAAAATATCATCTTGAAATTTTGTCATATATCACCTCCACACATAAGAACTCTATTATCCAAGCAGATTTTAAATTTTTTGGAAGGTTGAGGTATTGAGGAGAAACTATTTTTCATTACCTTAGATAATGCATTTAATAATGATAATTGCCAAGATTTCATAAAGGAAAGGCTTAATGAGTAGGGTTTATTGTTATGTGGTGGTATCTTTTTTCATTTGTGTTGTGGTGCTCACATATTGAATTTTATTGTTCAAGAATGATTGAAAGTAACAAATGCCTCAGTTATTAAGATCCAAGAAACTATCAAATATCTTAAAGGATCAGAGAGTAGGTGTAACGACCCAAAGAAAAGCGCTAGCCACATCTACGCTATACCTCAAAAGGACTAGTCACAATTGAGACTCTTTATAGTTGTTAATAAAGCCAGATCTACCTAGTAAATACCTGATGTGGGACTCATCACAATCTCCCCCACTTAAATCCCTAACGTCCTCGTTAGGACCCACTTTAGGGGGTAGTGTCTCCGAGCCCACACAGGATTACCGGGTCAGCTCTGATATCATATGTAACGACCCAAGGAAAAGCGCTAGCCAAATCTGCGCTATACCTCAAAAGGACTAGTCACAATTGAGACTCCTTATAGTTGTTAATAAAGCCCAGATCTACCCAGTAAATACCCGATGTGGGACTTATCACACATCCACATACATCACACAATCAATCAAATTGGGGCATCATAGTAGGATTGTAGACACCCCCATTTTACAACTTGCATTTAACCAATATTAAAAGTAAAACAATAATGTTGCACTAAGGGCATAATTGTAATTTCAACAGGTAGATCTTTAGATTTGTGATACAAAACAAATTTTGATGCTCTAATCATAATGGTATGTCATGGGCTTTGATTAGACCACTTGATCAAAAGTTATCATACAAATTTTTTTTTAATGATCATGGCTTACTTACACAATGGGCTCAATCACGTCCTATTTTAAACACTTAATTTTGATTTGGTTCCAACAAGAATTAATTTAAAATTAATTAAGTGTGAATTTTGATTGGATTTCATTTTATTTATTTATTTATTTTAATAAAAAAATGTTTTCCTTTATGGCATCTTATCTGCTCTTTTGAAAGCGAAAAAGATATGATCCATAAAAAATTTCAAAAATAACAGAAAATGCTCAAAAAAAAGTTATTATTTTCAGCAGCAATTTGAATTGCATTTTTCACCTGGAAAACATTGAAATTTGGTTTTCTCTATTTCTGGAAAAGTTGTAGAGAACTGAATTTCCTTTCAAAAAACATTGATTCTGAATCAGTTGGAATTTTGAGTAGAAAGTTAGAGCCAAAATACGAAACAGGTGCAGAAGTTAACACAAGTTCAACATCATCTTCAACTTCCTTTCAAAATTCAAATGGGGATCAACACCAAATCTGTTCTAGCTTATCTAAATAGGTTTATCTCCTCCCTTAGCTTCAAAGGAAAGCTAATACCTTAGCTTTAAAGCTAAGCCATCCCTTCTCCAGTAAATAGAGAAGACCTCTTTCATTTTCTAGAAGGATTCCCTCTAGAGAGCTAGTGAGAAAGCTAAAAAGAAAAGCTATTATGCAACCATTGTTCTTACTTTGGTTGTAGTTTAGTATTTCCTTACTTTCTTCCTAACCCTTTAAGTGATTACTTCCCCCTTTAATTTATGTTCTATGCTGGTAAGTAGTTAATTATGTTCTTTAAGTTTCTGCACATGCTTGAATAAATGCTTCTAAATCATTATTTGTTTCTTTCATGTTATGCTTGCATGAACATGCCTATATATCTCATTGATATTCCTTTTAAATGCTTAAATGAACACTTCTAGGATAATGCACAACTTTCTCTTGAATGCTTAGATCAACATGTCTAGGTAGTTGTTTTAACTTTTTTTTAATGCTTAAACAAACATGTCTAAGGGATTTTTCTTTACTTTTTTTCATAATTGCTTGGATGAACAAATATTCTTAAATGTTTTATTTTTCTATTTGCAATTGTGTGGATGACAAATAGCATGACAATTTTCTGTTCTTCACATGCTTGGATGAACACTTCTAAGTTATTATTCGCTTTTCATAACATGCTTAGATGAACATGCTAGGTAGTTGTTTCTCTCTTTTTTGAATGCTTAGACGAACAGGTTTAATTAACATTATGGTTTTTGCTTAAATACTTGGATGAACATGTCTGGGTGATTTTCTTTGTTCTTCTCATGATTGCTTGGATGATTGGTAGGCCTAAAAATAAATTTTCTTTTGCAATTATGTTGATGACAAAAACATGACGATTTTGTTTTCCTTCACATGCTTAGATGAACATATCTAGGCTAGAAATTCTTTGTTTACATTAATTTCTTGGATAAACATGCCATTATTTTCATGCATTCTTTACATTTACATTGTTATCTAACAAATTTCACTTTTTGTTTCTCTTTACTTTAAATTCCCCAACACATATCTGTTTACAATTCTTGCAAATTAACATGTTTATATGTTATATTGTTTGTATTTGTTTGACATGACATGATATTGGCCACCTTAACCTAGGAGACCAATTTTACCAAGTGAAATGGGTGCTTAATCCCTTCTCATCTCGTAAATTAGCCTTCGAACCCAGATCAAGGGTTCTAGACTAGGCTCTTGTATATGCAATTTTACATTTTTTAGAATGTAACTAGGAAACAAAGCAATGTAATTTACTTTCTTAGATTGTATCTAGGACCAAAAAAGCATTGTAAATTTTGTTCTAAAATTGATGTAAATTGTCATATATATTAATGTAACAGAGGCATTTTTTTATAGAGAAGGTTTTCTTATTTTTCCATTTAAATTAAATAAGTGGCAACTCCACTTAAAACCCTCAATCTTGGGGGGAGTACATTTTACAATGAATTTGACATTTTGAGCATCACGATCCCACCCATTCGCTCGAGTTAGGCCCAGTTTGAGAAAAATTGGCGGGCCATGGTTGCAGTCACTCATAAGAAGTGTAGGTTTGATGAATGTGCCAAGATACTTGGTGTGAAGAGAACAAAGAGTTTACTTCTAGATGTGTCCATGTGATGGAATGCAACATATGACATGTTTGATAATACTGTGAGATATCATTTTGTGTTGAATTGTTTAGCACAAGATGATGTTAATTTCAAGCATTATCCATCAAGGGATGAATGGCATAAAGTTGAATGGATGTCTTGGTTTTTGAAACCTTTTAATGACATTACAACTCTATTTTCTAGAATCGATTATCCCACAGTAAATTTATTTTTTCATGGAGTGTTTTAAATTGAATTGCTCTTTGTTAGGGTCATATGTGATGTAATTCGCTAATCCTTTGACAAAACACACTTAATTTATAATTGGGTAGATTTAGGACGGGTTTAGTACTTCAAGAAACAAGTGTTCAAGTCAAAATATTAAAGCCATGCAAATCTAACCAAGAAACAAGTGAAGGAAGTGTTATTTAATAAAGCTCAATAGAAGTCTCGACAGAATCCTTTTTATCGAGATTTAATGTTAAAGCTTGACATAAGTTGTATCTATTGAGAATTACGAAATCAAGTTTTCCAAATCTAATTACACGTATATCCATAAGTATTTATGTAGGGTTTCTTTTCTCACAACCCTAGACATATATAAGGATTATTTTAAAGGTCGTCACACATGATGCAAGGTGTTGCAATTACTATACATGCATATTGTGACCAGAGACAAATTGCTCTAGTTCATCATTCCCTCTGTAGAAGCTATTGCGTCTTTACACCAAGGGTTTTGTGATCAAGGAGCTTCCTAATCTTCATTGTTGATGAACTGAAGAACTTTGCAGTCAACATCTTCCTCAAGTTGATGTGTTAGTCACATATTGGGATTCGTGCATCATTGGTTAGTCACATACTGAGATTTGTGCATTGAACGGAGATATTACCATTACAATACAAGTCCAATTGGGTATTGGGGTAAGAGTTCAACTATAAGTTAGTATTGGGTATTGAGATTTCTTATACTTCTAATCGCTTGTGATTGATAATAATGGATTCTCGAGAGTGGTGACCTTAAATTCACCCGGTGGGGTTTTGCCTCAATGGTTTTCTCCATTCGTAAACAAATCGCTTATGTCAAACTTATTTTCTGCTGCATTCAATTATCTAGTGATTTGTTTGTACTACCACGCTATTGCATGTTAAATTAACTTAGTTAATTAACTTAGATAATTAATTAATTAATTTGCCAAATGGGTCAATCCATTTTTGCCCTATCACTTTTACTTGAGGAAATGGAGAGTCAAGATTCATTTATCAATAATATGACACAACAGATGAAAGGTAAATTTAACAAATATTGGGATTGTTATAGTGTGGTACTAGCTTGTGCTATTGTTCTTGATCTAATGTACAAGTTAGATTTTGTGGACTTTACTTTCAAGAAGATAGAGCCAATTGAACACATTGCTAAAATGAGGGTGAAGCAAGTTCAAACAAAATTGTATAAACTTTTTTCAAAATATGAATGTCCTAAGCCTATGACTACTTCTAATGCTTCATATTGTGTTGGGAGTTCTAGTAGTGGTGATATGGATAATCATGATGAAGATATGAAAGATAATGTAAGTGTATTGAATTTTGGTTGGTATATGTTTGTGGTTTTTTTTAATAATCAAATTATAATGTTGTGTGGTATTGTTTTTTTTTTTTTTTTTAAATTGCAATTACACTAATGATTAGGAATTTAAGCATTATTGTTGGCACAGCAAGAGAGGGAGTACGCCTCGATCGAGTGGACCCAAGCGGAGAAAGAAAATGAAGCCGCCACCTAAATTAGGTTTAGGAACTATATATATAGCGTCCTTCGTGAAAGGGCTGATCTACTACTAGATCATGTATCTAGAATTTAGGTATGGGGATAGGAAGGTATTAGACACCCAACCCCACCCGACCTATAGGTCGGCTTCCACTCATTGTGTCTTACGTCTTAATCTTATTAAAGGCACATTCAATATTTTTATTCTAGACTCACACACACACAAGCATACATCGAAACAAACAACATGTCATTTTCATCCTAAAACCCTAACATATATCTATCATGCAATTCATCACATCTTAAACCCCAGCATGCTCCAATCACGCATCTCATCACATCATATCCAAGGTAGTAAACAACCAACATATTATGTTCAAAGTAGAAACATATGCATTTTAAGATCAAACAAACAAGTTATCACATCCAAGGCAAAGCATTTACAAACATTATTCATGTTCATCAAAGCAAGGTCAAGAACATATCTCAAACAAGTGCATGCTCATGTGAATACATGACTTACCTCACTCACTTTATTGCACCATAGCACCTATGCATCAATGCATAGTCATATCATATGCATGTTCATGGCATCTTAAAGAAAGAGAAGAAGAGAAGAAGAGAAACCCTAATCTAGCATGTAAAGGGCAGACAACAAGCAATCATGGAAAGCAGAGACTTATAGGCATGAAAATAGGGTAAAACAGAAGCATATTGTATAAACAGAATAAAGAAATAGAAGCAAAATGGTCAGATTAAGGTTTCTTGGCATGAGTATGTGTGCGCATACATTGGGCCTACTTACGTAACCCAGTTGTAGGCGTGCGCATGTAATAGGCATACACGCCCAAAACCTAACCCAGAAAATAAGAACAAAACAAAGAAAAAACTAACAACTAATAAACTAACATACTTAAAACAATAAAGCAAAGAAAACCTAAACTAAACAAGCATATTATAACATAAACAAATAAGAAAAACAAAAGAAATGAAGTTCGAAATAAAGAAAAGAAAATAAAAAAGCTGGAACATTATACCTCCAAAGAAAAAAAGCTTCTTAGTTTGATTTTGATCATCCCCCTTAGAATTTCAACACTATTGAGGAATGAGGGCTCGAGTCGTAAGGGATACAAAATATAGTGTCTACAATTATGAAAGTTCTTGTAATACCCAAAAAAAAAAAAAAAAATCTCAATTGGACTTGTATTTAGAAGAGTCTAGACTTAGCAAAAGACAAAATCCAAAGTTGGAAGTTCTCTCTTGGTGGAAAGAACATTACAATCAGTTTTCAGAGCTCTCTTTGTGGTGGTTGTTAATGGCGACAAAAACAACTTGCTTCACTTGGGAGATCACTAATGGAGATGAAAACCACTAAGAGAGGAGTAGTGAGTTTTGAGATAAAAAAAGAGAGAAAAGAGAGAAGGAGCAGAGGAGAGAGAATGAGCAGGCTAAAAAGAAGCAACAATAATAAGAGGGAATTTTCTCTCTCTAAATAAAATAATCATACTTTTACTATATAGCCCTATGACTCATCAATTTAAAAAAAAAACACATACACATACCAACACATAATTATGTTTTATTTTATTTTTTTTCACATTTTAAAATATGTTATTTGAAATATGATACCAACACATTCTTTGTATTATAACGACCTTAAACATATGTTTTCACAACACTTTTTAAACTGCAATTGTTATATAATTTTGAACAACAATACTTGAAAACTGCTATCAAGCAAGCCTTATGTCATTAATCAAATGTTTAAATTTCAAAACTTTATGATCTAAAATCATGTATAAAAATTAAGTTTATCGATCAAATACTAAATAACATTTAATTTGAACGAAATTTTACATACATATTAAGAATATAAAAAACATGCCATCCTATACTTAGATTTTCAAAATTCACCTAAAATAAACAAATATAGAAAGAGTTTGAAGAGTTTTTCTCCAAATTTCTTCAAAAATTAATTTGAAGAGAAACTTTGTCCTAGTGAACACATGTCATGATCCTAACTAACTTATGATTTGATTGAGATTCGCTTATTTTGCTGAAATTGAAAACTTTTTGTTGAAAGTATTGTATATAAAGGTAAAAGTTAGCTGAAATAGTACAGTGAGACCCATGAATAGAAAAAATGCAATAGGACCTATAAATAGTAACAAAAATAAATTGAATAGTAAAATAAGCTGCCAAATATAATCTATCCAAACACAACCCTAGTTCTCAAAATTTGTCTAAACTCTTCAACCCAAGAAAAGTTTGAAAATTTTTTTTTTCAAACTTCTCAAAAAAATTAATTTGAAGAAAAACTTTTGTTGCAGTGAACATGGGTCATAATCCTGGCCAATCTAGTTTTCAAAATCTGTCTAAATTCTAAAATAAAAGGAGGAAAAAAAAAAAAAAAAAAAGGGAAAGGGAAAAGAGAAAAGATCCGCCAAAATCTGCTATCCCACTGCACCATCATCATGCCAATGTTCATCACCATAGACCATCCACAGTAACCATCGACATCATTTCCTCAATACCAAAACTCACAATCCCACCCGCACCCACATTCTCCACTAATTTGAACGGGAATTCAAATTCCCAACCGAATCGGAAAACAAGAAAGAAGGAATTCAAAATCCCAAAATGGCAGAATTCCTGGAACTAGAATCCCAAGACGGAGTCCGAATGCCATGGAACGTGATCCCAGGCACGAAGCAAGAATCCTCCAACTGCGTCGTCCCAGTCTCCGCCATCTACTCTCCGATCAGACCTCTCCCGAACATCACCCTCCTCCCTTACTCCCCTCTCCGCTGCCGCACATGTCGCTCCGTCCTCAACCCCTTCGCCATCGTCGACTTCGCCGCCAAGATCTGGATCTGCCCTTTCTGCTTCCAGCGCAACCACTTCCCTCCCAACTACGCCTCCATCTCCGACGACAACCTCCCCGCCGAGCTCTTCCCTCACTACACCACCATCGAGTACACCCAAGACAGCCAAATCGACCAGTCGCCGCCGCAACCGCCGCTTGTTTTCTTGTTCGTGATCGATTCCTGCCTCATTGAGGAAGAGATGGGGTTCCTGAAGTCTTCGCTCTCGCAGGCTTTCGATTTGTTGCCGGATAACTCGCTGGTTGGGTTGATCACGTTTGGGACGTTGGTGCATGTTCACGAATTAGGGTTTGCGCAGATTCCGAAGACTTATGTATTCAGAGGAAATAAGGACATTTCCAAGGAACAGCTTCTTGAGCATATGAGCTTTTTCGCGAAGAAGCCGAAGCCGGCTGGTGTTATTGCTGGTGCTAGAGATGGATTGTCCGCTGAGAGCATTTCGCGGTTTCTATTGCCTAAGGCTGAGTGCGAGTTCGCGTTTAACTCGGTATTGTTGCTTTGATTTTAATACTTTAATCAATCAAACTAGGTGAAAGAAAGAAAGCTAGAAATGATTTGATGTGTTTTTTGAATTTTTGGTTAGGTTTTGGAGGAGTTGCAGAAGGATCCGTGGGGAGTGCCGACGGATCAGAGGGCCACGAGGTGTACTAGCACGGCATTGAGTATTGCAGCGAGTTTGTTAGGAGCGTGTGTTCCGGGTTCTGGAGCTAGAATTATGGCCTTTATTGGTGGACCTTCGACTGAAGGCTCTGGTGCTGTAAGGATTGCTGCTTTTTTTCTTTGTTTTGTTGTGAATTCGTTCATTGTGATAATGTTTTGATTCATTTTCGTTGTTCGCTCCTTTATGTTTGTTATAACTATTATGTTCTGTTTTAGTAATTGCTATGATGGAGAGTTTGATTGATATGAGGTTAGTCAGGATTTACTTGTGTTTAATATGTTGATGTTATAAAGTTGAGTCCGGTAGAGGTGTAATGGAGAGTGAGGGTGTGGAATTGTGGGATTAGTTGAAATGGCAAATGTTGAACAGAGTATGCTCTGCACTGCTCGGCAACATGTCTGAGTGATCCAAGCTTTGAGATATTATGAATGTCTCAAGCTAACATCTTGTTGTTTGACCACTGTTTCTGTCCTCATTAAAATGAATTCTTGTGAGTGATTAGTTTGATCGCTGGATTCAAAATTGTTATAATTACATGTCAATGCGGACCTTTTTTTTTTTTTTTTTTTTTTTTTTTGTGGCATATATTTGATTACAACTCTAGTTTACAAAAGGTTTCCAGTGTTTGCCAATTTTTCCTAGTTATTGCATTAGCAATGGAGGTGAAATAAGACTTATTTATTTTTTTTTTTTGAATGGCGCATGTCTTCTTGCTTTTGTGTATTAGCTGGTTAAACATTCCTGTTTATGAAATTCTGGGATTTGGTCTCTCTCTGCTTTTGGTTTTTGTTTTTAGTATTTCATGGTTACTCATTTACAGGGCCTTTGGAAGTTCTATTGAGTTTTTCTTTTTGAATCTGTTGCAGATTGTGTCAAAGAATTTGTCAGACCCAATTCGTTCTCACAAGGACCTAGATAAGGACTCTGCTCCGCTTTATCATAAAGCTGTGAAGTTCTATGAGGGACTTTCAAAGCAGCTTGTACATCAAGGGCATGTACTAGATCTTTTTGCTTGTGCACTAGACCAGGTAATATTAATTTCTGTTTTTGTTTTGTTTTGTTTTTATTCTGTTCTTGTATCCCACTAGATAAATTGATTCACAGAATAGTGGTTTGGCTATTACCTATCAATTTTTTCTTTTTTCCATTCCCCTTCATATAGGTATTCTGAATGTTACCATGTAAGTGGTTTCTTTGATGGATTAACTGATTAAATAGTCCATATGATTAACTTGTCAAAAATTTCTCGGGTTGGAAGAGACTTTACTTATCAACGGGTGGTAGGTTCACTTTGTTGAAAAGTACCCTTTCAAGTCTTCCGATTTATTATCTGTTCTTAAAGCTGTGGCTACTAGATTAGAATGAATTTAGTGGAACTTTTTGCGGATCCTCAGAGTTGTGTTTCAAATACCCTTTGGTGGCTTGGGAAAAAGTTTGCTTACCTCTTGAGTTGGGTGGATTGGGGATTTAGAAGTTGGTGTCTTTTAATCAAGCTCTATTAGGAAAATGGCTATGGAGGTATGGTCATGAAACTAATCAGCTTTGGCAGAGGGTTATTGCGATGAAATATGGGGAGGGGAAAGGGGGGTGGAGTACTAAAGTTGTAAAAGGGCCCATAGTTGTGGTTCATGGCTAAGCATTAGTGAAGCGTGGGTGAGCTTTTCTAAGCACTTGTTTTTTTGGTGGGAGATGGTTCTCGTATTCTTTTTTGGCATGATAAGTGGATTGGGGATAATTCCTCAAAACTCTTTACCTTGAGTTATTTCAGTGTTCAGCCAATAAGGAAGTTTTTATTTTTGATGTTCTGTGTCTTCTAGTGGGTGGACATGTCAGAGTGTGGAACTTATGTTTCTTTATGGAGTTCAATGACTGGGAGTTGGCAGCTTCTTTCTCCTTTCTACACTTGATTCAATCTCGGATTCCTGGGGGTGTTGGAAGTGACAATCTTTGTTGGGGCCTCAATAGTTGTATGAAGTTTCTACTCGGTCTTTCTGCCATAAGATTCAAGAGGCTCCTACTTCCATTTTCCCTTGGAAGGGCATTTGGAAAGTTAAGGTTCCTAAAAAGGTGGCCTTTTTTATGTGGATAGTAGCTTATGGCCAGATTCTTACATTGGATAATCTTTATGCTTTGAGGTCGCTCTCTAGCAAATTGTATATGTTGTTGTAACGAGGAATCTGTGGATCACCTTCTTCTTATTTGTTGTTCATTAGCTCATTCTTTGTGGGTGCATATGCTTCAGCTATTTGGGATTCATTGGGTCATGCTAGGTTCTGTTGCAGACTTAGTATTTTGTTGGCAGCAATGGCTTGGGAAACATAATTCTAATATTTGGAATTTGGTTCCAGGCTGTTTGTTGTGAATTATTTGGACAGAATGTAATTGACGAACTCTCAAGGATATTGAGAAATCTCTGGCTCAATTGATAGATTTGTGCCAGTGGACAATCTTTGATTGGTCTTGGTGTTAAGGGTCTCTCGGACTGTTCTTCTCTTATTGGTTTTCTTTTGTCTCTTAGCATAGTTTCTTGATTCCTATGTTTCTTTGTTTTTGTGCTGTTCTTTGTTCATTATCGTGAACACTTTGTATTCTTTTTCTTCTTTCTTTTCAATAATATTACTTTCTTACCTATCAAAAAAAAAGTTAGTTTGTTATGAGGTTGGGGAATAGATTACAAAGTGTGTTACAAGTAGTAATGGATGTAGCCTATTACAAGCATAAGCATGGGGTGGGATAAGTTAGTTTTGTTATGAGATTGGGGATGGCAGTAAGGTACAATTCTGCCATGACAGATGGTGTGGCAATCATGTATTGAAAGAGTCATATCATATCTACTTGCAGTAGACAAAGATGCTTCAGTGTTTTATTTAAAGCAAATGAACGAAGGGGGGCTAGGTCATGGCATATTAGTTTTGCATGTTCTTTTTAATGACTGGGAATTGAAGTCGGTTGTTCTCTTTTGTGATAAACTTTATTCCAACATCCAAGTGGAATGGGTCCTAATCAACTGAAGTGGAAGCCTACAATTAATGGTTAGTTTGATGTTAAATCATATTATGAAGTCCAAAGAGGTACGAATGGGTTAAATTTTCCATGGAAGAACATTTAGTGGACTTAAGGAGTTGAAGAAAGTAGCTTTCTATTTATTTATTTATTTTTTGGGTGTGTGTGGACAGCAACTTAGGGAAAATTTTTGATGGGCAGAGCCTTATCAAAAGAGGAATTGGTAGATTGGCATTGTATGTTCAGCTGTAGCTATGAAAATGTGGATTATTTATTGGTTCACTGAAAAGTTGATCATGAGTTTTGGCGTAGACATATATATTTTTTATGTTTGGTACATAGTGGGTGATGCCTAAGAGTGTTATAGAGGTTTTTATTTGGTTTGCAAAGCTGGTTTGGAAAGTTAGGATTTTATTCTTTTGGAAGTCAGTCCCTCTTAATTAATCTGAGTGATAAGGCAGGAGGAACATTTGCACTTCTAATGGAGCAGATCAGCAGAGTGAACTGTTATTGAGTTGAAATCCAGATTTTTGTGATCATTGTTTGATTGGTCTAAAAGAATAGGCACTAATATTGCAAACTCCATTGTTGATTTATTTGTCACCCTTTCTTTTCATATGTAATTATTGATTTATGTAATTCCATAAAAGTACTTCAGTTCAGGGACTTATTCAACATGTATAAAATACATCCTTTATTTTAATAAAACATTAATTGCTTATTTTAAAAATAAAAAAAAAGGAATTCTTGGGTCATTATCACACATGCTTTCTAATATCTAATTTTTATCATGTTTGTACTCCATATATTTATAATGCTCAAAATTATTTCTAGGCTGCTTCATTTCCCCCACCCCCCAAATCCCCCATTTGATCAGTCTTTGGCTGCTTCAAACTCACTGAATATGAGGTCTGAATTTGGTTTTGGTTATGCCAACTTACCCTAATTTCATGTTGGGTTTGACCAATGAACTATAGCTCAACTAGCACTTCCTCCTCTCATAATAATTGGGATGAATGGTGAGTTTGTGGGTTCTAGACTCACTAGGTGACTGGGTGTGTGTGTAACTTAGCAATAAAAATTAAATGTTGGGGTTGTGGCTATTTCTGACTCTGGTGGCTTTCTTTAAAGCATTGGCAGCTTGGACCAAATTTATATTGGATAAATTTTAGATGAATTATGAAGTATATCTGTTTTTTCTAATTATTAAATATGTATTATATCTGGATTTCAAACTACCGATTCATGTGCACCCTTGTATGTAAATTTTGGAGAAAATTTTAGTTTGTATTGAAATGTTATATGGAGTTCATGTGTTTATACACCCGAAGTAGGGACAAGGCTTTTGGCCTTGCTGCTTGTGCATCTATTGAGTAGAGCTTTAGTCAAGTAATGATCATTTGGAATTAAATATGGTATGTGGTGATCCCTTAGCTTAGAGTAATTCTGTTGACTTCAGTTTCTGTTCATATTTTTTGATAACCATTGCTGTGTCTTACCTTTGTGCCTAGTTATTATGCTTTTCAAGTAAATTTGTTTCCCCTTTGCATCCAGGTGGGGGTTGCAGAACTGAAAATTGCAGTTGAAAGAACTGGAGGGCTTGTTGTGCTTGCAGAAAGTTTTGGCCATCCAGTATTTAAGGATTCAATCAGACGTATTTTCCAGGCGGGTGACTATGATCTTGGTCTATCATCAAAGTAAGGGTTTATTTAATTCATTTCTGTCATTGAAGTATTGCTTGGTGAAATAACATACTACAAATTGTTCTTTTAGAGCCTTAAAATGTATATAGAGGTTCAACTTCATTGTCATATACTTCTTTGGTTGTCCCTCTTTCATCTTAAAACTAATTCAATAGTATGAACATAATTATTTGTCAAATGTATAATGGGAATTGTTGGACTATTTTGTATATTTGTATTATTACACTGTAGATTGACCTCATATTTTGATTGTTTTGTTTCTTGCGTGAATTGTTCCATATGGCCGTAAATTATTCCGTACATCTAATTAATACCTTTTCTATGAATATGTTAAACCAGCATTTGCCAGATATTTGCAGCAATTTTTTTTTTTTTTTGATATTGCAAACTTGTGTAACCAATATTTTGGTGAATGGTGACACTTTTTTTTTTTAATCTGAATATTTTGTAATTTAATAATCGTTAGGCTGTGGTTTTCAACCATCCATCTATAGTGCCAATTTGTATCTGACCATCATTGTTTGCCGGTGGAGGTAGGTGGTTTGGGGATCTGGAGGGTTGGATTTTTTAACCAAGCCTTGCTAGTTTAGTGGTTATGGCGTTTTGGGAAGGAAAGTAACAGGTTATGGTGTCAGGTTACAACAACCAAATATAGGCTAGAGGAGGCTGGTGCACTAGAGGTGTAAGAGGTACTCATAGGTGTGGCCCTGTGGGATGTGGAAGAGCATTAGGGAAGGAGCAGAGAAATTCTTCAGACAGATAGTGTAATGTGGGGAGGGTCATCTTATTAGGTTCTGGCATGATCCTTGGAGTGGGTGGGCATTCTTCTCAAAAGGATCTTTTTCCTAATTTGTTTGCTTGTTCCCTGTCTAAAGAAGCCTGGATTTCTGACCTGGTAGTATCTGCATTAGATTGGGGAAGTAGGAGCTGGAATTTACAATTCTGTCGAGTTTTCAGGATTGGAAGTTGGAATTTTTTTTTTTAGCTTCTTTATTCCTCTATGTTGAGGGGTGAGGGGATGATAATCTAACTTGGAAGTTGACTAAGACTGGCGTGTTTAATGTGCGCTCTTACTATTAGCTGTTGTCTGGTCCTCTCACTGATGAGTTTCCTTGGGAGTGCATTTGGTGTGCAAAGGTACCTAAATAATGTCTTTCTTTTTATAGACAGCAACTAGGGGTGGGATACTCACCATTGATAATTTAGTTAAGAGAGGTCAGTCCTTGGTTAATAGTGTTGCTTATGTTGTTGTGATGGGGAATCTGTTGATTATCTTCTCTCCACTGTAAGTTTTCTCATGCTTTATGGGGTTAAGTTTTTGAGGTGTTTGGGATTTGGTGGGTAATGCCAAAAACTGTTAGCTCTCTTGTTTTTGCTTGGAGAAATTGGTTTGGAAAGCACTTGTCAACCAGATGGAATATGGTCCCGACATGTTTAATGTGGTTAGTTTGGCAGGAACATAATACCCTCACATTTGAAGACAATGAGAGACCCTTAGACCTCTAAAAATCTCCTCTTTGGTACTTTGTTTCAGTGGGCTCGTATATGGGGTTTTACGTATTGGATTTCAATTTCTGAATTCTTATAATCTGTTCGCTTTAGTTCTTGTACTTATTGTATTTGTTTCTTGTTTAGAGTGTTCACCATTGTGAACATGATGTTCAGTTTTTTCAATAAAAGTCTTATTACCTATAAAAAAGGACACAATATATTCATTAGAAGAATGGTGCAATGTTATCATACTGATTTATATTTCCTTGCATGTCAGGCCGAAGTTATCTATTTGTATGTTCTGTATCTTCCATAATATGATTATTTGGTTCAGAGAACCATCTTGGTTGTCATTTTTTTTACTTCATATTCTATGCAGTGGTATATTTGAGATAAACTGCTCAAAGGATATCAAAGTTCAGGGCATTATTGGTCCTTGTGCATCTCTTGAAAAGGTATAATTCAAAGAGCTTCTAAGTTTTTTCTCTTTTCCTCTGTTGCATTTCCATTGTTTATTTTTGGCAACTTTGTGCAGAAAGGTCCTTTGTGCTCTGACACTGTTATCGGCCAGGGGAATACTACTGCATGGAAGATGTGTGGCCTTGACAAAGCTACATCTCTATGTCTTATTTTTGAAGTTGTTAAGAAGGAAAGCCCAGATGCTACCATACAATCTACAAGCAACCAATTTTACTTCCAATTTTTAACGTAGTATGGACTCCAAGCTTATGCCTCTTGAGTAATAAGTTATTTTTTGTGCCTAGCATAGATGGAAACTTCTTTTACTCATTACAGATATTTTGCTCCAGTTATCAGCATTACAGTGGTCAAATGAGACTTCGTGTTACAACACTTTCAAGAAGATGGGTGGCTGGACCCGGAAGCATACAGGCAAGCTTTGCTGTTTGCTTGTGTATGATACATTATTTGTCTTGTTTAGTAGGTTTCTGTTTCCATGTTTGCATATTAGTGACATGGACCTAAAAAGTCATAGCTTGTAATGATGAATGACTTAGGGCACCTTTTCCCTTGAAGTTGTTTACAGATGCCTAACCATGGAATGAATATAAGGCCTGAATTAAAATTAAAAATTGGTTACTGAGTGGCTGTTCATGTTAAATGCATTTGTGGCAAAAGTGAGGTGTTGGTAGGTTTTAAATGATAATCTAACATATGTGACAAAATCATTGACAATAAGTAAGCTGTATTTACTGTATTGTAGGTCTGAATCAGTTGATGTGTACCACTTCATCTGAAGAGGAAGAAGCTGTGATTTAGTCTGAGTTGACATAATCTTTATGTCGTCTTAGCAGTTGCCTAGATAAGTGAGGCGTTGATTACATTTATCATTGTGATATGCCAATTCTTGCAGCTAAACCATTTAGAGAAAGAGTATATTCTCTTTGGCTTTATATATTCATGTTTACTTGTTTTTTATTGATTAAGTTACATTCTGTTGTGACCGGGACAAGGATAGAGATAGGAGAGCAGGCAGGCAGTAAAGGTAGACCTGTGCAAGTGATAAAGCTTAATGTGGATTTGGATGGATTTGATTAGGATGAATAAAGAATTAAAGATTAGCTTGAGTTATTTCAAAATAACATTATCATTGTCTTGTAGTTTTAAATTATCTATCATTGCTTTGTAATTTAAATTATTAAATAGGAGTTGGTTCCATTACATTAGGAGTAGTTGGATGAGACTCATCCCATCTTTGTGGTTCGGCTATTTATGTAAGCTAACATGCAAAATAATGGCAACCAGAATTACACCCCCAAAACTAAAAATGTCTCTTTCTCCCTCTCAAGTTCAGGAGGCTAGTCACTTTGAATTGACTAAATATCATTTTATTTTTCTGGTTCATAAACACATGCAATCTGTCTCACTATAGATGAAACTTTTGAAATGGCATGAGTCAATGAAACCTAAAAAATTTAGTTATTTAGTTACAATATACTTTACTTTATATTAGAGGTGACACAACTCTTGCTAAAAATCTTGTTAGATTTTTGAATAAGGTGAGGGCAGTATAGAAAATTGAAAAAGTATGTACTGCCAGTTGGGACAACTCAAGGACGAAACATTATCATCTATTGTGGGATGGAAAGAGTATTTTTCCCCCCAAATAACCTGATAGAAAATTGTGGCAAAGGATTTAAAAATAATGATTTGATAATTGATTGCTAATTGGAGCTTTTGATTCACTCGCTTTAGGTTATTGATTGCCATAAATGAAAATATATGTTTTTTTATAAATTTGAATGTTTATTGTTATTCTTCTCTAATTTTCTTCTAATTTCGGCTTTAAAACTTTTGTCCTTAAATTTCCTCTATCCTAAATTGCCATACACATTTACTTTTTCTTTTGGGGGTCAAGCATATAATTCTACTGTGTATGCTGTAGGACTTGGTTGCTGGATTTGACCAAGAAGCAGCTGCTGTAGTTATGGCACGGCAAGTCTCTTTCAAAATGGAAACAGAGGTAAAAATTATAATTTACATGGTTTTTTTATACGCTGGATTTCATTTGATTAACTTATAGTTGAACATAGTTATTAGCTTTTCTATATTTCAATGATAATATAACATACATGATTTTTTTTTTTTTTTTTTTTTTTTTTTAAATTGTAATATATTGTAGAAGAAATAAGAGAAGTTTATTCTAATTGAAATGGAGTGAACCTCATGTACACAGGGTGGGTACATAAAGTTCACCTACAAAATTATCTGTGACAACAGACGCTTTTTGGTTTTTACCACTCAAACAAGGTTCTCAAAAATAATGACTTCCAACTTCATGATAGATAGCTCTAGTCCATCAAATGTGCTAGTATTTCTCTCCCTCCATTGTGGCTAGGTCCCTCTCTCTGTATCATTCTTTGAGGTGTATTGATTTGCTAGTTCTTTAACCACAAAATAGTTAGTCTCATTCTCACTGCATATGCACCCTGAACCATTGGTGATGAATCAGCAATTACTCTCTCTCTCTCTCTCTCTCTCCGTGTGTGTTTCTGTTTTGTATAACTTAAAAAGGCTTTTTGGTATACATTTTTGTTTTTCCTTCCCCTCTCCCCCCTCCCCTCCCCATCTTCCCGCCCCCTTTTTTAGTTCTCACCATTTGAAAAAATCCCTCATCTCTAGTTAGGCTTGAACTTTGGTCTAATGTGATCATGAGATTGTAGTTTTTTGTGAATTTGAGTTTGAGGAATATGGAATTGTCATGTTTTCTTATGTGAATTTGGAACTAATATCTATTGTCCTACACTAAAACATATCTCAAGGGATTAGCGTGTAGATGTTCTTGCATTTGCATTTGGTAAACACGGATGTCATTTTCTTTTTTAATTGTTATATTTAATTGTCTTGACAAATGGTGAACAAGTTTGAATAAGTTTTCACATTTTCTATGCATGTGGGATTAGGTATCAGATTTTACTTGTTTACCTATCCATACATCCTAGCTTAGAAGTTAGAAGTTGGAAATTATTATTTACTTTGGCTGAATCTTCTGAGTCTAAATATTTTTCGTTTGTTTTGCATACTCTATATCTGTAGCCTATATGATTACAATTTCCTTGCGTTTTTTGAGGTTTGGAAATAGAATAGCACCACTCTTACTAGCAAGTTTCTTTTCTAATGTTAGTTTGATAGTTGAATAAAGGGATTTTTGTGTTAAAAATAGAAAGAAAAGAAAAAAAAGAACTTAGACATTAGCAGCATTGCCCTAGAACCGTATAACAACACAAACAATCAGTGTCAGATTGTTGGACATGTAAAAATACTTCAAAAATCTGACTGTAATTGTTACATTAGCTTTGAACAATTACTTGGAATAGTTGGTGTTATAGAGTTAATCTCGTGTTCCACTCATTAGCTTGTTTGGCACATTTTATTTTCTTTCTGATGACTTATGACTTGCTTGATCACAACTATTGTGCCATTTTATGACATGATGCTATTGGTATTCAGGCTGAGTTTGACCCTATAAGATGGTTGGATAAAGCATTGATACATCTATGTTCTCGGTTTGGAGATTTCCAGAAGGAAAGTCCATCTTCTTTCAGCTTGTCTCCACGGCTTTCAATATTTCCTCAATTTATGTTTAATTTGCGACGTTCTCAGTTTGTTCAGGTAAATGGTTGTCTATTTGTGTATCATGTTTTATGCGTGAATTTATAGTTCTAAAATAGTTATAACTGCGATCTTGTCAATTCTGTTTGTTACAGGTTTTTAACAACAGCCCGGATGAGACTGCATATTTTAGAATGATACTAAATCGAGAAAATGTCGCCAACTCAGTTGTGATGATTCAGCCATCATTGATATCTTTCTCATTTCATTCGGGCCCAGAACCAGCCCTTCTTGATGTGGCTTCCATTGCAGCTGATAAGATCCTGCTTTTGGATTCATATTTCACTATGGTTATTTTTCATGGTGCAACAATTGCTCAGTGGCGAAAAGCTGGATATCACAATCAGCCTGAACATCAGGTAATGTTTTACAGATGTGGAATATGAATGTAATGATGTGACAGCATGTATATCTTTATTCTAAGTCTGAGGTTGGCTGAATTTTTTTTCCCTTTGGTAAATAATATTGGTGGATATTTCATCCACCTGAATTTTTTTTCTCTCCTATATTTTGTCCTTGAACTATTGAGTGTTCCAATCTAGTCCTTCAAATTTCAAAATTACCTCAGTGTTACCCTTACCATCTTATAGGTCAGACTCATATCAATATAAAGTTATTAAGTAGCAAATCTTATGTATGTGGATACAAATGCACGCACACCATCTAGTGGGAATCATATATATATATATATATATGAAGATATAAATGGTTCCTGGAACGTATTGTATTAGTGAACCAAACATGGGAATTAAGTCAGATTCATGAAAAGTTATGGGATTCTGTGAGCTAAATGACTAATTAATGTGCTAGAAACTTGATTGATATCTAGATGTTCAACATCTGAGCAATATTTAAATATGATAGTTCTCTTTGGTTTATATGATGTCTTTGAGAGTGATTTTAATAGGGAAAAAATCAGTTACAATTATGTAGGAGCTGTATATTAGGTTTCCAATTAAATTTAACCATGCAACACAAAAGATGTGATCTTCCCCCAAGGACATTTAAATTCAACTCTATGGCTTATGACCAATGTAGTCATATAGTTGAATTTAATTAGGGAATGTAAGGTACATCACTTAAGGAGCTGTACCTAAGTTTTGTCTATTTTAATACTATGTTGAAGCTTATGCTTAGTTCCCAATGTTAAATTCAATTTTAAGAGACGTATAGCATTATCACTAGTTCATGAAATTACTCCCCTAAGCAAGAGATGAGCTACCCTTCAGCATATTTGCAGTTTTGCTAGCACATCAGGAAAACTTGCATTTTCATCTCTAGGAGCTGAACTATTTTTGTTTGTTTTATATTTTTTAGCAGTTTAAGAGTTTCTATTGTAATTTTGTAACCTTGTTTTGAACACCATGTGGTATTGACTCTAGGAACTACTAATCTTATAAAAATGATATATTGTTATTTCCTAAGTTTGTATGATATGAAGATAACCATACTACATGGGTAATAAATGAAGATTTGTGCCAAATTTGTGAGGTGGCCATGGGACTAATACATAACTTGGTCACAAGAAGAATCATCTGTATGGGGTTGAACAGTCTGTGGTTTGGTGGCATGCAGGATCACTAGTTTATAGCTCTGTTGTCCTTATAAACATTATAGTTTGAGTTGGCTTAGCATGTCGGGAAATATTTATTCCTCTCATGACTTATCCCAGTCAAATGTTGGCAAGGTCCAAGAGGGTATTCTATTTCACGTATCTCTAAATTAACTTATATTGAAATGTTATTGCTCCTAAATCTGTTATTAATGGTCTGCTTATTCTGGATAACATTCATTTTTTCAAATCTTTTGCAACTTGATAGTACGATACACTCAAAAGCTCTGTGCTTGCAGGCATTTGCCCACTTGCTACAAGCTCCCCGTGATGAGGCAGATTCAATAATCAAAGAAAGGTTTCCAGTACCTCGCCTAGTCATATGTGATCAGCATGGATCCCAGGTACTCCTTAATTTCTTGATTCCACAAATGTGTTAAACAATGGCTAAAATTGTAATTGTCATGGAAATTTTTCTTTTTCACTTCCATCCTCCCTATAAAAGATGTCTTCCCTTGCTAGATTGGCTTTCATTGATAAAATGGTAGTCACTGTAAGCTTGCACCATAACCTAGAGGGAAGAATCTAATGATTCATCTTAAAGATGTAATGGGCCACTGCTTTTGGTTGATTAACATCTTTGATGGTTTTTGCAGGCTCGTTTTCTCTTGGCAAAATTGAATCCTTCGGCTACATATAACTCTGATGGTCCTCTACCGGGAGGAGATATTATCTTCACTGACGATGTTAGCTTTGAGGTCTTCTTGGATCATCTCCAGAGATTAGCAGTTCAATAAAGTAGAACATGACCATGTGCAAATATATTTATTTAAAATTTTTGTACCTTTTCTGATTTCGTGTACAGTAATGCATGACTTGTAATAATTTTTGTTGTTGGTTACTTATCAAGAGAAGGGGGGAAAAAAGAAAAGTTTTCTTGCTGGCTAGGATTCATAATATCTAAAGATTGCAAGTTTCATATTACGACAGCAGTTATTCAAATGAATTTACTACATGATTTCACTTGGGCAATGTTGGGAGATTTGTATATTTTGAATCTGGAATACATCAATCTTAAGCCTAAATATTTATAGTCCTTTGTTAGTGTTAAAACTATGGCTTTCTGCATATGATTATAGTTAAAACTAACAATAATTATAACTTATTATTCTAGCTTGGATTATCTTGCAAATTAGTCTAAATTGGATCTAGTTTTGAAATCTGGGATTGTAATTTGTAAGTTAGTTTGAACTCAACTAAAAAAATTTTAAGCAATTCGGTCTGTAGTTCAGTGTATGAGGTTAGAAGGTCAGGTTGGGCTATGCTAGGACTCCAGGTCATAAACTTTCAGCCAAGCCTGGATTAGTCTCTAACATGGACCAAACTGACAAAATTTTCATTTATGTTTTGACAGAAAAGAAGAGTTTGATTAATATACCAGAAGCGTCACATTGGAAAAATTCCCAATTATAAGAGTGGCCATGGTGAAGAAATGTTTTCCATCAAACGAACAGTTTCGAGCATACAAAGCTAAGGCATGGGCAGCCCATTACAAAATACAATTGACCAATTAAATTCTGCAAAGAGAAACTGTCGAGCCTTCATTAGGCTTCATACAGCAGATGCCCAGCACTCCCAATATGCATCAGTGGAGTTAAAAGCTGCTATTTGAAGTTTGCTATCTCCTTCAAAGACCACTTCGCCGGAACTCCAACTTGCCTGTAAATTGAACTTTCTGGATCACCAAAACAGCCTGTAAATTGAACTTTCTGGATCACCAAAACAGCCTTTGATTCAACATGATTGCGTCCCATGTGAGATTGAACTGCCAACGTTGAGAATAACCGATCAACATCGTAATTCCCACTGATCTGGTCATTGTATTGTGGCAACCATCAGAGTTTATCTTGGTAACATTTTGCAGGGGAAGCTTCCACCTTGCCACTATCGAGCTATCTTAGAAGCTTCACGTCGGTCATGTCTACATCTTGCCTTACTCCCATTTCATCCAATGAATCCCTTCTATCAAAACATAAAATCCATCAGTACCTCAAAGTGATTTATATTATCAAAATCCTTGTGTACATAGATAAAAGTAGCATTTTTCAACTTTTCACTTTTCAACTCAAGATAACAGAAGCAAAAGCAGAGTCCGGAACTTCAGTTCAAAGAACCAAACCAGTCTTCACCATTTGGCATTTTGTGTCGAAAGTAACCAAGTGACCATAATCATGAGGTATCAACTTTATCAAAAACAGTATCATTAGTGGGGGGCAAGCAGTACAATAATTGGGACTTCATCAGGGAAAATATTATAGCATTTTGGCCGTTGTGCAGGCCAGACAAATAGGAGAATCAATCTCTTCTATCTATGTACACAAGGATTTTGATAATGGACTTTGTATCATCGAAACAAACTTCACATTCAGTGCGTGATCCAATCTTCATTGCATATAAAGGAGTATTTGTAGGGAGAATACCCTAACATGCTCTCCACATGAAAGTCGGTCTTATTTGTAACCACCATTTGCCATTGATTAGTGTTTGTACCACCAAATGAACTCTTGCCCACCAAATTCTTTTCGATTCAACCAATAGATGACATGCATGCACTCTTAACTGAATAACACCATTTTTCATTCTGGCTCAGATGAGCATGTCATTTCTCATGCTTCAGCCCAATGGATTGGACTTGATGATCTCAGCTTCAAACGACAAAACACTTGGTCTGTAAGTTGTGCATTTTCGCAGAGGATTTGTTACTATGAGATCTTCAAATGTATAGCATTATCAAGTTGGACTTACCTGGGGAAAATTGTTGGCTTTATGGCTTGGGCTGCCTTCTATAACCCGAAATTTTCAATCACATCCATTCCCCACCATCCATTGTGTACCATGTGTACACACCTCATCACTCACAATTTTCCACATGATAAGTTATGAAAACATTACGTAAGTTTTTGTGTCCTAGCATTGCTCTTCCTAATAAAATTCTTTTTATTATTAAAAAATGTTAGGACCACAATTTTTACAACTTGCCTACATTGCAAGTTATGAATAGGGAAGTAAAAATGGTTGATTTATAAATTCACCGCTCAACTCCAAGTTGCGGCAAAGTTGTATCAAAACTCAATAGTTGTGGTCTCTTTGTTATTTCCCAAACCCACCAAACAGAGAAAGTATACAATGTTTTGGTAATACTAACTTAGCATCTGTTTTGGCATTTCCTACCCAATAAATAGACATGGCAAAATGGGTCAGAATTTTCTGACCCGACTTATTTGACCCGTAACCTAATTGACCCGTTTAAAAATGACCCATGACCCGTTTTGACCCGTAACCCGATTGACCTGACCCAAACCCGACTCGACCCGCCCGTTTTACCATGTCTACCAACGTTGAGTAGATTGAGATTGAGGTGTAATTCTTATAAAATATTTACTTATTCTTCTTTACTTAATATGTTATGTATTCCATTATAGTTTGTCATTCTTTATTTACCACCTTCATTTTCTCTTCCTTCTTTAAACAGATTGAAGATTATACCAAGATTAGCTTCTAGAAAGCTGGAACAAAAGTTGCACCAAATTTGAGTATCAGGCCAAGTGTTTAGTGGTAATTAGTAACAATATCACCAGTGAGAATCTAATCACTGTTAAGGAACTTATAAACAATTGACAGATTGCATCTATTTCCCAAAAAAAAAAAAAAAAAAAAAAAAAAAAACTTGTTTGAAAAATATGGATCAACTCAACCCGACTCGTGACCCGATTGACCTGTTTATAAATAACCCGTTTTGACCCGCGACCCGTTTGACCCGCAAACCCGATTGACCCGACCTACCCCGCCCGTTTTGCTATATCTACGTGATACCTGTTTCAAAAAACTACATCAGATTACTCTAATAAATTAATCACAATTTCTATACTATCGATAAGATAAATTAATCATTTATTGGAGTAGTCTAATGTGATTTTTTGAAACAAATATTACTCATTTATTGAGTAAGAAATACTAAAACAGATACTAAGTTTGTATTATCGAAACATATTATCTCAACATATTATCTCAAACAAACAACGTGAAAGCTACTCACCAAGTCAACTCACCAACTCCCTCCACGCGTAATGTGTAAAGATGGATTTAAGAAGTCAGTCATCGAACTATACACTTTACCAATTTTCCCACTTTACCATTCTTGCAGCTGAAATTCGTCTGTCTTTAATCTTTACTACCTCAAGAACATGGCTGAAACTGCCTATGGCGTCACAGTGAAGCTCCTGGGGCTGATTGGATCCCTTACTTACCTAGAGCTCAGCTTGGCATGGGGCGTTCGAAACGATCTGACAAAGCTTGAGAGCACAGTCTCAGCCATCAAAGCTGTACTCTTAGATGCTGAGGAGAAGCAGGCAAGTGACCATAGGCTGAACCATTGGCTAGGGGAGCTCAAAGATGTTCTTAATGATGCCGAGAATGTGCTGGATGAATTTCACTACCGAGTTTTGCAGAAGGAAGCAATGAAAAGATACGGGAGCACTAGCAAAAAGGTGTGTCATTTCTTTTCTAGTTCTAATAATCCACTTGCATTCCGTTTTGAAATGGCAAATAAAATCAAGGGTGTTAGGGAGAGGCTAGATGATATTGCAGATAAGAAAGATAAATTCAATCTTGCTCAAGGACTTGAAGATGGGAATATAACAATGCACCAGAGGGACATGACTCACTCCTTTGTTCATCCTTCTAATGTCATTGGTAGGGATGAAGATAAAGAAAACATCATACGTCTTTTGATGCACCAAGATGCTGGCAGAAATGTTAGTGTAATTCCTATAGTTGGGATTGGAGGATTGGGGAAGACCACACTTGCCAAGTTGGTGTATAACGATGAAGTGGTAGTTAGCCATTTTCAATTGAGGATGTGGGTGTGCGTTTCTGAGAATTTTAATGTCTCTAGGTTGATAAAAGAAATCCTTAAATCTGCTGTTGGTACAATTGATGAGAATTTGAGTGTGGATCAGTTGCAAATTCGCTTAAGAAAACTTTTAGAAAATGAAAAATTTATACTTGTCTTGGATGACATTTGGAATGAGGATCGTAACAAATGGATTGAATTGGAAGATTTGTTACTAAGCGGTTGCAATGGAAGTAAAATCATAGTGACTACACGGAATAGTTTTGTTGCTACTATTATGGGCACTGCTCCCACATACAATTTAGATGGTCTAATCCAAGAGAATTGTTTTTCTTTGTTTGTCAAATTGTCTTTTAAAGAAGGAGACGAAAATCAGTATCCAAACCTCTTGCAAATTGGAAGAGAAATCGTAAGAAAATGTAAAGGGGTTCCATTGGCAGTGAAAACTTTAGCCGGACTACTTTATTCAAAAGTTGATGAAGGTGAGTGGAAATATGTGAGAGATAACGAGATATGGAATTTAGAACAAAAGGAGGGTGACATCTTACCTGCATTGAGGCTCAGCTACAACCAATTACCCTTTCACTTGAAGCAATGCTTTGCCTATTGTTCTCTATTTCCAAAGGATCATGTATTCACTAATCTTCAATTGATTCAATTTTGGATGGCTCATGGAATTCTTCAATCACCTGTCAATGAAAATCAAGAGTTGGAAGATGTTGGTGACTTGTATATCAAGGAGTTGTTGTCAAGATCTTTCTTTCAAGATCTTGATGTGCAACAAATCTGCTTCCATACCTTTAAAATGCCAAAGGTGAGTGTTCAATAGTGACCAAGGATTCCTCCATTTCTACAGAGGTTTGTCATTTGTTCTTTTTTGACAATGACCAAGAAGTTACAACGCAATTAGAGAAGTTGAGTAAAGTTCGGACTATTATTTTTGAAACTAAACAACCAGTGTCCTTATTTGAAGCATGCATCTTAAGATTTAAGTATTTGCGAGTGCTTAATTTCAAAGAATCATCTTTTGAGGTGTTGCCAAGTTCTATTGGTACTTTGAAACTTTTGAGATATCTCAACCTATCAGGTAATCGCATAATTAAGCGACTTCCTAATTCCATTTGCAAACTGCACAGTTTACAAACTTTACTACTTGCTGATTGCGAAAATCTTGAACGGTTGCCCAAAGATATGAGGTTCATGATCAGCCTTAGGTTTTTGATGGTTACAACAAAACATACATGCATGTCGGAGAATGGAGAAGGTTGCTTCAATTCTCTTAGATTTTTGGTTATAGGTGCATGTGGACGTCTAAAATGTCTGTTTGGGGGGATGGATGGACGCCTCGCCTATCTTCGAACATTAATTGTTGGCAAATGTCCTAATTTGACATCTTTGTCACTCAGTATCAAAAACCTAACTGCCCTAGAGTTCTTGTGGATTGGGAATTGTAAAGAGCTTATTTTGATGGAGGGAGAAGACTATCAAGATTTGAAGTTGAGCCTCCGAATATTGAAGATTGTCAATTTACCCAAGTTAGAGGTTTTGCCCCAGTGGCTCCAAGCATCTGCCAACACTTTACATTGCCTAGAGATTGAATGTTGTGAAAATTTTACTGCTTTGCCAGTGTGGCTACCACGTCTAAAATCACTTCAAAAACTTAAAATTACCAATTGCCTTAAGTTGTCATCTCTTCCGGAGGGAATGCAAGCTCTCACCACACTAAGAGAATTGAAGATTGAAGACTGTCCAAATTTGAGTAGAAAATGTAGAGAAGAAGATTGGGCCAAGATTTCACATGTACCAAAGATTTTTATTGATGAGGACAATGGAAGTTCAATAGACACAGATGACAACATCAGCGATGATGAGGTAATGGCATATTTGACTTCTTGTACTATGATGGCTTTAACAATGGTATCGATCGAATCCTAAATGATGGCTAATGCTTAGTTTCTATTTCCAAAACCTAAACTCCCTTTTCATTAAAAAAAATTCGAAGCATTTTTTGTTCAAATTAGATTTAAAGTAATTAATTAAAACTTAAAATATCTTTTTGGATAAAATTGAATTTCCAAAACTAAAGCAGTCTTCTAAACCTTTATTTTTCAGCTGCCCTTTCTCAACAAAGAAAATTGAAAAAGAGAAGAAGTAACATTGAATCCTATGTAATTCATGGAGGAATTAAATCTTGTTTCTGGAACATTTTGTTTCGAACTAAGGCTAGAAAGGTATTGGCACCCAAAAACTTGATTGAACAGAATAAGTTTTTCTTTTTCTTTTGGAATTACGGTTTTCCTAGTGTTATTTTCAGCTTAAGTTTCTTATATATATGATTGCAAATTTCATTTCAGGAGTTCAACACAAATCACAACCAATAGAATGCAAGTGTTGCTCAATTCAAAGTCACATGTACCGTCCGAAATCGAAAAAACTTCTTCATTGCAATTTGGATTAAGAGATATAAGTAAATAAGTATTGTATTTATTTTGATTTTCCTTTAAGTGCTGTCAATAAATAAATATTTCCATTATTGTGATTTTGTATTGTGAGTTCACCATTCTAGACACAAGATTGTTGTTTGGGAGTATGCCATAACTGAGTGGACTGGAGGCAGATGGTTGGTAGGCGACACCTGGTTTAGGTCCAGGAACCAACTTTGACCTCTTGCGATGGTTTACAAACCAAATAATAGATCCAAAATATAGAAATTGGTTACTGTGAGGCTGTTCATGTTAAATGCAGTTGTGGCAAAAGTGAGGTGGTGTTGGTAGGATTTAAATGATAATCTAATATATGTAACAAGATCATAGACAATGAGTAAGCTGTATTTATTGTATTCTGGGTCTGAATCAGTTGATGTGTAGTATTTAGTTCTCCGTTTAATTGGTTGGGTACACCGGATTGTTTTATTTTAGTTCTTTGATTCTGTTTCTAGATCTGCTAAACTTCAGACATATGGTATTGTGTCTGGGAATTATAAATCAGTTGATGTGTAGTATTTGATTTTGTATATATATTTCATCTCTAGGAGCTGAACTCATTTTGTTTGTTTTATAAATTTTAGCGGTTTAAGAGTTTCTTCTATTGTGATTTTGTAACCTTGTTTTGACTACCATGTGGTACTATGTGAAGGAACTACTTATTTTATAATTCATAAAAAATGATATTTTGATATTTCCAAGTTTGTCTGATGTAAAGATAATGATAACTCCATGGCCCCCAGGTTACTCCTTAATTTCTTAACTCCACAAACATGTTAAACAATGTTTTAAATTGTATTTGTGGGGGAGAGTCGGTTTGCTTTTCATTCCTATCCTCCCTATTAAAGATGTCTTTCCTTGCTAGGTTGACTTTCATTGATAAATGGTGGTCAATGCAGGCTTGCACCATAACCTAGAGGGAAGAATCTTTTTCTTTTTCCTCTTTCTTTTCCCTTTGTATTTTTCTCTCTGCCTTATGTTTTTCTGCATAAGGTAGTTTTCTTCAATATAAATCTTTTTATTTATCAAAAAAAAAAAAAAAAAAAAGAATCTAATTTTTCATCTTTAAGATGTAATGGGCCACTGCTTATGGTTGACTACCATCTTTTGAGTGACTTTATATGAGTGAAAATCATGATGTGGAAAATGGAGAGAGAAATGCTTTAAAGAGTTGCTAGGTCTATATATTTACTTGCAGAATGCATTTGAGGTGTTTATTGGTTTAAACATATGGTGTCTTCTCAAGTGCTGAATGCTGCAACTATGAATTTTGTGCTTTGCTATGTGTGCGTTTGGCATTGGCTTAAAAAGCCAGCTTTTAGTACTATTGAAATCATCAGTTCAGTACCTGATGTTTGGTTGTGGTTTAATCAATACTATATTGTTGACTATATCTGTAGGACATTGTTAATTTTTTTTCAATAAATCATTAATTTAATGCCCATGTAGGAGCTAGTGCGCACTAATGTACATCATGGTTTTTGCAGGCTTGTTTTCTTTTAGCAAAATTGAATCCTTCGGCTACATATAACTCTAATGGTCCTCTACTGGGAGGAGATGTTATCTTCACTGACGATGTGAGCTTTGAGGTCTTCTTGGATCATCTCCAAAGACGTTCAATAAAGTAGAATACCATTACACCATGTAATGTATTTATCTTTAATTTTTCTTTTCCCATTTCTTGTACAGGAATGGATGACTTGTATTAATTTTTCTTGTTGGTTACTTATCAAAAGAGGGGAAGAGGGGGGTGGGGAGAGTTTTCTTCTTGGCTATGATTCATAATATATAAAGATTACAAATTTTATATTACTATAGTAATTATTCAAATTAATCAACTACATGACTTCACTTGGCCAGTGTTTGGTATTTTGTACATTTTGTATCTGGAATACATCAATTTTAAGCCTAAATCTCTATAGTCCTTTGTTAGTGTTAAAACTATGGCTTTCTACATATGATTATGTTTAAAATTGAAAATAAGTGAAACTTATTCTTCTAGCTTGGATAATCTTGCAAATTAGTCTAAATTGGACCGTTCTAAAAGCATCCACAGCAGATGTGCCAAATGCCAAATATTTGGCACATTTGCCACACCAAACACAAAAACGGAGCTTTATCAGATGTTCCAAATCTCAAAAATTATACCACATGGCTACAGTACCGTCTCAAATATGAGATGGTACGGATAGAAATGGTATAAATTTTTATAGTTTTTTATTCTCTTTTCTCTTCTCTCTTACCGGTTCCCTCTTTCTTCTCCTTGTACCGGTTATTATCTCTGTACTCGTCTCTTAGGATCTTCGACCAGTTCAGGATGTTCACCGGTAGCGACGACGGCGTAGCTCTGACGACGACAGCGCGTTCCGTTGGCGAGGGCTTGGAGGACAGCTTCTTGGAGACGTGTGAACTCGGAGTGGTTTGTTTGCGGAACTCACCGGTTCCCTCTCTCTTACCTCTGTTCCTCTCACTGATTCCTCTTAATCTCTTTCACCCTCTGAAGTCGCCACTGCCGATCTCGCCTAGCCGCCGTCAATATCGCTTAGCCATGCTCGATCTCACTCACGAGCCAATCTCACCTCGAGGCCACCGTCGATCTCACCCTCTTCCCTCTCCTCTCTGTCTGCCTTTCACTCTGCCTCTCTCTGGTTGTGGGGTTTTATTTATTTATTTTTTGCTACAATTTGGGTTGATCTGATATTGGTGAGTAATTGTGGTGGTTGGTTTGCAGTAGAGGTGGGTTGTAGTGGTGGTGATGGTGGGTTCTGATATGATGGGTGAGCTGTGGGGGTGGTATGGGTTTTGTGTTTGTTTTTTAAATTGTAGGTGGCAGGTGGTGGTTCAGTTGATTTGGGTGGTGGTGGGCTGTGGGCGGTGACAGTGGCAGTGGTGGTGGCTATCGGTGTTGTTGCGGCAGTGGATATTAGTGGCTAGTGGTTGTGTCGTTGATGTTGTTGTTATTGTTGATGATAATGGGGAGGAGATAATATATTATTTTAATGTGTAGTAAATATTATTTTAATATATAAAATTGAAATATAAAACATTTGATAAATGAAATATTGTAAAATGATGTGGTAAAATAATAAAGTAGGCTTTTGGTGTGTTAAAATGACATTTTCTTTTTTGCAATATCTGCTACGGATGCTCTTAGATAGTTTGAGCTCAATTCTAGTCTAAAAACTTTTAAGCAATCTGGTCCGTAGCAGAGTGTGAGTTATGAGTTAGAAGATCAGCTTGGGCTATGCTGGGCCTCTAGGTTATAAACTTTGAGCCAAGACTGGATTATTCTCGTACTTGGACAAAACTTACACATTTTTTTTTTTTTTTTTATGAACTAACAATTTTATTAAGCAAGAAACAAAACTACACAGGTAGAGAGAGAGCCTTGGCTCTAATAACAGAAACAAAGCAAGGAGGCCCTAGCCCCACATCAAAAGAGCCAAAGTAGTTGTTTGACAAAGACCACTTGGCTAAAACATGAGCAGCAACATTTGCTTCTCTAGCCACCCAACTGAAACTACAATTAGAGAAATTCAATTTTAAGGCTAAAACATCAGAGCAGATGGTTTTTATTCTCCAAGGAACATCCCAGTTAGGACAATTCAGCGCATCAATGCAAGACTTTGAGTCACTCTTGATGGAAACGGAGTTAACATCCAAGTTTGCTGCCAAGTGAAGGGCCCAGATTATAGCTTCAGCCTCTGCTTGGAGAGGGAGTGTGGTGTTCACTCTTTTAGAACAAGCAAACACCACATCCCCTCTCCAATCTCTAGCTACAACTGCAATGGATGAACCCACAATGTTGCAAGTAGCATCTACATTGATCTTAATAGTGTTCCTATCTGGTTTAGACCAAGTTGATTGGATCTTATTGCTTGTTGACCCCATCGGAATATCAAGAACCTTCCTAAACTCTGCAACAGATCTGGATATCTTTAACAAAATCTCATCCAAATTTGGAGATACTCCCTCAAATTGAACTTCGATTCTTAACTTCCAAATCACATCACATATCATTGCACCATATAATGAAAACTCTGCCTTATTAATTGAATTTAGCCCAATTGTATCCGGAGGGGAGATTAAGGTTTGAATGAATTGGGAGGAGGAAGAGAGACCCAAACCATCAAACCTGAACCCCCAATGGCTGTTGAACCAAATAGCTTTAGTTAATGGGCACATAACAAATAAATGGAGACTAGTCTCTTCTTCCATGCCACATAATGAGTAGGACCTGTCTCCAATATTTATATATTTAGCCAAAAAGGATTTAGTAGGGAGACAATTTGCTGCAATCCTCCATAAATGCATTTTTAGTCTCTCATGAATCTTGGTTTTCCAAATTTCTCCCCTAGACACATCTTGACTAGTAGGTGGGTTCTCTCTCCGACCAAGCCAGTAAGCTGATTTCATTGATATTTGCCCATTAGAAGTGTCAGTCCATATCCACTTGTCTGCTTGTGAGTGAAAGGAAATAGGAATTCTCTAAATAGCTTTGACAGTTTGTTCATCAAATAAGTTTTTGAGCTTATGACAGTCCTACCCTTTGTGACTTGGATTAATGAGTTGAGATACAATCAGTGCACTGTCTAGATTAGAGCCTTCCTTTGGGCAAGGGATGAAAGAAGGTATATCAGGAATCCACGGATTCAACCAGGTTCTAATAGAATTCCCATTACCAACTTGAATGCAAGCACTTTGAGCCATAAGATGTTTTGTACCTTCAATGCTTCTCCAAGTGGGAGATGAGCTACCTACTGTTTGGTGGTTCAGCAAGTTGGTTCTAACCTTATATTTTGCTCTCAATAACTTAATACAAAGATAGTGTTTTTTTTTTTTTTTTTTTTTTTTTTTGACAGTGTCCACCAAGCCAATTTGGAGAGAAGAGCTTGGTTGAAATCTCATGCCTTCTTAAAGCCCAAACCTCCTTCCTTCTGAGGCCAACATAAGGACGACCACACCATTGGGGTCAAGTATTGTCCCTCTCTTGATTTTGGGTTCCACCAAAACCGTTTTATCACGGCATCCAATTGCTCACACAGAGCTTTTGGGAATTGGCTGGTTGACATGTGATAGCCTGGAATGGTCTGAGCAATTGACTTGATAAGGGTGGCTTTCCCTGACCATGATAGGTTCTTACTTTTCTAGCCACTCAATTTATTTTCCAATCTTTCCTTCACTGGTTGAAGATCTTTGCATCCCCTGAAAGTGAAGAAAAATGGAACCCCTAGGTATTTTGTATTGGGTGGGAGCCTATTAAGACCCCAGCATGATTTTATTTGATTTAAGAATTGCTGACTTACCCCTTTAGAGGGAAAAATTCCAGATTTCTCCACATTCACTTTCTGCCCTGACCATGAACAATATTTCTCTAGGCAGATCTTAAGAGACGATAATTCAGACATCTTGTCCTTGGAAAATAAAATAACATCATCTGCATAGCACAATTTTGAGATGGGAAGAGCATTACTAGACACTTTAATTGCAGTAAGCTGCCCACGATCCACTTCTCTACTGATAAGCCTCATTAGCACTTCACTTTCCAAAATAAACAAATATGGTGACAGTGGATCTCCCTATCTAAGGCCCCTAGATTGGGTGAAACTTGGGCATTTACCATTGAAAGTTCAAAAAGTGTAAAAACACCCTTGAACATTTAGACCCCCAATTTACAAATTAACCAATTCAAGCTATATGTCAAACAACTAGTGTGCGGAAAATTAACATAAGCAATAATATAGAATTGGAAAAACTATCTAAGCCAAATTAAAATCACAACCCACAGCAGATAATAAAAGGCAAAGATAAAGGGAAGGAAGATGCAAACACAAAGACAACACGCGATGTGTTATCGAAGAGGAAACCGAAGCCCTCGACGTAAAATCTCTCCGCCGCCCTCCAAGCGGTAAACAATCCACTAGAAAATGTAGTTGGGATACATGGACAACAATAGACCCTCCAAGCCTAATCTACCCAATGCACCTAAGCCCTCCAAGCTTCTTGCTCCAACGAGGTTGCGCCGAACCTTTTTCTTTTCTAGCTTCCCAGATTCTGCTACTAGACCATAGCATCAACCAATGTAAATTGGTTCCTTCCTAATTGCTTCCCAGAACACCAAACAGCCCTCTCACAGTGATGAATATGGTGAGAACAAGGTTTTGGTAAAATGCCTCTCAAGGGTTTTACAATGGAGAGGAAGAGAGTTGAGGAATTTGAAGAGACTCTAATGTATAGATTGTAGGTGAATCAATCTTGTTTTTCTTTAGGGTTTCTCTCTCAAAATTCTCTCTAGAAGCTCTCTTTCATTTGTGGGTATAAGGGGTGTTTATACTGGGGTGAGAGGAGAATGTGAAATGTCAGGTTTTTCAAAACAGGGGTGGCTCGCGGCTTGGCCTCGCGACTTGACTGAGTCGCGAGACCCAGTCGCAAGATAACCGTATGGCCAGTTGTCCTGTTTTGTCCTGTAGTGCTCCAGCTAGCATGACTGTTCACCTTCTGGCATGCTTGGCATGTGTGCTGCATCTGGCGGCTTGCAGCCGCGAGTCACCCGCGAGATCAAGTTGCGAGTCTCTGTTTTCTTGCACACTCTTGAGCAATCAACACTCTATTTCACTCACTACCCTTACAACAAACCCACCTAAATACAGGGTTATTAAATGTTGAAATACAAGCAAATTTGGCATGAAATAAAGCCAATAAGATGGTTGATTAAATTCAACCTTACAACCACCATTAAGCAGCACTGAATATTGCACAGTGGACAAACATTGATTAATCAAATTTGTAAACTTGTTGCTAAATCCAAATGCTTTGAGAGTCAGAGGTAAGAACTTCCATTCCATCTGGTCGTAAGCCTTTTGAAAGTCTATTTTAATGCCTAAGAAACCTTTCGTCTTCTTTTTTTTCTTGAAACTATGCACAACTTCTTAGGAAATTACTACATTCTCAGTGATCCATCTATTGGGGACAAATGCCACTTGAGCTGGGTCAATCATACGCGATAAGAGAGGCCTTAATCTGCTCACAATGATTTTAGATATCACCTTATAACAAACATTACAAAGGCTGATAGGGTGAAACTGGTTGAAATTACACGAGCCATTTTTCTTGGGAATAAGAGCAATGAATGTTTCATTTAGCTCACTCAGAATCCTACACTTCGAAAGAAACTTTGTGTAGCTAAAATAATCTGGTCACCCACAGTTTCCCAATAATGTTTATAGAACAAGGTCGGGAAACCATCAGGTCTGGGTGCCTTGAGAGACTTCATTTCAAAAACTACTTTATGAATTTCTTCTCTGGAAGGAACTCTGCATAACTCCTCATTCTTTGCCTCCGAAATACATGGCTCAATTAAATTCTCTAAATCTTCAGGAACATCATTGCATTCAGATTGATACAAGGATTTAAAATTTTCATTGAAATAGTTTTGGATTTCTTCCCTTGTAGTTATCCATGATCCATCCTCCAACTTGATTTCATTGATATGATTCCTTCTTCTCCCCACCAAGGTGGAAAGATGGAAGAATCTTGTGTTCCTATCACCCTCCTTGGTCCATAACTCTCTTGATTTCTGCTTCCACTTTAGATCCTCTCTTTCCAGCCAATCATCAAGTTCCAGATTCAGTGATGCTTCTAGCTCAAGATTTTTCCTTGTAGGGTTTGAGACTTGTAACCGAGCAATTTTTGCCTCCAGCTCCTTAATTCTTTCTCTTGAATTCCCAAAGAATTTTTTATTCCACCTTTTCAAGTCCCTCCTGGTGGCATCCAGCTTTCTAGCAAGTCTATAACCTTGTGAACCCTCTACAGACGTTAGCCAAGTGTTCTCCACTACCTCTTTACTTGATTCCTCCTTAGTCCACATTGCTTCAAATTGGAAAGGTCGATTTGGAGTTGTATCTTCCATGCATGTATCCATAAGAATAGGGTTGTGATTTGAATTTGAATTACTTAAGTGTCTAATTCCAACTTTGGGAAGATTGTTTGCAATTCATGATCACAAAAACATTGGTCTAGTCTTTCCTTGATATTAGCTAGCCCCTCTCTTCTATTTTTCCATGTGAATGTTGGCCCAGAAAACCCCAGATCGATAGCCCTAATGTTGTTCATGAAGCTTCTAAGACCATTTACTGAACTCTCAGAGACATTGGATCCTCCTTTTTTTTCCCCTGACTCTTTAATGTTGTTGAAGTCTCCAAGCACAGCCTATGGCCTTGAAAATGCTTTCACCATCTCTTCAAGTTTGACCCAAAATCATTTCCTTTTGGCTCTTCTAGGAGGACCATAAATACAAAATAATAGCCAAGGAGATTTAACCGGGTCTGAGTAAATTAATGCAGCTATAACATTACCATCAGAGAACACCACCTCCAAATCAACTCCCATCTTCCAAAATAGGGCTAAACCCCCTGCTTTGCCCATCGCATCCACACAGTATGAATCAAAAAAATTCAGCTTAGATTTCATCATATCTATATTGGGTGACTTTAATTTTGTTTCAGGTAGGAAGACTAGATCCAGGCATGACCCACAGATTAGCTCCCTTATAGCTCGGATAGTCGGAGCTCTGCACGCACCCCGACAATTCCAAGCGAGGGCCCTTATGGGTTAGTAACTTTTGACTATATACCAGACCCAAGATGATATAAAACCCCAATCAATTCGGAGCTCTACAGGATGAAATAACCCCCTTCACTTAAACCACACTACTTTCCACAACACATTCTTCACTACACGTGCTCAACCAACAAGTTACTAGTAACAGAAAATATAAATAAGAAGCTTATATAGAACTTACAATTTGGGCTTTCTCAAATTCAGATAGGGTCCTTGATGCACGATCTCCACGAGCCCACCCATAGCCGGAAAAAAACTGCCTCACAAAGGAGGCAATCCAGCCCATACAGCAGCAAGGAGCCACAGAGGGGCAAGAAACAGCCACTTTCCATGGCAAAGCTCGCGAGACTGGCAGAGAAAAATTCAGCTTAGATTTCATCTTATCTATACTGGGTGACTTTAATTTTGTTTCAGACAGGAAGACTAGATCCAGGCATGACTCACGGATTAGCTCCCTTATAGCTTGGATAGTCGGAGCTCTACACGCACCCCGACAATTCCAAGCGAGGGCCCTCATGGGTTAGTAACTTTTGACTATATACCAGACCCAAGATGATATAAAGTATGTGTTTGGGAACTGAGTTTTTCTGCGTTTCTGGTTTCACGTTTTCCCTTTTTTTTTTTTTTTTCCCTGACGTGAACAGTAACCTCACATGAGTTTACTATGCAGAGACAAAAATTACTGTTCATAGCACTGTTTACGTACTAAAAAATATTAAAAATGGGTCCCACGATACTATTCACACATTTAAAAATTATTTTGCTACAGTGTTTTCAGTTTTCAGTTTTAGTAACAATAAGTTCAATCCAAACAGACCCAAAACCCCAATCAATTCGAAGCTCTACAGGATGAAATAACCCCCTTCACTTAAACCACACGACTTTCCACAACACATTCTTTACTACACGTGCTCAACCAACAAGTTACTAGTAACAAAAAATATAAATAAGAAGCTTATATAGAACTTACAATTTGGGCTTTCTCAAATTCAGACAGGGTCCTTGATGCACGATCTCCACGAGCCCACCCATAGCCGGAAAAAAACTGCCTCACAAAGGAGGCAATCCAACCCACACAGCAGCAAGGAGCCACAGAGGGGCAAGAAACAGCCACTTTCCGTAGCAAAGCTCGTGAGACTGGCAGAGAAAAGCTTGCTCGCACGATAGCGACTGAAGCTTATCGTACGCCGAGAGAGAAAGGAGAGACTGGGCTCTCAGATAACAGCTTTAATGTACTTTGTTTCAACTGATGATCACAAATTTTTTGTTTTTTAGATTGACAGAAAAGAGGAGTTTTAATATATCAAAAACTATACTTTGGAAACATCCTCAATTATAAGAATGGCATTGGGTGAAGGAACAGTTTTGAGCATATAAAGCTAAGGCATGGCCAGCCCCAATACAGTATAAATGGGACTAATGAAAGTCTGCAGAAAGGAATTGTGGAGCCTTCATTTTGGCTTCATCCAGTAGAAACCCTGCACTCCCAAGGCACATCAGTGAAGTATTTTGTTTTTGTTTTTTGATAATCAACACATCAGTGAAGTTAAGAGCTGCTATTTGAACTTTGCTATCAAATGCCAACTGAAGGAACCCCAACTCGCCTGTAAAATGAACTACCTGGATCACCAAAACAGCTAAAAAAATAAAAATAAAATTTAATAGTTTAGTCAATTCGAGATGACTAATCTCCTGAATGTTAAGAGAAAGAGAGACTTTTTGGGTTTAATTCTACTTATTTCATTCATAATTCCTACATACATAAATACTAGTGAGGAGATAATTCTCATCACAACAAATTCCTAAAATAGTTTGAATTGAAATACAAACACTAATCCTAATCCTAATTTACTGCAAAAATTCTCATCCTAATCTATTGAAGAATCTTATTTGGAAATCAACAGCTTTATTTGAATTATCTTGAAAACTAACACTCCTTATCTTCTTATATTGTTATCCACGAGCAATGCAATCCTAATCCTAATTTACTGCAGAAATTCTCGTCCTAATCTACTGCAGAATCTTATTTGGAAACCAACAGCTTTATTTGAATTATCTTGAAAACTAACACCCCTTATCTTCTTATATTGTTATCCACGAGCAATGCAATCTCCTTTTCGTGTTGTTTGAACCATAACAACAGCCTTTGCTTCATCATGATTGCATCCCATGCGAGATTGGACTGCCAAGGTTATTAAAACTGATCCCATAGAATCCCTTATCAACATCTCTATGAAAGTTTATCTTGAAAACATTTTGCAAGGGAGGCCTCCACTGTGGCACTATCCGGGGAGACTCATTATGCAGTGGGTGTTATCCGGCTCCCAAAAACTCCAACAGCTTGAGTACTCACCCATCAAGCTATCTATAGAAGCTTCTCGTTGGTCATGTCTACATCTTGCCGCATTCCTATTCCACCATAGTAGCCAAGCCGTTATGTAGAAAATACCTCAATCCAACTAATCCCTTCTATAAAGCATTGAGGCCACCAGTACCTCAAAGTCATTTATATAATCAAAATCCTTTTATCCATAGAGATAGGACTAGTACTCCACACCTGTATTGCAATTTGCAAATGAACAACTCCAAAGCACATGGACAACTGACTTTGTACCATCAAAACAAACTTCACATTCAGTGCTTGATCCAATTTTCATTGCATATAAAAGAGTATTTGTAGGGAGAATACCCGAACATGCGCTCCACATGAAAGTAAGCCTTATTTAGAACCACGATTCACCAAAGTTTTTGCCATTGATGAGTATTTTTACCACCAGATGAACTCTAGCCCACCAAATCATGCCTTTTCGATTTAGCCAATAGATGATATGCAGTGGCGACTCCAGGAATTTTGTCCAGGGTGTTCCTATTCCACTTTGAAAAAATTTCGGGTCATTTCAGTCTATTTCGGGTGTTTCGGGACGTTTCGGTAAATACCGGCCGAAATTTAAGATTTGGCCAGCATGAAGTTTGTACTTAAAAAAAAAAAAAAATGTTCTTAAAACCAAAACAAATTTACATTCTGTACACCGATAAACCTCAAAAGGAAAAAAAAAAATGAAATGAACAAATGTAACCGTACAATAAACTATAAGTTCATTTGAAATATTAATAAAATTATTAATTATTGTTGTTTAGTTGTTTCATTAATTTGTTTGTCTTTTATAAACTATAATTATAAAATTGGGTCATGCTAACGAGTGCCCTAAGGGCACCGTTAATAATCAATTTTAAGAAATTTTTGACATTACTTTCATGGGAAATGAAAAAAGCTGTCAAAACATTAATTGTTTTTTTTTTTTCCCATAAAACTTTCTTTAACTGGATTCTTAACTAGTGCCCTAAGAGCACTCGTTAGCATTTCCCTATAAAATTTGTTGTTTCATTAATTATAAAATTATTAATTGTTATTTAGTCTAACATAATTTAATTTATTTGTCTTTTATAATGTATTGGTTAATTTAATTATACAGCTTTAATTATTGTTGTTTAGCGTAACAATAAACTATATTGTTTTAATTTATTTGTCATTAATTATACTTCTTTAATTTGTTATATTGTTTAGCCCCCTGTACACATTACACATTTCATGTGTAGCACAATAATTAAAGCAGTGTAATGTGCAGCACATTACACTGCTTTAATTATTGTTTACCCGACCCCAGCCCATCAGCCCATCTACCCCCTCCCACTCAACAGACAAGCACAAGCTTGATGCCCCAATCACAATAGCCTACCAATCAGAAAATTTCACAATCACAATACACAATACACATTACACTAAAAGACAATCAATATCTCAACAATACCAACACCAACACCAACAGATAAGATAAAAGCCAAATTCAAAAAGACAAAAAACAACACAGGTAAAAAGCAAAATATAAATAAAGGTAATTCGGCCAACCAATCAGAGAATTCAAAAGAGAGAGAGATACTGAGTAAAGTTAGACTATTAAAGAATAAAGAAAGAGAACCATTGTTACTTTCATTTCATTTTTTCATTTCAGTGAGATAAAGAGAGAGAGATTGAGAGAGAGTCAAAGATAAAAAGAGAGAAATACCTTAAGGGAGGGAGCACCGAGCACCGGAGCAGAGCGATCTGCGATTTGCGATGAGGGGCGAGTGAGTGACGACGACGACGAGCGATCTACGGCTACGACGACGTGATCTGCGAGCGATCTACGGCGATGGCGATGACGTGACCTTGGGTTTGATTTGCTGGGGTTTGGTTTTGGACCTTTGGTTTGCTCTGTATTGGGTTTTTTTTTTTTTTTTTTGATAAACACTAAATCACCTCTGTATTGGAGTTTGTTTTGCTTTTGCTCTGTATAGACTGACTGTATTGGGGTTTGGTTTTCTCTGCCAGTGACGTGACCGTGGGTAAGGGTTTGATTTTTGATTCTCTATATTGGTTTTTTTTTTTTTTTTTTTTTTTTTTTTTTTTTTTTTTTTTGAGAATCCGTGGGTTTGCTACCATCTGTAATCTATTGGGCTCACCGTGGGCTTGGCTCTGTTACAAATTTTTTTTTTTTTTTTTTTTTTTTCAGATTTTATTTCAAATTATTTTTGGGCTTTTTTGTTTTTTTTGCTTGAAAGTAGAACAGATAATTTTTTTTTTTTTTTTTAATTTTTAATTTGAGGATGTTCCTAATTTTGTGATCAGGGTGTTCCTAATACAAATTAAATAGGAACACCCTGAGTTGTACATGGCGCCGCCACTGATGATATGCACTCTTAACTGAATACACACCATTTTTCATTTAACCCAGATGAGCATGTCATTTGTCATGCTTCAGCTCAATGGATTAGACTTAATGATCTCGGCTTCAAACGACGAAAACACTTACTATAAGTTGTGCATTCGAGCAGTGGGTTTGTGGCAGTATGAGATCATCTATTGTAGCATCATCAAGTAGGACTCGCCACGGGTAAACAACATTGAAAATCGTTGGCTGGGGCAGCCATCTATCATGCCAAATTTCACTCTAAAACACAGCATGCACAGGCAATACTATTCCCAAGGAAAAGAAGCATGATTTTGAATTTTTAGTTGACAAAATGCTTGTAGTAGGGAAGTGTTTTCGACTTCAAAACTATGTACAGTGAGGATTATGTATTGTGCGCCAAACGCCAACATCACTTCACTAGTAAGACCAAGTTGAAATGCTGTAAATTTTTAAAGCTAGTCTCCCATACCTTTTCACTTGACAAACTTTTGCCTAACTTTTACTCAACTAATGATATTTGAGCTCAGACTACCTCCGCACCCACCAAAAATTTAGTATGGAGTTTAATTCTTGACACAAATCATTTGGAAGCCTATAACAATCGCATAGGTCTGGTGTTGGGGAGATAACTACCTTGAAGAGCTTCCTTGAATAGTTAATATAACATATAGAGACAAACTTTAACTTAGAAGACCTAAGCTCAATGGGTATGTGCTCAATTATCTTATATTAACCACTCATTCTTTTCATCATTATTTAATGTGGGACTTCACTCACATGTGTAACTCAATAATTTCTCTCTCATGTGTGAGTTTTTAACTCTCTGTGGGCTTCAAGACCTCTTCGTGGGCCATGAACAAGTCCTACTCACTTCCTCTTACCTAATGGCCTTTCTCTTCACTAGCATCATCCATGGGCCTTCACATGTCAACTCCGCACATCTTTTATCCTCCATGGAAATTTGACACCTTACCGTTGTCTAGACTATTGGCAATATTACTCCTTCGTTGGGCATTTTCCAAGATCGTTTGTGTGCGCTTTATGGGCTTGCTTGGTGTAATATACCGCCCCCACTCCAATTGCGAAAGGGACCCGCCTTGCTCTATTTGCGAAGGGCTCGTTCCCACTCCAACTATGAAAGGAATCTCGATAACCTTACCACCTTTGCCCCACACCACCATGGGCTCTGATACTACTTGTTGGGGAGATAACCACTTTGAGGAGCTTCTTTTAATAGTTAATATAACATATAGAAACATTTTTTAACCCAAAAGGCCTAAGCCCAATGGATATGTGTACAATTATGTTCTATCAATCACTCATTCTTCTCATCATTATTTAATGTGGTACTTTATTCACACGTGTAACCCAACATCGGGATAGCTTGAGACAAAAATTTGATCAAAGACTTCATGTCCCACTTGTGTTAAGTACTTCGACTTTGACTTTCAACTCTGTAACTTTGGCCCACTCGATACATAATCTTTAAAAAAGTTGTTTTCATAGCCCTTCCCACCCAATATGGAAGTCCCCAATACTTTTCAAAGTGTCCTATTCTTTAGATCTTGAAAGAACCTTGGATGGCAATCAGGGTTGATAATGAGGCATTTTTGCTAAAGAAAAACATTGTTTTTTCACCATTAAGTTTCTCCACAGATGCTTGCTCATAAATATCCAAAAGTATAGAAGATAATGATGCTTGACAAAAGATGAGGCTATCATCAACAGTCTAAATATTTGCTATGCGAGGGCCCCAATGACTTAATTATAGCCACACCATGAATACTACGTTCTAATTCTGCCTTTCTCAACAAAGGCGATAGGCCCTCAACACAAAGTAAGAAAAGGTAAGGGGGGAATCGCCTTCCTTCAAACCTCGCAATGGATAAAAATAAATCTCAAGGTACCCATTTATTAATACTGAACATCAAACAGTACGTTGTTATACATTCAATGATTAAGGCAATCTATTTATCATGAAAACCCATTTTCTCATTATAGCTTTTAGGTGAGTCCATTCAACCCAATCATAGGCTTTGCTAAAGTCTAAATTCAATTCCATATAAGTTGTCTTACCTTTCCTCTTATTTTTCATTTAGTGAAAAATCTCAAAAGTAATGAAAATATTATATTTAATCATATGACATGGCCAGTCTTTTCCATTTCATTTTTGGTTGTTGGCAACTTGGCACATCAAAGCCATAATAGTTTCATTTTCATGTATGGCATGTTGCGTTTTCATGGCTCACAATGACTACACCCCTCAGGTTAGCTAGACATGTGAAAATGATGTTTTTGGTGAGTTCCTATTTTCCCACTATAATTCCTTCTTACCCATGAAAAATTATTAGGCACTTTCGGGGTATGGTAACGTGATGCATCCTCCTCATACATTAATGGTAAACTCCAACATGAATTTAATTAGCAGTATCTACCATGAATCTAAGAGAAAAAAGCACCACATTTTTGTACCCTGAAACACCTAATTACTCCTTCTCCACATATTTCCATATTCAAGTCCACTGATTCTTCAGAGTTTTCACCTCTTTAGATCCCATATTGTCTAAGCTTAGTGTCAAATCTCGAGAAACCTAGGATTTTTCTCTAGTCTCGTAGTTGATTATGCTTCTCTGTAATTCCATCTTGGGTTGTCTTGCTTGTGCGTTTGTCTCTTCCACAGTTTGTCTTTTGTGGCTTCTTCGAAAGATGAACTTTTTTTTTCATGGTGCCATTATCATAACTATAACTTTTGGTGTGGAATGTCCTATGTCACTCTCATCCTTGTTTCATATTGTTCTTCCTTCATCGATCTTGTTTTTTCCTTCAATCATTTTTTGCAATCTCAGTCACCAACTCACCATGGCCGATAGTTGACCTATGTGGGCTGTCTCCCTTGTTGAAGTGTATCTTCTTTGCATGAATAGGTGTTTACTTATGTCTAAATTCAGGTGTATTCCAGAATATTGGTCCTATCTGATTCCATCTTTTGGTATATTAACTCCTTGAATAATGTTTATTACACAAATTATTTTACACAGTTTTTACACACACCTCTAAAAGCAATTGAAAATCGTGACTCGAATTTTGATTTCTTTTGAAGGCAATTTCAGTTGCTTTTGGAGGTATGTGTAAAATAATTTTTGTGCAACAAGTTTAACCCTAATTCTTTTATGTTTCCCATGTCTCATCTATTTCATTCCCACCTTTGACGTCACATTTTTTATTGGAAGGTTGTGTACATGCATCCAAAAAGTTGCTTAGTTGAACTAGATCTTTGATGATGGTAATTCCCCCATTGAGTTGTTTGGGCATGATTAGGGCTTATCCAATGACCATGGGCTATTTAACATGACTCTCTCTTGATCCATAGTGTCATGTGAATAATAGGAATCTATTCTCACAAAGATTCCTAATATTCATTCCCTATTTCGGTTGTTATAAAGTATGAAGAGTTCTTAATTAGCACAACTTATAGGTTTATGGTTTTTCTCATCAATTTCACCGTTAACACACTTGCCTTTTTCTTGTAAGGTCTTGAAAATCTCATCATCCACCATGTGCCTTCATTCTCAATGTCAATGAGTTTTAGTTGCTTCCAACATCTCCTTGAGGTTGTCCATGGTTCTCTTCTTTTGTCACTGTTCCTTTTCCCACCAAGCCACCCAACCTCTCGTTAGAGCCAAAGGAATGAAACTACCTTGTACTAGACAAGACCGACCTCCTACTGGATTTTAGGTTTTGGAAAAACCTAGACCCTAAGGAGAAATCTCCTTTATAATCAATACATATATATATATATATATGGGTTTTACTAATGTGTGCCCTTAGTGCATACATTAGTAAACTATTTTAGGAAATTTTTATGAAAAAATGAAAAAGTTACCAACTTTTTTGACAATTTTTTCAATTTCCCATAAAATATTTCCAAAAAGTTAGGACATATGTGATTTACTTGTTAGGAACATATATCACTATTTTATATAATTGGCTTATCATTTGACAAAACGCACTTTACTTGTATTTGGGTAGATTTAGGATGTGTTTAAATACTTCAAGAATATTTCCAAAAATAGATGATTAATGTGTGCCCTAAGGGCATACTGTAGACACTCAATTTTGTACCCATAATTTAATCTTGGAAGACTGTTAGGACATATGTGATTCACGTGTTAGGAACATATGTCACTATTTTATGTAATTGGCTTATCATTTGACAAAACGTACTTTACTTGTATTTGGGTAGATTTAGGATGTATTTAAATACTTCAAGAAACCATGTTTCAAGATCAAGTGTTGAAGCCTTCAAGTTTATCTAAGAAAACAAGCTGAAAGTGTAGAGTTACTAAAGCTCGACAACTAGCTCGATAGCTAGCATGTGTCGAGGTTTAAGAAGCTGTTTCAGCCCCGTGGCTCGACAGCTATCTCGACAGATGCTCGACAGCTTCGATTTGTTGAGGTTTACAAAAACAGAATTTCTGGTTTGTTTTTCTTGGGCTCCATAGATGTGTCTTTGGGCCTTCTTTTTTTCTAACCCTAGACATATAAAAGGATTGTTTTAAGGGCCGTCAAACTGTTCACAAGTTGCACAAGCATTGAACAAACTTTGTTCAAGAAAATTGTGACCGAAGACGAAGTTCTTGCCCTAGTTCATCTCTTTCTCTTAAAGAAGTTGCTGTGTATGTGCACCGTAGGGTTTTGTGACCAAGCATCTTCTTGATCTTCATCTTCTTGAAGTCGCGTACTGGGATCCATGCAAGTTTAGTCACATACTTGGGAGCCGTGCATCAAAAGGGGAAACTGTCACTACAGAACAAATCCAATTGGGTATTGGGGTAAGGGTTCAATTGTAGGTTGGTAAGGTACTTGGGATTCCTTTACTTGTAATCGCTTGTTGTGATAATAGTGGAGTTTCGGAAGTGATGACCTGAAAATCACTTGGTGGGGTTTTTGCCGTTTGGTTTTCCTCATTCATAAACAAATCACTGTGTTATTTATTTTCCATTGCATAATTAGTTTATTGATGATTTGTTTGTGCTACCACGCATTTGCATATTAATTTGATTAATTAATAAACTTGGCTAATTAATCAATTAATTCATCACAATGGGTCAATTCATTTTTGGCCTATCAAGTGGTATCAGAGCAAGCACACTCTGATTAGGGTTTAATATTTGCTGTGTTGATCCATTGACCCCTGTTTGTCATGGATAGAGGACAGTCATTAATCATACCTCTTTTATTTGATGGCACTAATTATGCATACTGGAAAGTACACATGAGAGCTTTCATGCAGTCTTTAGATGAGAAAGTGTGGCAAGCTATTGAGATAGGCTGGACCAAGCCGAAGGAAGCGCCGGCCGATTGGGATGATGCCAAGATCAAGGCGGCAAACTTCAACAGTAGAGAGTTTAATGCCTTATTCAGTGCGGTCACCAATGAGGGGTTCAAGAAGATATCCTTTACTGAAACTGCTAAGGAAGCATAGACCATCCTCCAGACAACCTATGAGGGAACAAAGGCTGTTAAGGATTCAAAGTTTCAGAGGTTCACTACAAGCTTTGAAGAGATTAAGATGGAGGAGGATGAATCGTTTGATGAGTTCTATGCCAAGCTGAAGGACATACTGAACTCTGCTTTTAATCTTAGGGAAACCATTCCTGAACCCAAGATTGTGAGAAAGGTGCTCAGATCTTTACCTGAAAGATTCCATGCCAAGATTATGGCGATCGAGGAATCAAAGAACATTGACAAGATTCCTTTGACAAAATTTATTGGAAATCTACAGACCTACGAGCTAGGTTTGAGTAGGATTGGCAAGACGGGTAAAGGAAAGAGCATGGCACTTAAGGCCAAGAGCAGTGAGACAAATGAGTCTTCAGATGATGAAGATTCTAAGATGAAGTCCTACATCACCAGGTAGTTCAAGAAGTTTATGAAGAATGCCAATGAAAAGGGCTTTGACAAGGACCGTAGGCAATCCAGTTCTTCTCAGTTCAAGAGCCAAGATAAAGAGGAGAAGGATGCAATGGATGGTGGTCAGTACACTATTCCCGTAGGACCTAAGTGCTTTGGGTGTCAGGGCTTCGGTCACATGAAACACAAGTGTCCTACATATCTCAAGAGCATTGGGAAGAGCAAGGCGCTTGCTGCTACCTTGAGCAATACGGAGCTTGAGGATGATTCCGACAATGAGGATGACAGAATCTTGAATGCCTTCATTGCCACTGTTAATCCTACTGATGGGATTATTGAAGATGTGGTTGAAGAAGAGGAATTGGTGGAGTCCAAGTTTGAGAAGATGGATGATCAAGATGACATCTATACAGCCTATGAGAAATTGTACAAGCTTTCTGAGAAGCATGAGAAACTGTATAGGTTGACCACCAAGAAGCTCGGTGATGTGGAACTTGATCGTGAAGAGCTTTCTACAAAGTTTGATGAGGCTAATCAGACTATTGGAGCACTGAGGTTCGAGAACAATTCTTGGCTGAGAAGACCAAGAAGCTTGAAGTGGAGCTGTTTCAAGTCAGAGCTCAATTGGAGAGGACTTCAAGTGCAAAGCTTGATGAAATACTTAGTTTTTAGTAATTTGCTTATGATCGAACAGGATTAGGGTATGGTTTCTCTTTCTCTAATACTGCTCTTACATGGACTCACTGCAATCTCTAATTTAAATTTTTGCTATACTAATTTAGAAAAGTTGTGAAATTGTTGTCTCTAGCATTACTCAAAAGAAAATTTTTAGAGTAATGTTTACATTCACAATATTTTCACAATAAATTCTAAGTGGTAATTTGCTATTAATAGGTGAAAAAGTAATGTTAGTGGTGAGTCCAAATTAGAACCAATAACATATTACCACCTAGAATTTTTTGTGAAAATATTTTGAAAATGTTGTAAATATATATATATATATATATATATGTGTGTGTGTGTGTGTGTGTGTGTGTGTGTGTTTGTACACACACACACACACACACACACACACACACACACACATATACATATCATTACTCAATTGTTTATCAAAGACAAAAAGGGGGGCCGGAGGGATTAGCAAAGTGTATTTGTTTGGCAAAAATATATTTTTGGTCCCTACATTTTGGCATCATTCCCATTTTAGTCCTTACTTTTCTGTTTTGTCATTTTTAGTCTCCAAAATGAAAAATGCATTCCATTTTGGTCTTTACAGTTATCTCACTAACGGAAATAATACAGAGTGCATAGTTGGCACATAAAATGCCTACATGGCCATTAAAATAATAATAAAAAAAATTTATTAAGCATTTAAATAATGCCACACCGGCATTTTATACATTAAAAAAGCCACATAAAAAAAATTAAAACAATTTTCTAAAATTATGATTTAATAAAATAAAATATTATTTTCTTTTCATTATGTTTTTGGTTATGTTCTTCATTAGAGTTCTTCAACAATAAAAGATGAAAAAAGTCCTTTCAATAGAGCAATCCAAAGCATCAATTCCCTTCAACGCACAAAACCCATAACACAAATCGGTCTCTTTTTACTTTTTTTGTTTTTGTTTTTTGTTTTTATTTTTTGTTTTTTTGTTTTTCAAATCGATAACCCATCAAACCCCTCAATTTTTTTTCTTTTTCAAATGCCTTCAATGCACAAAACACAAAACCCAAATCATCATTGACTCATCTTCAAATACAAGTCTCTATCTTTGTTTCTTTTTCTTTTTCTCTCTCATATCGGTGTCTCTCTCTGAGATCAATGGCAATCTTTGGTGGGAGATTCCGATGGTGGGTTTTTAGGTTGTGATTTTTGTTGATCTGGGTTTGTGAGTTTGTAGTGAATTTGATTTTGTGTTCCATGGCTGAAGACCCATGGTTGAAGACCCAAGACCAATGGCCGAAACCCATGGCTAACTAAAAAGAACAAATAAATAATTTTATTTATTTATTTTTAAAATCAGAATTTATAATTTTTTTATTGTTTTTTTTACGTGGCTTTTTTTATTTATTAAAATGTTGATGTGGCATTTTTAAATTTTCAAATGCAATATTTTAAATATATTTTAAAGCCACGTAGGTGCTTAGTGTGCCAACTATGCACTCCATTTGCCACGTAGGCAATTTCCGTTAGTAAGATGACGGTAGGGACTAAAATAGAATACGTTTTTTTTTTTTTTTTTTTTTGGAGATTAAAGTTATATTTGGTAACAGTTTTTGTTTTCTATTTTCAAAAACTTGTTTTGAGGAATATAAAGTAAAAACACAATTTTCTAGTATTTTTATGAATCTATATTTTAAGAATTTGAATCAGCTAGCTCTAACTATGCTAGAATTCAACCATAGCAGGGTCGGCTTTACCTATGAGCCAAAAAGGCCCCCAAAATGTCTTAACACAATATCATTCTTTCAGAACTACTTAAAATAGAATATATCTTATAGTAATTGGATATATCGGCAATCGAACAACCCAAACCACCTGAATCGATGCATCGGCTCTGTAAAAGGCAACCAAAGGCAATTGGACATGGCCAACCCATTGGTGCGGTTGAGGAATTGGCCAAACCCACCTATGCAATTTGGTGGGAAAATGGCTAGTTCAATTGACTACACTAAACCTCTTGTACACCTCCAGTTTTAGATCTTTCAAATAAAATGAGATGGGTTTTGATTGTAATTTCCAAAATTCAATAGGGTTTGGCGATGGTTTTATATGTAAAATATTTTTTTTATTGAACATGTAAAATATTTAGAAAGTTTGGATTTGTAAAAACCTTTTGGCGAAAACACTTGTGAGGGTACTTTTTTTTTACACCTAATTTTATATTTGAGTACCACATATTTATTTTCAAATACCACTAATAAATTATTGAGTTTTCCCAAATATTTTTTACTCTATTATTATGTTAATCACAAATGTTTCATATCTCATATGTAAATTGGGTCATGATATAAACTATCACAAAAGCCCAAAAACTCATATTTTATTCAATTTATTATCATTATTTAGCTAAGCCCAAAACCGGCCCTATGAACCCAATACACACATCCTATTCTATTTAAAGCCCAAGAATATTTATGCTTGGCAATATTTGAAAAGCCCATAATTCAAGTCCATGGCAAAACAATTTTATCAATGGAAAGCCCATGATTTAAACTTGATGAAGTCGATAAATCACCAGTGAGCCACACAGTCCTTGCATGCTCGAAACAATACCTGCACAATAAAAAGAAAAGACCTAACAGAGAGCACCGGTGTAGTGTGGCTAAATACCCTCAAAATGTCAAGTTAGAACTTCTCACAACTCTAGAGTGCCAAAGTTGGGGTGAATTATGCGTACTTATTTTCTGAGGGTCTTTGGGTTTTTATAGTAGTGTAGAATCAAACTCCTATGCTTGCGCAATAAGTCTTTTCCCTATCGGGAAGGTCTTCATTAATGTGTGTATCTTTCAAAATCCTCCTCGTGTTAGAATTCTATTCATATTGGGATTCTATGGACTTAGGGTTAATCGTGAGACGCAAGTCGTTTCCATTTAAGATTTCTTGGAGATCACATAATGACCAATTCAGTGCCATGTGGCCTTTTGATCCGTCCACCTTGATTCGTTCACATCAGATCCGTTTATTTTTAGCCCATTTATTTCGATCTGTCAAGTCCATCCAAATGGATCCGTCACCTCTAAATTCCTTCCTCTTCAAAACCCATGGCAATTTATTTATTCAAATCCCAATTCACATTGAAAATATTTAAAACCCAATTTTTATTAGCAACATCAAAGCCCAATTCTCATTGGCAATATCAAAGCCCAATTCTCGTTGGCAATATTTAAAACCCAATTTTCATTGGCAACATCAAAGTCCAATTCTCATTGACAATATCAAAGCCTAGTTCTCGCTGGCAATATTTAAAATTCAATTCTCATTGGCAATATCAAAAGCCCAACTTACGTTGGCACTATTAAAAGCTCAAGCTAACTACTTAGCACTACTTTATCAAAAGCCAAGGTAATTAATACTTGGAAAAATACTATATCATAATTATTTCACTTAAAAGTCTAATAATGAACAATACTTTAGATTCTTAAACCTATTACTACAATATTACAAGCTCATGGAATTTACGAATGATCTATTCTTAAAACCCATGGCAATCATCTTATAAAAACCCATGGAAAGTTATGATTATTTATCTTAGACCCATGACATTTATTTATTTCATATCATATTATAAACTCATGTTCACTATCTATCTTACATCACAACATTCATAATATTTATTTCCAAAACTCATGGTAATTATTCATCCTACATGTCCATTATGATTATCTATAGAGAAACTCATGAGAATGTCACATTATTCCATTATAGTGGTTGTTACCATATTTTTTTTAAACCCATGGTAAATATTATTCTTAAGAAAATATTGGAGGTCATTATTTAAAAAGCCCAAAGAAAATATTATTTACAAAGTAATCCATAGCAAAAATTATGAGAAACTATACAAGTTGTTATTTAAAGCCCATGGAAATTAATACCCAAAATCTATCATAAATATTTATTAAAGCTCATGGATTCATTTTATTTTTACTAACAACTAAACCTCATGAGGATTAAAAAAAAAAAAAAAAAAAACTCATGGTAAAGTGTGTCTTTAATGCCCATTTTGTAGGCCCAAGAATCTCATGGAGTAGGGAACAAGCCCAAGCAAAGAAAGGGCCATATGGCCCAACTAAAAGTGCTAAAATGGAGCAAAGCCCTACCCAAAAAGGTCCCCAACAAATCAGAAATTCAAGTTGAAACAAGTCAGCCTAATCAAGTCCACCACCAGTGAAAGTTCCTCCACACCTCTAGGAATGAACCAAGGGGCTGTCATGGCAGAATTCTAACACATTTTCTACAGAGATCAGTAGCTAATAACTATTCCTAGCAGCTTGGAAGCTGATGGGTAGAGAGGCATCATCATCTCCCTCAAGGTCCTACATCCGACAGAAGCTAGTGGGCAATAAATACCCTTCTTCTCCAAGTTTTGGTTACAACTCAAGGAAGCCATGACCAAGACTCATGAAATGCTCATCTAAATAGTTTGTTTTATTACTAGAAATATATGTTACTGATTCATGAACCAAGCCCATGAATTCCTAAAGGGCAAAATTTAGGAACATGTGGTTTGGAAGGCATAAAGGGATCTCCAGCGAAACCCTTTGAAGTGGATTTAAACTTTGACACCTGGCTTGGGGTGTTGAATCCTACTTCCTAAGGTCCAAATCTCAGTTGCAGTACTATGATTCTTCCTTAATACTTGCCTTAATCTGATTGGCTGAACACAATCCCAGCAAGCTTAGCATTTAATGCAAGATTATCCCAAATACTACCCATGTGTGACATTGCCCAAAGAAGCAAAACAACCCCAAAAGCAAATCTCCCATTTTAGGCCAAATCCAGGTTATTAATTCAGCTATCCTGCTCCCTTGAATCAGACCTACGTTTTTTGGATTTTAGCTAATTAATGCTTGCTCTAATCCTCTTTATAAAAGGCAAACCACTCCAGCCCCTAAAGAGGGGGGACCAGGCCTCTCTAAAAAATTTGTCATTGACTACATTCTGCAGAAATTCAGTCCCTCTTAAGCTTTCTTTAAGATTCCCCAAGCTCTCTTGAGCTCACTCATAACCTTTTTCAGCCTATAGTCACCATAACACCAACATTCCCCCACCTTGCTTACACCTTCCTACTCCATAAACGTCCCATAACTGACCATAACCAGCCTAAACTCCCTCCACAAAACTCAGCCAAGCTTCTTCTTAACCAACTGCTCATAAGCTCACACACTCACCCAACAAAAAACCTTCTCCTTACATACCACCCACATTTCCCTTAAGGATCTTGGTAACCACATGCTGCATTGAGTTGGGATTCCCTCTTTCCCTTCATACCATGCCAAATAACTCTTTTTTCATCACTATGCAGCCACTAATATTTACTTATTTTTTTACTATAGGAGGCTATAATATATTTGAGACTTTTGGAATTTTTTCTTCATATTGATGTAATGATGGTTGAGAGTACTATGGACCCTATTGAACAAAATACACAAGAATTTCCTGAAATTAATACTTTATTAAAATTATTTAATAATTGAATATAAATTACCCTACCGCTGGAGATAATACCGTACTGTAGGAGGGCTAATTTGAACTATGATGCTGTAAAATGACTAATAATATAATAAACTAACAACAGTAACATGTTTATTGGGCTTTATTACTGTCTTCTTGTCAGGGTGCAACCTCTATCTCTTACTTGGGCGGGCTTACACGACATTGAAAGCCTTTGGGTTTTATTTCAAGGGCCCATCGTTGAGTTTCGGCTTGGCTACCCTATATTCTATTTGAGAACATCAAAATTTTTCCCTCAACAACACCATTTTGGTTTTTACATTTTGGGTTTACAGTTAATTTGATCCCTATATTTTGGTAGCAGTAAATTTAGTTTCAGTTATTTTCAACCTGAAGTTAATTTGGTCCATATCCTTAACTCACTAATGGAAAATACTTACGTTGCTAATAGATTGCACAGTTAACACATGCACTTTATGTCTACCTGGTTACTAAAATAATAAAAAAATATTTTAACTGTTATTTTTAAAACCACATCCACGTAATAAAAATCCATGTCAGAACATTAAAAAAATGGAATGATTTTTAAAAGGAAAAATAAAATGAATTTAACAAAATGAAACGTTGAAGAATTAGGAGTGATTTTTTTTTTTTTTAATGATTTATTCCTAGAACTATTTAGAGATCGGCTTGGCAAAGGATATAATTTCCTCCACAAGATACAACTCTTCTTGTACAAATGTTATCACCATAGCATTGGAGTTAAAACTTGTCTCTCTGCTAGAGGAGTTGACATGGATACTCTCTACCCCTATGTCAGCAAGCATCGGAAACTATCATTAATGCTCTCCATGACTGTGCAGTGGTTAGACCGATGTGGACTCAGCTGGGAAAAGAGACTTCGGACCCTCTGTTTTATGGTTGTGACCTTCTTGATTGGCTGGAAAACAATGGTAAAGCAAAATATGCCCCTCCCCCAAATCAAATCCCTTGGCGATATGTCGTCCTCTTTGCCATCTGGTCTATATATTTGGCTGAAGCGAAATCTAGTGGTTCTCCACAACAAATAGTCCCACTTCATGCTTGTTGCAAAAGTTATGAACAAAGCTTCAGAATATGTCCTCTGTGCTCTCTGCCCCAAAAACGCAACTAGGTCCATCGATAAGCTTATAAGGGGGAAGAGACCAAGTAATAGTTGGCAGAAATTGAATACTAATGGGTCATCTCTAGGGAACCCCGGGCTCGCCGGTGGCAGGGGTATTGTGCAAGATTAACATGGGAACTGGATGATTGGCTTCTCTAGGAAAATTGGGAGAACATCAAGCTTCCTGGCAGAGCTGGGTGATTGGCTTCTCTAAGATTATTATTGATGCTCTAACAAATCCTCACCTGTGTAACTTGAATTAGTCTCCTCTTATGGATGATTGCAGGATGGTCGCTCGATTCAACCACATCCGCTTTAAACACTACTGTCGTGAAGCCAATAGGTGCGCTGATGGCCTTGCTAGGAAGGGTGCAAATTCAAGTGTTTATTTTCTTTTGTTTGACAGTCTGCCTGTGGATTTGGAGACTATTTTTAATTATGACTTTAATGGTTTGTACTTTAGGTAATTATTGAATACTCTCGAAGTACCATAAATATGTATTCTTCCCTCTCACATAACTGTGGATCCCACTAATTAAATTTATGGTTGAACCCATAATTCATGTGAAAGAGAAGAGTACGCATTTATGATACTCTCGAAATATTCAATAATTTTCCATCTATTAGACATTGTCTTGAACCTCTGCTTGCTTTGTGGTTTTTAATGAATATCCTTTTCTACCACAAAAAAAAAAAAAAACAAAAATGTTTGACATAATGAAGGAAACGTAGAAGATGGCTAGAGAGATTATCAATGAAAGCTCAAGCCCTTGAGATAAGTCTGGCGATGATGATCCTAAAGAGATCGACATCATTTTCAAGCACAACAGTAATAGCTTGATCTCAGGCATAACTTAAGGAGCAGCTCGGCTTTGATCTATTTTTTTCTTCTAGGATACTATTTATTTGTGTAACTGTAATCTAGATCTTTCTTTCTTGTGTTTTGACTTTTGCATTTGTGAGATATAAAAATTTGCAGATCTGAGGAAAAAAAAAAAATTGGTTCAACAATGGTGGCTAAATCTTGGTTTTTGTGAAAGGTGTTGAGGGGTTTTGGGATTTTTTATTTATTTTTTATTTATTTATTTTTTTAATGGTTAAGGGATTTTTAGTCTAGGTTTGGTTAAAGGCCTTAAAAAACTGATTATGGGTTTGGATTTTTCTAGGTTAAACTCCACAAAGAATTTTTTTGGTGACTGCGTTTGGCTACCAAGAAAGTGCAAGAAAAACTGGGAAATTTTTTTAAAACTCCTCATTTTCAATTTTTTTATTTCTCTAATATGGATTTTTTTTTTTTAGTTTCTAATTTTTTTTTTTAGATCCTAATGTGGCTTTTAAAAATACCAATTAAAATATTATATTATTATTTTAGTAGTCACATAGGCATGAATTGTGCCAACTATACAATCCATTAGTCATATAAGCATTTTTTGTTTGTGAGTTAACGATAAGAATCAAATTGATTTCAAGTTGAAAATATCAAAAACTAAATTAACTGCTACCAAAATATATGAACCAAATTGATTATGACCCCAAAATGTATGAACCAAAATGACGCTTTCGCCAAACTTTTTTCCTCCCAAACCCAATTCATCAATCATCATTGCCATTCTTAATTAACGGTCAGGAGTCGGAACATGGTGAAAGTGAAATGAAATCCAAACAAATAATCAATACTAATACTGATAATTATTTCTTTCCTTTTACTAGTTCATTAATTATAATTATTATTACATTAAATACTTATATGTGATTATTAATTAAATCTAATAAATAATACTAGGGTTTATACCGCTTGTTTAGAGTTGGACTTCGTACAAGTTGGGTTTGATGAGTTGAGACCAATATTCTTAATCAAACCACCATTGATCAGTTGGAAAATTTTCTATCCATCAACGAACAACCAACCTCTACAATCAGCATGTCAATTGAAAATCTAGGTAGTTTCAACTCGAGGGTTGGAACAACGTGTATATTTTCTAACATTCCTTAACATGCAGTAGATCATGCTTTGCTTTGTTTAAGGCAGGAACAAAATATTCCTTCCATAATACAGAGTTAGCCACCGCCGCCGCCGCCGCCACCACCACACACACGCGCATATATGTAATTGTAGGTATCAGAGAGTTGAAAAATTCTCAACCCATGAGTCAATACAACCCATTATTTTGATGGTCAAAATCATCCAACCTGCACCGCCTCACATAATAAACGACTCAAGAATTGACGTAAAATGGACTAAGTGTGGTAGTTTCTTTGGCATAAACCCAATACAGAGGCTTTTTTAATATTTTTATCCCCAAAAAAAAAAAAAAGTATATAAAGGTATAAGTACACAGTTTTTTTATTAAAATTTTTTTAGAAAAAGACAAGTAATTATTATTATAGTGTAAAAAGTAAGGAATAGAGGACATTTGATTAAATTTTAAATGTGACTTGAACTTTATGTGTGTTTGAAATTTATTATTTTAGCTTATTCGAAATCTTTTAATTTTAAAATATTTTAAATAATATAAGATCAAATAAGTACTATTGAGGGCATATCAAAAAGAGAGAAAAAGATCAACGGCTTTGTAGCTCAACTAATTAGTACTTAATAACTTGGCACTTCTTGGTATTTTCAACAGAAATATCCAAAATTGAAACCCCCCACTTCCTCCGTTAAAACTATTGAATCAGAGAAATGAGATATATAATAATGTATCATCTAATCTATATATAAACTATAATAGTTGAAAATGTTTGACTATTTATTGACCTAATATTTTGCCACATAAACTTTGATAGTTCCACAATTATACACATCATTTTTTATTAATTTATTTATTATGTCAAAAGGAGAGTTTTAAACTGATTACAACTCAGCAAATTGAAGAATTTTAAACCAATTACTACTTAGTAACGTGGAGAGTTTTAAACCGACTACTACTCAACAACAATAAGAGTTTTATACCAAAACCAACTACTACTCACTTAGTAAACTGAAGAGTTTTAAACCAACTACTACTCAGTAATGTGGAGAATTTTAAACCGACTACGTATACTACTCAATAGTATTAAGAGTTTTAAACCAACTACTACTCAACAACATGGAGAGTTATAAACCAAACCAAAGATGTTTGAAAATTAGTTGACCTTGCCATATAAGCTTTGGTAGTCCCACAAGTTTACCCCTAATTTTTTATTAATTTATTTATTATATTAAAATGAGAGTTTTAAACCAACTACAACTTAGCAAACTGAAGATTTTTAAACCAACTACTTCTCAGCAACGTAGATAGTTTTAAACCAAACCGACCTACTAGGAATAGCAACGAGGCGGGTCTCCTATTCCCTGACCCTGCCCCACTTTTGCTTTGGGGTAGGTTTTTTTTACCCGCCTGTACTCGTGGGTGCCCGCAGTTACCCATCCCCCCATACCCAAATTTTTATATATATAATTTATTAAAATTTTATTTTGAGCACATTAAATTAAAATTCATAAAAATTTTTAAAAAAATGTTCTAAGATTAAAAAACCTTCTCAAAACATAACAATACAACAATTTAAGTAATAAAAAATACAAAAACAATTCAAACATTGCAATAGAACAATTAAAAAAAAAGTAAATATTAAAACATAAAAATATAAATTAAATAATAATAAAAATCATAAATTTAAAGTTAGGAGGCTAAAAACACATATGTATGCCTTGTAAAAGAAAAAAAAAAGACTATAAAACATGTTTTAATTATTTAAATATAAATGGGTCAGGTGCGGGGGAAAATGTTAACACCCATCCCCACCCCATTTGTTATGCGGGGTGGGTAAAACCAATCCATTAAGGGTGGGTGAGGAGGGTACCCACAAGTGCGGGTTTAAATTATCATTCCTACGACCTACTACTGCTATATATAGAGCACCACACCAAAACCTCCTATGTGGTTTACCCTCTCTCTAAAATTACCACTCTTTTGGTTCTACAAACTCTTCATGCTCAAGTCTCAAGGTATTTTTTACATGAATTTCTCTTTCGTAGTTATTTTTGTTTTTCATTTTTTTTTCTTTAATATTGTGTGTGTGTAACATTTTCATATTTTTACTTCAATTGCCCGTATGTTTGTGTAATATTTTATCAAAAACCAAACTTTTAGAGACCATGTTTGATTCTATAGTTTTTATAGATGGAGTAAATCCTAAAAGAAAGCTAGAGGTAATGGATGCCACCAAAGTATCTTGATTTTTTTTATTCTCATGTTTGACATCTTAGTTTTGTTGGATGAATACTTTGTGCTATAGAATGTTATTTTTGTATCACTCAATTTTCTTTTTCTTCCCCTAAAAGTATCGGTGGAACATAAATAGTGTGCCTTTGCTTCATCTTATAAAAAATATACAATATAGTTATTTTTTTCAAAATAAATATATCTTTGTTTCGTATTATAAATATTATTTTTCATTTATTTTTAACTAATTATAGTATTGAATATGTTTAACAATCGTTAACTATCCAGTGCATTGAACGAGTTAGCAACTATATAGTAAAAGTTGGGTAGATGAGTTTAGAAGCCATAGCTACTCCATGTGGCTATCTTCTCTCTACAACAAATGGTTAAATCAATAAATTTTAAATCAAAAAACTCTATTAGCTAAGTTTTAAGAAATTAAAATTCTACTCCAATTGAAGTTCAATTTCACAAAATTTCTTTTAAAATTAAAAATTTATAGTAATTATTTTGATAATTTATCATAATTTAATATTTTAATACAATAAAGATATATGTCTCTGCATTTTGATAATTTAATCTAAATAAAAGTGTCTTTCAATAATATTTTTTAAAATACATTTTTCTTTTATATAGAATTTTATTGAATCCATGTACGGGAATTCTAGAATACCGACCGAATACTACTAGTTGTGATTAATAGTCGAATTTTTTTTTTAGATGAATTAGTAGTGGAAATTAAATTAATCGTTTAAATTGAACACACTATCATAATTCATAACAGTAGTTTATTGTGGATAAAATAATAATAATAATAACGGTAATTCATTGATATTCCACTTCTAAACACCACCACCCCCCCACCCACCCACCCACCCCCCCCCCCCCCCCCCCCCCCCCCCAAAATAAAAAGAAAAACCACAAAACAAAGGTCTCCGGCTGCAAACACAGCATAGATATGATAGACATGAGAGGTTTTAGGGCTACGACTTTTTTTATTCATATTTTGTCCCAAAAAAAAAAAAAAAAAAACAAAAATTCTAATATCACGAGAGAAACCACCATTTTTGTTTTATGTGTCAGATTATAAGTGGTAAAAAAAAAATTGTAGGTTAATGTAAAAGTGACATGTAATTATTCAAACTTTTCCAGTTAGAATAGTTATGGCAAAAATTATGACTATTTATGCATACTAGAATTACTCATAAAAAAAAGTTATACTCCTACAAGAAATAGATTTTCTAGGCCCCTAGATTTTCTCCACAGATACACACGTAAGTTGTAACACGTTAAAGACGCGTGAAATCCTCAAACAAAAACCCTATCATCATCAGAGTAGAAAAGCCAAACAACCCAAACAATGAATATGACTCCAATTCAAAACCCTAACCCAAAAAAAGAAAAAAACAAAACATGTAGGTGGCAATCACATTCATAATAATTTCATCAATCCGACACATTGACACGTTAAAGTTACGATAAAGTTACAATAAAAGAAGATTTTTATAATATATATATATATAGATATAGAGACTGAAAGCCAAACCCAAAAACACAACAACAAAAAATAGAGGTTCTTCTATATATTTGTTTCTTAGATTACTAATCTTGTTTCGTTCATACCTACTATCAAGGGCTTTCGTTTTTCTTCTTCAACTTTCAGGTTATACATTGGTACATTCTCACACCTCCATTCTTTCTCTTTCTCTCTCTTTTTCTAGTGTTGGCTGTCTCTTATACTAAATATGGAACTATTGGGTTCTGTTCACTGCTGATCACAGTGCTTTGCTTTTTTCTTAATTATAGAAACACGGCTCTTGTTTCTCATCACATATGACATATACCATGGTTTTTTTTTTTCTTATAAAAAATACTATATATATGTTCTTCCTGGTTGTAAAGTTGTAACTCTTTGTTTTCCGAAGCTGTACGCTTTTGTGCAAGAATCATGTTCTTTTAATAATTTGCTTCGTTTTTTTTTTCTTCTTTTTTTTGGATAAATCAGTATAAGTTTTATTTGCTTCCTATTAATCGGATATTTATGCTAGCGTTTTTTAAATTTAAAAAGAGAAAAAGAGATTGTTTTTGTTGTACAAAGATTTTTTTTTTCCTTATCGAAAAAAACTAGTTTATTATGTCTTATTTTTCTCATACTTCAATAGGCATGTATACAAAATACTAATGTTTCAGTGTATTGTAAAAAGTTTTTTTTTGAGAATCGTGTATTGTAAAAAGTTAAGTATGTGTTATGCTTGTTCTTGTATATAATAATATTTAATAACGTTTTTTTTTTTTTTTTTTGCTGGTATATTTAATAACGTTTTGTTTTATGTTAACTTAAATGTATCAATGGACAGAGTTTGGTTACAAGTTTTTTTTTTTTTTTAGTGAAATAAACATATACACAAGAGAGAGAAAAAAGGGTAAAAGGTGTGGCAGCAACTAATAACTATAATTCTCACTAAAATAATTAATATAACTATATATTTTGAAAATCTCACCATTGGGTATTATTTACTATTTGATTCATAAACTTATTGTTTATGCATAATTTTATACTACAAAAATTTGAAATGTAAACATTTAATTGATGACATAACTATTGATCTTTGATCTCAACATGAAGAATGTAACCAAAAAAAAAAAAAAAAGTTATCCAAGGGTGAATTTATTAAAAATCACATCGAATAAAAATATATTAAGTGAAATTATTATCATTAGCAATAAATAAGTTTGTAGTCAAACTTTGTCCTATTGTTTATAATCATTATTGTTGATTGAATTGAGAGTCATCCTCATCTTTTCGCAGTCTATGCTTTGCTAAATGTCCTGTGCTAGATGCTAGATATTTTTACTATTAAACCTTTGGGTACCGCATGAGTCATGTAATTCTGTGTGTGGTTGGTGTGAATGGTGTTAAAAATGAAGGGAAACGCAAATTGGGTGTTTTCTTTGGATTTTTCTTCTGTATAAAGGGTTCATTCTCAAGATGTGAAGTCTCCTTTCTGTTTTAAAGAACCAGAACAATGCACTCATCCTTTTTGGGTACTTCTAAGTTAGTTATTCCATTTGTATTGCTTCTTTTTGGAGAGCCAGCAAATGAGAAATAGATTTTTTAACCTTTCCCTACATGTGTCCTGCATCCTAACAGAGCAGGAGGTTAATTGTATTCCATACATTTCTACAGTATGGTCTCCTTTAGATTGGATTGCCTGGCCTTGTTGTGGTAACTTAAAGGGCTTTGTTATTCCATTTTGTAGTAGTTATGGTTAATTTACTAGTTTCCTTTTAATACTCAGACATATTTAACAATACCTGAGGGCAAAAGTGTGAGATATATTGTTTTAGTTTACCATTATAGTGGCTTTTATTTGTTTTGATGGCAATGTTTGTGTATCGTCCCAGATTTATTAGATATTGATTGAGTGTTTGTTGTGGAGCATGTGCCAAGTCCTATATCGTGCATATACTAGGTACTTTTAGGCTTTAATAACAACTATAATGAGCTTCAATGGTGGCTAAACCAATCCTTTTGGAGTATAGCGTAGATGTGACTAACATTTTTCTTTTAGTCGTTATAAATTATATCAAAGCCATTAATTGGATATTAATTAAGTTTGTGTTGTGGGGTGTGCTCCGAGTCTTACATCAGACATATACTAGGTAGATTTGGGCTTTGTTAACAACTACAAGAAACCTCAACTATAACTAAATTAGTTTTTTTGAAGTATAATGCAAATATGACTAGTGTTTTTTATTTAATCGTGCATTATCTGTGATTACATTATGCTTTAATTTTTTGGCTAAACAGGATTCAGGAAATGGCTTCTCCAGAAGGCAGTGATAAGCTGGATTCTCTGCCACCTCCTCCACCCGTGGTCCCGGCCAATGTTATCCCCATCATAGCAGAGCCAGCAAAGGTCTCTGAACCATTAAAGAAAACATCAACTCCCAAACGCTTGCCCATGGCCAGGCGTGATTACGGAAATAAAGGGCAGAGGCTGTCACTTCTAACTAACCATTTCAAAGTTGACGTGCCCAAGATTGCTGGTTGCTTCTACCATTACAGTGTATGAATCTCCTTCGCTCAACACTCTCTCTTCAACTTCCTTTTAAATAACCATTCCTATGGATAAAAAGACGAGAGAGAATTACTTAAAAATGGTTCAGTCATGTTCAAAGGAGAGTGACTGATGAACTATAAGAAAGAGTGTATTGATAATAAAAATTGGGAAGCATGGACATGGCAAAATTGCCAACTTACTGGTGTGGGACACACATCCGACACGGACACAAACGTGTCAAGTACACGCTCTAGAAGAATTTTTTTTTTTTTTTTTTAATTCAATTGTTCTATTTTGATGTTGAATGTTGTTTATTTGAAGTTTTTAATGAGTGTCTAGTTTATATGAATTCTTTTATTCGTACTTTAAACAATATTTTATTGTCTTTAAATTAATTTTTATATATTTCCAAACATTTCATTATTGTTACATACTTGTTAAATCCATAATAAACATAACTTATTCCAAATATAATATATATATATATATACCTAAAAATAAATATTAATTAATTAGTAAATTGTCATATCCTCTATGTATCGTATCTTAATTTTTCAAAAAATGTCATGTTGTTGTACTACGTATCATGTTGTACTACGTATTGTATTCGTATCCGTGCTACATAGATCAAAAATCATATTAGTAGTATAAAATATCTGGGATCTGAACTTCATCTACACGTGAAACCAATTGATGCCTTGATTTGATAATAAAAGGCCATTATCATAGAGTGGATACCATAAGTTGAAATTCTATTTTATCTTAAGAAAAAAAATTCACATTAGTAAAAGTAAGAAAAAATGATATGTCAATTAAGGGGAAAAAAAAGACTTAAAAAATAGGAAAATAGAGGAAAATAATACGTATGGCAGACGCTAGCTAATTTTCAAGGATCCATAGCTGACCCAAAATTTCTCTCGGACTAAGGCTTTTTTTGTTGTTGTTAATGTTGGAATTGTATTTACAGCGATTTTTAAGTATATGTCCTGAGATTTTGGTTTTTGTGGGCTTAGGTTGCTCTGTCTTATGAAGATGGACATCCGGTTGATGCAAAAGGTATTGGAAGAAAAGTTATAGACAAAGCTAAGGAGGTCTACGATAATGAATTTCGAGGTAAAGAATTTGCTTATGATGGAGAGAATAGCTTGTTTACCTTCGGTCCTCTTGCACAAAATAAACTTGAACTCCTTGTGGTGTTGGACACTCCCTCGTCAAACAGGTAATGTGGTATTGGCTATAGTTTTCACTAGACTTAAATATCAACTAATGTGTTTTTTTTAAGACATTGGCTTAGTAAAGTTGTAATTGTCTATCAGGGTCAGCAAAAGAGGTAGCCCTGGAGATGATGAAAGTGATAGGAAGAGATCTAGGCGCCCATTTCAGTCCAAGACTTATAAGGTGCAGATAAGTTACGCCGCAAAAATACCAATGCAAGCAATTCTGGATGCATTGCATGGTCAGGAATCAGATAGATTTCAAGAAGCTGTGAGAGTTCTTGACATCATACTAAGACAGAATGCAGCAAAGCAGTAAGTTACTTAACTGTTTAGTGCTTGTGTGATAGTGATTTTTCATGGCTTAACCTCAACATGATTTGGTCTAACTTAATATATATTTTTTCAGGGGTTGCCTCCTAGTCCGACAGTCATTCTTCCACGGCAATGAAAGAAGCTTCATAAATTTGGATGGTGGTGTCCTTGGATGCCGAGGTTTCCATTCGAGTTTCAGAGCCACAGAAGGAGGTCTATCACTGAATATGGGTAAGTCTCTGTACAGATAGGCAATTTCTATTGAAAACCATTTTTCAGTCTCTGATTAATTGATTGTTGTCTTAATTCTTGTTCATGTGCAGACGTATCCACTACAATGATTGTACAGCCTGGGCCTGTAATGGATTTCCTCACCAGCAACCAAAAATCTGATCGTAATCGAATTGATTGGATAAAGGTAATTGTCTGTTTACTCTAAATGTTGATAAGGTTGATGTATGAGGTTTGATGGTTATGAACTTGTACTATTTTGCTTCCAGGCTAAGAAGACGCTGAAAAATTTGAGGATTAGAGTTAATAACAATGAGTACAAAATCACTGGATTGAGTGATCAAATTTGCAAAGATCAGAAGTAAGTTTTTTCAGTAGTTATACATTTACTTTTTGGCTGACAATTTCAATGATTAAGCTGTAATCACTAAGACTTGTTTATACTTTATCATAGGTTTTCATTAAAGCAAAGAAAGGCAAATGGTGAAACCGAAGTTGTTGAAACAACTGTGTATGACTATTTTGTTAATCATAAGCAAATATACTTACCCAATTCAGCATATTATCCATGCATCAATGTTGGGAAACCAAAGCAACCAACCTACTTTCCTATTGAGGTGACAGATACTTCTGGATGTCAGATTTTTTTTTTTTTTTTCTTTTCTTTTCTTTTTGGATTTAAAACTATAATCTAGTTTCTCTTCCTCTGTAGCTTTGCACCTTGGTTCCACTGCAACGCTATACCAAGGCATTGTCTGGTCAGCAAAGAGCTTCACTAGTGGAGAAATCACGGCAAAAACCAAAAGAAAGGATGGATTCTTTGAGAGATGTAGATTCTGTTAATATAGTTTGTATATTTTTCATTAAAAGCTGCTTAGATTCCAAGTTAAACTTGGCCTATTTTTGCAGGCATTTATAACTAGTAGGTATAATGACGACCAAATGCTTCATTCTTCTAGAATTTCAATAAGTAGTGAATTTACCCAGGTTGAAGGTCGTGTATTGCCAGCCCCAAGGGTAAATATCTGTTTGCTTGCCATGCTTGTGGCCTTCTCCTTCATTATTTCTGAATCTGGCTGCTTTGAATTTTTTTTTTTTTCTTCTTCTCTTTTTACTGATATGTTACTAATTTTGCTGCTTCTTTTTACTGATATGTTACTGCAGCTAACAACCGGTAACGGAGAGGAGTTCTTGCCTCGAAATGGGAGGTGGAATTTCAACAATAAGGTGTTGCTTTTCTTCTGTATTTTCATTTTGCTCGTTCTAATTTTCTGTACTTGTTACTTGACATTTTTGTTTAATTGTCTATAGAAATTTGTAAATCCAGTGAAGATTGAGAATTGGGCTGTGGTGAACTTCTCGGCACGCTGTGATATATTAAGGCTGGTAAGAGACCTTAGGAAGATTGGTGAAGCGAAAGGGCTTGTAAGTATGCTGTGAATTAATTGTCATTTCTGCTTACCTTTTTAGTTAATTCATTATTTTTCTTCTAATTCTTTCTTATTTTTTACACTGGTAGTCCATTAGTCAACCAAGGGGAGAATTTCATGAGAGTCCTCAAGATAGGCATGCATCTGCACCAGTTAGAGTGGGTAGAATGATAGAGATGATCGGGTCCAAATTAAAGCAAAAACCAGAATTCTTTTTGTGTGTTCTTCCAGAGAGGAAGAATTCCGAGATTTATGGTCTGGCCACTTGAGTATTTATATATATACACACACATGCGCATACCTAATCTTGTTTCTATTAGAACTTTGATATCTTAATGATTTTTCTAATAAAATCAACCCATCATATTGAAGGTCCATGGAAAAGGAGAAATCTTGTTCTTTGTGGAATTGTTACACAATGCATTGCACCTACAAGACTGAACGATCAGTACATAACAAATGTGCTACTTAAAATTAATGCCAAGGTAAAGAATCAAGATAACTTTGTGGACAATTGTCTTATCTTTCTCTGTTTATTCATTCTTTGATCCTGTTCTCACTTTCATGCCACCTTTCAGCTTGGAGGACTAAATTCACTGCTAACAATTGAGCTTTCTAATTCCTTACCTTTGATTTCTGAAATTCCCACCCTAATCCTGGGAATGGATGTGTCACATGGTTCTCCTGGCCGGTCCGATATGCCATCTGTTGCTGCAGTAAGTGATTTTTCTTTGATCTAAAACATTGTATGTCCTGGTTCTTGTTAAATGATATTCTTTCCAAATTCAAAAAAAATTCACCAATCTATGCTGACTGAAAACAGTGCCATGCTTTCACTTACAGAATAAGCCAAGATAGTAATTCATTTGAAACATAGATTTTACATTTTGGAATTTTATTAGGTTGTTGGTTCCAGAGACTGGCCACAGGTTTCTCGCTATAGAGCTTCTGTCTGTACCCAATCACCAAAGGTTGAAATGATTGATTCTCTCTTCAAGCCTGTGCATAAAACAAATGAAAATGGAATTACAAGGGTGGTGGATGAGGGAATTTTCAGGTAGGCTTCTCTTTATTTTCCCCAATTACAAGATTAGCAAGTGTTGAATCTTCTTGATTTCTGTAAGAATAAGATATTTAGTCTTTGTGCCAAATTCATCACTTGAATGCCAGAGATTTTAGCAGTCTATTTTTATTGGTTGACTTACATTTTCCATTGTGTTCTTTAAAATATACAGGGAGCTGTTGATGGACTTCTACGAAAGTTCAAATAGGAAGCCTCAGCAGATAATTATTTTCAGGTACACAGTAGTCACATATTGTTTTGCAATTTCCCCTTGGGGCCAAAACTTATAAAATTATTAAAATAAAATAAAAATAAAAAACATATTTTTATGCAATTGGTAAAATACCTATGTGTACATCAATAAATATCTATATGTATAAATATGCTTCTACAGAATTTTGGGAAGAAAATGTTTGAGAATATATGTATTGATAAGATAATTTGAATTTGATGACACAAGTAATCTAATGATCTTTTAGCCCATTACCCAACAACATTCTCCAATAGAGTTCCCATGGTCCTCTGTGTGTCTTGTGTCTAGGTAACATCATTTCAGGAGATGATACATTCATCTCCTGTAAAGATTTTTTTTCTAGTGGCCAAGTCGGTACGCTTGCTGTTGAAATTTAATTTCAATAAGTCATTATTAATACAAATTAATATTTTCTGGTGTGATTATCTAACAGAAAATTCGGTATACTAACTGATCTCTAATGCTACAACTTACACTGTTACAAAGATCAGTAAAGGTTTCTTCATCATTGTGCATTTTACTTGTCTTACTCTCATTTCATTTCCCTGATCTGCTTATTTCTGGGTTGAATCTTGCTTTAGGGATGGAGTGAGTGAATCACAGTTTAATCAAGTGTTGAACATTGAATTGGATCAGATCATTGAGGTATGCATATGACCAATCTATCACTTCTCTCTAATCTCTTTACCTTGTAAGAAAGAAATTCTAGCTTAAAATTAGCTTTTGTCTTTCAGGCCTGCAAGCTCCAAGAGGAATCGTGGCATCCAAAGTTCACAGTAATTGTTGCACAAAAGAATCATCATACAAGGTTCTTCCAGGCTAGAGGAGCTACTGAAAATGTTCCACCTGGTTAGTCAATCTTTTATGAAAAACTTCAAAAAAAAAAGAAAAAGAAAAGGTCCTTACAGTAATTGGTTTATCTTTTTTTCCCTTGATTCTTTACAGGAACTGTCATTGACAGCAAAGTTTGTCACCCAAGGAACAATGATTTTTACTTGTGTGCTCATGCTGGGATGATTGTGAGTGTCTTTTTTACTAGAACTGGTTGATTTTGACTACAAAATGATCTTAGTTTGTCTTTTCATGATGACATATGAAAAAGTCCATTTATTTCATTTTTCTTCTTTCCCTGCACTTTCTATAAAAGACGTATATCTATATGCCTTAGAAGTATAATTGCAGTAAGTACTTAGATATTCTAAAGAATGTTTATACGCTACCTTTATGTGTACCTTTTCTACTCTGTTCACGAGTTACTATTACACATTTGTGGTACCTGATTATGCTATGTTGAAAATGTTATAATTAATTGATTTTTGAATAGGGGACAAGTCGACCTACACATTACCATCTTCTATATGATGAGATTGGTTTTTCAGCGAATGATCTGCAGGAGCTAGTTCATTCATTATCTTATGTGTAAGTATATATATACTTTAAATTTTTCTTTTTAGAGACAAGTTTTAGATGATGGCAATGAATTTTTTCTGAGTGAATTTCAACTAAATTTACACATTTTTAATCTTATTCAGGTACCAAAGGAGCACTTCAGCCATATCAATAGGTAATGTTTCTATGTTATTTGTTTCTTTATCACATAATGCTCATGTTCCAACTATAATCCTATGCTAGCTCATTTTGGTGCTATAAGTTAATTAAAAGTAGAGTTTGCTTATGGCATGGCAATTCTAGCAACAAGCATTCAAATACAACCTCTTCCAAATGACTTGATGTTTGTGTTGGGCTTAACTTGATCGATTGAACCCGTCAAGTACTAAAAAATTGTCAGATGGGATGTTAAGGACAGTCCACCATGTTTTGGAGACTGATAAAAGTGTTCACATTAGTTCATCTATATATATATATAGCAAATGCACTCAGTATACATGAATCAGAATTTTTGGAGTTGAATTTTATACCTTATGTCGTTCTGTTAATGCAAAAACGTAGTGTTAGTATCATGGAGATGATCAAATCTTAGTGATATATATATGTGCGTTAGACTATTTCACTTGGTTATCTGAGTTTTTCTTAAATGTCTTACCATTTTATTTCTGTGGTTACTGCAGTTGCTCCAATCATGTACGCCCACTTGGCGGCCTCCCAGGTGACACAGTTTATTAAGTTTGACGACATATCAGACCGTTCCTCTTCGGGTGGTGGTGTCACATCTTCTGGTGCTGTCCCAGTGCCAGAATTGCCCAAATTGAATGATGCAGTTAAATCATCCATGTTCTTTTGTTAAGGATTTGATTTAAGCTGTCAATTTTGTAATAGCTATTGAGTCACTAGATATAATTTTAGGTATTAAGCTAGCTTAGGGAAGGATTACACAGAAGTTTTTGAATTAGCAATTTTTTTTTTTTTTTTTTTAATTTTGAAAACAATTAAACACAATTCTTTGTTTTCAATCTTATAAACAGTTCAATAGAATTTGTAATAGTACTGCTCCAACCAAATAGGATCTGATAGTTACTTTTATATGTTTTGAGACCTGTGTGTGGGAATGTTGATTGATGTCAATGCCTTAACTTTTCTCTTGGGTGTTTTCAACAGAGACGTTTAGAATTCAAATTCCTCTTCCCAGTTGTAACTATCAAATTATCAAAAAAGAACATTGCTATACATGCCTTTTTCTTTCTTCATTGATCTATTTGTTTATGTTACTGTGCAACTTGCAGTGAGCTACTAAACATTGTTCACTGGTAATGACGTTTCACTCCAGTTTTTTAGGGAACCCCTCTTAGTAGAAAATAATTTCATAGCCAAAAGCACAACTTGCAAATTTATATTATGAGAAATTCATGTATCCAATTTCATTTGACCTACTCTCTATTGGAAATGAACTTGTAAGAGTGCAATTCGGTCCTTTTGCCTAGTATGTTTAGAGATGAAGCTATGGTTTGAATAACGTTTTTAAAAATCTTCAATTAGGTAGATAGGAGTTGTCAGGGCCGGTTTTGTCACCTTGGCACATTGAGCTTTGATTGGCTTGACTTGTAGACCCAGGTTTAAGTTAGGAAAGTTGAGCCCGCTACTTGCATCAACATTCAACAAAGAGTGAAGTACCGTACCTCACACTTGAGTCAGCAAACTTGCAAAAGATATGAAAAAGGGGATTTACAACCAAGTAAGATGATATATATATTCTAATCACGAAGTTGGTTTATTTTGGAGCAGTGTGGTGAGGGAGAAAGAGGACTTTTTGTTTATGCTTTCAAATACATAGAAAATTCATTTAATATCTGTTGAATGTATTGGACAAAAACTGTGTATATGAACAAATGAGGAGTAAAAAGAGTGTTATTGTGAGATATGTGATGTCCCTTGAAGCACAAGAGATTCTTTGGCTTTTGCAACAGTTTAGAGGTACTGCCAAGATCCTCATTTTCAAGAGAAAGACCACTTTAACTAGTAGGTAAAAGCAAAACACCAGCCTAGAGCAGTGGGATTTCATAAAAAGCTATGATCTTCTAGTTTTATGTCATTTGAGGCAACTTGGTTCGTTTGGCCCCATCTGGTTGGTTCCTTTAAAGGAAACGCACCCCCTAGCCTTGTTAGAGCATGGACGGAGGCATGTATGGACTTGGGGGTCAATTTTGTTCAATAAAACCATTTAAATTTTTTTAAACAAAATCATCTTTTACCCTCCAATCCATAAAATCTCATATTTTCCCTTTAGAAAGAATACACATGGAATTGGTCCATGTGTTTGGGCTACTCTGTTGAAATAACAAAAAATTGACACAATAGTTTGGTTTTTAAATAGTTTGCTTTTTAAAAAATTTATAAACATATATATAGTTTTATAATATTTATGACCACATATAATATTATAATATAAATAATAAAACATGGAATTAATAGATATTAGATTTTTTAAAGGTAAATTATTACATAATAATTTTGATAATTGTAGATCGTATATAATGACATAACTTGACACAATAAACAGTCATAATACTGGAATACTAGAATACAAGTTTTGTTAAATTGAAATATTGTTATATATAAATTTAATATGAGCATTTTGAATACGTGTGTTATACTTTTAATTACAAAACATATTTTTTCAAAATATTTTTGTGTGATATTGTAACGAGTACACATGTATAATACTTTAATTAGCATATTTTACTATGGTTTAGATGAAACTATGTCATAGCACTGAGCATAAACATCTGTAGAAACTCATTAGTGAAAGAGTACAACAGTTTGAAAAAAATTAAAATTATAACACATAATTTCACAGAGAAATAGATACAACAACATCACATTGTAGGCTGAAGCAAACCATGGACTGCATTGCAACAGACAACTCATTCAGTGAGAGAGACGTATCAAGAGACAGCTTTGCTTACATCCACCTAAATAAACAAACTAAAAAGGAGCTTCCCCATATGTTTCATATCTACAGAGCTTCCACATACAGAAATACATGTCAGAATGGAGCTGACGTTGTTCTACGAAGCTGATACCTCGGCTCTGGAGGGGGCACAATTGGCAACATTTGCTCCAGCTCCTGAAAGACAAGGACCAAAGTTAAGTACAACATGACTGTAATCAAATTGGTTGAAAGAAGAAAGAATTTTAGGATAAGTATAACAAGTATTAAAAGCTTTACCTCTTATATTACAGTACCAAGCTACATTCATGCTTCATGACAAACAAGATTAGCATACCAACCCAGACTACATTATAAAAATGACCACTGTCAATCATGGCAATATGTTGCCATGTTGAATCCAGGTTCTAAAAATGACCACGTTATCAATTGGTCATCAGTATTTTTATCATTGCTATCATCATCGTCAAAATGATGAAGTTTGCTTAACTAGTAACAAACCATGGATCCTGTCTGCTTTCTGCTAATGAAATGCCTTAAGCAAGAAAGACGAAAGAATAACATGATAAAGGAGCCCCAGCAAGAAATAACTAAATGGAATAAATATGAAGGGAAGAACGTCAAGGCAGCAAATGATTTTCAATCATACTTATAGGTATGTGCCCCATACGAATCCTGTTTGACCACTGCCACCCAATTAAAAGTAATCAGTAACCAACCAGAGAAAAATAAGTACTAATATTGTTTATACGACAAAGTCATCACTATCTTTTATTGACAAAACTTTCTCCCCTGCTGCTCTTACTTTCTTACAGACTTTGACTTAGGTGAAAATACTAGTCAAATTTGATTAATATATTAAAGAACTAAACTGGTTTGGTTTAATGACCAACCTATATGAATGAAAACAGCTCTCATTGATAGTCTGCATGTTGGTCAATTTCCTTTAGACAGAGTGACCTGGTTGGATTGACAAATTCAAATTCTGATATATGAATGAAATGCAACTCTTTGCAAAATCATATAGGATGAAGTAACTGGTACTCTGAAAAGCTGATATTGTGAGTCCATATCCAGTGTTGCATAATTTTAAACGGGTTTCCATTTAAGATTAATAAATATAATTAAATATATGAATGCAATGTGATAAGTCCAAATACAGGGTTAAGTAATCACACAACATACAACATGCTTACCAAAAGAAAAGAGGCAACCACACCACACAACTATAGAGTGACTGCAAAACTTACAGATGTCTCTTCTTTACTAGTATATAAAAAATTAGTCCCTTAGGTCCAAAATCCTGGAATGGACACAGTTGATAGTTCTATATGAGAATATTTTCCTCTTCTTCTGAACAATATAGGGCATCTAGTGTTTGCTAATCCATATTTGAAACACTTACTAGAGTAATTATATTCCTAGTATAATTTCAATTAATGGTTCCACCATTTCAGTTGGTTGTAATATGTTGACATTAGTTTCAACTTATACGCAACACAAGTTTGGTCTCACCCCTAAAAAGGTCACACCCAGTGCACAAAGCTCCTAGTTTTGCATGGTCTGGGAGAGGTTATGGTAGATAACCTTGCCCCCAAGATTTTTTTCTTTTTTTGGAGATACTATATTCCCCAACTCGAACCTACAACTTGTCTGTTTTAGTGGAAGGCACTTGTCAACACACCAAGGCCCAACCTCTTTATTCTCACACCCCCTCTTTAGGAAAAATCATCTTATGATATAGTCTCATAGAGCGCCCCTCTCATGGTGTCCCCAAACAGCTGTGGGAACCATACTTTCTCCCTCTTTAGATAGGAAATAAAACTCTATTCAACAAGGCCATAAAACCACCCTATAGAAATAGACATCCCAAGATGAACATGCTTGTAAATTAAAATGTATTCATGTGACAGATTATTAATAACTACTTTCTGATATTGAAATCAAGGTTAATCCTTCAAAAATTGAATACAAAGTATTATCTACCATGGATTCATGTCAAGTAAATCACAAGCCAACAGCTGAGATGTCTACAAAACCTAGTGTATCCATGAGAATCTAAACGATCACAAATTTGCATCAACATACTGATTAGTGCAATATTAAAAAAATAAAAAAATAAAAAAAATAAAAATCTAAGTGTACATTTGGGAATAGCTTATTTAGCTTTTTGCTGAAAAAATGCTAAAGTACATTGTATACTTGTACTTTAAAAAAGACAAAAAAAGTAAGAAAAAATGAGGCTTTAAAAAGCTGTACATAAAAGCTAAAAAACAGAAAAGATGGCTTATAAGCCAATGCCAAATAGACACTAACAGGTTTAGAATTAAAACTAAGAAAAATGTTGTTTTGCTTGAAAAAAAATAGAACGAAAAAATGAAAGTTAGAAGTGAAATGTAAAAAAAAAAAATAAATAAAGGGAAGAAAAAGACTTAGGAAGATTGGTTGGCAATTGAATTTTGAAAGAGGGAGTCGGGAGATAGAGAAGATCGGAAAAAAAGGCCTTTCTCCTAATTACTGCTCCTCTCCCCAACGCCCAAAATAATAATAATAATAATCATGGGAGATTTTTTTGAAATAAATTCCAGTTTTTTCCCCACTCCTAGTTTCTTCCCTGGTCAAACAAGAGAAATAGACAGTTAATAGATATATAAAATTCTCGTTTTTCTTTTTCATCTTCCCCATAAATGTATCCACTAATTTAACAGTAAACCAAGCCTTGTGCAAAAACATAATGCACAGAGTTTCTCATCTTCAAAGACAAGAAATTAATATAGGAAATGCCAGTAAGATGGTCTTTGACTATTTAGCAAACAAATCCATATGAAATAGGATGCTTCCTGGTATGCATGCCATACTTCATCAATTTAGCAAAGTTTGAAAATAGGAACTTTCAACTTTTTGTAACATATCTAACACTCCTTGTGTGCTCTTCATGAGTATATGACCTTTTGCTAATAGAATAGTGTAATAATCATAAAGAGAAACACATGAAGAGTTTTTGAAAAAAAATTTAGTAACTTATAAATTAAAAAATAGCTTGAGTGAATAAGCTACTACTGAATAACTATAGCATATGAAAATTGACTATATATAAGTTTTATTCTAGTCTATCAGCATATGTCTCCAATGTCGTGTCTATTACTTTTTTGAAATTGTCATATTGAGAAAACTGCATCGGAACATACCCATAACCAATGCCCTATATCCATTCTAACTAAGACTTCTAATTTTCTTAAATCACAAATAGAAAAGAAATCATACTACTAGTACGTTTTTAAAACAATAAGGCATTAAAAATGTAAAATAAGGCAAAACACACAAATACGTCAATATCTTAAATGAAGAACCTAACCTTCCGTTTCCGAAGCCTTTCATTCTCTTCTTCCAGACGTGAAACTTTGTTCTCTAGTTCATTCGTGTAAGCCTGTTATAATGATCTTTCAGTCATTGGGAAATCAAGAAAACAAAAACTGAAAGAAAAAAAAAATTTAAAAATAAAAGAGGAAAATAAACAATAGTAATGGATTTGAAAAAATCAATAATGTTGATATCCAACCTGCTTCCTGGCTCGTGAGCGGGCAGCAGATTCACGGTTCTTGATCATCCTCTTCTGCCTTCTCTCAACAGTCTTCTCAATCATGTCCTCTGGGGCGCCTCTTTTCCTCCCAGGCATCTGTGTGTCTGACAATGCACCCATCAAAGGTGAAGTTAATGCCATCTGATTGTCGGGATATGGAACATCCATCACAGCACCAGCCCCCATATGCAGTGGCTGTGATATAGGCTGGCCTGGCATATATACCCCCATCATACTTTGTTGAGGATGCTGATATTGTGATTGTGGATACTGCATCCACTGACCTTGCTGTGAAAACTGTGGCACTACACTCTGATCAATTCCAACAGGACCAGCACCTTTTTTATCCGAAGATGTTTGAGCCACAACTCCTGCTTTCACCAAGAAATCCTCCAAAGTCATCTCTCCTAATGTAGGCTGCCGTTCCCGAGACTTCTTTTCTTGATTATTTTTGCTTTGCTGAATATCTCTCCAAACCTCATCAACCGTCTTCTTGCTCAGTGCACTTGTTAATGACAGGCTAGCCTGACGCTGCAGGGCAGTTTGATTGGCCTGTGCTGTGTCCTCAATGTCCAAACCTGTGGACTGGTTGGCCTCAGCAGTCCATACATTTTTTAGAAGCTCATCAAGGTTCATGCTGCTAAGTGGCTTCCCCAAGTCACCTAACTGATTTTGAACCTCATCAAGTGTAAGACTGTACATTGAATTTTGCCGTGCCAATGGCTGGAATTGCAACTGCTTGACACTACTATCACCACCACCCTGAGACCCCATTGTCTCAACCCCCATTAATCAAACCTCAATTCATTTATTCATTCCAATCCCGAAATCAATTTTCTAAAGCAACAGCCATAAAACTCTAAAATTTTAATCTAAAACCTGCTGAACCGATCTTCAATTACATTCAAGTTATAAGAAACCTGAAAATCCCAATTGAAAATTCAGACCTCCCAGCAATTCACAAACACTTTGGCAGCTCAGTTAATCTAAAATACTTTCAAATAATGATACCATATACAAAATACACACACAACATGCATATTTTTAATATAAAAGAAAAAAGTGAATGAGGGTCAGAAATCCTCAATCAATTTCTTTTTCTTTTTTATGAGTATAAATCTTTAATATATTCATGCAAAAGAACATGTAGGCACGCATAGAGCAGAGCTATAATCCCAATTTACCAGATAATCCCTAAAACCCTGAATCTATGACAAAAGAAAAGTCTGAAAAATGCCCATCAATTTACTGTTTAAAATCTTTTGAGAGATTAGAGAGTAACCCTTTTAAAATAAGAAGATCATCCCTAAAAGCTATCTTCAAACTCACCCCAGAAACCATGAACCACAGACAATGAGTCCCTCCAATATTCACGCTGATAAAAAAAAAAAAAAAAAAAAAAAACAACAACAACAACAACACTCGTTTTGAGAACAAAATGTGACCAATCTCTTGCATGCAACAGGGAATGGCACAACTATCTGACTATAGCCTCCCATAACCAAAATCCTATGAAACCCAAAACACACTTCTCAAAACTCCTCCCCAAACTAAACCACAGACTACACCCATTAAAATTCCCAACTTTACATGCTTTGAATTAAACAAACCAAGAAGCCAATTTTACCAGAACATCCTAAAATAACTGAATGAAAGAAAAAAAAAAATTACCTTTTTTTGTCACAATAAAACCAAAAAAACAAATTATACAAAACAAGATCATAGCATTACATCACCAGAATCCCAAAATGCAATAAAAATGAGAACAACTAAGAAAACAATAAAACGGGTCTGCATGCAAGAGAATCACTGTTCTCAATGAAGCCCAATTTTTTTTTTTTTTTTTTAATTTTCTCAAAAATCCCTTCTTCTTTTTTTTTTATTAACTAAAGAAAGAAGCAAAGCAAAGATCAGAAACTGCCCATGTGTACCCAAATGTAAAACAGTGAGACAAAGAGTGTGGGGTTAAGAAAATGAAAAGGAAGAAAATTAGAGTGTAACTTACTTGATCTGAATCTTTTTTTCTGTGTTGTTACTAAGAAGGGGATTGAGATACAGAAAAGGGAGTCGTTGTTTTTTTCTTGCGTTAAAAAAAATTGTGCTTTTGGGGTCTGAGAATTTTGTATTCACACTTTTGAAGTGGAAATCATCAGCAGCATGTGTACAATATGGTATGTGTTTGTACAATGTCTTCGCTTGCAGAGAGGGACAATCCCAGGTGGGTGTATCCGCGTATGTTTTAGTGTACGAGAGAGAGAGAAAAACGAAAAAAATTGCCCAAATTTTATTTATAGTACTTGAGAGAAACAGAGTTTTTTTTTTTTTTTTTTTTTTTTGAGGGGTGAGAGAAACAAAGTTAATTGGAGCATTTTACTTTTGTTTATTGTGTTTGTGTCCGATATGAATATATATATATATAAAAAAAAAATAAAAAAAGCAATGTTATCATGTGGGTGGCCTCATGTCTTAATTATGAGCTCTCCAACTTGTTTGGTCTACTTATAATGGCCCGTTTGACGATAAATATGTCTTTGCTTTGGCATTTGAATTTTGCAAGCCCCTAATAAAACACATAAATCTCAAACCTTAAAATTTTTCATCGGTCGGTTGGCCAATGAACTATTCAAAATTGAGGATTCTATGGTTTATGAGAGAGGATAGAATGTTCTCTTCTTCTTTTTTTTTTTCTTTTTTTTTTTTTTAACTACTTTTTGTTTGGTTGATAGCAATAAAGATCCTATCTATTTCATGATCTAGATTAAATTTACAAATCTAAAAAGGTACAATTTGTCACATTATTTAAAACTTGTCTGTAAGCCGTTAGATCCCAAAAAAAAAAAAAAAAATCTTAACCATGAAATGAATGAAATTGACAGTTTTTCAAACGAATCCTATTCTATGTGAATATTTTTAGGTTTGAAAATGAGCTACATTGTCCCCAAACTACGTAACTTTATCAAATTGACTTTAATACCATTTGTCACGATTTGAGAAAGTGTTGATCATATCTAAGTTATATCTCACAAGAATTAAACAAGTTATAATTGGAGTTCTACACCTTCATTCAATTTAGATAGGGTAAATGATAGTCCCCTCCTTTAAGGTTTGAGCTCTTTGGGGGATAACATTCAACCCTAAATCTAAAACGAAAAAACACTCCCCTCCCTTAAGATTTGGAAAAAAAAATAATAATAACACTCAATTCCCTTCTTTTAATATTAATAACAAGATATTCTAAATTTTGAAAAAGATTCTCTTTACCAAATCTTAATCATGGTTAGTGAAAATATAACCGATCAAATTTAGGATAAAAAGAAAAGATTTCACCTTTTTAAGAATTTACATTGCATACAAAACCGTTTTGTGGTCATAGATTTTATGGAAACCACAATGTTTTAGCACTTAAATAGAAACAAGAACTTACCAACTTTTAGCTAGCTTTTTATAAAAATCATTATAAGCTAATTTTTATTTCAAATAATCTAATTTTTATGCCAAAATCCTTAGGTGATGTTAATAAAAAAAAAAAAGGATGAATTTAGAAAATTAAAAAGAGATTGATCACACTATATACTTACTCAAGCCCAAGGTAAGGCAAGGAAGCGTTTGCGTGGAACCAAACCTAACTGACCAGATTTTTTGTCCGTTCTCTGCAAATCGAATATGTCTCCTCTATTTGGATTTATAACTCATACAGTGATGAGGCTCGTGGCACTATTTGGACATCGTTAGTAGGTAAATGTATGTCATTTTCTTCTTCTTCTTCTTCTTCTTCTTTTTAATTATTATTTTTTTCACTTTGGCTTCTTTTTGCCCCTAATTTTCGCTTTTGAGAAACTCAAAATTATATTTAAAAATTGTTTTGGAATGATTATTAGCCCACTTTAGATATTATACTAGGGTTCAAGAATCTACTGTTTGACAAGATTATAGAATATCATGTTGATAGCTTTTCACCTTTTTTTTATAATAATTTTTTTAAAATTTATGCCCTAAAAATATTGTCCTATTTGTGATTCAATGGAAATACCATTTTTTTTTTCACTGTGAATGGAAATACAACATACTTTTGTAGTATTACATCGTACAATATGTTACTCAAAGTTATGGATATACTACATGTCATACAATATACTTCCGTAGTATGTGTATGACATCATATAGTATGTTCACAGAAAAGAAAAGTAAAAAATAAAAAAAATAAAAACATTAAAGTTATTAATATAATCTATGTAAAAAAATTTATCAATTTTTTTTTTCAAATTATAATAAAAGTTGCATTATTTATTTTAACAATTCATTAATTATTTATTTTGATAGAAAGTTCAATATATATATATATATATATTGAGAAACGAAAGTTGGCTACTTGATTGCATTTACGGCATGTAATTTATAATATTTTTATTTTTACTATATAGCTCAGCTCAAGAAGTTCAAAGGAGGGACGCATAAGCACAGTTTGTTCTCATAATTATAAATTTTGGAAAAAAAGAAATACAAACTCAGCCCAACTTGCCCAAAAAACAAGTCAACATGTGTACTGACCACATTTTTGTAATATTTCATTAATTTTTGGGTTTTATAGAAACTTGATCTCATACTATGCATTTTCCCCTTGTAATTTAAAATACTTTTATTTTTATTGTAATTATATATTTTATTGTTTAATATTTACAGGATATAGCCAAGACTCGGTCCATATCATCTCCTTAGGATAGCACAACTTTGTTTTTTTTATAATCCAATATTACAGCAAGGGAGAAAGGATTTGAACTCAAGATATCTTTGAAAGATCATGATGAGGTGCCAACCAGCAAAACTTCAAAACTCTTAACATGATAGTACAACTTATGATCACAACACTTATACAACACATCTGTAATTAGCTCAACTCAAAGAGTTCAGAAGGGGGGAGAATAACCTTAGCTCTACCCAAAAAACAAGTCGACATGTATATTAACCACAATCACACCATAAATTATAGTCTTTATCTCTCACATTAACTATTCTTACAAAGATTCAAGAAATGGTCATTCACAAAGTGCCATAAAAGTTTTCTTTTTATAAAAAAATTGGAAAAAAAAATAAAGAATGTACAAATTCAAATTATCAAAAAAATCTTATCAAAAAAAAAAAAAAAAAAATCAGAAGATAACCTATTTCTACTAAGAAAAATAATACCCATTAACTCAAGAATAGATGGATCAACGCTTTTTTGTGGGTTTTTATTGTCCATGTCAACTAAAATTTTAATTATATTATTGAAAATTTTCTAATTCATATATGTTTTTCAATTAACTTGTGCAAAGTTAGGATCAAGCTACACTAAGTGCAACTCTTTGCAACATTACACTACTACAAAACTATTTATTAGATTAATATTTTGAGAATTCAATCATTAGATCACATATTCTCTTTGTTATTAATATGTGCATCAAATTTCATGTTATTTGTGTTGTTTATTATCTACTCTATAGGCTCATGTGCGTGGTTTTTTTTTTTTTTTTTCATATAATTTCAAAGTTCAAAATTCGTATAATTTAAAAATTGGCTAAAAAATATTATTACCAACCCAAAATTTGCATGAACTTTGATTCTCATCCTAAATTAAAAATAAAAAATAAAAAATCGTTGCCATCCCTAAACTTTAAAAACCGTTACACTTTCTATTTTAAAACTAGCCAAAAAAAAAAAAAAAAAAAAAAATTTCCATCCCTAATTTTGCCCCTAAACTATTGAAAAAAAAAAAAAAAAAAAAAAAAAAAAAAAAAAAAAACCCTCTTTAAAAAGAAAGTGCAATGATTTCAATAGTTTAGAGATTAAAAAAAGAAAAAAAAAAGTTTTTAAATATTAAAGACAAAAAATGATTTCATGCAAACTTAGGGACAAAAACAAGATTTTTATGATGAGACACTTATTAATCTTAGCTCATCTTGACATTTTGTAAGTATAAAACTCATGATTTTTTTAAAAAAAAATTATAAAGTGACATAATATCAAATGTTATAATCTTATATAACATTGCATGTTAAAAAAAAAATATTAGTACATATTTTGAAAATCTAACTGTTAAATTGCATATTTTTTACACTTTTAATACATGTCAAATTTTATGTTAATCGGATATTATTTACTATATAATTTGTAAATATAAACTTATTTACAATAAGCTTACATATTTTATGCATAATTTTAACTTACAAAAATATGCAATTTAAACAATTTATTGATGACATAGCTATTAATCTTTAATTTTCTAGAAATTTTGCAAGTATGGAGGATATAAAAAGAAGACGCAATCCAATGGTGGATTTGTCAAAATTCACATCTAATAAAAAGATATTGAGTAAGGTAGTAGTTTTAGGCTACAATCAATTTTGTATTGATTGTAGCTAAATTTTGTCTCATATATATATATATATATATATATGATAATAGTAGCCGTGTTTATGGTAGCATACTATATGGCATGCTAGAGCAAGAATTGGAACACTAATTTTGTTGAATGTTGCCAACTGGATTGAACGCAGGCTCATATACCTCCAAATGGCCACACATAATGGTAATACTATTAGCTAAAAAGGACAAAGAATAAAAGCCATGTAACATGACATCACAGCTTACTCATCAGTTATAACACTTTTCATGTATTCAAAATCAAAACATGACACCAAGGTTTATAAAAGCATATAATATAATAATTGCCAAATACAGCATTTCACAGGGCTACATCATGGAAAGGCAATTGTTGAACAGATGCTAGGGGAGATAGAATGTTTGAAGAATGTCTAAAAATTGTAAGTTTGAGGAAAGTTCTATCTATGACTATGAAGCTCTCAAAGGTTTTATGGCTGTAGGTCCTTAGAGAGGGTGAAAAGGTTTCATGGAAAGTTGCGTCGTTAGCGTCAATGATATAATAGCCAAAAGACCTAAATAGGTCTATATAATTATGGAACAAGTAAACTAATTCTAGGATTAGTTTAAAAGGTTAATTTAGGGTTCTTCAATATGAATTTATTGAGGTCACTATATACACTGTAAGGGCTTTTCACTCTTACTCTTACTCTTACTTTTCTTTTTTCTTCCTCAAACTCGACAACGTTAACATGGAATTAGAGCCAACTAGAGCCACAACAATGAATCCATTTAGGGGGCGTTTTGTTTACTGTGATGTGCCCTTAATGTGATACACATTACGATGATATGACATTAAGGTTTTTGATTTATTTGATTTTTTTTAACATTATCATAATTTAAAATTACAAAATATATCATATCATCTTAATCTCATCACCTTCCTAAACAATGTAATAATGTATTATTGTATTGTGATTATATTAATATAAGATTACAATAACGTAATATTACGGTGTAATGTAACATCACGGCAAACCAAACGCCCCCTTAACGTAACATTTGCTTACCTAGGCTACCACAACAAGCAACAAAAAGCAACCCATCACCGTTATTGGTCCACAACTATCTCTAAAACCTTCCTTAGGGTTAGTTTGTTTAGCAATTATATGCACCTATAATAAGTGCTTTTTGGGTAATGATATCTTTCATATATGGGTTGCAAAGCTCTCTAAGAAAAATTCAGATAGTTAAGAATCTTTAGAAAATAAAAAGGGGGGAAATTATTGTAGATAGGAGCTCAATGTGCAAGAGTTTTGGTGAAATAGTAGATCCTCTCCAACTACATTATCTAGTGGCTAGAGTTTTGTAGTCATTTAGCCTTATTCTCTATTTAGGGTGCAATAGGTAATAACTCAATCTGTGAAGGAGGTATTCACAGGTTGGAGAGGGAAACTTGGTAGATAAGAGACTGGAGTGATCTATAGGCAATCCTTTTTGTTTTATGTGGACTATTTAGAGGAAGAGGAATAACCCGACTTTTAATTATGTATAGTTGAATAGAAATTCTCTTAAAACCATCATTCCACAACCTCTATTTGACTATTTGTGTGTGCCTTGGGTAGCATGCGTCCAATGCGATATACTTTTTTTTTTTTTTTTTTAACTCAATTGTATACACTTGAAAGGATGACATGTACACATCATGTAGTACCTATTATTTTGAAGTAAAAATTTCATTACTTATCCAAAAATAAAATAAAAATATAGAAAAAAAAAAACTGTTCAAGAAATGGAGATTGATTTAGCAACCAAACATAAGCATAGAAGTTACTCAAATGCTATTTGAACAAGATGTTACCAATTCGATTTAATTTGTATCATACTCCCAAGTTGACTAGGTCTCTTAGATGCCTCCTCGCTATTCAATCTATACTTCCCCATTTTTCAGCAAGCTTCGAGTTACTATAGTACATTTTTGTCATTATAAAAAGCCTTATATGGTACATTTTCAAGATAGAGAAATCTCATGGGAAAAACCTAAGATTCATTAGAAAATAGTGAATTAAAAGGGAGTTTTTCACAAAACACCCTCAAGTCAATTTTGTTTGATTGGGACCTTTTCTGGCTCCAATCCTTTGAGTTTAAGATTACTAATCATGTGTTTATTAACTGTGATAGATTTGATTGAAGGGAATGGTCAAATCAAAGCTTGGGAAATCCTTTTTGAGGTATCAAGCTTTAACTCTTTCTTTTTATTTTCTGTTTTTCTTTCTATGTTTTAATCTTGTTTTTTGCTTAGTTTATGTTCACACATCTTTGCTTAGGTTAGTTTTATAGTTTTGTTTATGTTCTGAGCATGCTAGGTTATTAGAATTAGGCTTTTTGTTTGTGCTCTATTTTTTAGTTTCGTGTTTCTGTGTTAGGGTTGTTGAACAAGTCCCACGCACGCATGTCATAAGCATGCGTACATAGGTTAAATCCTACGTACGCAAGTCTCTGGCTGCGTACGCAGGTACTTGCCCACAAACCCTAATTCAGATCTTCTATGTTGTTTGGTTTGCTTGTTTCGCATGTTTTATCTCGTTCTAAACCCTTTTTTTTTTTTTTTTTATGTTTATATGTATTTGAGCCCCTGTCTTGTTTGCTTGTTTGTCTTTAACATTCTTAGATTAGGGTTTCGTGCTTGTTTTCTTGCTTTGATGCCATGAACATGCATTCACATGCCCATTCATGATGCCATAGGTGCTGTGTTGCTAAAAGGTAAGTGAAGGTAAGCCATGCATAGGTATAAACATGCATTTGATGATGTATGTCATTTGAATGTTTGTTTTAATTCCAATTATATGCTTTACATGATCTTGTGATTGCCATGATATGCTTGCTGCCATGTTTGGGGTGCTGCCTTGTTTTAGATATAATAGGGTTTTTATATGCTAGATGAATGTTAGGGTTCTTAGATGTGTTTGGATTTGGCTCTCTTTTGCTTTAGGTTGATATATATGTTGTTTTGGGATAAAGATGCCATGATTGTATGTTAGATGCATGTTAGTGTGTGTGTGAGTTTAGAATGCAAATTTTGAATTAGTTTTTAATAGGGTTAAGACATAAGACATAACAATGGGAGGCCAACCTTAGGGTTGGGCGATCTTGGATGCCTAACACCTTCCCAATAGCATACCTAAACTTCGAACCTATACTCTGGTAGTAAGATAAAAGGTCCTTCCTCGAAAGGATGCTATATATATGGTTCCTAGACCATTGTAAAAACTAAATGGCGACTCCAAACCCCTTGTGCCCACAGCGGTGATTCTGCTGGGGATAGTGAGTTTAATTCCTATGTGTCCTAGTTCTTAACCTTAATAAAAACTATGTCAATATTTGTTTGCACACACATCACTTGTTCTCTTTTGTCCCTTAACCTCGGTTGGTGATGAGTGGGAAGATGGAAGGCTCCATTCGGGCCCAATCTTCTGAAGTTCATCCCACCAACTCACAATCAATGCCATCACCTATAATGGGCTTTGAGTACGTTAAAGGTTTGCTACCAATCCACTATGGGATCCACTTAGGCCCTCGGTTGAAATCATAGCCCACCTAGTTGTGAGTGACCTACTTATCTATCCATTTAGCCTTAGGGAGCCTACCCACACTAGAGAGATCCTAGACCCTATCACAAAGGATACCCTTTATATCTGTTGTTTGTTCAACCATATATTATGTGTTCACCTAGTTCTAAAGGACAAAGAAAAGATGTAAAAAAATGGAAGGGGTGGCCTTAAAGTTATGGTATATCCTAAGATGTTAAGGGATAAAAGAAAACAAGTTCTCACATATAAGAGGCTTGTCCCTAAATCCAAAGGCATATCTTAACTTGAAAAGTTCATGAGACCATAGCCTAATTGCTATCATAGGCCCAAGTGGAAAAAGCCCTTTCGAAAAAGAGGACTTTGGGCCTAAGGTAACAAGTATGCTATGGACTTAGCATCCAACATCCTTCAAAGCCCAAAATGAAACTCCCTAATATTGGGCCTCCTTGTTGCATGCCTAGGCCCAAAATGATGAGAATTTCATGAACTTTGAGAGGAAGGCTAGAATATATTCTAGCTAAAGGACTTTTTTCAAAAAAGAAAAGAAAAGAAGAAATGATAAATAAAAAGGAAAAGCCCAAAAGGTGATGAATACATTGTAAGCCCATGTTTGAGACAAAGAGTTGAAAATTTCTAAACCCATTCTAATGAAAGCCCATGAGAGTAAGATGAGAGCCTTATTGTAAATGGATCAAAAGCCCAATGAAACAAGGGGCAAAAATCCACAAGGGAAGGGAGTGTCATTGTAATTGGGCCTTTATTATAATGAACTTAAGAATTTTCTAAGGATATCTTAAAGTTAAAAGGAACCTTTAATTGGGACATGAACTTAATGAAACAGGCATCATTGCACTATCAAAAAAAAGAAAACACGCCCCACTCCATTTGGATTCGAGAGAAAGGAAGGCGCTTGATCAAGCGACCCCCAAGAAATAATGACTACCTCTATAGAAGACCCAATGGCACAAAAGATCCTTAAGGCTTTGGACGAACATGGGGAGGCCCTTAAGAGAATAGGAGGGCGTCTCATTAGGTTGGAGGAATCTGAGCTTAAGAAGCCTCCACATGTGGAAATCCATGATGATAAGGAGGAAGAGGAAGAATGGGATGAAAAGGAAAAAGTAAAATATGAAAGGAACAAGCAATTTGAGAAGCTCATCATAGAAACCATGACCATGAGGGAAAAGATGGAAAATATGCAACTTGCCTTCCGTAAGGCGCAAGGAATAGTTGATTACCTCTATAACATGGGGGGAATGAGTTTAAAGGTTCCTATTGCATCGCTTCTCAAGTTTAAGATCTCCGATGCGGAAAAGTTTGATGGGACTAGATATCTGAAGTAACATGTGAGGAGATACCTAAGCATCGATGAAATGAAAGGGCTAGATGAGAAGCAAACTTTGCATGCATTTCCCCTCTCACTCATGGGAGGTGCATCAAGGTAGTACTAAGGTGTGGCATGAACTAGTAGAGTTGTTTGTGGACAAATTTATCTTCAACACCATGATTGATGTGACTTTAAGGGATTTGGAGACTACCAAACAAGGATTTGAGTTGTTTTCTATATGAATTTGGGAGGAAAAGAAAAATGGTGGGCTCAGGGGAAGAACTCCATCCACCCCAATTTTATTTCCCTCTCCCTCAGTCCAAATAGATCCATTAGAGTGTCTAGGTGGATTTGAATTCCCTCCATTTTATTATGTCCATTTAAAGGCTAAGATACATTTGTGGGCGCAAAGGAGAGCACGCCCCGACCGAGTGGACCGTGGTAGAGAAAAGTGGAGTTGCCACCTAGATTAGGTCTAGGAACCATATTAGGCCTTTTGGGCCAATCATTTACATACATGGGTCTATATACCAGATTATGGCACCCAAGACCGCTCGGCTTGGGAAGGTGTTAGGCACCTAAGACCGCCCGGCTTATGAGATAGCTTCCATTATGTGTTACTAGGCCATATTTGATTAAAGATTTTATTAAGAGAGCCCTAATCTTTAACCTAAACATACATCATGCACTTAAGGAAATAACACACACAACATATTAAAGATCACAATATAAAAGGAAACAAATAAAACATAATTAAACAAAATAAATTAAACATGGCAAGTTGACAATTAAATATAAACACACAAGGAAAAGATATTAAATAAACTAAATATGGCAAAAATATTCAAATGAACATGGAAAATAATTAAACTCGATTAATTAACCTAAACATAGTCAAACAGAATCAAATAACATGTGAAAAAATAACTAAATAAACAAAAACAAGAATTTTGCCATAATCTGGGTCCGAGGTGTGTACGCATAGTATGCATACGCATGGTTGGACCATGCGCACAAATACTCGATGGATGCATGCGCATCCCTTAACACAGATTTGAAAAATTACATTTTTAGAGATTTAATCAAACAAAGATATAACATGTGAGATCAAACAGGCATGTCAGAACCCTAAACACTAAACTAACATAAAGAAAATAAAACAAATATCAATATAAACAAATAAACATGAAACAAAACAAATGTACTAAACTAACATAAACGAAATATGCATGTTAATTTTACATGTGTTAAGGACATATTTCGTGTAATTGGCTAATCCTTTAACAAAACGCACTTTACTTGTAATTGGGTAGATCTAGGATGTGTCTAATACTTCAAGAAACATGTTGTTCAAGTCTAGTATTAAAGCCATGAAGATTGGACCAAGAAACAAGTGAACAAAAGCTGTTCATTAAAGCTGGACAGATAGCTCGACACCTGCGGACAGATAGCTTGACAGTTGCTCGACACCTCTCGACAGTTGCGGACAGATAGCTCGACACCTCTTGATAGCTGGTGGATCGATCGAGAAAGCTTCTGTCTCCTCGACAGCTCCTCGATAGCTATATCTGTTGAGGTTTAAAGCTCGACACCTGCTCGATACCTACTATCTATCGAGGTTACGGAAATCAGAATTTTCAGATCTGATTTTTGGGCCAGGCTTTTGTATTTGTGTAGGGTTTCTTTTCTCACAACCCTAGACCTATATAAAGCTTATTTTAGAGGCCGTCACATAAGAGAATACAAGGAGAACATATGCAAAAGGTGGCCGATGCCTTATTCTCTCTGAAAGAAACTACTACGTCTTTTGCGCCTTAGGGTTCTGTAACCAAGTGCTTCTTGATCTTCATTGTTAATGAAGTGAAGAACTTTGCAGCCAACATTCTTCTTCCTCAAGTTGGTGAGTGAGTCACATACTGGGATTCGTGCAACAAAAATGGTGGCGTTCATATATTAAAGAGTTCAGAGGTTCTGAAGCGGTAGAAGGTTTCTGCTGTGAGTTCATCTACGGGGATTGTAGAGTCTAGGGACAAAAGTTTTGTACTAGATCTGAAACTTCTCTTTACTATAGTGAATTGCTTTTTGGGAAGATTTCCCCCCAGGTTTTTTACTGTGAAACTAGTTTGTTTCATTGGTTTTCTAGGGTTATCATATCTTGTCTTATTTATTTTTCCGCTGCATGATTTTGACATAATATTGATGTTTATTTGATTTAACAATTTTTATTGATAATAAATCTAATTAACAACTTAAATTTAAAACTTGTTAATTCTATCAACCGGGGTCTGAATTTCCCAACAACATGAAACCAAAATAATAAAACAAGAACAACCTAAAACAGATTATAAACAGCCTAAAATCAAATTTAAAAAAAAACCAAACATAATAAAATCAACAAGCAAATAAAATAACTAGAGAAACTACATCAAGAACTCATGTGAATCATATGTAGCAAGGTGGGAAATCATGGAAAAGAGACTCACCTTACTTTAGAATCACAAATTTGAGATTGTTTTAATCGACCTCTCAGTGCCTATAATACAAATATTAGATGGAGAAGACAACAATAATGAAAGAACACAACAATAGTTAGTAATCACAACTCAAGAACACAAGGTTTTGAAAAGATTTTAGAAAACAATTTTGGAAACAAACTTTCTACCTTAGAACTAACTAAAAAGAGGTTTTAATTTTGTAAAAAACGTTCTAAGGTGCTGCCCTAGGGTTTTGAAAAGAGAAAAAAGGGTTTTAAAGAATATGGAGGCCAAAAAATCACTCCCTCTAACTAGAGTTTTGATTTGAGACATAAGATGAGTATTTAAAAGTTAAAATTAGAGTTTTCATGGCTTTTTAATGGTCTTTGGATGTTCCCAAGGGTCTAGGAGCCGGCCCATATCAAAGAATGATGTTTTGAGCCCTTAAAATGAAATTTTAAAACTCAGAAAATCAAACTACTCAGTTAGCCCAATTTCAAATGGTCATAACTTACTCAATATAAATTCAAATTTGGCAAAATTTGTGTTCAAATTGAAGTCAGGATGTCTACTTTCCAATGATTTTCCGCTGCATGATTTTGACATAATATTGATGTTTATTTGATTTAACAATTTTTATTGATAATAAATCTAATTAACAACTTAAATTTAAAACTTGTTAATTCTATCAACCGGGGTCTGAATTTCCCAACAACATGAAACCAAAATAATAAAACAAGAACAACCTAAAACAGATTATAAACAGCCTAAAATCAAATTTAAAAAAAAAAAACCAAACATAATAAAATCAACAAGCAAATAAAATAACTAGAGAAACTACATCAAGAACTCATGTGAATCATATGTAGCAAGGTGGGAAATCATGGAAAAGAGACTCACCTTACTTTAGAATCACAAATTTGAGATTGTTTTAATCGACCTCTCAGTGCCTATAATACAAATATTAGATGGAGAAGACAACAATAATGAAAGAACACAACAATAGTTAGTAATCACAACTCAAGAACACAAGGTTTTGAAAAGATTTTAGAAAACAATTTTGGAAACAAACTTTCTACCTTAGAACTAACTAAAAAGAGGTTTTAATTTTGTAAAAAACGTTCTAAGGTGCTGCCCTAGGGTTTTGAAAAGAGAAAAAAGGGTTTTAAAGAATATGGAGGCCAAAAAATCACTCCCTCTAACTAGAGTTTTGATTTGAGACATAAGATGAGTATTTAAAAGTTAAAATTAGAGTTTTCATGGCTTTTTAATGGTCTTTGGATGTTCCCAAGGGTCTAGGAGCCGGCCCATATCAAAGAATGATGTTTTGAGCCCTTAAAATGAAATTTTAAAACTCAGAAAATCAAACTACTCAGTTAGCCCAATTTCAAATGGTCATAACTTACTCAATATAAATTCAAATTTGGCAAAATTTGTGTTCAAATTGAAGTCAGGATGTCTACTTTCCAATGAAATAAACCTCACTAAAAAATTCTTTGTGGATATAAAGTTATAGTCAAAACAGTGAGTAACTGTCATTTTTCAGTATCGATTTTAAAGCAGTTTGAGCACTTTTGAGTTGTGATTACTTCCAAACTATTGTGAACTCTTTAGTTACCCTTGGTTGAAATATGTCAAGCTCATCATTGGGGCCAAAGACCAAAATTTATTAATGGGTACAAATTGAGGTGTTTACAACATTTTCAAATAAATTTAGGGTCGAGATCATGCCACTCTACCCAATGCGCACCCTTGGCACAAAGTTTACTCTATAAGTATAAGTGTTTGTTCGGTGTGAGGGGCAAAGGTCGACATTCAAGTCTCTACGATGGAGCTTCACTCACATATATACTCTTTTTTTTTTTTTTTTTTTTTTTTTAGAGTTTCAACCTACGATATCTGTTCCTTATGATAGTTCTTTATTATCAAACCAAGACATCAATTGGTTTTGGATGTAGGCGGGTATTGAACCATAGATATCTTATTTCACCATCATAGACGTTACTAGTTGAGCTAAATGAAACTCACGCACATATATGCCTAGATTAGCTATGAGTAGAATTTCTATCTTTTTTAGGTAATGTTTTAGTGGGAGTTAGAATTGTATTTTTACCAGATTGTCTTTTAGTTTTGTCTCTACTTAAACATAGGAGTATAGGTATATTTTTGAAAAAAAAAAATGAAGATCCTAAACTGACCTTATTTTTATTTGAAAATGTAACTTGACTTTTAAATGGAACACTCTCCATTTCAGGCAAAAGAGGTATCAAGTTCAAATTCTCCTCTCCTTTATAACTATTGTATTAATTTTTTTTTTTTTTTTTTTTTGGTTTTCTTGTAATTTGGTTTCTCTATCCTTAATTAATAAAATATTAAAATCATTAGCCTTTTTTAAAAAAAAAATATGGTAAGATTAATTCTAAATATCATCACCATTGGATCATTGACTTGAAAAAAAAAAAAAAGTACAATCAGATCCGACCCGCTTGATGTGGCACCCATCCACTGTCCAGAAAAAAGTCCATATTCCAGTGAGTGTGTGACTCACCCCTCTCTCTGTCCTTTTTAGGTTTTGAGTTTTTTTATTTTAAAAAAATCAGCAAAAGCCCTCCAAAGGTCGCGTCGGTTTTTTTATTTTTTTATTTTTTGGAATTCCCTCTCTCCCAATTCAATAATCAATCAATCTTCACTTTTCTCTATTATTAGTTTACTTCAACTACATAAATATATACATAGTTTTCACTTACTATAATAATAAATACTCACTCATCATTTCTCTCTCTCTCTCTCTCTCTCTCTCTTTCTGGATTTTATTGGAAAGTTGAAATTTTGAGTACCAAAATTTCAAAATCAAATGTCGGCTTCGACCGTCTCTATAACGGCGAACCCGGCGGCTCGACGCCGTCCTGTGGTGGTGTCGGAAAAAACTACCAACATCGAATTGCTCGGCACCACCGCCACAAACGAAGCCACTCCGCCGCAAGCCACGGCCGTCGAAAAGCACTCCAAAGATCTAAGCCACCACTCCATTCGCGGCGGCGAGAAGGACCTGGCGAAGAAATCGTCGTCCGTAGCGCCGAACAACCCGAACGTGACCGTTCGTCGGGGTCGGACCAAGGTTGGCGCGACCCGACCCGAACAGGTACAGTCGCGATGGGTTACGATTGCTCGAATTTTGGCTAAGAACTTGGTTCTCTTCGTTGTGCTCGCCGGGTTGGCTCAACTCGTTTACCGACTCGCTTTGAAGCCGAATCTCGATGAAAGCGGGAACGGAAACGCGTTTGTTAGAACGCACATGGAATTCGAGGGACGGATCGCTGAAATGGAAGCGTTTCTCAAAAAGACGGCGAAGATGATGCAAGTTCAAGTCGAAGTTGTTGATCGGAAAATCGACAACGAGATCGGAGGGTTAAAGAAAGAAATCGCAGAGAAAATTGAAGACAGAAGCGGAATTTTGAAAGAATTGGAAGCGAAGAGTGAGAATTTAGAGAAATCTGTATCAGAATTGAAGTCGAAGTCAGTGGAATGGTTATCGAAGGAGGAATTCGAGAAGATATATGAGGACTTGAAAACAGCGAGGAGTAAAGAGTATGGAGGCGATGGTGAAGGGAGTTTGGATGAGATAAGAGCGTATGCAAGGGAAATGATCGAGAGAGAGATAGAGAAACACGCGGCGGATGGGTTAGGCTGTGTGGATTATGCACTGGCGACGGGAGGAGGGTCGGTGGTGAAGCATTCGGAGCCGTTTTCTGCTGGGAAAGGAGGGAATTGGTTCTTGAAAGGTGGTAGAAGTATGGTTCCTAACAATGCGGATAAGATGTTGAGACCGAGTTTTGGAGAGCCTGGGCAGTGCTTTGCGTTGAGTGGTAGCAGTGGTTTCGTGCAGATTAAGCTGCGGACGGGTATTGTTCCTGAGGCTGTTACTTTGGAGCATGTTGCTCAGGTGATGCTTATTATGCTCTTTGCTTTTGCTATTGATGTTGTTGAATTTGTTTTTGAATTATGTGCATTTGTGTTATTTTGTTGAATTTGAGTGTATTATGAGATGTTGAATTGACAATAGACCTATGGATCGGATAGTTTAGACTTGTACTTTTCTGTGTCTTTAGGAAGCTGAAGATTTGATCTTTTATGGATAGTAGTGGTGGATATTGAATTTAGTTCTGAAATGTTTGATAAGGATGTTTTATACTTTGAAAGATTTGGTGGGATGGTTGTGAAAAATTATTTTTATGCATGAAAAGCAAATGGATAAATTATAATTATGCTAGATCATGTTTGCATTCATTTTTGCACCTTTTATTTTGAACAATGTATGCCTGAAAGTAAGATTTTTGGCAGAAACTGAAGTATTGTGTCTGAAGTTACCTAGTTTGTTCCTGGGTTCTCTTTCTGTGAGACTAAGGATTTATTATCTTCATTAGTTAGTGACAATTCATAGTTACGAAACGCCCAAAAAAAAAAAAAAACGCCCAAAAAAAAAACAAAAAAAAAAAAGAGAGAGAGAGAGGAAAAAAAAAAGTGGCAACAGTGTACTGTTTCCCTAAGAGTGGGGAGCATTTTTAAACTATGAAATCTGGGGTCCTTTGAAGCTCAAATTGATTTTTGGGAAGGACGTGTCCTCAATTTAGTGGGTGGTATGCTATATATTCCCGTTTACTTGGAATCAGATTAGTAATTAGCAATAATATTAACTATGGATTGGGGTGGAATTTGGGGTATTCTATTATTACTTATGCCCAAGGCAGGGTGGGAAGTGAAGACATACTTGAAAGCCTGACTTGAAGATATCTTGGAGAGCAACAGAAAGTGGATGATTTGAAGTTTCTTTCTATTACAATATTATGTGGGTCACTGTTGTATCTTCATTTCCTTGGTGGAGCATTTTGGTCTTAAGGTTACCAAGTAAGGTTTTTGCAAGGACAACAGCATTGGGGAAAATAATGACATTGGACAATCTCTGAAATGACATATCATTATTATTAATTGGTGTTGCATGTGCAAGAAGAGTGTGGAATCATTTGAGCACTTGTTATTCCATTGTCAAATGGCTATTGATATCTAGAATTTTGTGTGTATTTTTGGGATATTTTGTGTGATTCTCAAGATTATAATTGAGATGCTGGAGTGTTAGCAAGGAAGTTTCTGTCGTCATAGAATTTCAATCATTTGAAAGGTTGTCCCCTTGGGTGTTGTGGAAAATTTGGCAAGAAAGAAATAGGAGAATGCTTGTTGGAATGTCAAATGGCTATTGATATCTAGTATTTTGTGTGTGTATTGTTTGGGATATTTTGCCTGATTCCCAAGACTATAATTGAGATGCTGGAGTGTTAGCAAGGGAGATTCTGTTATAGAATTTCAATAATTTGAAAGTTTGTCCCCTTGGGTGTTGTGTGGACAATTTGGCAAGAAAGAAATAGGAGAATGCTTGTTGGAAGTGAAAGTCCTAGTCGTGTAATATCATCATTGGAAAGGTCCTTGTATGATTGGATGTCTGCTTGGGAAACATTTCCTCATTGTCTTTTCTTTATTTTGTAAATTTAGTTTTTAAATATGAAATTGTAACTATTTTTTTAGGAGTGATTTGGTCCACATCCTGTATTTGAACCATATCTTCTTTCTTCTTTTACATAATATTATTTTTACATAAGATGGAGTAATTTTTAAGGAAGAAGACATGGAATTTTAGCCTTTTTTAGAGTTGTAATTGCATGGAAGCTTAATATAAGGGTTGGAAGCTGATGTACATATTTTGAGGTTCGAATAATTTTTAGACTGAGATGTTGCACAGGTGAACTTTTGCCCCAGCTCACCTGGTTAAGTATGCACTTGTGAGCTTTTATTTCCTGAAAGTTTTTAAATTTACATGATATTTGCTAGATTTTTTTTTTTAGAGGGGCGGGGGAATGATTTATGAGAAAGCATCTTTTAGTTGATGATTTTGGATCATTCTGTTTAATTTTGGTTGGGGAAGGCAAAGGCCTGGAGAAAGAAGAATCTTGGGTTAGAGTTATATGTTTTGAGGTTCTTCTTGTGGTGTGACTTATGAGGCTTAGCAGTCGTTGAAAACATAGCGAACTCATGTACAGTTAATTGTCACCAATTGCATAGTTAAATGTGGCGGGGTTAGTATTTTACATTTTTGATAATGTGATTTAATGGTGCATATGGTTTTGGCAGTTGGTGGTTTATAATTTGGAGTTAATCTGTAGTAATTTAGTGGGTGAACAGAATGATTGAGTTGGTTTGTTGAAGTTGGTATCTTCCCTACTCGGTTAGGGCAACAATAACCTTTTGGAATATATGACCATATAGGGAAAGAAAATCTGAAGTAGTAATTAGTCAAAATGATATATACTAAAATTTAAATTGAGTCAGCTTTTGACCTAAGAAAACCTCATTCAAATGTGAGAGCATAGAAAATGGAAAGTGGAGAGACATAAGAGACAATGGGGAAAAAAGACACTTGAGGGAGAATGGTAGAGAGAGAGACATATAGGATCTCTGAAATGAAGAAAATTGCAGCCCTCTGATGTAGGGCAGAAGTCTTAATGGACTTTGGTACCAGTTTTGATGTAGGATCTTTAGAAATTCGGTGCTTAATTAGGATTTCTTTTTTGGAGATCTTGAAGGGTTCTTAAATAGGGTTTGATGTTTAAGATCTTAGGTAATGTTAATGAATTAAAAGAGTGGATCTTGAATGAATTTGATGTTTGTTTGGTGCCAGAACAGTAAATAGAACAAGGCACAAAGAACAATAAACCCTCCAGTACAGTCCATTGCAACCCATTCCAGAAAATTAAGAATTTTCCAAACTATCCCTGTTCTAGTAAAAGTTTCTTATAAATGAACCAGAAACTTTCTAACATAAGGAATTATATAAGATGCAGTGATTACTATTTAGCCTATGAAATGTGCCAAGAAGGGCCCCCATCTAAACTAGATCACAATTCTTGAATAATTTGATATATAAATTTATAAACTTGTATTTTCTTGAACTCTTTACTGTTTGCATCACCATCTCACAATGTGCATGGCATATAGAAGGATTTAATAAAATCATTTTACTAGAAAAAATGATGTTTTGGAGGACAAATTCATGTAATGTGAGAAAAAGAGCATGGAAATGATTTCAAATGGGTTCGGAGGAATAGTTAATGGAATGGAAAACGGAGATGAAGACAATTTAAAATAGTTGGAGGACGGTCTGTGAACCAATCCAAAATGGGGGTCTAGGCATTCGTGACTTGAGCCTATTTAATCAAGCTTTGCTTGGTAAATGGCTGTGGAGGTTTGCAATGGAGAGGGATGCTTTGTGGAGGACAGTGGTGGATGCTAAATATGGTAGTATGTGGGGCGGTTGGTGCTCCAATTCTGTACAGGAGCCTTATGAATTTTGCCTTTGGAAGAGTATTAGGAAGGGTTGGGATGCTTATGTTTGTTTTAGGGATGTGTCAGTAGCAGATTTGTTATCTCTATTAGGGGATAGTTATCACTGGAATATTAGCTTTGTTTGACCAGCACAAGATTGGGAGTTGGAATCAGTTGCATCTTTTTTATATTTTTCATTCTGGTTCAATGAGAAGTAATGAAATGGATCAGCTTTGCTAGAAACCATCTCACAAGCAGATTTTTCATGTTTTAAGTTAGATCCTATTATAGGGTCTTACGGTCTACCACTCAACCCCCTTTTCCTTGGAAAACCATATGGAAGTTGAAAGTGCCAACCAAGGTTAGTTTCTTCCTTTGGACTGCTGCTTTGGGAAGGATTTTAACTATTGATAATTTGAGGAGGTGTCAAGTTGTTGTAGTTGACTTGTATTGCATGTGTAAGAGAGGTGAAGAAACTATTGATCATTTAATTATGCACTGCTCTATAGCTAGAGAACTGTGGAATTTGGTGTTTCCATTATTCGGGGTTCAATGGGGGGTGGTGGAACTTTTGGCCACCTGGTTTCACAAATTCAACAAGCATAGATCTGCAGTGATATGGGCCATGATCCCTCATTGTCTTATTTTCTTATGTGGGGTATTTTACTTGAAAGGAATGCTTGTACTTTTGAAGGAAGTGAGAGATCTATTCATGATTTGAAGCTATCTTTCCTCTAGACCTTATTTGAGTGGACAAATGCTTTGGGTGTTTTTTCTTTTGTTTCTTTGGCTGATTTGCTTGATTGTTGTAATTTTCATGCATTGTGGTTTCTTTTTGTTACGTCCTTAGTACACTGCCTATGTGCTCTAGTTCCTTGTGTTCTCTTTGTTTTTATTCAATGAAGTATTATTTACTTATCAAAAAAAAGTTTTGTTCATTGGTGGATTTGGCCCCCCTCCCAAAAAAAAAAAAAAAACTAGCAGTTTTGATTTTATCCTACTATCCAAGTTTTGTTCATTGATTGATTATATCTTCTTCTTCTTCTTCTTCTTCTTCTTCTTATATATATATATAATTGCTAGTTTCTGAATCTTCAGAGTTGTTTGGAAATTTTGATTTGTTATTTAAAACTGCCGTTTTAGAAATTTTTTTATTGCCAGTCTATTGGGAGGATGTTAATTTGATTCCTTCATATGTTTTAAGATGTCAAATGGAGAGCAGCCTTTGGGCTTGGCATGAGCGCTTTTTGGTAACATGCCACTAGTATTATACATTGTAGTTTCCCTGACTAGAGGGATTCCATTCCTTTCTTTCTTTATGGCTGACTGTTCCATTTTCTCACTCCTGAGTTTTTGTTGGATGCCTGTTAAGAATAGTTCAATAGTTTTGCCTCCACGTAAGTCTGGGACCAAAATAGTGGTTTGTTCTAATTTGATTTATTTCAGGTTTTGTTAGATTAATGAGGGTGTGGATTCAAGACCATGAGTGCATGTGTAACTTATCAATAGGGGATAAAAATTAGCAGTTTTGATTATCAATCACTTCTTGTGAATGGCCTATTAGGTTCTGCAAAAGACACATCAAGCTTTGGACTGGGATGTGCCCCTGTTTAGGTTCCTTTCCTGGTCTGTTTTGGGGATTATTCTGTGTACTCTTGTTTTTAATGAAATGTTGGCTGAAGTATCTAAAAAAAATCAGAATTTGTGCATTTCATGGTATTATTTTGCACCATCTAGATGAGGGGACATGTGTATAAGGTATAGTTCTACTTTGCAGGTTGTATTTATTAAACTGTTGTGTTGAGATTCATTTGAGCCTTTTTTCTGTTTTGTTACTTGCCTTATCTATACTGACCCGTTTTATTTTTTGAATGTATATTCGAGATTTATGGACCTGAGGGATTAAGATACAAGAGAAGTTAAAAGTGCACCTTCTATAATGAATTTAAAAAAAAAAAAAATTCACTGTAATTTGTGCTTATTCTTGTATACCTATTTTTTGCCTTACAAAGATTAGAAGAATTGACTACTAAGATTGCATATGTTATGTTTTATTCCCATTATCGGTTCTTCTTGAGTTTGTACTTGCTGGATTTCTGCATTGCTTCAATAACTCTTTGTATGAGGAAAGCCTTTGTGCGAGGCCATTTCATTACTTGCCTGCATTTCCAATTTGTTTTTCTTTTGCATCCTCATTACACTTAATAAACTGCAACATCATTTGGTATCATATTCTGTTCTCTCTTTTTCTCTTGATTGCTCCCCTTTTTCAAATTGTGCTAACAATTGATTCACTTGAAAATTTATTTTGGAACAGAGTGTTGCATATGACAGATCCAGTGCTCCAAAGGACTGCAGGGTCTCTGGATGGCTGCAAGGGCATAATATGGACATGGCAGTTGAAACTGAGCAGATGTTTCTTTTAACCGAGTTTACTTATGACCTTGAAAAGAGCAATGCTCAAACCTTCAATGTGTTGGACTCAGCGGGCTCTGGCATTGTTGACACAGTTAGGCTTGACTTCACATCCAACCACGGAAGCCCTTCCCATACATGCGTCTATCGCTTCAGGGTGCATGGTCGGGAGCCTGACTCTCTTTCTACGATGGCAATGTAGGCTGCATCTCTGTCACTTTTCTTGTACTTGTTTCTACTTTCTTTATTCTTTATTTAGATCTAGCGTTGAGACTTCTAACTTTCTAGTTACTAGATATAGACGTCCAGTCACCTGTTTAAAGTTCACTATTCCATCATGTTAGTGTTCATCAAATAGATGTGTATTTCATTTTGTGCTTGCTTTCTAGTTATGAAGGAGCTTAATTGACCTTACAATGTTAAGGTGAACTAAAAACCGTTTTAATGGGACAGTGAACATCTAATTTGATTGTAGACAAATGTAGAGTGAATGTAAGTTTGTTACATTTGTGTCAACATTTTCTCTCTTGTGCCCATATGATGGAGTAAATGAGTGCTCAATGGCTTGCTTGCTTCTGGCTGAAAAGGTAAAAGAAATGAAAAACTAGCGGCTTCCACTTCCCATCACATGGCGGTTTGATCTCATTGCTGATCGAATGGCAGAGGAGGTCAGGTTCCAAAGAAAAACTAGCCACTTCCACTTTTCAATTTTCAATTTTGGAAAGATCCAAAAGGCCGGGTCATCATGAACTCTACTACGGATGGTGCCTTCTGTCATTTGGGGATAGCCATCAGTGACAAATAGAACCAGAACTTTCATCTTTCATAATTTGAAGTATTGTAAGCTCAATTTTCATTGGTTTTGTTGAATTTAATAGTTTTGTAAAATTAGGATTTATACTGAATTTGTTTTGAGGATTTTGTTGTTTTGAATACAATTGGAGCTTTTAGTATGTAACTGAGACTTGGAATTGAAGATTGGTAACCTCATCTTGGTTCGAAATTGATGAATTTTTGGTAAATGGCTTATTCCAAATGTAGGCCTTCATAAACATGGGATTTCAAATCATTAGGCCCGTTTGGTAATGTTGTTCTAGTAATGTTGTTTGTATTTTTTGGAAATATGTGTGGACGAAAAAATGTAGAAATATGTATAATGTTGTTTAAACATTAAAAACTGTTGTTTAAAATACATTACCAAACTGCTCACAGCCCAACTTTAAATTTCACTGCCGTCAACATCAAGCAGTTGTCTTCAACAGAACTTTGAACGACTGGTATCCCTCCAACCTCCATCAACAGCACCTCCTCTGTTCAGTAGTCTCTCTCTCTCCCAATAATATAACATTAAAACTACACTTGGCCGCCTTGTCTCCAAAAAAAAAAAAAAAAAAAAATGTCAATATGTTCTATAAAATAATAAGGATCTTTTAGAGATCTATATTTTTCATTTTCTATTTTAAGTAAGAAATATTTTATTAAATAAGGTTAAGAAATATTTTATTAAATAAGGTTACTTCATACTAGGAGAATGAAGTAACCAAAAAAAAAAAAAAAAAAAAAACAGAAGAAAAATACATTTTTCATGATCGTTTTATATCTACATTATCTGAACATTCAATTTTTAAGCAGAAATCCTCATCTTATGGAAGAATCTCCTTGTAGACATTAGTGGGCTCTTTTGATTCTGTTATTATCAAATATATAATAGCTTCATATCAGCAACATTGGAAATAACAGTGAGACAGCAACGTTTAGGCTTCATATTTCCCCATGCAAAACCAATGACTTCAATTAGCACACGAAGTAGTCTAGCGAAGTGAGTGAATGTTGTCACCATATCACTTCGGTACACACTCTGGCAGACCCAAAATCTATGTCCACTTTGAAGCCCCAATTGGCATCTCCACCCCCTAAGCTAAGAACATCAAACCCAGCCACCATCCCACAAAGTCAATGCCATTTCAAAATTTTTACCGTCCACCACAAGGCACTGCTAAGCTATGTGGAGAAATTGCCGATAATGAAAAACCCAGTCTTCGTCGAAGACAGATAGGGATAGAGGCTTAAAGGGAAATACTGCTAATAGCCTACTACCTACCATATATTTTGATGGTAAATTTGACCGGTGCTGTAAAGCTAATGATACTAAACATTGAACATCAAGAATCTCTTACCTTTGGTTCTGGATAGAAATTCAAAATCTACATGGAAGAAAGGCATCGAAATCTATAGCTATATATAAATATGGGAATAAATTTTTTTGCCTATGAATGGCAGTATAAAACTGTAAAAGTACCCCATGTGATTGGTTTAATCACTCTCTTCCATCAGATATGTTTTTCCATCAATCATAATGATAATAATAAACATCCAACTAAGTCATTAACGATAACCATTTCAAGGACATTATATTATGGAATAAAGATTATATCAACTTTATTCTTGAACCAGAAGAATAAACAATGCAATTTTGCCATAATCAGGTATTATCTCATTAAACTTTCTCCAACAGCCTTCAACTTACGTCATTTCATATACAAATGGGAGGGAGAAGTCCAAAAACAGAAGAAAAGAAATTAAAAATAAAAACATGATACACCAAAATTAAATGCCGTATGATCCTTGCCAGGTCCTCCTAGGGAAAAGATATTAAATACAAAAAGAGAGACAGAACACATTACAAAGAAAACTTAAATACTTTATAATCTTCCACCCATGGACACACCAAAAGAAAAGTGATCCATCAAAAATAAATACATCATAATCCTCCCAAAAAAGATCAACCAAGACCACCATGTAAATGGCATGGTAAACAATACTCTGTCATCAAGATGTCAAATGAAGGTCATGGATAGGATTACCAAAGAAATCTGAAGTGAAAAGTTTTGTATTAGAATTATGTTGAAACTAATCAACAAAGAAATTCTTTGAACTGCTAAAAGACCTACACCACCTTCCATCTACAAATCAGCAAAGTAACTCTTCAAACTACTAAAATTGGTTCCTTTAATTGCACTTTCTCTCTTGGTACCTGAAAGATTCAAACATTGAAATCAAATATACACATAGACGCTCTCAATTAAATACAGTCACCTTGATCCCACTAAATTATTGATAGGTATGTGATATTCCCTCAAAATAGTTAATGTGCAAAGGATCAAAAAGCGATAAATGACCCTTAGTATTAGCATTTGAAAAGACAAATTAGCATGCTTATAAGAAAAAAATGATAATAAAATTGGTCATTTACAAGGATCAATTACAGAGTCAATCATCTAAACAAGCTATAAGAAAAAATTGTGAGTTGTTCAGATTCAATACAAAAAAAACAATAAGCAGAAGTCCAAATTATAAACCTTGTGTTGGTTGCAAATTCTATTGCAAAGCCAAATGTTAATTCCTAATGAATGAATGTACTTTTCATTGGTCTTCAAAGCAATCATAAACGCATATGTAATTTTCATTGGCTTTCAAAGCAATCATAAATGCATATGTACTCGTAACAATAATTTGCACCATATCTCAAGGTAAGATCATGGTGCATAAAGCATAAAGAAATATTTATTTTAATTCAGTTTTATTTAATTTTGGAAGTCAATTTTGTTTTATTTTAAGTCTTAGAAGTTAATTGGTTTTATTTATTTCCTAGAGTCAAGGTTATTTTTATAAATCATTTTATTGGGATTTCCCAAATCAATTAGAATTAGGGTTTCATAAGTCATATAGAATTATGTTTTTGTCATAGTAATCTATATTTTACATCTTTGGAGACAAGTTACAATTTGCTTGATTAATATAAATTTCTCTTGGAAATTTTTCAATGGTCTAGTGTTGACTCCTGCCAATCCTAGTTGCTTACTCCTAGGTCTTCTATCTCATTTGGTGTTCACTCCAAACAACCCTGGTTGCTGACACCTAGGTGATCGTTATTGTGTTTCCATTTTTCAATTTTCATGGTATCAAATTTTGATTTTTTCCTATATCATAACAAGTGACAAGTAAACAAACACTCATTTGGGGATTATTTGAGCTTTTTATACAGCCAAAAAGAATACTGGGGTGTTCAAAGCTTTAAACTACAGCCCCATCCCTTGGCCAAGTTGCCACCAAAATTTTGAATAGAACAAGATTATTCAAGAAAATATTATTTTGTCAATCACAGGTAAACAACAGTTTTAAACACATCTTCAAATGAATTTGTTTAAAAGCATTCCAATTAAATAATCTTTGACAGGCTTATCCAAAAAATTAAATAAATTCTTTGATGAAGATAACAAGGGTTTTCTCAATAGATCAAAGGTAAGATATTTTTTCACATAAAATCCCCTAAAAGATTTATACACTAATATTTGGATCACTATTTTCCACGTCCATCTATCAACACTATCATATCATAGTTGCCACAGTAGCTTGACTGGTTAGACTTTTTTCCAGAACCTCACAGTAAATCATCTAAATCCCAAGCTTTTAGGAATAATGCCAGATAGGTTGTTTTTGCATAAAAGCATCAAGAATACTACTCCAATTAGATGTTTGTGTAGTTTAAGGCATGGCCCTCTCCTCTGTGTTTGATAGCATTAGGTAGTCCTAAGTGGCTTCTGGTTTGGGCCAGGTTGTTTCTCTATTTCTTTCTGTAGATTGTTTCTACCTTCTTTAATTAAAGTTATGTTCATTTATTAAAAAGAAATAGATTCCCATAGTTGCATCAAGAACTTCAAAGAATTGATGGTTGCTCATAATACAAAGAAAATATTGCATCTTTTAAATATACATTCTTTATTTTTTGATCGGTAAGTTACACATGCATTTGCTAGGTGTTGAGTCTATTATCTCAACCGTGGTTAAAAGATATAAGTTCACAATAAAATGTGGGCAAAGTTTCCTTCGACATTAACACACACACACACACACACACACACACACACACATATATATATATACAACTGCACTGTAATGACAAAAACTTGAACCATGAGGGCAGATGCAACCCATTTGACCAATGAAGCATCCAACAATAATTTATATTTACCAAATTCTCTACAGGTTTCATGTTATCGTATAGACATATAATGAAAGAGAGAAAGAAAGAGATTCACACCTTCAACATCTGTTCACATGCCATACTGCCAAGAAATTTTCTGTTGTGGCAAAAAGCTACAAGACAGACATAGATTACAAAACTTAGTATAATGATCAATAGCTGCTAGTCCTGAATAAGAATAGTGAGGATAAAGAAGAGGGATATCAATGACAAAATTTACATCTTAAACTAAAAATATGGTGTCTTGGTACTAATTACGAACACAACTTTACACTTTAATAGACGGTTGATACACCAAAATGAAAGTTTCACCACACACACACACACACACACATATATACATGGTGAAAATTCAATTAATACATCTACAGATAATTCTCTTTATTAGTAATTTACATGTGCACTTGGTTGGTCTTATAACCCATAGCTTCACCCTCCATTTTACTCCTTTTTTTATTAAAAAAAAAAGAGTAGTGCTTCACTACATGTACCCATAATCTTAAACTCACAACCTCACCCTTCACCTTACCTTTATAAAAGTAGTGCTTCACTAATAGCCAAACAAACAACTGTAGCATTGTGGAGCACATTATAGGTAAAAACAATTCAAAAAGGTTTTCCCAATTTAATCTCTACTAAGAAGTGCAGCACTCCTCAATTGATTTCTATTGCTTTTACTCCCTTCAGTCATGATTAGTGCTTGTAAATTATAACAAACAGTTTATAGGATCCCTGTTTCCATGTGATTGCTGCATCTCTACAAATAGCAAACAGGTAACAATGGGAATGGGGGACTCAGGACTTTACTAACATTAACACTTATTGCTTCATGGAGCACTTCGTTTCTATGGATCCAATAGGCCAGAGAGTGTTGGCAAAGATGAAAGTGAAATGATAACACATCTTGTGCTTTGTACACTCTATCCAACCAAATAGCAACCCAATTCTGAATTGACTATGTAATTCACAGGTAATAAGTAGGTAGTCCAAGGACTCCTCTATTGTAGCACAGAAAGGAAAAGAAGCATCATTGATAAAACTCGTCTTAGCAAACTCCCTTCTCATAGGAAGACTATCATTTAATAGTTTTAATACAAAAAGTAAGGACTTTGAAAGGTAGTTTAACTCTCAGAAGGCAACCCACATCTGAGAACTATATCTGAGTTCTACTTCTTCCATCGGAGCATTCACTATAGAGAAGCAAATAGACTTGCATGACTCTAAAGAGAAATGACAAATTCATGGGACCAATCAATTTATTTGCAACTCCCAACCTAGGAGGCTTCTTAACAATAGATTTGGTTACATCATGTGCAAATAATAACATCACCAATGTGCTATTCCATTGTGATGCTACTTGATCAACAAAATTACACACCCTTGAAATATCTATTCTCCAAAACACATGGGATCTTACTTTAGGCCAAAAGTTAGGGTTGATAGGAAGAGAGTTCCCAATTCCCACTATCCATTTAGCTTCTAAAAGAATAGATCCCAATGCATTTAGTCATAAACAAACTTAGTAATCCCAATTATTTCAACTGGAAATCATCTTCCTTTGGCAACCTCTCCCAGATTTCCACCAATTAGTTGCTTGAGTAGCTAATATTGAAACTTTATTAAGTCAGTACTTTTCTAGTAAGACCTAGCTTGGGTTTATCAGGTTAAAAATAATGAAATATCACCAGAAAAATCAAAATCTCAACAAACACCCATCTCAATTTTTGGCCAAGAAAATTAAGGAAGAGAACACCTACAAGGCATATCATAGGTCTTATGTTTTAAATATCTTTTTCTCACTAGACAGGGTTCATAAGTTACGAGAATTTCGTTTATCTTGTCCAAAATAATGGAACAACGGAAAATCTCTTAACATAATTAGTTGGCACTTTTCAAGCAGAACAAATATCTTTTTGGTTTAAAAGAATCAAATTATTGTCTTAATATTTGAATTCAAAAGGTGAACTTATTTTTAGTACTTCAAAAGATGCCTTCTAGAACATAATGCAAATAAGTTACCAACCTTTTTAGCTGTAGAAGTGTAACATCTTGATGACCTTAACATAGCTATAGCCTATAGTCCTTTGTAATAGTTGCTCCACAATCTTAGTCAAACATACAAACAAACAAAGATTTAAAACAAATAATTTCTATAAATAGAATTAAATTTCTAAATCATAATTGACTGAATAATAAAATTTTAGTTTATGCCATAGCATAGGAGCTTACTTTTCACCTTACAATCCAACATGTCTCCTTCTTAAGTGTTGAAGTTGATTTGAGCACCAAAAAGGGTAAAGAGGTATGGGTTTTGTAGCTATCAGGTGCTATAAAATGGAAGGCAAAATTGGTTAAAGAGATTTTCAAAGTATGTATGTTCCCATCCAAAAAAGAGAAGTAGAGTATGTACTTTGTGCTGATTCTCCCATTCCTGAATATTCACCAGAACATCACTAAAGCAGGGGATCTGCAAAACAGCTTTTGTACAGTGATGCCTCAGCGGTTTTGAACTCCCTTGAACAAGACAAACTAAAACCGAAAAGAAAAAACAAAAATAGTCCTTTAGACTGATAGGACCTTTCAAGAATTTATCACAGTAAGCATTACTTGATTCATCTTGCATTTATAGATCTAAGGTATTGTGGTCTCTAAGAATTGAACCTGAAACATCTAAATCTATTTAACATTAAATTTTATATCATAAAAATAGGATACATAGAAAAAAATGATACAAATTGAAAAATAAAAAACAAAAAATTGTACAGAACATAAAAATCTTAATCACATCTGGTTTTTAACTTGCAAAGGATATGGACCTAAATTGTTGCAGGCCATTTCTCAAAATTTACATTTTCTTACACATTCTATCCAAATCTAGAAGTTCTCAACAATAAAACTAAATTAGAAAAGATAAAAATATGGAGAAGAATAGTAAGCATAGGAGGAGCAATGGAATCAATAAAAAAATGTTCTTTATACGAATTAGTTAGAAGATTAATAGTTTGTCTGCAAGCATTTCATGTTTGGATGCACACTTTCATTGTAGTTTGTTTGGCATTAGAAAAGAAGTAAGCAAAAAAGGTTAAGGAGAATTATAGATAAGCATAATTTTTTATGAATGAATGAATGTATTCGGGTAACAAACCATACAAATAGCATAACAAATAGAGCAAGCATCAAACTAAATAGCAACTAAACTGAACTTGCAAATAATCAAACAAGAACCCTACAATTGTGGCTATCATCAAAAATAGAGAAATTCACCCCAATTAATATAAAGACTATTTGGTAACAAAATTTTCCCTCTTCACAAATTCAACCTAGGCCTTAATGTCTCTTCTAATCATAAGGAGAATAATCACCTTAGATTTGACATTGCCATTGAATACAGGAGCATTTCTTTGAAGCCAAACATAAGAAACCATTATAGACCAAGCAAGTTTGCATATGACCTGTAAAAAAATTTTACCCTTCATACATAACCACTTAATGCATGCTATATACCACTTAATGATTCCTACTCGCAAGGTAGCTCCTGCATAAGACACATAACATTTCAGCTTAATCATTTAAATAGCCTATCTCATGTGGAATGTTTCCCTGATCAAGAAAACAAAATAAGGGAATGTTAGGAATAATATATGAATGCAATATCAATTTCAACTACTTCACTTTAGGAAATCTAGTTCAAGCTGATTTTCAGCAGAACTGCAAAGTTCAGCATTTTCTTCTAAATATGAATTAATCTCACTACGTATTACTCATAACATGGCTCAATGCATTATCTATTATTCTTTAATTAGAAGGGAAAATGCAATTATTTCTTAAATGAAATCAAACATTTAAGGAAATTAAGCAATAACGCACTAAAGTCACCAACTCTTGTTAAAAAGAATAATAATAATAATGGTAAATGAAATCAGGATAGCTTTCTTTGCAACATAATATAGTGATTCTCTATTCCTTCTCTCCACGTTCATATATCAAAACCTGAAGATTGTAATTAACAAGAATCTTATAAAGTCTATTCCTTCAAGTTGATTTATGGCTCACCCGACTTCTACATATAACCTTAATATCATCTTGAATCTTCATTCAAATTGAACTCAAGCATTTCATTTTTCGGTCAGAAAGTAATAATATATAGATTCAGCATACATAGCAAATATATGTTATAAAAACCGTCATATAGATTCTAGTACATTTCTATATTAATATATGCATTCACGAAAGCAACAAAAAAAAAATGGAACATGAAAAACAAAAGCCAAATTGAAAATGTAAGGATATGGTACATAACCCAAACATAAAACCAAGAAAGGGAGAAATCGGGCCTTACTATCAACAACAGAGGTATTGAGCTATTCCAAAACATTGAAGGTAACCTTACTTGGCACTTGATTGATGCTAAGCTAAGCAAAAAACATTACAAGGTGGAAAAGGATCTTGGGGCCTCCAATTACCACAACAGCAGCAAGTCCAGGTAACTGCATTACAATAAATGAATAAAAGAAATTAATACTTATTTTATAATTTATAATTACAATTAAATTCATGATTTCCCAATGAGTGAAGAGAGAGAGAGATAGAAAGAGAGAGGCACCTATATATGTAACTGAAGGAGGCAAACCTTAGTAGAGAAAGGTGGCAGTGTGTCTTCAAGGATATTCTCTTCTCTTAAATCATAATTATGTGATGTTTGCAAAATGAAGAAGAAGAAGAAGAAGAAGAGATTGAAAAAGGATGACGAAAATAGCAAGTGTTAAGAGAAGCTTTATCTTTAGCCCAGTCTTGCCACATGGAAGGGGTTGGAGTCGAATTCTTATTTGCCGTCGCAGTCGGATTCTGGCACGCCTGGAATGTCCTCCACTGTTGGAAACCCCATGATCTAAATCTGAACAATAAGAAGTGGAGGAAACCGGTGGCAAAGGTAGTTGTTCAGTGTCATCCAGAACTGAGGAAGACTCACAAGTGCTATCCAAAATCTGGGTCACTGAAGATGAACCCAAATCAAATCCATCTGTAAATCCCAAATATGTTAGATCCATTGGAGGAGAGACCCGTCTCTGATTTCTAATGGGCGACAACAAATGCATTCTACATGGACCCCCATCCATTTTATGCAGTCAGTGTTATCATCTGATGGATGACACTGAACAACTTCACGTACAACTTCAATGTGATTCACTCCAGATGGATGTGATTCATAATATAACCCACGAGATACACAAATAAACCACAGATGATCACACGTATCTTCCATGGGTGAATAAAAGGTACTTGCGTCGTCTAAGTCACTGTCGTCTTCTGCCTCACCATTGATGAGAACCTTCAACTGACACGTTACTGATCCATATGAATTCATCCCTTGAAGAGCAATAAAGACACCAAATTTTGGAATTTCAGGTCCAACCAAGAATGATATGGAATTTCCAACACTCTGATGATGGTTCGATTTGAACCACATTGGAATCTTATCTCCTGGTATTAGAATTCCACAATCATGGTCAAAGAATACATTGCTTCTTGGTATAATCCCTAGAAATTCCCCACACTGCTTGCATTGGCAAATACAATACAAGAAATTGAAATTTAGAAAATCTCATCATACGTAATTGAGAAAAGTAACAATAATTGAGAGATAGAAAGAGACCTGATCTAATAATCTCCGTGATGATTGTAGATCCAACGAACGGCACCCCCGTGCTTCCAGTTTTACTATAGATTGTGGAAGCCTTGGAATTTCCTGAAGCTGCTTGCAATTAGTTAGATCAAGAAATTGTAATCTAGTAAATTTGGTAATGCTTTCAGTTACGGTCACCACATTGGAGTAACTTAGATTTAGATCTTCCAATACCGGGAAGTGATTGGGCTTCAACCAAATATTTAAATCAACCGTATTTCTATCAAAATAGCTTAGATCTAGATCTGTCAAACTCTTAAACCCATATTGCAAAAAGCTGAGATCTAGGTTTTGAAGTACAGGTAGATGAAAAGTATTGGGCCTACTGGTTTCATTACGTAGCTCTAGAGTATCCAATACCGGGAAGTAATCGGGCCTCAACCAAATATATAAATCAACCATATTTCCATCAAAACTGCCGAGATCTAGATCTGTCAAGCTCTTAAACCCATATTGCGCAAAGCTGAGATCTAGATTTTGAACCCCACGTAGGGATAAATCCGAAAGCCCACTGGTGAGATACTTTAGTGATGAGGGCAATTTGCTAATACGAGTACGACTCAAACTTAATGTTAAGTTCTTCAAACATTTCATTTCTGGATGAATCTGGGGGAACTTTTTAAGCCTTTTGCAGCCATCTAGAGTTAAATACTTAAGAGATTTCAAATTGAGCTTGCTGGGAAGAATTTTGAGCTTTTTGCAACCATCAAGTTCCCAACCTTTAAGCTTATCAAGTAATCCAATGTTGTCATGGACCTCAGTTAAATTTACACAACCACCCAATTTCAATGTCTCTAAGTTTGGCGCGCGAAAACCAGGAAGTTTTCTAATGAATTCACACCCCCTCAAATTAATACTTTTTATATTTTCATACAAATACTCCTGTAAGGGGGAAAAAAAGAAAATTATTATTTTCCTGAAATTCTAAATTAATATTTAAAGAAATCAAAATTCAAAAATACAATTAAACATTGATACCTCCTTAAATATCTTCTTCAATCTAATGCAACTTCCCCGCATCTCGAGTGCAACAAGTTGTTGAGGGCAATAGTTGGATGGAAAGTCAAAAGGATATTTTGGCCATTCAAGAAGCCTTAGTCCACTAGGGAGATATGTAAGTGCTTCAGAAATTTCAACATTATCAACCATAAGAAATATGAGATTTTCCATCATTTTGAAAGCTTCAGGGTGTAATCGCACTTTCACTGGAGTAGGTGAATACAGCATTATACCACGAATATAATCAGAGCCCTGGTTGGATAAACATTAAGAAACCCAAATATCACAATAGAATTTACCAAAACTAATTGGATTTTTTTTTTTTTTTTTTTTTTTTTGTGCAATGTTAAAAAGAAACCATATCAAAGGGAAAAATTATTACTTCTTCCTTGGGAAAGAAAAAGAAGAAGAAGAAGAAGAAGAAATTATACCTTATTTCCAAGTAGTACTTGAATAGCATCCTCATAATTGCATAACCTGCTACGTTTTCTGGGATTATTTGACGATTCCTGCTGAACAATTTTCATACCCATTTGTTGTATCAAGTCATGCAACGACAATTTGCCATATCGATCAATAGTTATGAGGGATTTATGAACAAGTATTGGAATACCAGACTTTGGATATAAATTGCACTTGTCTAGTATATTTTCGACAAAATCTTTAGACCTTCCCTTGAAGAAACATGAAATATCAAGAAATATATTCTTTTCGTTTTCTTCCAATCCATCATAACTTACCTCAAGTATTTTATTAATTCTTTCATCGGGATATTTTTCATATTTACGTAGTGTACTTTCCCATATAGGTTTTGTTTCCCCACACAAATTAGAACCTATTATTTCTAGAGCTAATGGAAGACCTTTGGCATAATACAAGACTTGATTTGTAAGTTCAGAATATTCTTCATCGGGCTCGACTTTTTGGAAAGCATATTGACTAAAGAGTTCAAGAGCTTCATGATTGTCTAATTCCTTGACCTCATAATTTTTAGTTGTACAAACTTTTCCAGGAGTAGTTAGCAAGTGTTTATCTCTTGTTGTTATAATGACTCTACTTCCTGATACCAACCAATCATGTTTTCCAAGAAAATTTTCTATTTGTTTTGATTCATTCACATCATCAAGAACCAAAAGAACCCTTTTACTACGAAGCCTTTCCTTTATCACATTAATTCCTTCGGATACATTGTTCACCTTCAAATGTTGGTTTGGTAAGATTTTAGAAAGAATTTTCTCTTGTAGCTTAATTGTGCCATCATCTGTCCTTGAATTTTCTCTAACATTTTCTAAAAAGCAGCTTCTTTCAAAATTATCAACAATGTTGTTATAAACAGCTTTTGCGATTGTAGTCTTACCTATTCCCCCAAGACCATGAATTCCTACCATACGTACATCATTCGACTTAATATCTATAAGAGATTCTACATCCTTGGCACGAGAATTTACTCCAACAGAGTATTTGGCAACATATAAGAGTTTTCCCATTATTTTGAATGTTGAAATCTCTTCAATAATTTCTTGGATAAATTTAGTTTCCGAACCGCTGCCATTGACAAAGCATAAGAGACATAAGTTCAACTAGTTGGAAATATAAATATGAAAATATACTAAATTTAAGATGTCTAATCTATGCACTGCAGCTCACACATCTAATCTTTTCTTTTCCTTTTTTTTTTTTTTTTTTTTTTTTGAGAGAGTTTCAATTATGGTGTCTACTCCCAATGGTGCAGCATAAGAGACATAAGTTCAACTAGTTGGAAATATAAATATGAAAACATATTAAATTTAAGATGTTGTCATAAATTTAAGATGTCTAATTTCTGCACATCCACTCCTGATGGTACTCTTTATCATCAGACCAAAACACTAATTAATTTTTGGGTGTAGATGGGGATTGAACCACAGATCTCTTATTCAACTATCAGAAACTTTATCAGTTGAGCTAATTGAAACCTACAACTCACACATCTAATCTAGTATATACTAATATCTTTCTTTTTTTTTTTTGAAATAATAAAAGAATTTCTATATTATGTAACTCTCATAGACTGCCTCATTTAGCGCAAAAGTGTAGGATTGTAGCCATAAATTTTTTTTGGGGACAACTTGTGAGACTAATTTATTAGTCTATACAAACTTCTATACACATGCACAAACACAAACATCTATTCACACACATAAATTAGTATCCTCCATAATAAATCCTTAATATTTCCATTTTTAATATAAGTCACCAAATTGTCTACCAAAGTGAGTAAAAAATTTTCAATTGAACTAATGAAGTATTCAATGACATGAATAATCCAAAACATTAATAGACACAAAAACACATTTTACGATAAAAAGTGAATGTGAGGGAAAAAAAAAAAACATTCTCTGTAACTGCTAGAACAATTGAATAATTTTTTTAAGAGTATCATTGGACTTACTCAAATATTTGTCACCGCTAAGTCCCATTTTTGTAGGCTAATTATTAAAATGTTAAATATTTGCATATATAGTAAAAAAAAAGATATTTTAAAATTTTTGGGAGGATTTTAGCCCCCACTTAAGCATGTAGCTCCACCTTGGCCAAGTGATAAGTGATATAACTAATTTTACGCAAATCTATAATCCTACCACTTAGATAAGACTTATTTAACATTAAATGTTAATCTACACTCCTACTGCTACAAGACTTCCTATGCCAAAAAATTTATTTTTTGCTCCAACTTTGAACACACCAGGGGGGTAAAAAAAACTGAAAACGTTTGGAGTTATGCCAAATGTACACACAGGAACCCAAATGGAGAAATAAAAAAATCCCACAAATCAATTTCAAATGGCACAACCTTCACAACTATAAATCAACTCACAGACGAGCTTTGCCCCTTTTGTTTCTATAGTGAATTACAGAGGAAAAATAAGGGAGGTTTGTGCATCTAAACAAGAGGGAAGGTCAGTGTAATTTTTCAATTAAAAAAGTGTCACTGGAATCAGAAAATGAAAATTGAAAATATCTAAAAGGTTTTCTCTTCTTGTTTTTTTGCTTTTTAAATTGATATATCAATTTTTAACTTTCCAAGCTCTGGTTTGGATTTACTGCTTCTTATTTTGAAAGTTGAAAATTGTTCATGATATCATTAATTGGAAGGATCAGTAGTGATGAATTTTAGGATGAGATGACAGACATTTAGTATACTGACTCATTTGATGAATTAAGGCCCATCTCTCGTAAATTATTTTCATCCAAATGCATCTTGTGGCACCCAAATTTATTAAGGATCATACTAATGAGTACCCTTAGGGCATTAGTTAACAATCCATTTTAGAAAAATTTTGACACCACTTTTATGGGAAATGAAAAAAACCTGTCAAAACATTAATTTTTTTTTTTTCTTTTCCCATAAAAACTTTCTTTAAATGAATTATTAACCAATGCCCTAAGGGTATTTGTTAGCATTTTCCATTTAGAAAATCTTGAATTGTGTAAGATTGTGGTATTTAATCTTGAAGGACTAAAGGTTGATGATGACCCCTAGAGAGCTCTTGCTCAATTAAAAACTTTATTACGGTTTTTATCTATGCTTACATGTACGAGGAAGAATGTTTCACAAGGAATTCAGCACTTTCAAAACCTAACATCATAGAAAGAGGAACTATGGGGACTTGGGATTATCTCTCTCCCTCTTTGAATAACTTTTAAATCTCAAGGATCAATAATACAAAATTGATAGCACATAGATTAGTTTAAAACTAACTCAAAGACAAGGATCTTTTTGCATCTTAACCTTGTGTTAAACAAAATAAAAAAAATCAAGTTGTCAAACAAGATTTTTCTTAAAATCTGGCTACCAAACAAAGCTGATATTGAAGTATTCGATAGAGTTCTTTTTTTTGGATGTGAGAGACCGGAACAAGTTTCATCATTTTGCAATGTGAGATACTTTTTTCCTATGATTACGTTCAATAAAAAGACATGGCTAAGTTTCAGAAGATGGGCTATATCCATGGATTTTTGCTGAATGGGCCGGAAATACTTAGGGGGCACTTAGTTCGCTATGATGTGATGTGACATTAATATTTTTGGTTTATTTTATTTTTTTCTAACATTACCATAATCTAAAATTATAAAACATATCACATCACCTTAATTTAATCACATTCCTAAATAATGTAATGTTGTATTTTTGTATTAAGATTACATTAATATAAGATTATAATAATGTAATATTACGGTGTAATATAACATCATGATGAATCAAACGCCCCCTTTAAAGTATGTAATTGAAAATTAATTACTCTATCATAGCTAGAAGGGCGTAGTTTCATAATTGCTTTTATTATAGACATTTTTTTCATATTTTTAAATCTTAGGTTGTGTTTGGTATTGGCTAAAAAAGTCAGTTTTTTTTTTTACAATTTAGCTTATTTTTGTTACTATTCAACTTATTTTTGCGATTATTCATAAGTCACATTGCACTTTTTGGTACTATTTATGAGTCTTACTATACTATTTCATCTAATTTTTAGCTTTATCTACCGTACTTTCAATAAAAAGTTTTAAATTTTAGCTAAATAAGTTGTTTGAAAACGGACACTTAATTTAAGCAAATTAATTTATAATAGGCCCCTAAATATTTAATTAAAGTCTTAGGCAGTGATACTAAGGTTGGGTAGTATCGGTTTCTATCATTTAGTACTTTTATGCAAAATTTGACTGCCATAGGGCATGTTAAAACATAATAAATACTGCACTAATTTTTTTGGAAAAAAAAAAAGAAGCAAAACCCTTAGTTAAAAGTGCTCTTTTTTTATTATTAGTGATGAATACATATGAAAAGTCATGAGATGGAAAACAGGAAAAACAATTTCCACTTTCACTGAAAAAATTTAAGGTGAAAACATATGAAAAATAAAACAGTTTTTTATTTTTTTTTGGAGTGTCAATTATAAATGTCAAAAATTGTTTGCATGGTTGAATTGACTAGCTGTTAACCTGCACAATACACATAAAAATCTCATATAAAAGATAAAATAATATATATATATACATACATATATATATATATATATATATCTTGGAAGCTAAAATAGAAAAAAATATTAATTCTTTAAATAAAACCTAAAATTTTGTGCATCATCATAGAATTCTATAAAATGGAATTCTTTTTCAAAACAACCTTTCTCAAAATCAAAATTTTTTCTTCCTAATATCCAAAACATATAAAATGTATTTAATAAATTTACAAATGAAAGAAAACTATCTCTCCCTAATATACAAAACACCAAAAATAAATTATTAAAAAAAACCATAAAGACTTTCAGAATCCGAAATCCAACAAAATCACAATTCAAAATAAAACATATTATTTATAACTTTATTTATAAACAGAGCTAGCTTCATAGCATTGATTTATCTAGTATCCCACTCTTTTATTTATTTTTTTCCCCTTCTTTTAATTGCATCATTTGTAAACCAAAATTTAGATTCACACTCAAGTGGTGAATAAAATGTTGCATAAGATAATATTTCAAACAACAATTACAGGAATTTTGATGATCATTTATGCTATTACAATTGGAAGAGGTGAATAATTGATATCTATAATTCATCATCAACACAAAAAAAAAAAAATAAATAAATAAAAAAATAAAAAAATAAACATTTGGAATATAAAATATAAAACAATTGAAACAATTGAAAAAACAAAACAATTGGTAAAATGTAAAATAGAAACAAACAGAAAACTATTAAACAAAATAAATATACTTCTAGGAAATGAAAAATCATTCCAATCAAGATATATATTCTTCTCTTTGTACTTCTCGTATTTCTATTGGATTATTTAAGAAATTCATGCTAGCATAATTTCCTTTAATTAATCCATTGCCACACTAAAAGATTTCTTTTTTTTTTTTTTTTCATTTTATACTTACTGATCTAACTCTATATAGTATAAAGACATATACGATGGTATGTTTGTTTTAGTCAAACCTACTATACCAGAGCTTAATAAAAATGAAAACAAAAAAATTAGTTTAAAAATGGGAAACAAAACAACAAAACACTAAAAGATATGTGCCAAACTGTGCAAAACACATCCAAGGGTAAGATTATATATGGAGTATGAAAAACATAAAATAGACAAATTTTAGCAAATGTGATGTGAAAATGTAATCGATAGTAACAAAAAGAATTGAGAAGTATTATTCAAATATTTGAGAAGTATTTTTTTGTGAGGAGATGGATCTTGAAATTTGGGGGGTTTTCTGAGTTTTTTTTGTTTCGCCCGGCATCTATTTTCCGGCCGAAACCCGGTATTTATCCCGGTATGCCCGAAACGGCTCCGGTACGGCCGGTATTTAAACCTTAACGAAACAAGAGCATTTCTGTACCGGCCTAAGCATCGGTACAGCAAATTCCGGCGGTACCGGCCGATACGGTACGGTACGAAATTAACTTACTTGATTAAACTACCTCAGTAGTAGAAGACATTATCAAAATAAAATACTTTCTTAAATTCATTAAAGAATGAGCCTATTATAAAATACGTACCCTTTGTAATGGCATCCAGACAAATGACCAACTTCATTTAGAGCTGCTTTCCAATTTTGCACCTTATCCTTGAATTTTTCTTCATGTTTACTTAAGTTGTCTCCAAACTTTTGCTCTTGTTTACGTACTTCCGACGGTTCCACTTCGTAAAAAACCGGCAACACGAACTGGCCATCTTTCTTACATTTGAGAATATAGTCAAGTTCATCCAAACACCAAGTAGAAGATGCATAGTTTTCAGAAAGTACAACAATTGAAATCTTGGACATTTCAATTGTTTTGAAAAGTTGTTCTGAAACTATTTCTCCTCTTTGAAGGTTATTATCAATGAAGGTGTAAAAGCCTGCGTTACACAAAGCTTCATATAAATGGCTTACAAATTTATTACGGGTATCTTCACCTCTAAAACTCAAGAATATATCATATTCCTGTTTGCGAGTAGAAAAATTGGTGAGGTTAGCCATAGGTATGATATGTTAACTAAAGATTGAGAAGATGCAGAAAGAGGAGAAGGTAAGAAAGATTAAAGATGTGATGAAATGGGATTTTTTTTTTTTTTTTTTTTTTTGTGGGGTTTTTTTGGATGAAGATGAAATGAGAATTATGAAAGATAAGTAAACAGGTGCAGTTTGAGTGGAGATTCACGGATGAGTTGAGAGCTCTAAATTTGAAAGGTTAAAACAAGTGCGTTTGATTGGGAAATTGATGAAAGAAAGATAATTTTCACCAGGTGTGCAATATGAGAGAAGAAAAGAAGTCTTCGGTGGCTCCTAATGGACACCGAAAGAGGTATTTATACAAAGAACAAGAGAGCAAATTCTCTTTCCTCTTTTGCCTGTCAACTCCTCCTACATTCAGGTACTAAATGAGTAAATTCACATTTTTCATTCTTTGAAATTAAAAAAAAAAATTGAAAAATTGTTTTTATTTGTAAGACACGCTTCTATACAGTGCCTCTAATTCACTGAATCCACTATAATCATGACATGTGTCCAAAATAAACACCTGTCATAATCACAGTGGGTCTAGCTGGTGCTTCTTCTCATATCTCTGATGCTACCTCGTGAACTTCTTCTCCTTCTTTTACTTCTAGCAAGTTCCTAGCAACTTCCTTCTACCCCACTTTTTCTTATTCTCTGTTTTATCCGGCTGTGAATCTCAATGCAAAATTTTGAAATTTGTGGTCGGTGATGGAAAGTGAAAAAGACAAGTCTTCAAGTTCACTTTTTATACATCCAAATGGTCATGTCCCTTACGTGGCCTATAGGTGGTGTAATTTTTATTTCCTTTAACTATGTAATAGGCCATCTATAGCCTATAGATTTTTTTTTTTTTTTGTTTTTTTTTAAGAAACAGGTCTATAGATATTTTGTGTGCATAAGAACATCCACGTCCGGATCTTAAACCCTATCTTATTTTACTATCCCAAACAAGACCTGTCATGTGTCCAAAATAAACACCTGTCATAATCACAGTGGGTTCAGCCGCTGCTTCTTCTCATATCTCTGATCCTACCTCATGAACTTCTTCTCCTTCTTTTACTTCTAAAACAAGTTCCTAGAAACTTCCTTCTCCCCCACTTTTTCTTTTTCTCTGTTTTATCAGGCTGTGAATCTCAATGCAAAATTTGTGTTCACTTTTTATCCATTCAAATGGTCATGTCACGCATGTGGCTTATAGATGGTGTATTCTTTATTCCCTTTAACTATGTTATAGATTTTTTTTTTTTTTTTTTTTTTTTAGAAACAGGCCTACAGATATTTTGTAGGTGAAAATATATTTTTAGTCTCTATATTTTGGGTATATTCATAATTTGGTTTTTAAATTGATTTAGCTCCTAAGTCAATCCTTGATTTTCAAAATTCATTTTTAAAATAGTCCCTACCGTCGATCCAGTGACAGAAAATACTGAGATGGCAAACGGAAGTCCTAACTGTTAAACCCATTTATTAAAATAATAATTAAAAAGTCAGCGTGTCCCACTTACACCCACGTGAAATCGTTTTTAATATAGTCCCTACCGTCAATCCAGTAACAAAAAATGCTGAAGTGGCAAACGGAAGTCCTAACTATCAAACTCATTTATTAAAATAATAATTAAAAAGTTAGTGTGTCCCACTTACATCCACGTGACCCTTCACATGACACTGCCACCTCATCCATGTCAGCATTTTAATAAATAAAATAAGCCACGTCATAAAATTAATCAAATATTTTTTTATGGAAGAAAATTAATCAATTAAAAACACATTCCAGTACTAAAATAAATCAAAAATCATATATATTTAATTAAAAAAAATTTCTTCATGTTTTTTATGTTCTTCAACTTGTTCTTCATGTTCTTCCCAAATCAAACCCAACAACAAGAACTCAAACCTGTCACAAGAACTCAAACCTGTCACAAGAACACAAACCCAACAACCAACAACTCAAACCCAGATCACTAGGACCCTACCGTCAATCCAGTGATAGAAAATGCTGAGGTGGCAAACGAAAGTCCTAACTATTAAACCCATTTATTAAAATAATAATTAAAAAGTCAACGTGTCCCACTTACACCCACGTGAAATCGTTTTTAATATAGTCCCTACCGTCAACCCAGTAACAAAAAATGCTAAAGTGGCAAACGGAAGTCCTAACTATCAAACTCATTTATTAAAATAATAATTAAAAAGTCAGTGTGTCCCACTTACACCCACATGACCCTTCACATGACACTGCCACCTCATCCATGTCAGCATTTTAATAAATAAAATAAGCCACGTCATAAAATTAATCAAATATTTTTTTATGGAAGAAAATTAATCAATTAAAAACACATTCCAGTACTAAAATAAATAAAAAATCATATATATTTAATTAAAAAAAATTTCTTCATGTTTTTTATGTTCTTCAACTTCTTCTTCATGTTCTTCCCAAATCAAACCCAGCAACAAGAACTCAAACCTGTCACAAGAACTCAAACCTGTCACAAGAACACAAACCCAGCAACCAACAACTCAAACCCAGATCACTAGGACATAAATGACAACAACAAGAAAAAACCCAAATTCAACACCTCAGAGATCATCAAACCCAACACCGTCAGATCTACTACAAATCAAGACCATTGAATTCTTCATGTTCTTCCCCAAATTCTAATACAATCAACGCTGAATTCTCCAGCAAATCAAACTCATAAACCCAATATGATGTTAACCCCGTCAAGAATAACGAGACCCAACAACGAAAGGGAACCCAAGATCGTTCTATGGACAGAATCAAATGGGAGACCTCGACCTGTTGTTTATGACAAACAAGAACTTCGGTATAAGGAAAACGCCACAAATGGTGGTGGAAACTCCGTTTGATAAGTCGAGATGAACGCCACGGAAATTCTCGATAAGTTTGAGTAATTCTTCAAAGAACCAAAGAGAATAAACCTCACGAGTTTTATCAATAATATCTGAAAAACGTTTACAGACTTAGATGACTATTTAAGGGCTCCTTAAAACTTGACAGACAAAAAAATATATTTTAAAATAACTCCTAATTGATACCTAACCATATTAGGAATAAAGTTTGACCTAAAAAGTATTAAATGCACCTAAAAACAAGGAAATAAATCACTTAAACCTAGAATAACGTTTTTTACATAGACCCAAAATATTTCATGCCAATTCTTAGCCTTAACCGGATCCTTCTAGAACTTAAATCAAGGTGATGATTTTTGGTTGCCCACATGGACCATGCTCAATGGGCCTCCACAAATTTGCTTAAGCCCATAACTCTTGGATGAGTTCGTTGAGTACATCCTTAAACTTCTTTGTTCGTGCTCTTATAACCGGCCCAATTGGTACTTGAACGAGATCCTTCGAAGCGGTGCCTTGATCTCCATCACAGTAAACAAACCAATCTCCAACAAACCCATAAACCTATAAATTTTCTTGGGAAACAAACACAAAAAACCCAATAAACATACCTTTTCCTGTTCTTCCCTATTCTTCATGGCAGAAACCCATCTTCCCCACAGCCACACTGATCTCAACGGCCACACTGATCTCCACCTCCATTACAGACCACCTACCCCCACAAAAACCTAGAAAAACCCAGCCACCTCCAACGAAACCTGTAAACACCAATCCAAAACCCACAATCCAAGACCCATGGCCCCGATTTCGACGGCCACATCGATCTCCACGGCCACGACCCACTCCAACGAAAACCCATAAAAACCCAATCAAACCCATTACCACCATTGCCGATCAAACAAGAGAGAGTAACCTGCTGATTACAACAACGATGGTTGAAGATTCGAGCTTCGAGGATGATCAATAGTGATGGTTGAATATCTAAGCTTCGAAGATTCGAGGATGGCAACACCGACGACATCGTTCGCGCATCTCGTCTCCTCAACACCGAGATCCGCATCCTCAAGGTCCTCTCTCTCTCTCTCTCTAGCTAAAGTTTCTTCAGCAATACCATGAAAACTAAAGTAAGCCTCTTGATCTATTTGTTTTCATATTTTTAAAATTTTTATTTATCCATGCATTATAATTTTAATTTTATTGATCGATTTATAAAAAACAAATTCCAGTTTTTATATCTGTTTTAATTTTAATGTAAAGCTCTCTTTTTCAAAAAAAAAAATATATATATATATATATATATGATTTTTGATTTATTTTAGTGCTAGAATGTGTTTTTAATTGATTAATTTTCTGACATGGCTTATTTTATTTATTAAAATGTTGACATGGATGAGGTGGCAGTGTCACATGAGAGGTCACGTGGGTGTAAGTGGGACACGCTGGCTTTTTAATTATTATTTTAATAAATGGGTTTGACAGCTAGGACCTCCGTTTACCACCTTCGCATTTTCTATCACTAGGTTGACGGTAGGAACTATTTTAAAAACGATTTTTGAAAATTAGGTACTGACCTAGGAGTTAAATCAATTTAGGGACCAAATTGTGAATAGGCCCAAAATGTAGAGACCAAAAGTGCATTTTCGCCTATTTTGTATGCATATAATAGGTTTTTTTTTTTTTTCGCTGAATGCATATAATAGGGTTCTTATTCTCTATCAAACGTCCCCCATACATGATGCTTTGATTTGAGTATTTTACCTATTTATTTTAAATTAAATAATGTGAAAACAAAGAAATTCTCAGTCTATTCGAAATATGCTATTCATGAAAATTTTGCACAAGATGCTATAATTTTAAGTATTTTATATTTTGCTTGTTTCTTTCCATTTAATTTGGTGGGAATGTATGAAAAACTTCACATAAATATATATGACTTGGCTATTACTATAATTCTAACCATTGCAGAAAAATTAATAATTTTTTTTTTTTTAGAAAATAACATGGAAAAATGTGGACCCACTACAATCCTTTAAATCATTATCCAAAAGAAGAGGGACATAAAAATTTAATAAATCCCAAAGATTGAGTATCTCATATGTATGTATGTATATATATATATATATATATATATTAAGCACCAATCAATTAAACAAAGTATCTACAACCTTTTTTTTGCTTTGGAATTCACAACTACTCCAAGAAAAATTGCTAAACAACAATGTATCCTATAAAACAAACAAACTCCAAGAAAAATTGCTAAACAACAATGTAGCCTATAAAACAAACAAACAATAAAGATAACAAATAGAGAAAAAAAAACCCCAAAAAAAAATTTATTGCAAAACCCAACAAAATAGATTTGTGCAACACTTGTACTTCAAACTATATACTCCTCAATTTAATTTTCAATCTTATAGACTAAAGAATTAGGCTGTGAATAATAAATGTGGAAAATAAATATACATAACACATGTGCAAAATAAGAAGAATAATCTATATGTAAATAATTATAAAAAATCAATGATATGGTAAATTTGATATAACTCAAAATGAAAATAAGTTTGTTTCTGTTTGTGTTTGTGTGTGTGTGTGTGTTTGTAGAGATAGTTTACACAACTTTTAAGAGCAATAACCATAGAGACAATAAGCAACCTGTTTTTATTGTAATTAAGGGTGATTTTTTTTTTTTTTTTTTTTTTGAGTCATGCTTCTCATCACAATCTTCTCAAGCTTTGATCAATGTAATATCATACAAACAAAGACCTATAACGATACTACATGCCATACAAAGAATAACACCAATCAAATATAAATTTTGTAGTAAAGAGACCAATAAAATTGTACAAATTAATTGATTCCTATAAAACTATTTGATCTTCAAATTGTACAAATTTTAATCCAAGGTAAACCCATCCAACATTGAGATTCAAAACTTTGACACTAACCTCAAAGTAATGTCATAAATCTCAAGCCTTTAGAAAAATCAATATTTGGCTACGAAATAATCATTCAACCAAAAATTCTAAATACAAAGAAAGAAACATGCGAATTGATTCCTATAAAATACACTAAATAATAAGGGCGCAGAGAGAGAGAGAGAGATCATTGCTATGTTGAAGCAAATTTTCCCATTGCAACTCCTAAATTTCAGGTATCAAAGAGATTGAGAGAGACAATCCAAATTTGAGAAATATATAGAGTTGAAGTTTTGTAACGTTTTGTTGAGGAAGGATAAAGGATGACGAAGATTGAAAGTTAATTGCATTTTGGTAGCATTCATATATCAACACATGAAAGATTGGGATAAATCCATAAAATGTTACCGGCTTTTTTTTATAGAATTTTAACATATGGCAAGGCTTTTTTTTGAGAATTTTAACATATGGCGTCTACCTCTAACGATAGCTCTTTATCATCAGATCAAGACACCAATCAGTTTTTGGTATAGTCGAGAATTGAATCCCAAATCTCTTATTCAACTATCAGAAACTTTACCAGTTGAGCTAACTGGAACCTACAGGTAAAAAAAAAAAAAAAAAACACTTAAAAAGCTAAATGACAATTTATATCTGGCAACACAATTGGTAGACCGAATAAATTTTGAACGAAAAATAGCAAAAGAAAATAATGGCAGCTTTGTGTCAAATAGAAAAAATATATAAGCATTTTTTTTAAGCATAAAAACTTTTTTTTTTGGGGAACTCACCACAAAGTGGTGTGATGGTCTCCCCCACTCCCTTTCTTTCATTTTATATCTTTTATTTTTTATTTATTGACAATAGATTTTTTTTTTTTTAAGAGAGAGTTCAACCTATGGCGTCCACTTCTGATGATAACTCTTTATCATCAGATCAAGACACTAATCGGTTTTTTGTGTAGGCAGGGATTGAATCCTAAATCTCTTATTCAATCATTAGAGACTTTACCAGTTGAGCTAGTTGGAACCCACTTTTTTTTTTTTTTTAGCCAAACAATAGATTTTTTAAGGAGTGATGCATTATGGTATTAGATAACCGGCTAGTTATGGTACCAGACTTTTATGGTCCTATAAATAATAAGCATTATCTTTATGTCTTTACAATTATCCTGCCAATGAATAACATGGCATGTGGCATAATTGGATGAATTGTGTCACTCAAACAAATTGAAACTTTTACTTACTATTTCTCAAAAAAAAAAAAAAAAAACTTGCCTTGCAACATTATTAGTCCATAACACCCTACATTTATGAAGGATTTTGTTAAGTGTGAAGGTTATATATGCTTCTGACTCAAAAAAAAAAAAAAAAAAAAAAAAAAAAAAAAAAAAAAAAAAGGTTATATGTGCTTCAATAAAGGTACATGTGGCACCATTGTGTGCATCCACCAGTTTTGAGATCCAACTTTTATAATATACTAGTAAGTTGCCCGTGTAATGCACGGATAATTTGTAATATTTTATATAAGACGGTTTTGGATAGTGCTGTAAATATATTATAAAAAAAAAGTAAACTAAATTAGAGTAAAGAAACATATATATTTTGAAATATTAAAAATTAGTTTAGTAGTTTCACTGCATATTTATAGCCTTCTCAAGGTAAGATTTTTTTTTTTTTTTTTTTAATTTTTAAAATCATGAAACCAAAAATAAATGACAATGAGTAATAGGACCATAAAAATCAACTAATTTGTGTTGTGTTCACATATTTCATACTATGAAATAAAAGTATGTCCAACTCTCTTACCGTCCCACTCATCGATAGTGCAACATTAAGACATGGTGTGGGCAAGTGTGTATACATGTGTCTTATAGATGATTTAAAACCATAGTAGAATATGGTTTTATATTGCGTACCAAATATTTTCTCTACTTATATACCCAAAACAAAAACTATCCAACCAATTTTCCCAAACCAAAATCATATTTAAGCCCATAATTTAAAAAAAAAAATAAATAATTACTCATAGGTGTTTCGACGTCTTGATGGTGGTGGAAGGTCAATATGATAGAGGCAACAGCCCCTCAAATTTCTCTTTCTCTCACTTTCAAATGTTTTGTCTGTCTTAGGTCTTTTATTTTGGTAATATGTAGTGAAATAATGCGTTTTATTTAACAATCTACAACATTTTTGTGTCTCGCTATTTTTCTCTATGGCCTTATCTAGTTAGTTATTACTATTAGTCCTTAATTATTATTTTTTGTTTTTTTAAATATTAAAATGGTGGGTATGCTAAAAGACATGAAGAAGAGAGAAATGGGTATGTTACTTTTTTTTTTTTCTATCTCATTTGTCTATATTGAATTGTGCTTAAGAACAGCCAATGCTATTGCCCATTGTACATAGATAAATAAATCACTTTGTTGTATACTGCAGAATATGAGCAACAAGATAGAGTTACAAAAAATTGCCCCTTTTGTAAAATATGTTACTATCTAATTTTATAAAGAACATTTTTCTACCGTTGAGTTGGCTTATTAGACTTGGAATATATGTAGTTTGTTTTAAATCTAACCTACATATGTAAAGGGTTTGTGATGTTTCCTTCCTTAGAGGTATAGAGCATGGGTATGTACACATTACATGAAACTGTAATTTGTCTTTACACAAATTTTACTATTAATTGAAAATTTTTTGCTACGATTGTTTAAATATGAGCTATGAAAACAAGTTTGAGTAAAAAGTGAAGAAGAGGGTTAATTTTTTTAATAATTTGATAATTCAAGAAGAGGGTGTTTGAACCTAACAAATATAACTATAATGTTATATAGATTTTGTAGATATTATTTGTGATGCACGGGTTAGTGACTAGTATATGTAAAAATGATATATTTTTTTTCTATTTTGAATTATTTGATGTAAATGCTCTTATTATGAACGTTGTGATTTGAAGACTTTAAATTTGTGTTTGGTTGTAAAAAAGTAGATTAAATTGAACTGGAATTGAATAGGAAAGAGAGATGAAGTAGAACGGGAAATTTGGGGGGGGGGGGGAGGGGGGGAGTGTTTGGTATATGTGTTTGAAAAAATACTGTATGAAAATACGTGTGAGATAAAAAATATATAAAAATACGTGTATTATCATTTAAAAACTGAAAATATGTATTTGAATGGATATGCCGAACACCTCTTGGAATTCGTTGCTAAAAAAAGTCACAAGCCTTGCCGCCTTGGTCCTCACTGGGCAAATACACAATCATCCAAGAATAAGTCACATGCCTTGCTGGCTTGGTCCTCCCTGGATAAATAAAATAGTCAAATAATACAATCTTCCACGAAGTTTCACAATCTCCAATAAAATACTCAAATAGAATCTTCCACATAGTTTACAACATCCAAGAATAAGTCACATGCCTTGCTGGCTTCGTCCTCCCTGGGTAAATAAAATAGTCAAATAATACAATCTTCCACGAAGTTTCACAAACTCCAATAAAATACTCAAATAGAATCTTCCACATAGTTTACAACATCCAAGAATAAATCACATGCCTTGCTGGCTTGGTCCTCCCTGGATAAATAAAATAGTCAAATAATACAATCTTCCACGAAGTTTCACAATCTCCAAGAAAATACTCAAATAGAATCTTTCACATAGTTTACAACATCCAAGAATAAGTCACATGCCTTGCTGGCTTCGTCCTCCCTGGGTAAATAAAATAGTCAAATAATACAATCTTCCACGAAGTTTCACAATCTCCAATAAAATACTCAAATAGAATATTCCACATAATTTACAACATCCAAGAATAAGTCACATGCCTTGCTGGCTTCGTCCTCCCTGGATAAATAAAATAGTCAAATAATACAATCTTCCACGAAGTTTCATAATCTCCAATAAAATACTCAAATAGAATCTTCCACATAGTTTACAATCATCCAAGAATAAGTCACATGCCTTGCTGGCGTGGTCCTCCCTGGATAAATAAAATAGTCAAATAATGCAATCTTCCACATGGATCTATTTGGATTGAACTTATTATTGCTAAAATTGAAAACTGAAAACACTGTAGTAAAATAATTTTTAAATGTGTAAATAGTACTATGGGACCCATTTTAATATTTTTTTTAATCTGTGAACTGTGCTAAACAGTGTATGAACAGTGCTCAACAGTACGTGAACAGTAACATGTCTCATGAACAGTAAAGTTTGTCTCTCCCTTAAACGCATGAAAAAAAAAAAAAAAAAAAAAAAAGGAAAACGTGACGCAGGATTCAGCGAAAACGCTAAATCCAAACCTACACATAGTTTCGTAATAAAATACTCAAACACTACGATCTTGCAACACATTTTGACATCAATAATATTATCTCAGTTAGCAAAAATAAATGGACCTTTAGAGCCAAAGTCAGATTTTTTTTTTTCAACTGTGCCGTTTTTATTTTATAAAATTTATAAGTATAACCTATTAATTATATATACAAAAAAATATTTTTAATTTGATTTCTAAAAAGCTATTTTATCATATTTAACTAAAGAAAAAAAAGTTAGATAAAGTAAGTCTTAACATAAGTCTATATATTTCCTCAAAAAAAAAAAAAAAAAAAAACATAAGTCTATATAAATATATGTATGTATGTATCATCTACTTTTTTGGTAATTTACGAATTATCTTTTAAATCATATGAATCATAATTAATAGACTTTATCATTTATATAAACTTATATATTTTTTAGTTAAGTATACATTGAATAAATTTTAATTTATTGAGTAAAATGAGGTATAAAAGAAATAATAGACCCACCCCCCCCCCCCCAAAAAAAAAAAGAAAAGAAAAGGAAAGCATTTAATAATGTGTAAAAATTAATGTGATGGTAGAGTTAGTAATGAAGTACAATGGAAAGCCATTGTTGCATGCAGAGCGCAATGCTGCAAATCTAGCTACTTCTAGCTATAATTGAGTCTAGTCTTCTTTACCCTTTTACTTTTGAATCGATGGAAATTATATTTTATCACACTAAACTACAACTCTATTTATACTTACCACCTAAACTTTCAGAATTACAGGATTACCACCCTAAATTATAATTTGTATTTCACTTTGCATTCTAATGTCAATTGAGTTATTAACTTGGATAGAAACATATGTCATGTATGGCTCACATGACCTTTGTATATACTACATGAAAATACCAAATTTTCATTCTTCAATCCTTTAAAATAAAACCTTTTAACAAAATTTAACCCCTATGGTGCCACCTAATCTTTGTTTAATGAAGAGTGACATATCAATATTTTTGTGTGGTGCCATGTATGCAAAGATTACATAAAATACATTTCCGTTTAAGTTAACAACCCAAATGATAGTAGAGTACAAACTAAAACACTAATTATAGTTTAGAATAATAATAGTATATTCTAAAAGTTTAGATTGATAAATAACTGAGTATGAATCGGGATATTACAATTTCATTGAAATGATGGGTCTTGCGTAAAATTGATGTAAATTTTGGGTCTATCCATGAGCGAGGTCTCTGTCCAAATGAACCCTTCGAGTCTTCGACCATCGTCAACACCGTGTGGAAATTTGACACCCTTCTTTTTATTTATTTATACTTGGTAATTACGCCAATCAATAAAAGAACTCAAAAATGAAAAATTTTTCATAGAAAAATTGTTTCCCTTTTGGCTTTTTGCTGTCTCTATTTTTAATTTTTTTTCCGACTTATGACAGATTAGTGGGGTTGTCTCATAAGGCATACCCCACGGTCCACCCGACTGGTTAATGGAAAAAGCAATGCAAGTTGTGCTGGCTAGATAAGCTTCTTTTTTTCTTTTTCTTTTTTTGGTGGTGCGTTAGGTTAGGTAGGACCTTATGAGTTTATTTATTTAATTTAGACTTATCTGGATTTTAAAAGACTAAGGGCATGTTTGATTAGTTATTTCTAACTAACATTTGCACATTTTAAGCAATTTTACATATTTTTTTCATCCACATGTATATCAAAAACATTCAAACAACATTACTCAAACTAACTTACCAAACAGGCCCTAATTCTCACGTGGAAACAAAACAAAAAAGTGATACAAATCTGACATTTTTTTATTGACTGAAATTAATGTGTGCCGCATACAATAATTAATCATTTTTGAAAATATTTTTTCAAAAATTAAAAAAACATTGAAAATTTATTCAATTCTCAACCCAATATTTAAAAAGTATTAACTGGATTCAAAAATATGTATATAAATATATATATATATATATATATTTTTTTTTTTTTTCACGTGATTGGTGGGCAGGAAAAATGGGTCGACAGAGGAGGAATTTGGATTATCTCGTATCTAATATACTATTTTTTTTATATTAACTTTTTTTCACTTATTTTATTTTACAGTTTAGGGTTGAAAGTTACTTATTTTTTATTATTTATTTTTTAACTTTTGCGAATGAAATCATATAATATAAAGTGTTGTTGAACTTTAACACTTTTTAAAAAGTTCTAACACTTTCAGTGTTTCACACACTTTACTTTTATTTTATTTCATAGGAAGTTTACATAGCATAAAAATTATTTTATTATCACCATTAGTTACTTCAATTCTTTTATCCATCATTTAAGAATATAGACTATTTTGACACAATATTAAAAAGTTAGAAACATGACTGACTCAATATAGTTGGGAGCCTAAGATGATATTTTTAAGTCGGGCCTTTGTATTTAAATTTCAATTAAATAAGTTTATTTAATACTAACGAAACTAAGGTTGATTTGATGAATCAAAAAATAATTTTATGAATCAATACTAACCAAACAAAAATTAAATTTATATCAAGAATCAAATATTATGGCTGAAGAATAAAATTTAACAAAAAATTATTATTGTTCTATTAGAATAGAATAATATATTAAATTTTTTTTTTTTTTAAAAAAGGCAAAAGTTGTGAATCATTGAGTGCGCTAGCAATAGGGAGGCTTTCTTTCTGATCTGCGCAAAAACTATTCTTGCATGACATAGGTAAGTCATAAGTGATTACGTCAGTAATCAGATAAGTAAACAATCTTACTAGTTTTTTACACAAAGTAAACAAACTTAACTAATTGGCTAATTACTTATCAAAAAAACTAATTGGCTAATTGCTTTTACAGCACTTAGTGCCTATTAACATTTTTCCTATTACTATAACAATATAATGCATGAAATAATTATTGAGCAATTGGATTCTATGCTTTTGTATATTAAATCTGTTAAGATGTGAACACGTAACAAATGTGTGATACATATCCGCATTTCAATATATTCGGTCATAAGCCAGTACAATAATTAATAAAGAGAATGGAAGGGTAATTTTTTTTTTTTTTTTTAAGACACGAATGAAAGGGTATTTGAGGAGTAGTGAAGAGTAGGAGAATCTAGCCTTTTGCCACTATTTGGCAAAAAATTTGGCAATATGCCCCTGTTTTCAAACTATATAGGGGCGTGCCCCTGTTTCGATTCTCGATTACCTTAAAATCGAGTTTCATTAAATACTCGATTTTATAGAAAATCGAGTTATGCTCAATCAAAATTTAAAAAAAAAAAAAAAAAATTGCATGGAACTCGAGTTCCCAGAAATCGAGTTTCATGCACAAGGTTAAAGGAGCCCAATAGTGGCGTTTTTAAGCCCTATAGTGGCGTTTTTAAGCAAACTTTTTTTAATAAGTGTGATTACCCCATACTAGGTTCAATGAGCCCTATAGTGTCGTTTTTAAGCCCTATAATGACGTTTTTAAGCTTTATAGTAGCGTTTTCCTATAATTTTTTTTTCGAAGTGTGATTGTCCCGTGGCATGTTGAGGGAGCCCTATAGTGACGTTTTAAAGCCCTATATAGCGGCGTTTTCCTGCAAATTTTTTTTTGTAAGTGTGATTGTCCCATGGTAGCTTGAGGGAGCCCTATAGTGGCGTTTTTTAGCCCTATAGTGGCGTTTTGGAACTCAATCTCCATAAAATCGAATTCTATGCAATTTTTTTTTTTCAAAGTTTGATTAGGCATAACTCAATTTTAAACCAATCGAGTTTTTCATTAAAACTCGATTTTAAGGTAATCGAGTTTCGAAATAGGGACACACACCTATATAGTTTGCAAATAGAGACATATTGCCAAATTTTTTGCCAAATAGGGGCAAAAGGCTAGATTCTCCAGTGAAGAGTATTGGAAAAGAAAATAAGAAGCGCCAACTGAGGTGTTAGTGTTCGTTCATAGAGAATGATTCCACAATTTGATTCTAGTAGTAGGGACATTATTGCGTTATAAAACTAATAATCAACCCCAAGAAATTGACAAGCTCCACAATGACCACATGATCATGTCCAATCATATGTAATGGCAAAATAGATATTTTTGAACAAAGGATGGGATCATTAAGAAATCAGATATACATCTTTCTTCTCTTTCTTTTTATAATTTTGCTGAATGTCATATCAGATATACCTCGCAATAATGATGTTTGGGCTTAAGCCCCTTTTTATTCACTCAATGCTCCAAACATGGCCTTACTTTTCCTAGTCCTTTTGGTTTTTCTCTTTCTCCCCATTCTTTCTTTTTCCTTTTGAGCTCAAAAGTAGCCACTTTGATGATGATCATAGTTTTGATCTCAGGCGCGCGCGGCTTCAAAAAAAGCAGAATATCTTTTTCTTTTCATGAATATTTTTAAGATATCCAGTACTGATTCAGTGATTCTTTGTTAAAGCCTTAAAAGGATCCAAAATATTGTCTCATAATTATGTCTAACAGTAGTTTACAACTCAATCTCTCAAAGCATCTCCAGTAGATTAGGCAAATTTTTGTACTGTTTAAATAATAAACAATAACTTTTATCTTTTAGTTACTCACTTTTTCAAATACATTTTTCAACAGATTCTCTATTTCTTTTAAATATTATTTATTCATTCATTATTTATTCTTTTTTAAACAACTACAGATCTTCCAACATTTTTTTATTCAATACCTGATTATTATAATAGAAAAAAAAAACATTTGAAAAATGAACAGTAGTCCATCAGACTTGATAAGTTACTGTTCATGAGCCAAAAAAAATTCCGGTATAGTAAGTCCATTAGAGACCTATTTTGTGTCTCGCTATCTTTCTCTAGGGCGTTATCTGAATAGTTATTACTATTAGTCCTTAATTATTATTTTTTGTTTTTTTAAATATTAAAATGGTGGGTATGCTAAAAGACATGAAGAAGAGAGAAATGGGTATGTTACTTTTTTTCTTTTCTATCTCATTTGGCTATATTGAATTGTGCTTAAGAATAGTCAATGCTATTGCCCATTGTACGTAGATAAATAAATCGCTTTGTTGTATACTGCAGAATATGAGCAACAAGATAGAGTTACAAAAAATTGCCCCCTTTTGTAAAATATGTTACCATCTAATTTTATAAAGAACATTTTTCTACCGTTGAGTTGGCTTATCAAACTTGAAATATACATAGTTTGTTTTAAATCTAATTTACATATGTAAATGGTTTGTGATGTTTCCTTCCTTAGAGGTATAGAGTATGGGTATGTACACTTTACATGAAACTGTAATTTATCTTTACACAAATTTTACTATTAATAGAAAATTTTTTGCTGCGATTATTTAAATATGAACTATGAAAACAAGTTTGAGTAAAAAGTAAAGAAGAGGGTTAATTTTTTTAATAATTTGATAATTCAAGAAGAGGATGTTTGAACCTAACAAATATAATTATAATGTTATATAGATTTTGTAGATATTCTTTGTGTTTTTCCGTGTATTGCACAAGTTAGCGACTAGTATATGTAAAAATGATATATTTTTTCCCTATTTAGAATTATTTGATGTAAATGCTCTTATTATGAACGCTGTGATTTGAAGACTTTAAATTTGTGTTTGGTTGTAAAAAAGTAGATTAAATTGAACTGGAATTGAATAGGAAAGAGGGATGAAGTAGAATTGGAAATTTGGGGGGTATTTGGTATATGTGTTTGAAAATATATGTTTTGTTGTTTAAAAATATGTATGGATAAAAAAGTATAAAAATTCAAATAATATTATTTAAAAATTGAAAATGTGTGTTTGAATGAATGCACCGATCACTCCCTTGTAATTTGTTGCTAGAGAAAGTCACAAGCCTTGCTGCCTTGGTCCTCACTGGGCAAATACAATCATCCAAGAATAAGTCACATGCCTTGCTGGCTTGGTCCTCCCTGGATAAATAAAATAGTCAGATAATACAATCTTCCACGAAGTTTCACAATCCCCAACAAAATACTCAAATAGAATCTTCCACATAGTTTCGTAATAAAATACTCAAATACTACGATCTTGCAAATATTATCTCATTTAGCAAATATAAATGGACCTTTAGAGCCAAAGTCAGATTTTTTTTTTCAATTGTGCCGTTTTTATTTTATAAAATTTATAAGTATAACCTATTAATTATATATACAAAAAAATATTTTTAATTTGATTTCTAAAAAGCTGTTTTATCATATTTAACTAAAGAAAAAAAAAGTTAGATAAAGTAAGTCTTAACATAAGTCTATATATTTCTTCCAAAAAAAAAAAAAAAAACATAAGTCTATAAATATATGTATGTATGTATGTATCATCTACTTTTTTGGTAATCTATGAATTATCTTTTAAATCATATGAATCATAATTAATAGACTTTATCATTTATATAAACTTATATATTTTTTAGTTAAGTATACATTGAATAAATTTTAATTTATTGAGTAAAATGAGGTATAAAAGAAATAATAGACCCCACCCCTCCCCCCCCAAAAAAAAGGAAAGCATTTAATAATGTGTGAAAATGATATCACTTTATCATCTACTATTCATAGCTTGCCATCTTTTTGGTTATAAAATAATGTGTGAAAATTAATGTGATGGTAGAGTTAGTAATGAAGTACAATGGAAAGCCATTGTTGCATGCAGAGCGCAATGCTGCAAATCTAGCTACTTCTAGCTATAATTGAGTCTAGTCTTCTTTACCCTTTTACTTTCGAATCGATGGAAATTATATTTTATCACACTAAATTACAGCTCTATTTATACTTACCACCTAAACTTTCAGAATTACAAGATTACCGCCCCAAATTATAATTTGTGTTTCACTTTGCATTCTAATGTCAATTGAGTTATTAACTTGGATAGAAACGTATGTCATGTATGGCTCACATGACCTTTGTATATACTACATGAAAATACCAAATTTTCATTCTTCAATCCTTTAAAATAAAACCGTTCAACAAAATTTAACCTTTGTGGTGCCACCTAATCTTTGTTTAATGAAGAGTGACATATCAATATTTTTGTGTGGTGCCATGTATGCAAAGATCACATGAAATACTTTTCCATTTAAGTTAATAACCCAAATGATAGTAGAGTACAAACTAGAACACTAATTATAGTTTAGAATAATAATCGTATATTCTAAAAGTTTAGATTGATAAATAACTGAATATAAGTCGGGATATTACAATTTCATTGAAATGATGGGTCTTGCGTAAAATTGACGTAAATTTTGGGTCTATCTATGAGCGAGGTCTTAGTCCAAATGAACTTTTCGAGTCTTCGACCATCGTCGATAACACCGTGTGGAAATTTGACACCCTCCTTTTTATTTATTTATATTTGGTAATTACGCCAATCAATAAAAGAACTCAAAAATGAAAAATTGTTCATAGAAAAATTGTTTCCTTTTTGGCTTTTTGCTGTCTCTATTTTTAATTTTTTTTCGACTTATGAGTTATGACAGATTAGTGTGGTTGTCTCATAAGTCATACCCCACGGTCCACCCGATTGGTTAATGGAAAAAGCAATGCTAGGTTGTGCTGTCTAGATAAGCCCTTTTTTTTTTTTTTTTTTAAGTTGTGGTGGGTTACGTTAGAGCACTAGCATTGAAAAATGCTAAAGTCATATTTAAAGCATTTTTAACACTGTAGAGGATAAAATCACTTACATCAAAGAATGCTAAACCGCACTATTGCAAAAATTTTTGCAATAGTGCTACAGTACAATTCTAAACTTAGAATTGTACTGTAGCAGAATGTTAAAAGAAATATATATATTTTATTCGCTCCTCTCCACTCAGAAATCTTCTCTCTCTCTTCCTTCTCTTCTCCGTTTCTCCATCTCTGCTCTTTCCTCTCTACGAACCCAAACGCCACCTCTGCTCTCTCTTCCTTCTCTGTTGGGTCCGGTGTTTAGGTTGTGGTTGGGTTGTGGGTTGATCGGTGGGTTGATCGGTGGTGGGTTGATGATATTTTTTGAATGGGTTTGCTCCGATGGGTTTCGAATAGGCTGGGTATCAAATCGGCGTTGTGGATTCGGATCGGTGGTGGGTGTGGTGGCCGTTGTTGGCTTTGGTTTGATGGTTTGTGTGTGGCTGTGTGTGGGTCACTGTGTTGGTTCTCTTTTTTTTTTTTTTTTTTTTTTTTTTTTTTTTTTTTTTTTTTTTTTCTGGCTATGACCGGTGCTTAAAGGGGTTGTGGGTGGTGGTTGGGTCCGGGGTTTGGGTCGTTTTTGGGTAGTGGTTGGGTTGTGGGTTGATCAGTGGGTTGATCGGTGGTGGGTTGATGATATTTTTTGAATGGGTTTGCTCTGGTGGGTTTCGAATAGGCTGGGTATCAAATCGGCGTTGTGGATTCGGATCGGTGGTGGGTGTGGTGGCCGTTGTTGGCTTTGGTTTGATGGTTTGTGTGTGGCTGTGTGTGGGTCACTGTGTTGGTTCTCTGTTTTTGTTTTTTTTTTCTGGCTATGATCGGTGCTTAAAGGGGTTGTGGGTGGTGGTTGGGTCCGGGGTTTGGGTCGTGTTTGGGTAGTGGTTGGGTTGTGGGTTGATCAGTGGGTTGATCGGTGGTGGGTTGATGATATTTTTTGAATGGGTTTGCTCCGGTGAGTTTCAAATGGGCTGGGTTTCAAATTGGCGGTGTGGATTCGGATCGGTGGTGGGTGTGGTGGCCGTTGTTGGCTTTGGTTTGATGGTTTGTGTGCGGCTGTGTGTGGGTCACTGTGTTGGTTCTCTGTTTTTTTTTTTCCTGGCTATGACCGGTGCTTAAAGGGGTTGTGGGTGGTGGTTGGGTCCGGGGTTTGGGTCGTGTTTGGGTAGTGGTTGGGTTGTGGGTTGCTCGGTGGGTTGATCGGTGGTGGGTTGTGGGTTGCTCGGTGTGTGGCTCTGTTGATGGGTTTGTGTGGTTTTGTGAGAGGAGCTGGTGCTGGAGGTTGAGGGAGGCTGAGGAAAAAAAAAAAAGAAACGGTTGGAAAGCCTAGGAAAGCAGAACTGAAAAAAAAATTGGTTAAAAAGAAATAATAAAAAAAAATTAAAGAATAATATTTTAATAAGAATAGAGTTTTAGGATGTGGGAGATATTGTAAAATGGGATGGTATAAGTAATAAAGTGGCTTTTTAGGATGGTATAATAGTATAGGATAGCATTTTTCAATGCTAGTGCTCTTAGGCAAGACCGTATGAGTTTATTTATTTTATTTAAACTTATCTAGATTTTAAAAGACTAAAATTTTCACGCAGAAACAAAACAAAAAAGTGATACAAATCTGACATTTTTTTATTGACTAAAATTTAAAAAAAAAATCAAAATTTAAAAGAAGATGAAAAGCAACATTTTGAAAAAAAAAAAAAATATATATATATATATATATTCACGTGATTGGTGGGCAGGACAAATGGGCCGACAGGGAAGAGGAATTTGGATTATCTCGTATCTAATATACTATTTTTTCACTTATTTTATTTCACGGTTAGGATTGAAAGTTGCTTATATTTATTATTTATTTTTTAACTTTTGCAAATGAAATCATATAATATAAAGTGTTGTTGAACTTGAACACCTTTTTAAAAAGTTCTAACACTCTCACTGTTTCACACACTTTATTTTTATTTTATTTCATAGGAATTGTTAATGGGGAGACAATCGTTGGAGTCATGTTCCAAGTGGCCTTAATTCTTCTTCATGTTTGTACAATTTCTTATAGATTTCAATGAAGTTTTTCAACCATTCACATTGAAAAAATTGTTTTTTATTATTTATTTTTCAAATTTTACAAATGAAATCATATAATATAAAGTGTTGTTCAACTTGAACATCTTTTTAAAAACTTCTAACACTTTCACCGTTACACACACTTTACTTTTATTTTATTTCTTAGGAATTGTTAACGGGGACAATTGTTGGAGTCATGTTCCAAGTGGCCTCAATTCTTCATCATGTTTGTACAATTTCTTATAGATTTCAATAAAGTTTTTCTACCTTTCACATTGGAAAAATTGTTTTTTATTATTTATTTTTCAAATTTTACAAATGAAATCATATAATATAAAGTGTTGTTCAACTCGAACACCTTTTTAAAAAGTTCTAACAGTCTCACCGTTTCACACACTTTACTTTTATTTTATTTCATAGGAATTGTTAACGGGGAGACAATTGTTGGAGTCATGTTCCAAGTTGCTTCAATTCTTCTTCATGTTTGTACAATTTCTTATAGATTTCAATAAAGTTTTTCTACCTTTCACATTGAAAAAAATATAAAATTTACATTTAACGTGAGGGGTCAATACTTAGTTTTTGTTGGCAGATAGTTGGTGAGAGTCATGTTCCGAGTAGCTTCATCGTGTTTGTACATTTTATTATAGATTTTAATGAAGTTTTTCTACCTTTCACATTAAGAAAAAAGTTATACTTTGAATTTTAAAAAGGTAATTGTAGGGATAAGGGCCCAAAAGTATATATCGGGCCTTGGGCGTTAGCTGAGGACATTGAGTGATTTGAAGACATATAAACAGTATTGAAGATGTAAGACTTAGAGCCCTATGAATAAGCTACAAGTGAGAGGGTTGGGGAAGGTGGGTCGAGGAAGAATATCCCTTCGGCTAAACGAAGCAAAAATCAAAGCGTGTGTCCTATCATCCAGGGTGACATTCCAAGACGTTCTATTGATAAGGACATGCATTGTGAACGTACAAGAAGGATGGGAACTAAGAAATATCTAAGAGAAAGTTGCTACCACCACATTGAATTCTCTGTAGTTAACTCTCTGACCGCATTAATGAGGAAGTGATATATGAACAATGCTTTTCAGTCTTACAGCTACTTCCAAAGACTTCAGGAGAGTGCTGATGGGACAAGGATCAACACAAGCAATCTACTGTCCACATGGAGGGTAGAGATGAGAAGGGAGAGATAGTATAAATTAGATAGAAGACCCTAAGAGAAAGGGATCAGAGAATTGAAGAAAGAAGGACTATAGCCACTAGTACTGTATATGTAATCAACTTCAAGTAATATATACATGAACTGATCTCCTCGGACTGTGCTGAGAAAGATTTTCTTAAGATAGAACTAGTCCACTTTTACTTTATTGTCATCTGGATCCATTATAATTATTACCCAACTCATTATAACCTAGTTTTCTAACCCACTCTCTGCAAATTTATTATATTGGGCTCATTGGGCCTAGATCCACTTACTTTTTGGGCTTAGGACTCAAACTGCGTCCTTACAATAATAAATGTCTAAGGCTATGTTTGGCAATATATAAAATGTTTTCCGAGTGTAAAATGTTTTCTATTGTTTGACTGTATTGTGGAAATTACACTAGATAATTATTTCTTGTGCTTGCTATTAGATGTAAAAAATTTCTATTCTTTGGAAAATGTAATGACTTTTTGCAATGTGCTTGTCTTTGCCTTGTAAAACACGAGCACGCCAATTGTTCTTTTGTCATATGTGCACCTAGCAATCTAGGCATTTTCACACACCCAGTCCATTCCTAAAACATTCCCATATCAGTAAAATCAGCATTTCATTCAACATTCCAATATCATATTCTTTAGATTTGATAGGAGATTTGGAATCTACAAGTTTCAATCCATCATAATTGCCTTTTATAATCAAATCAAAATACCCATGAGTTTATATTATTTGATGACAAAAGATTTTATCGATTAAGTTAACAAAAACCTCATTCATATTGAACTCTTATAGCTTATAGGTGCGAAATTGGGACATTTCATTGCAAATAAAACATTTTAGTGTGCTGCGTATTAATCAACAAAGGACTAATCTCTATCAAGTAACACATTGAAACAAAAGAAAAAAGCATATACAGATTACAAAACAGAACAAGTCCATGGAAACAATTTTCTGATTTTATTAAGCTCAAAAAGAGTCTATAGAATCAACTGTACACACTCAAATTTTTATGACACAAGAAGGGGTTCCAGATTTGCCCCTTAAACTAAAATTGAGTAATTGTAAATTTATACAATTATTAATTTTTAAGAAAAAAATGTGTATACACAACATAAAATTTACGCATTTTTCTATCATATACTCAGTCTTATTACACTTTTTAGTATTATTTATAAATCTTACTATACTATTTCAGTTACCTTTTAACTTTATTTATAGTACTTTCAGTAAAAAGTTTTTACTAACTTGATCAAGTGGATATACAAATTTATGCCATGCAATCATTGTCTGTTTAAAAACAGTTTATTTAATTAAAGGGAAATGCTAACGAGTGCCCTTAGGGCACCCGTTAACAATCCATTTAATAAAAGTGATGTCAAAATTTTTCTAAAATGGATTGTTAACGAATACCCTAAGAGTACTCATTAACATTTCCCTTTAATTAAATAACATGTTTTAAACAGATAATGATTGCATGGCATAAATTTGTATATCCACTTGAACAAGTGGCTTGCAATATTTACATTATTTATATCTCTCTATTTTATTTTTTTAAATAGGCAATATTTTAGCCTCGACAACCACATATCCTGATGTGTCAACTGATGATTGGCTTACTACACCACACAAAACAATGTGCCGTGTTTGCCTTCTTTCTCTCTCTCTCTCTCCCATTCCAACCAATCAGATTACACCATACGCAACAAAAAGGAAAAAGAAAAAAGAAAAAAAAGAGAGCAAAAACTCACGTTTCTAACAATCTTCACTCATCAAAATGGGGCAGCTCCATGAAGGAAGACTTGCTGATTTTGAGTTTCCTTTTTCTGCTGAACTGGAGACTTTAGTTGCTAAGGATAATAATGGCTTGTATTATGCTAGACTTGCTGCTGCCAGTTTGGTAGTTGTAACTGTGTAATTTTCTTTTGTTGGTTTTATGCGAAGGGTTATGTTAGAGCAACCACATCAGCTCGTGTAAATTTTCTGTCTATTTTACAAGAAAAAACCTACTTTTTTTATTTTACACATTCACTTTTACAAAATACCCACATCAGTTTATCTATCCTACACATTCATTTAATAAAATATTCATTCTTTTTACATTTTTTATTATTTCATTCCCTCTCCTCTCTGGCACAAACTCATCACCTCGTCTTCTTCGTCCACACCCACACCTAACCAGCCACCGTTCCACAAAATCCGGCCACTGATTCACCGATCTTCCACAACAACAAAATCCGGCCACTGATTCACCGATCTTCCACAACCAGCACCATCAAGAAAAACCAACTCACTCAATCCGAAACCCAGTCAATCCGAAACCCATTCATCACCCACCAAACTTGAAACCCAGTCAAGCCATCATCACCCACCCAACCCGAAACCCTCTGACGATTTGATGATTTGATCGGCGTGGTTGGTGATTGGCGTGGTTCGATGATCAGCGGCAATGGATGATCGGCAATCGTGTGGCTTGATGAGAATGAGCAAAAGAATTCGGATTGTAATATGAGAGGAAGAACTCAAGAGGGAGAGAGAAGCTGAGACCTGAGAGAGGCATTGGTGTGCTCAGTAAGAGGAGAGAGAGAAAAAAAGAGCGAAAATGAGGTTTTGTTTATACTGTACATATAATATTATTTTAAGGGATAAACGGGCTACAGTGCCCGTGTAAATTTACACGGGTATTGTAGCTCGTTGAAAATTATAGATGGGTTTACATGATTTTAAATGGACTGATGTAGCGTGTTTTTTGCTTCAAAATGTGTAAAAATGGTCAAAATGTATGTTTTACACGTTTATACATAATTATCCAAGAGTTGATGTGAATGCTCTTAACGGGCACCACATGGTGCTTGTTAAGCATACTTTTTTTCGACATTTTTTTTTTTTTTTAATTTAGGTTACTTTTTCAGTGTTTTAAGTACTATTTCAGATTTTTTTTTATTTTTTACTTTTTCTTTCAAATATTTTTTGTTTTTTCTTCCCTTAACCAGCACCAAGTGGTGTTGGTTAACATTCTCCTTATATGAATGGCCTTTTAACCAAAAAAAATAAAAAATAAATAAGAGGAGTGTTTGGTACATACACTAAAAAATATATGTTTTATTATTTAAAAATTTATATGAAAATACATATAAATAAAAAAAAATATAAAAAAATGTATAATATTATTTAAAAACATATATATATTTTTTTGAAATGATAAACACTCCCAAAAAAAATCTCGCCATTTCAATTTTCTCACTCTCTTTCCTCCCCGCATTTTCCTCAAACTTTCAATTTCAAACTCTCAGGTCCCTCTTGGTACAGAGCGTTGTTGAAATGGCGACAAATCGATGGCTGAGGCCTGAGGTACGCTCAGATCCACAGTTGTTGTTCCACAACACTTTTATGGTATTGACTAAAATATCTGTCAATCTTTGATTTGATTTTCTGTTTGTCTTTTCTTTCTGTAATTAGATAGAGTTTTAGATCTGTCTGAGTCCCAAATATTTAGTACTGTGTTTTTTTGTTTTTATGGTAAGCGTAGGTTTATCCGCTGTTTGCGGCCGTAGGAGTTGCAGTAGGGATCTGCGGGTTCCAGCTCGTCCACATTGGCTCATGGTTCCCACACATCCGCTTGAAGTCCAAGCCTCACTGACCCAAATATATGACATTATGTGGCTAAGCCCACGGGTTACTACCACACGACTAAATGTCGAAACTGCCCTTCCTACCCAGTTGCTAATAGAGAGATCTATTAAGTTATCAACATAATGAGTCAAATTGTACAAATACTGACATGAAGCAAGTTCTATAAAATAAAATAAAAAACTAATATAAAGCTAGTCACAAAGTGTCATTATTGCGTAATATTAGTTATAATGCATTTAAAATCCAAGAAACTACATTCAAATAGGAGTGTTTGGATTGAACTTATTAGCGAATGCATTTAGTTCACTCACGTTTTGTTTTTTTTTTTTTTTTTTTTTTTTGTTTTTTTTTTTTTTTTTTTTTCAAGTGTTTCAGAGGGGACAACTAATACTGTTCATGTACTAGTTGAGTACTATTCACACATTTTCTCTTTTTTTTTTTTTTTTTTTTAAATTGAGTTCAGTTGCATGTTTTGACCTCTTTAATAGTAAACAGTGCACCGTATATTGTTTATGAGACTCATAAACTTCACTTTTCAACAATTTTTTCATTAAAAATTGGTTCTACAGTACTATTTACACATTTAAAAATTATTTTGCTATAGTGTTTTCAGTTTTAGTTTTCAGTTTCAGTAAAAATAAGTTCAATTCAAATGGACCCAATATATATATATATATATATATGTTGCCAATCAGCGGCTGTTCCATAATATGGAGGTCATTTAAAAACTTAAATTGGACAATTTAATAAAAAAAAATATTTTGAATATATCACAATATCGATAAAAAAAAAAAATGAAGTATTACAATTTTCTTTTATGAGTTTTCGTATTTTAAAAATTGCTACATGATAGTTTATTATTAGTTGTCAATCTGTGTAGATGTGACCAGTTTAAGAAAATTAAATTTATATAACATATTTACTTTTATGTAGATTTTTTTTATAAAAATATTTTAAATTAAAGACATCCTTGGCTTTATAACATATAAATCCAAAGTAAACCATCAGATACGCAAAAGTCTTAATTTCATTACACATCGGCGAAGGATGTCTAATCTACCCCGATGTGTAATGAAATTAAGACTTTTGCGTATCATTCAAGGCAAAGTTAATGAGAAGTAGGTCCGTTTACAAGGCAAAGTTAAATTGGTGAATGTGGTGACAAGGAAGGGAGTGCCACTTTGCCGCTTGAATAATTCATCTCAGACAGTAGAACTCAACCACACTATTGCTTTCTTCGCAGTTTCTGTCATTCACTGAAGTAGATAAGCAAACTTCATCAATGATAGTCCTAGTTCCCAGTAACATACAATATTCACTCTCTCAATGTAAGCACAACGATATCTAATCTACCCCAACCATTTTAACCTGACTCGCATTACAACTCACATAAGCATTTGTTACCATAAGCATTGCCTAGACACTCACAGTCTCACCACAATTACTTTCAAAATGCAATAAATTTCACATGCCAAAACACCGATTAGTTTTTGGTACAAGCAAAGCAGGATTTGAACCCAACTCCCTTATTTGACAACAAGAAAGTTTACTGATTGAACTAATCTGAAACTCGAACCAGAAAATTCACATAGTAAACTACAAAGAAAGAAAATAAATAGTTGCAAGCTTGCAAATAACATTTCTCAAATTTAAAGCGTAACAACAGACCAGGTTTCTTCGACGTAAGGGCGAGTTTTTTTCGTCGAGCAATCGAGTTAAGAAGCGAGGATTTGCCGACGTTGGAGCTACTAACAAGAGCAAACTCAGGGAGCCCATCAGAGGGGCAAGCCTGAGTTTCGACACTGCTTTTAACGAAGTCAGCTTGCGAAACCTGAGCGTCCCTAGCGTACTTACTCAGTACAATATTGGAACCCTTCAAGATTCTCGTACTCAACGAAGCGGCAGTGTCGGAAGAGACATCGGTATCTGGTGGAAAGCTTTTCGATTGAAATTGGGACATGGGTCTCTTCTGGGATATCGAGATTGTGAGTTGGTATTGGGATGGGTTCGGATGTGGTTGAGAGCGTGGATTTGAGAGCAGAGAAGAGGGTGGATGTGGTTTTTGTGGCTAGTTTGGGTTTAGGGAGAAGATTGAAGTGGGTTTAAAGAAATGGTGTTTTTGTGAGGAAGATTAAGGAGTGTAATCTTGGTAGCTGATGAAGTATTACCATTTCGTTCTATCTAAAATTTTGTTATGTTGCGTATCTGATGGCCATTCCGTAATACCACTATTACTCAATTCTAATTTCTCCAAACATTCCATTTATGGTTGAATATGGGGGAACTTTTCAAGCCTTTCGCAGCCTCCTAGATTCAAATATTTAAGAGACTTCAAATTGATCTTGCTGGGAATAATTTGAAGTTTTTTGCAATTATAAAGGCTCCATTCTTTAAGCTTATAGAGAAATCCAATGGCTTCACCGACCTCAATTAAATTTCCACAACCACGCAGATCAATGTCTCTAAGTTTGGAGTGCGCAAACCAGGTAATTTTCTAATGGATTCACACCCTCCCAAATCAATACTTCTCATATTTTCATACTGGAACTCCTACAGAGAGGAAAATAAAAACGAAAATTATTACTTCCTAAAATTCTAATATAATAATATCTTTGAAGAAATCAAAATTCATAAATACAATTACAAACATTGATACCTGCTTAAATATCTTCTCCAATCTAATGCAACTTTCTCGCATCCTGAGTGCAACAAGTTGTTGAGGGCAATAGTTGGATGGAAAGTTAAAAGGATATTTTGGCCATTCAAGAAGCCTTAGTCCACTGGGCAAATACGTAAGTTCTTTAGAAATTTCAACATTATTAACTGTTAGAAATTTGAGATTTTCCATCATTTTGAAAGCTTCAGGTTGTAATTGCACTTGTACTAGAGTAGGTGAATGTAGCATTATACCACGAATATAATCAGAACCCTGGTTGGATAAAACATTAAGAAACCATATATCACAATAGAATTTACCAAAACTAAGAAATTATACTAATAAACTTTTTTTTTTTTTTTGGGTACAATGTTAAAAAGAAACCGTACCAAAGGGAAAAATTATTACTTCTTCCTTATGAAAGGAAAAAAAAATGAAGAAAAAGAACTTATACCTTATTTCCAGTTAGTACTTCAAGAGCATCTTCATGATTGCATAATTTGCTATGTTTTCTGAGGATTTCTGGCGATTCCTGTCTGACAATTTCCATATCCATTTGTTGTATCAAGTCATGCATGGATATTGTGTCATTTTGATCCATAGTTATGAGAGATTTATTAACAAGTATTGGAATACCAAAATTTGGATATAAGCTGCACTTGTCTAATATATTTACAACAAAATCCTTAGACCTTCCCTCTAAGAAACATGAAATATCAAGGAATATATCCTTTTCCATTTCTTCCAATCCATCATAACTTACCTTAAGTATTTGATAAATTTCTCCATTTGGGATATTTTTCATATTGAAGTAGTGCACTTTCCCATTCAGGTTTTGTTCTCCCACACAAATTTGAACCTATTATTGTTAGAGATAATGGAAGACTTTTGGCATAATACAACGCTTGATTTGTAAGTTCAGAATATTCTTCATCGGGATTGACTTTATGGAAAGCATATTGACTAAAGAGTTCAAAAGCTTCATGATTGTCTAATTTCTTGACCTTGTAAGTTGTACAAACTTTTCCAAGAGCAATTAGCAAGTGTTCATCTCTTGTTGTTATAATGACTCTACTTCCTGGTACCAACCAATCATGTTTACCAAGCAAATTTTCTATTTGTTTTGATTTATCCACATCATCAAGAATCAAAAGAACCCTTTTATTGTGAAGCCTTTCCTTTTTAACATTAATTCCTTCAGGTACATTGTTCACCTTCAAATGTTGGTTTTGTAAGATCTTAGAAAGATTTTTCTCTTGTAGTTGGATTGTGCCATCAATTGTCCTTGAATGTTCTCTAACATTTTCTAAAAAACAGCTTCCTTCAAAATTATCAACAATTTTGTTATAAACAATTTTTGCAATTGTAGTCTTACCTATTCCTCTAAGATCATGAATTCCTACCATACGAACATCGATCATTTAACTCAATATCTATAAGAGATTCTACAGCCTTGGCATGAGAATTTACTCCAACAGGGTAATTGGCAACAAATAAGTGCGTGCCATTTATTTTGATATTTGAAATCTTTTCAATAATTTTCTGGATAAATCTAGTTTCTGGACTGCTGCCATTCACAAAGCACATGAGTTCACTTAGTTAGAAATATAAATATGAAAATAAACTAAATTTAAGATGTCTAATTTGTGCCCTACAGCTTTTGCATCTAATCTAATATATACTAATATCTTTCTTTTTTATTTTTTTTGAGATAATAATAGAATTTCTATATAATATAATTCTCACAGAATGTTTAATTTTGAAAACCCTAGACTGCCTCATTTAACGCCAAGTGATAAATGATATAACTAATTTTAATCAAAATCTATAATCCTACCACTTAGATAAAATTTATTTAACATTAAATTTTAATCTACACTCCTACAGCTACAAGACTTCCTATGCCAAAAAAATTATTTTTTGCTCCAACTTTGAACACACCATGGAAAAAAAAAAAAAAAAAACTGAAAACGTTTGGAGTTATGCCAAATGTACACACAGGAATCCAAATGGAAAAATAAATAAATCCCACAAATCAATATCGAATGGCAGTGCTGTGTATCCAAGAGTTAAGCCCTTTTGGATATACACCACTGTAAGTTTTTTTAAAAAACATTTTTCCCTCTCCCCGTGTGTGTGTTAATACTTAGTATTCTCAAAAAAAAAAAAAAAAAAAAAAAAAAAAAAAAAAAAAAATCAAATGGCACAGCCTTAACATCTATAAATCAACACACAAAGGAGTTTTCCCCCTTTTTGTTTCTATAGTGAATTACAGAGGAGGTGACTGTAATATTTTTATGAAAAATAAGGGAGGTTTGTGTATCTAAACAAAAGGGTAGGTCAGTGTAATTTTTCCATTAAAAAAGTGCCATTGGAATTAGAAAATGAAAATTGAAAATACCTAAAAGGTGTTCTCTTGTTGTTGTTGTTTATTTATTTATTTTATAAATTTTGAATTGATATATCAATTTTTAACTTTCCAAGTTCTGGTTTGGATTTAATGCTTCTTATTTTGAAAGTTGAAAATTGTTCATAATCTATATACATAATAATAGGTGAAGTTGAGAGAAATTCAAATTAGAATTTCAATTTAGCGCTATGTGCCCTAAATTATTTATTCTTAAAGAGTTTTATTTCTTAATTTTAAAATCAAATGTGGGACCACATCATAAATATTTATCCAAATGAGTTATTAAGTACAAAAACCAAAAAATCTAAAATAAATGAATCGTAAAAAAAAAAAAAAAAATTGTGCTTCACAATAATTTAAAAAAAATTGACAATTTACATTTTATACCTAATAATATCCTTACAAATTTTTTTTAAAGAGTTAACAAAATATCAGAATGATTATTAATAGTATTTAAATTATATATATATATATATAGGAATTATATTATGCATCTTATTGTATATCTTTAAGTGTATCCATGCATATGCATGAAGCTACAAGCTGGTAACATTAATTGGAAGGATCAGCACTGATGAATTTTAGGACGAGATGATTGACATTTAGAATATTGACTCATTTAATGAATTAAGATTTTAGGACGAGATGATTGACATTTAGAATATTGACTCATTTAATGAATGAAGGCCCATCTCTAGTAAATTCTTTTCATCTAAAAGGATCTTGTGACACCCAAATTTTGAAAATCTTGATTATGTAAGGTTGATTCACTAGAAGTGGTATTTGATCTTTGAAGGACTAAAGGTTGACGATGACCGCTAGAGAGCTCTTGCTTAATTAAAAACTAGTGTGTAGTTTTGTGCATATGCACGGTATAATTAAAAACAATCACAATTATATGATTCAAATTATAAATTTTTTTAGAAGAGATTCTAATTATACATGGTATTAGTTTACATTTTTTTTAAACCATGCATTTCTAAATATGTAACGGTTTCTCATTATATAATTTAATTGGTTTTAAACTCTTTGGTTTTTACATCCAATAATTCACTTGCCACAAAAATTAAAAACTTAGATGGATATGTGGTGGAAAATTGGACTCCAATTGAAATCCAATTTAGAATCTAATTGGATTTAGACTCTTCAATTTTTGCCCTCATTAATTCACTTGGCACAAAATTAAAAATTAAATAGGGCATGTGGCGAAAATTGAGAATCCAATTAAAATCTAATTGGATTTTCTCTAAACTTTGGATATTAATATATATATATATATTTATATATATAACCCGTGTATATGTACCGTACAATTAAAGACAATCACAATTACATATGTGTGTGTGTGTTCAAATTCATTCTCTTAGCCTCTTAGGGGAAAAGTCTTTCTACATACTAGCATGTAGCAATTGCTGTATAAAGGGCCCTTGGTCATATGTTATTTTCTTTTTGCTTCCATGTAACCCATTATGCAGTAATTGGTGCATATTAGTATGCAACAAAACCTTTCCCTTAAGAGAATGAATTTAAAAATGTAAATAAATGAGAGGATGGTTGATGTGGTGTAATAGGAGTATAGTAATATTAAATGTTATATATTAATTATTATTATATAATAAAATGTATAGATCTTATAAAAATAAATGTATAGATGTACATATCGATAGATATATAATGGTTTTTTAGTGGAGTTTGTGTTACACATTTGTGTTAGAACCTCACCCTCTCCTTTGTGTGTTTGTTTGTTTCTAATATATATATATATATATATATATAGTGATTGATACAATTCACTCGTATATTGGAGAACATTGATATTTGTCTATCATTATAAGTAATATAAGCTAATTAAATACATGTTCTATTATACTAGAAATTATATTTTTTTTTATAGGTGCAAACATCCATATTGATATAAAATCCATGAAATTTACAATTCAATGAAAACATATGAAAAAAATTTCATTGAAATTAACAATTCTTCTAGAGTTATTTATTTATTTATTTTTTTCTACATGTATAACCATATATTGCCATTTAAGTTATCCATAAACATTCTTCTCAAAAAAAAAAAAAAAAAAAATTATCCGTAAACATTAATTGGAATCAAAATCCATTGAATTAGCCAAACTTTGCCAATAAAAAAAATAAGTGCACCTAAATAGCACGGCTTTTGGGCTAATTATTAATTATAAAAAAATTTTAGTTAAACAGATTGACTTATTGACACATTATTCAAGGATTTGAGAAGTATATTTTTTTTTCCTCTCTAGGAAATCTGATTTAGGCTTTGCATGACCAAAATGACAAAAATCTTTTGAAAAATTTCTATAAAAACAATGGGAGAAACTTTTTAACTGTAAAATTTTATATTTCAAACATTAATCTTAATTTTGAACTATAACTACCTCAGTAGTAGAAGATATTACCAGCATAAAATACTTTCATAATATATGAAATAGTATCTAGCTAGAGGTTATGACAAACCGTTAAAGATATAAATTCATTAAAGAGTGAGACATCATAAAATACATACCCATTCTTGTAATGGTATCCAAACAAATTACCAACTTCATTTAGAGTTTCTCTCCAATTTTGAACCTTAACAATGTTATCCTTAAATATTTCTTCATGTTTAGTCATGTTGACTCCAAACTCTTTCTCTTGTTTAAGTACTTTTGACGGATTCACTTTGTAAAAAACTGGCAACACTAACTAGCCATTTTTCTTACATTTGAGAATATTGACAAGTTCATCCAAACACCAAGTAGAAGATGCGTAGTTTTCAGAGAGTACGATAATTGAAATCATTGACAATTCAATTGTTTTGAGAAGTTGTGCTGAAACATCTTCTCCCCTTTGAAGGTAATCATCAAAGAAGGTGTAAAAGCCTACGTTACACAAAGCTTGATGTAAATGGCTTATAAAACCATTGCAGGTATCGTCATCTCTAAAATTCCCATTTGTGAGTAAAACAAGAGGAAGTACCTTCATTGGTGAGGATAGCCATAGGTATGACCTCTTAGCTGAAGATTGAGAAGATGCAGAAAGAGGAGGAGAAGGTAAGAAAGATTAAAGATGTGATGAAATGGGATTTTTTTTTTTTTTTTTTTGGTATTTTCGGATAAAGATGAAATGGGAATTATAAGAGATAAGTAAATAGGTGCAACTTGAGTGCAGGTCCACTGAGAGCTCTAAATTTGAAAGGTTATAACGTGTGCGTTTGATTGGGAAATTGATGCAAGACCGATAATTTTCACCAAGTGTGCAATATGAAAGAAGAAAAGAAGGCTACAGTGGCTCCTAAGAGATACCGATTGAGGTATTTATATCAAAAACAAGAGAACAAATTCTCTTTCCTGTTTTGGCTGTCTGTTCTCCTCCTACACTCAGGTACTAAATGAGTAAATTCACATTTTTCATTCTTTGAAATAAAAAAAAATTGAAAAATTGTTTTTATTTGTATTAAAAATAATTTATTTTGCTGAAATTCAGGCCTAGCTAGTTCGGGGAACCTTTCAGATTCAGCTCCTTTAACTATATATTTTACAATGGTACTGTCTCCATTTTCGATGTGCCTCAAGACAAGGTTTGTTTTGTTTAAATAATTTTGGTATTAACAAAGCTAGCAAGCTAGCCAGCGAGCGTTGATTCTAATTTTGTATTAATACTTAATAATGACACAAAAATTTGCATGATTGATGAGGCGGAGACAGCCTATTGGTGTATCGTGTGTAAAAAATTTTGTATTGTATTAGTGTATCGTAAGTGCTTGTGAATTATATGATACAATGTCGTATTATATGAATTGTATCATAAAATCGTATCATAAAATTGTATGTATTGTATGATACGTAGATAAATGCTTTAAAATAAGTTTTTTGTTAAAATTTGTACTTTTATTTTAATCTAATAAGTTGTTAGACTTTTTTTTTTTGGATAAATTGTTAGACTTGTTTTTAACACAGAATTATTAGGTTACTTAATTTAACCTAATAAAATATCATATTCATATATATTTTTTTCCTCTCTTTTTCCTACAAAATTTGGACTACATAATACACATATACGCTTCACTTTAATACTTGCACATTTTTTTTTTCTATACTACAAATAAGATATTAATTGACAATATAAATATATATATATATATATATATTTTTTTTTTGTCATTATTGAAATAAGTCCATGAAACTAATATGCCAAGAAGAAATAGTTTTTTTTTTTTTTTTTTTTTTTTTTTTTTTTTTAAGAATAAAAAAAACAAGAAGATATAGTAAATGTTAATGACGATGAAGAAAATTTTAATAAAGAAATAAGTTTGCAAAATTATAAACGTGATGATATATAGCATTGACTTAGATGGGATTGATTAGACAATATAATAAATATGATGAAATAAATTATCATTTTTTGGTCATTTGTAATATATTATCACTTTTAAATTTAAGCAATTTGAATATGTATGTTATAAACACATGCTAGTATGAAAATGAGATTTTCTAATAACATCTTAATGAAGAAGTTCTTGCCAACTTGTGTTCACCCTAAATATTAATGGTCTAAAAAGAGAAAATAAACACCATTTTGTCCTTTAAAGCATTCACACTGTGCAAAAAAATTTATGTCTATTTCAGTATAAAAATTATGTCTATTTTATATTTTACATAATTACTTTTTAAAACACCTCACATTATATTTTTTATATTATATTACATTAAATTATTAATTTTTCTTAATTTTTGTAATTTTTTTTTCACATACAATAATCACCATCCATTCTCTTCTTTCAACATCGGGTTACGTAAAAAAAGAACAAAAAATTATATGCAAGGTGAATATTATTAGTGCAAATTTACATAATTACTATAACAATTTTGTAAATTTACACATTTTTAGTTTGACTGATATGAGTAATTTTAAAAGTTGAATGTGAAAAATTGATACATTTTTCTATTTTGCATTATTTGGTATAAATGCTCTTATTATCTCTTTTTTATCTTCCTAATTTCATGGATAAGTTGAGAGCTAGTTGTGATTTGAAAGGCTTTAAATTTGTGTGTTTGGATGGGAAAGATAGATTAAATTGAACTGGAATTGAATAGGAAAGAGAGATGAACTAGAACTGGAAATTTTGGAATTTGTTGCGAGAAAAAGTCACAGGTCTTGCCGCCTTGGTCCTCACTGGACAGATACAATTTGCCACGAATTTGAATTTCCGCAATAAAATAGTCAAATACAAATTATACAATCTTCCAACACATTTTGACAAGCCCAATGACTAGATTTAATTTAGGCAAAAATCTAAAATTGATCCTTTAACTTTCAGTTTTGTTATTTCACTTCTCTAACTTTCAATTGCTGTCAATTCAATACTTCGTTAAACCCCTGTTATATCCTACCATTAATTGAGCCAATGACGTCGTTTTGGCTTTTTTTAATAAATTTCGGAATTAAAAGAAAATTAAAAAAAAACTATTATTAAAAAAAAAAAAAACATTTAGGGGAACCCACACACACTCATCCATGCACCACCACTGTCTCGGTGCTTGGCAGGCTCGTGAGGCCCTTCACCTCCACACCCACTCTTTGCGGTTCACGCACCGTTCAAGGTGCTATTAGCTTGTAGATCGGAGAGTGGTTGTTGGGTTTGAGAGTGGAGGAGTCTCGGTGAGGCCTTGGTTCGGGTTTAGAAGAGAGCTGGGTTTCAGTCGTGATTAGGGGCGGAGCCAGGAATTTTTGTTTAGGGGGGCCAAGTTGCAACACTAATATATTTATCAAGACAACCTCGTACACACACATAAATACACATGCTTTTTTTATTATTATACACACTTTTTTATTTGATAAGTTATATATATACACACACCCAACAAAAAAAGAGCTTAATATTTTCAATCAAAATTATGTTTGATGGCTATCTTTCATAAAATTAATAAAATACATTTTCACAATTTTCATAGTGAAATTCTTAAAAAGTTTCATTTTCTATAAAATATATCAAATTTTATACTAATGTAAGTAAAATTATTCAATTGAACTAACGTAATTTTCAAAAACAAGAATGATCCAAAACTTGGAGGAACAAATTAGGCTCCAAACATATTTGAAACTATTTTGTTTTGACCCATTATGTGGCAACTAAAGAGACATTTCATGTGTAGTTTTACTGACAATAATTTTTTAATGAGTCAATGACTTGTTAATTGTCACATAACAGGTTGAAAAAGATAAATTCAAACATGTTTGGTGCCAAATTTTTTCAAATATTTAACAGATATAAAAACACATTTTACAATAACAAATTGAATTGCGAAAAATAAAGTTGTCTCTATAATTGTTAGACCAATTGTTATTTTTTTTAAGCATCATTGGATTAATTCAAATACTTAGGGGGGGCCAACTCTTATTTTTGTAAACTAAATTTTGAAAACATTAAAATAATTATATATATATTTTTAAAAATTTCAAAATTTTGGGGGGGCCATGGCCCCCCCACCCTTCAACATGGCTCCGCCCATGGTCATGATTTCAGAGTGGGATAACCTATAAGAAGATTGAGAAGCACCCTCGTGGCGTTCGTTGTTTGTCATGATGGAGCAAGGAAGCTCCACCTAGGTTTAGATCGGAGAGGGAGATGAGAACTTTGAGAGAGCTTCGAAGAGGGAGAGCTTGGTGAGAATTCTTGATGAGGAGCAATCCACCGCCTGTGGTGGCGGCATTGATCTGTGATGATGAGCTCAAGCCATGAAGGTCCGATGGAGGCTCAGCTTGATAGAGTTTCAGAGATTAGAGAGAAAGCTTGGGTTTAGGGTGAGAGATAGGGAGCCCGGCCGGTGAAAGTTTTTGGTGAGTATGCAGTGCTCTCGCCTGGTCTGAAGTTTCTCAATTGTACGGTGTTCTATTGATTGCATACATTTGGGTGACGTATTTCCTTGTTTTTGATTTCAGGTAAGGGGAATGACGCCTAATTGATTTTTTTTTCTTTTTTTTTTTTAAATCAGTTTTTTATTTTGAATTTTCTTTTAATTTCGAAATTTATTCAAAAAAAGAAAAACCAAAATGACGTCGTTTTGGCTCAATTAACGGCAGAACATAACTGGAGTTTAACGGAGTACCGAATTGACAACAATTGAAAATTAGAGAGGACTGAAATGACAATACTAAAAGTTAGAGAATTGAAATGAAAAAAGCTGAAAGTTAGAAGGTTAGTTTTGAATTTTTGCCTTTAATTTAATTTTAAAATTTCAGCAAAAAAACAACGCCCTTTTCCTCGAAGTTTCCATTGAACAATCCTCCAAGCCCTACGCATCAAAGACAAAGACAGAAAGCAGGAATCACTTTCTTCCCTGTCATCAATGCAATGCCATGTAAGAAATCGCCATTTCCATCGCTACTCATTCAGAGCATTACAAATGACAACAGTAATAATATTATTTGGATAAAATCTAGTTACAAAATTAGTTGTAACTTAAAAGTACAATCTTAGTCAATATCTTTTTATTATAGGTGAATTTTAACAAAATCACTATTGGATTACATCTTCGTCTTATATCTACCACGTTTGCAAAATTTTTAAAAAATTAAAAATCAATAACTATATCATTAATGATAGGTGAAAGCTCGAAAATGTGTTAAAAACACAAGAGTTGTTTAGACCCTCAAATAAAAGTTACGACTCGATAAATTTTACATTAACTTAATTCTAAGTTCGGAATAGTGTAAATGTAAGCGGATAAACAAACAAGCTACTCTAACACATATTCAAATAATCATAGTAGTAAAATGAAATGTAAAAGAGTAGGGAAGAAGAATGCAAACACAGATAACACACCGATGTGTTATCGAAGAGGAAACCGAAGAATCTTGGCGTAAAATCTCTCTGCTGCCTTTCAAGCGGTAATCGATCCACTAGACAATCAGTTGGGATACATGGGTTAGCAAGAGACCCTCCAAGCCTAATCCACCCGCTGTACCTAAGCCCTCAAAAACTCCTACTCCAACAAGGCTTCTTGAAATTGTGTCTTGTCTAGCTCTCCGGATCCCGCAACAAGCTCCATGTTGCATCTGCCATCCTTGGCTTCTTCCAATCCTTCCCAGCAACTCCAAAAACACTCATTACACTCTGAAAAGGTGTGGATTGTGTTTAGGTACAAATCTCCTCTCAAGGTATGATAATGAGAAAGGGAAGGAGAAGAGGCTACAATGAATTCTCACTAAGGATGAGTAGCTCTTTCTCTAAAAGATGGGTGTGTGTGTGTTGTAGAAAACCTATCTAGGGTTTTTCTCTCTGAATGACCCCTTTTACATTTGTGGGTAATGAGGGTATATATAGTACAGGTGAAGGGTAAGGAAGTCACACATAAGAATCTTCCAGGTAGAATGTTTCGCGACTATCTCGCGGGAAGGCCTTACCCCGAGACACTCGCAAAAACGATAGCCTGATATGACTTTTCAGTTTCTAGCATGTGCTTCTCACATGTCTCTTTCACGGCTTAGTTTCTTGCGAAATCCACCGATTCTTCATTTAAGCTTGAGTCTTCACCATCTTAATACTAAACCCAATACAATAAAATCCCACAAAATACAAGGAACAAAATTAGAGCAATTATAACACTTTTTGTCATGGAATAAAGCCAACATAAAACATAGTTGTAAATCACAACTTTATAATCTCCCTCTTTGGCTATTCTGTGACAAAACACTCTATAACAGACTTCAGACTTAAACGTGAGTTTGGGAACAATGGCAAAATTCACTCACACCTAAATCTAGAAGTTGTGTAGCACTTGGAACATCTATACCTATAGCCTGAAATACTTACACAAAACATAGTAGACCCTCAAGATAAATCAAGTGATAAAAGGTATAATGTAATAAGTAAAATGCGATCAAGTAAACATGTTATGAAACATATGAGCAACTTGATCAAACACATGACAGTCATATGGAAATGACCACAATGATCATATAGCAAGGTAAATGATCATTCAAATATGCAATCAATAAAGCACAATATCATAAGGATAAATGTAAGTCCAACACTTGACCAATGCAAATACATGAAGTATATGCATCTAGAAACAAGATCCTACTGGGGCACAAGAGCATGATGCGATGAGAGCAGCAAAGCATAGATGATACTAAACATAACTCAAAGCACCATAAAGCAACATAAAGCAATGAGAAAACAAGCATAAAGTAAAACAAAGTTTTCTCATAAAAGAATGTTTTCTCCCCCTTTGTATATGCATCTTCCCTATGACTTTCTCCCCTTACGAATGTGCACGAGGTAGAATTACTCCCCCTAAGAGTGTGCACATGAGTCATATAGAAATGACAATACAAACCTGTATACTTTCTGGTATACTCTCCCCTTTTTTGTCATGAATAGATAAAACAATCAAGAGGAAGGAGGGAATGAAAAGAAGATATGAGCAAGGGTAGGATGCATGAGGGGTGCAAAAATGAATGAGAAAATGAAGCTCAAACGAAAAACAAAGACAACTTAAAACATGCTGCAAAGCATAAAGTATACATGATATGCTAAGGATGATGGAACATGATGTAAACCTAGGCATGACATAGACACAAGAACATGTTATAAGAGCTAAAAGGTCTAAAAGGACTTAACTAGCATGAATGAAGTGCAAAACATGTCAAGTGTTAAGAGTGTGTGCAGCAAAGGTGCATCTAGTATGCATGTGAGATGTATGACTAATGCATGAATAAGCACTCACAGGGCAAAGTGTATAAAACACACAACCAATGATTAAAACATGAAGTATATGCATCTAGGAACAAGATCCTACTAGAGCACAAGAGCATGATGCGATGAGAGCAGCAAAGCATAGATGATACTAAACATAACTCAAAGCACCATAAAGCAACGAGAAAACAAGCACAAAGTAAAACAAGGTTTTCTTATAAAAGAATGTCTTCTCCCCCTTTACATATGCATCTCCCATATGACTTTCTCCCCCTATGAATGTGTAAGAGGTAGAATTACTCCCCCTAAGAATGTGCACATGAGTCATATAGAAATGACGATACAAACCTGTATACTATTCGGTATAATAGGGAATATTTTCACCATCCAAAAAGTTTTTAACACCTTAGAGTCTTCGGTTACTAAAAGCATCACGAGCTCATTAAAAGAGTCTTTGATCTCCAAAAGCATTGTCAAGTACCTTCCTTGACACCGTGCGACACACTTTGCCATGCCGATTGACTCCGTCATCAAGGATCTGTCATGCATCCTCTTGACCCATCGGATTGTGACCATGCCGATTGACTTCGTCATCAGGGATTCGTCATGCATCCTTCTGACCCATCGGATTGTTCCTATGCCGATCGACTCTGTCATCAGGGATCTGTCGAGGGATGTCATGCATCCTTCTGACTCATCAGATCATGACTATGCAAATCGACTCCGTCATCAGGGATCCGTCATGCATCCTCTTGACCCATCGGATCATGACTATGCCGATTGACTCCGTCATCAGGGATTCATCGAGGGATGTCATGCATCCTCCTGACCCATTGGTTTGGAAGATCGAAGGGCTAGGACGTCCCCTCCCTCGAAGATAGATTACTCCAGATTCCACGTAGGATTTGCATGCTTCCCACTTATATGCCTTTACATGGAAATAACTTGCACACCATGCCCAAAAACCCTACTATGCAATCAAATTTTCCATATATGGGAAGAGAAGACCTAAGATTTCGGGGCCTTTAACTCCATATCCTCTCCATAAGGAAACCCCTTACATCTAGGGATTTTGGTTAGCTCTCCATTACTATATAAGCACCAAACCCTAAACTTCTCAAGGTACGTGAATTCTCCCTAGATCTTGTATTCTTAGGTTCTTGGAGATTTTACTATCACTGACTTAACCTTTGGAGGGTCTTTGTCCGGCACCCTATCAGTGCTCTCTGAAGGTTCTTTCTCTCTTTTTTTGTTCTTCAAGTACACCCATTGGTGCGTATATGGATGATCAACTCACCGACAATTTTGTGCATCATCAGTTGGCACCATTTGTGGGAACCAAGTGATCAGTCATATCACCACTCCTAAGACAAAGAGTTGCATGATCCAGACAATCAATGGCTACCATCAACCAAGAGACCGAAAACCCGCCCAATGCCTTGGAAAGGCAAGCATTTTTGTATATAAAGAGATGATTACAAAATTAAAAGGGGAGGAATGAGTTTAGTTATTAAAGAACTAAACCTATCCCAAAACCTTACCTACAAAAGATTACAACAAAGGAGAAATGAAGAAAGCTTTTTGTATAGGGTTTCCTAAAGAGAGAGAGAGAGATTTTTTTTTTTTCACAAATCCTACACAAATTTTCTACCTCACTTTTTCATCAATTTCTACATAAAACTCTATATGATTTTCCTAAAAGGGGCAGGGACTATTTATAGCAAAAATGAAGGAATGGGGGGCTAGCATTGGTGTACCATGGTACACTAGTGCTAGCCACCCCTTCAAAGGGACGACTAGCATTGGTGTACCCTGGTACACCAATGCTAGCTCCATTCTCATCCACTTTGTCAACGCCTTGTCAGCATTTTTTTTGTGTGTCTTTTTTTTTTTTTTTTTTTTTAATTTCTGGATCGATTTCATGTGGCTGTTTGGAGGCCTTTCCAAGATCTGTTTTCTTCAAATTTTATATGCATGGAAAGCGATAGATTTCTAGTTTCCAATGCTTCTAGCCTCGTTTGATTTGGAGCTACGGTCGTTGAGATATTGAGCTCAGAATAGAGGTGACCCAAAGTTGAAAAATTCTGAACGTCTTTCCTTGAAAAATTCATATCTTCTAGGCCAAAGCTAATATCATCGAGCCCTTTTGGTGAAAATTAGCTAAGACCTTGTTCTTCAAGATGGTCTGGCCCATTTATTCCAGTTCTTGCCCAATCGATACAGTTTATTCCGCAAAGCCGAATAAAAAGCCGTCAATTTTCCTGAATAAAAAGCTGTCAATACAGTGAAGACTTTATTAGGGTTTTGGTGTTTTTGTGATATCTCATCCATTTTAACTTCTATTTTGGCTCGTAGACTATCGTTTCTAAGGGGAAAATATTCCCTACGAGACGGTCTAAAATTCAACATGGTCTAATGATCAGATCAAAAAGTCAACTTTTTGACCATACTCGGTTAGGATTTTGGCTAGATTTTCTGTAAAATGGGTTTTTCAAATGTTGTGACTTTTTGATTCATCATTCAAAAATGTTGTATTTATTTTTCCTTTTTTGGGGGTTTGAAATTCATAGTTTTGTACTGTTTCAAACCTTTTTTTTTATTTTTATTTTTTTTTCTAGTCTTTGTTTTGACGTATGAATCAGGGCCAAACAAAATATGGTATCAACAATGCTTACATGTTCTTACATGCTTACATGCTCACATGCTCGCATGTTCACATGCTTGGATGCTTACATGTTTAGATGCTCCCATGTTCACATGCATCGATGTTCCTATTTTCACATGCTAGATGTTCACATTCTCACATACTTGGATGTTCACATGCTCACATGTTAAGATGCTCTCATGTTCACATGTTAAGATGCTCCCATGTTCACATGCTAGGATGCTCATATGCTTAGATGTTCATACCCTCAAATGCTTGCACATTCACATGTTCACATGTTTTCATGTTCACATGCTTGCACGATTATATCTTCACATTCTTCTATGTTCACATGTTTGGATGTTCACATGCTTCCATGTTTACATGATTAGATGTGCATATGCTTATACATTCCTTTGAACTTTAGGTTGGTTGTCTTCTACATGATCATTTTTTTTTTTTTTTACTTTCTAGTTTACATGTTTCACATGACTTGTAGAAGAACTCTAGGGCTTAGATGTATACTCATGCTCACATAGTCTCATTAGGTAGACCTCACTTGACCACTTTTTAGTAATGATATATACGTAGGCGAACTATAGCTGAGTGTGCTTGGGGTGCCTAACATCTTCCCATCCTGTACCTTAGCTCTAGACCTAGTCTAGTAGATAGACCTTCATGGAGTCATGTATTGGTTCCTGGACCTCTAATCAGGCAACGATTCCTTTGTCTCTTTTTAAGAGACTTTGTGTACTCCTAGGCTTGCATTGACTTTGAGTCTAAAATTGCTTTTAGGGAGATTGAGTACCGTGTACCCCACCTTTGCAAGAAGAAACTAACGTGTTGATGTGTCATAAAATGAGGTATGATTCACGGAACTTACACTTGTGAGCAATCATATTAAAGGAAATTTAATGATTCTTAAATGGGAATAAATTTTTCATGATCGAGCAATTGAATGTTTGGTCAAGTTAAGGTCAAACCTTTGTCAAGGTTGGTTAAATGGTGGATTCGGTTTAAATGAAGCCGAATTTGGTGGTTAGGTGAATTTTTAGTTGGTTTGACCATTGATCAGCTTGGTCAAAATTAGGAAGATAAGGATGATTTTGGCATTTTGACTCTCAAATAATCAAATTGTTGTATACAACATCCAATGAGGACAATTTATTTCATCTAATTTCCTAATTTTCCTGATTAAAAAGAAGAAGAAGAAGATATTTTTGGAATTTTGAATGCTTAAATTGGAGTTTTTGTCAGTTAATTGAGTTTGGAAATAATACGGCATCAACAATAAAAATTGGTATCAGAGCCAGACATTTCAATGTCAAAGTATCTAAAAGATAAACTTGGAGCTATTAGATTTTAGTGACAATGCATGCTTAAGGAGATGCAAGGTAATCAAAAAATTGAAATGAATCAAGATGTTCTAATGACTAGATGAGTCCTAATCAACCTGTAGGTTGTCAAAATTGTGATCAATCTGAACATTTGTATAATCGAATGGCCTGTTTGGAAGTTTAAAAAAGGAGGGGGAGTAGAGTAATGGGAAGGAGAGTAATTCAATTACCTTGTTTGGAAGTTTTTTAAGGAAGGAGGGGGAGAGGTTTGGAGGGGTTTCAACTACCTCTAACCCCTCATTTTTAATTCTCCCAAATTGGAGAGATTTGGGGGGGGGGGGGGGGGGAGAGTAGAGTAGATAAATTATTGACCAAATGAATTCCTCAATTTACCCTTTCTAAATTAACAAAATTACAAACCGATTATATAAATAATCTTTGTTTGTTTCCTTAGAAAATTTAAAGTGAATGAAAAAAATAAAAATAAAAATAGAAATAAAAATAGAAATAAAAATAAATTCACAACTTACTAAAAGGAAAGTCCATTCCCAAATTTCAGAGTCACCCTTTAACCCATCTGTCTCTCTCTCTCTAAAAATTGAAGCTTTGAGAAACATATATAGCCACAAAAATCGATCAAACCCTAGATTTTCTCACCAACCAAACACCCTACTTTCCTGAGAAAAAAAAAATCATAACCACTCTATTTCCCCTCAAATTAAGCTCCGAGATTGCGATCCTTGCGCCATGGTGAAAAAAATAAATGGGACAAATTTTTAGGGAAAACCTAATTCGAGGTTGATATTTCCATGTTGCGAGTCCACGTTGGCGAATTTGTCTTCATCTTCTTTGTCTTGCTTGACTCTGACCACGATGACATCGACCTCGATGATTGAGATGGTGAATGGGTCCCACCAGTTCAAGATCTCGAGGTACTCGCTCTCGAAAGGCATGGGGATTGGAAAGTACGTGGCGTCCAATACTTTCATCATTGGCGCCAGAACTCTGCACAGAAACTGGCTGTTGATTGGGAGCACAAGACGGCGGCGTCGATGCCATGGCGGACGTGACGTTAGGGTTTTCGTTTGATCAATTCAGGTCGTGGTTGCTTCCTATGTGAAGCTTCTGGAAAATTTTCCATAAATAGATCAAATTTATTTTTATTTTTATTATAATTTTTATTGAGGTAATAAAAATTATTTTATAATATTTAATAGTAGTTTTATACTTTCGTTAGTGGTATTTGATGGAATGAGAATGTTGATTAAGTAATTATTGTTAGCTTCTAAGGAATTATGAACTAATGTATTAGAACTTCATTTTGTAATGTTGGCAAACCATGATCAAAATGTTTTAGTCTTGTTTAGACTTGCTCAAAGTATGTGCTTTTATGTAAAGTTAGAATTGAGTTACTGCAGGATTTACTGTGTAAATCTGCCTGGCTCGATCGATCGAGAATTAGACTCGATTGATCGAAAGTCATGCAGATTATTTTTCTACAGAATTTCCAACTTAGCCCAATCTCATTTGACGTGTAGGGTTTTATGTTTTGTCTTAAGTATAAAAGGGAAAACCCTAGCCATGTTTTGAGGTTGCTCTTTATGCTGTGTGTGTGAATCTTCTGTGAGATCTAAAGGTGTTTGTCTTCACATACACTTAGGGTTTCCAATCTCAAGATTGATGTTGAGAGCTTGGTGATCAATTCAGTTGTAGATTCAAGAGCTTAAAGATATACAAGCGGGAGTGCTTGTGACTGTTGGGAATTCAAGAAAGAAGTAGTCCGTGGATTCGGAGCAGTCACATGGTTGTGGTAGTAAGTTTCCTACTCGATGTAGCAATAGGATGTTAGTGGTCTAAGTCGCTATTGTGTAAACTTCAATTCTTTCATAGTAGATTCGTTTTATCTTGAGGATAGTTAGGTTAAATTATCCTCAGGTTTTTTACCGGTTTGGTTTTCCTGGGTTATCATATCGTTGTATTCTTTATTTTCCGCACTTTACAATGATATGATATATTTGCGTTAACCTAGATTTGGATAATTTGACTAAGTAATCACTTGGTTAATTAACTAGGTTAATTTGGTTGTATTTTAAAGGGTCTAAAAACAAACAATTATTTAATCTAACAAATCAATCATAGACCAATGTTACAAGTCCATTTTCAAATAGGGATAAATTTGTCTATTTAAATTATTTCCTTTCATTTCCATCATAATTTTTAAAACATCCAAAAAAAAAAAAAACATTTATTAATCAATGAGATAGTTTACATGCTATATAGATGAGTTCAAGTTACACTTGGTGTAACTTTTGTAAAGTTACACATCTTTTACACCGTAGATTTATAAGAGATCTAACGGTTAAAAAAATGTCATTAAATGCTACTACTTTCCATTTCATTCGTAATTAATACTAGCATTTTCTCTCTCCTTATTTATTTTATTTCACTTGATTAAAGGGTACACTGCCAATTTTAACAACTTGCATTTCTATACTTGGAAAAAAGGAAAAACTATACGATACTATAATAAAATGCAAATTTTTTCTTTTTTCTTTTTTTCAAGTATAGAAATGCAAGTTGTTAAAATTGGCAGTGTACCCTTTAATCAAGTGAAAAAAAATAAATAAGAAGAGAGAAAATGCTAGTATTAATTACGAATGAGATGGAAAGTAATAGCATTTAATGACATTTTCTTAGTCGTTAGATCTCTTATAAATCTACTGTGTAAAAAAGGTGTAACTTTACTAGAGTTACATCAGATGTAACTTGAACCCATCTCATTTATATATATATATATATATATATATCCTATTAGGTGGTGGTCCAAAATTTTTTATTAAATTTTAAATACTATAGAAATAAAGTAATTTATTGTTGATTCAAATAAAGAATAAAAATTAAATATTTCATTAAAACCATTTTTTAAGAGAAAGGTTAAATGAATTAGTACTTATTATTCCCTTTTCAAAGAAAAATGACATATGGTATTAATTAAATAATGAAAAATAAATATTTCATTAAATCCATTATTTAGGTGGAAGGTTAAATGAAATCAATTCATTAAAAACTTAACTTAGGTGAAAGGTTAATTTAATAGGGGCTTCTTCTCAAAAAAAAGAAAAAAAAGAAGAAAAAAAAGGAAGTTTATTTCCATTTCAAAGAAGAATGACACGTGACACTAATTATTAAAATGAGCATTAATTTTCTAAAAAAGCAAAGCCTTAATTAAAGGATGAGGTGAAATGCTTACTAAAAGATTAGGTAGAAGATTAAATAAAAGAATACTCAATTTTTTTGCAACACGTGCCAAAATCTCATACTCTCCAAGACAGATATGGATCCACTTCATTTTTATGGAAATAGAATTTCTATTTAATGGGCAAGATTCAAAGTGGACGATAATTTTAAATAAATTGGCAAATCTGAACCATATATTTATTTCATTTTAAATCATAGCCATTAAATATACACTTTCCATTTCACTTGGAAATGGATAGGATCCAAATCATACAAATCTCTCACACATTAAGTTCCTACTTATATATATAAATATTGATAGTATTGATATTGGGTAGGACCTCTTGGTTCCCTCCAAGCAACCACGAAGGAATTGGGCACATAACAAAAAGCCATTGTCAAAGAACTCTCATCGGATTGTAAAAAATATGGTTTTAACACTAGGGAAAAAACTTATCACAGTCATGTTGTTGGTTTTAGGGACTTGGATATCTAAATCCTTGTCCCGTCCATTACTTGAAGAATCCTTTGTTGAGAGACATGAGCAATGGATGACTCAGCATGGACGTAACTACGTAGATGATGCTGAGAAGAAAAGGCGTTTGAAGATATTCAAGGACAATGTGGAGTATATAGACAAAGTCAATAATCAAGGGAATCGCACTTACAGGTTAAGTGTCAATGAATTTGCAGACTTAACGAATGAAGAATTCATTGCCACTCATACTGGATACAAGATTTCCACCCAACCAAGTTCATCACCTAAAAACACTTTTAGATATGGAAACCTAAGCAGAATTCCAATGACTATGGATTGGAGAGAGAAAGGAGCTGTAACCCCCATTAAGAGCCAAGGCCAGTACTGTGGTAAGAGAATAACATTTTCTAAAACTCAAACTAGTCTAGCTTCATTTGCTACATTTATTTATGTCCTAACAAGATTTTTATTATTATTGATTCTTATTTAGGAAGTTGCTGGGCCTTTTCAGCAGTAGCAGCAGTAGAGGGGATCTATCAGATCAAAACTGGCAACTTGATCTCCCTTTCGGAGCAACAACTAGTGGACTGTGTCGTGGAAGGCAATTCTGGGTGCAGTGGTGGTGGTGTCGTGAGTTATGCCTTTACATATATAATACAAAACCAAGGACTAGCCACTGAAGAAAATTACCCATATGAGGCTATGGATGGAACTTGTGACCAAGAAAAAGCATCTATTAACGCAGCTCGCATAAGTGAGTTTGTAATCTTACCTTCCAATAATGAGTTAGCAATACTACAAGCAGTGGCCACACAGCCAGTTTCAGTTTCCCTCGACGCTACTGGTCATGACTTGCAGTTTTATGCCAGCGGAGTTTTCACCGGACAATGTGGGACTAATTTAAGTCATGATGTTACTGCAATTGGGTATGGAACCAGTGAAGATGGTACCAAGTATTGGTTAATTAAGAATTCATGGGGCACCAATTGGGGTGAGAATGGCTATATGAGGATTCAAAGAGATAGTGGAGCTCCAGAAGGTCTTTGTGGCATTGCCATGCAAGCTTCCTATCCAGTTGTTTAGGTACTCTAAAGGTGAGTGTGAAAATGGCTGTATTGTACTGCTACTTGTAACGTCAAGATCTTAACGTAGTAGTAATAAAAAAGACGTACCTTCCAATATATAGAATGAGGAAAACGTAAGGAATGCTGATAAAATCTTCAAAATTTGGCATTACTACCATCTATATTGCTTTCTTCCTTATCAAAGGTACTAATGACTTTTCCAGACTCGTCATAAACCTATTCTAACTAGATTGTATATAAGAATTAATTGCATGTGCATAATTCAGATTCTACAGAAGGTGCAAAGCACCAATACATTTTCTAAGAAAACGACTTGATGTCTACAGTGAAGCATGTATGTAATCATGAAAATTCTATGGAAGCTCGTTTGCAATGAAAAGTTTTTGTTAGCTTAAGGAAAAATTAATTCTTATTCATTTTGGAAAGTATGAATGTGAGAGGAGAGAGCACTATTAATTCTCTGTACTCCGTTAGTCTCTCTCTTTCCTTTTGCATTAGTTTCTATCTGCTTTTTGTGTCTAGAATTCCAAGCAAACAAGGAATGTTATCATTTTTTTAGATATAATTACAATTGTTGCAAATTCCACAGCTCGAATAATTTCTCCCCTAAAGCTCCAAGCACTTAGTGCATAGAGGGTGTAACTACAAGGCCCTTGGCAAGATAGAATGTTACCTAATGCTACTGTTTATATTAATTTGATGACCCTTACGAAGTAAAATACGTAATAAAAACATAAACCTATACCACAATTACTTCACAAAAAAGAAGTAGAAAAATGGGAGAACTTATGCAATTTTATTAGTTTAATTGACATTCACGTACTTTGTGCATTTAACCTATGTAGCAATCACATTGAATTTGGACAAGCTTTGTTTGGACAACTCAACAACCTCTGGCTATAAAAGTTGGAAGTGAAATGCATTTTAACTGTAACCAAATATCTTTTCTAAGCACTAGAAAAATGAAACAAAGTATAATATCCCCGTTTTCTTGTTTTGTGCATGTCCTTCTCTTAGCCTTTGGCCTAAGTAGTTCCTATACATTTGGAAAGCACTATTTACAAATCGTCAACAACCTCAATGCTAAATCCCTAAATTATCATTGCAAATCTATAGATAATTATCTTAGCATTAGAACTCTTCAGCCAAAAGGACCATAAGACTTCTCTTTTTGCATCAACTTTCTAGGCACGAAGCAATTCTACTATTACTTTTGGTGCAAGAAATTGCATGCTATTTTTTGATGTATTTATTGGAGACAATAGGTGTCGATACTGCATTATGTCCAACCTCCGTTTGCATGCCAATTTGTTAATTTGAGCCTTAAAAAGCCAAAATTAGATTTTTGACATGGAAGAATTAGAAATTACATAAAATAAATTAATTTATCCCGATCGGACGTTAGATAAACTATTTTAATAGTTCAAGAACTCAAAATACCAAAATTACCTTACTTTGACCAACTTAATTTGACCAAGCTGATCAAAGGTCCAATTAGCCCAAAGCTCATCCAACTTCCAAATTCCATCTCATTTTAATTAACCTAATCCACCATTCCAAACCATTTGAATAACCTTGGCAATGTTTGACCAAGTTTGATCAACCATAATAAAGATTTGGTTGAGATTTAACCAGAAATTTGCCTGTCTAATCATCATAAATTTATGTTCATGTTAAAGATCATGAAATTTTCTTTAAAACCATAGTTTACGGACCTAGATTGAGTAGAAATGGATAAGATATTACAAAAACATTGAATCTTTAGCTAAAGGGTTTAGTCATTTTTGCAACATTGAATTATAGTTTAATTTGGATTAAATTATAATCAAACAACCACCAATTGGCTCGAGAGATTAGTCGTTTGAAAGGTCTCATAATGAAATTTGATTTAGCATGCTTGGATAGCAAAAGCTCCACTTGTATGGTATCAACAAGGATGTCTCAAAGGCCAAACTAGTCAACACCCTAGTGGTTTGTCGAACACAAAAACCCAAAATCTAGACAAGGATATATTCCCCATTTATTATAAGTAACTAGCATGTAGTCCGTGCTTACGCACGGAAATATTAACAATTGTGATGATAAGATGTTTATCTTAGTAGATTCAATTTCCACATTGAACATTATGAATGGAAGTAACTTAACACCAACATTTAAAAATCAAATTGGACACATAGCACAAAATTAAACTACAATTAGAAATTAATTTGATTCAATTTGAATTCTAAAATTGAACTTCAACTTAATATAATATATATGATTATATTTTTGTCACTTTTAACAAATTAACAAAATCTTAATCCAGACACAGTAAAAACTATTAAAAAATAAGAACTAATCATTGAGCTTGGAATCTTCTTGGAGGCGCCAATGAAGCGCTAATGTATGAGAGTGTGAAGCAAGGAAGAGTGGGATTGAACATTGTGTTTGAACCCGGCCTTGCTCTAAAAAATCCATAAGGAGGAGGAGAGGGCAGTGTGTGGATCTAGTTGGTAGAGGTTGAGAGAGGAGGAGACATGGGATGAAGATATGGAATTAGGAGGAGATGATGTTTTACTTTTATAGTCTTTCTCGTTGGACTCCTTGGTTCTGGTTGTGGGATTAGAAGAGCTCCAGACTCTATTGAGATCACCCATAAAAGTGTGCAGGTGAGATGTTCTTGCTTAGGCCAATGAATATTATTATTGTGGTTTTCTTGGCTTCCGTGTTAATTGTTAATGCATCATTTATTTGGGCACAAAAATTAGAAAATTTAGATAAGATACATGACACAAAATTGGAGTCCAATTTATAATCTTCATGAAAGTGTGCAGGTAAGATGTTTTTGCTTAGGCCAATGAGCATTATTATTGTGGTTTTATTGGCTTCCGTGTTAAATGTTAATGCATTATTTATTTGGGCACAAAAATTAGAAAATTTAGATAAGATACATGACACAAAATTGAAGTCAAATTTATAATCTAATTAAATTTTTTTTTGAGTTTTGGTTAGGACAAGTGGCGCAAAATTGAGAATCCAATTGAAATCTAATTGGATTTTCTCTTTGCTTCACCTATTATTATATATATAGATAATGCTTCATTGAATAAAATTGAAAACATATACTAGACCAAAGCACACAAGCAGTGTACTAAGGAAGAGAAGAATTCTATTGGTATTGGTTATTCAAGAAGGAAGATAGTAGACAAGAAACAAAAAAAGGTATCAAGACAAGCTTGAAGATGTTTAAATTACAAAAAGAGAGAAAGAGCCCCTTACCAAAGGCAACCCTTAGGACAAGGGTAAATATAAGGAGTGAATGTTTACGTTATGTGCCTCTATTTTATTTAATATTGTCATTTTAAAATTGTATTCGTTGTCATTTTTTTTTTTTTTTTTTTTTTTTTTTTTGGAGATAAGTATTCGTTGTCATTTGGGGATGGCTAAATAAATAAGGAGGAGATGGATTGTTATATTAGTTTTTTAATAAATCTTGTCTACTTTTAGATGATAAAGATTGGGTTTCTATTGAAATTAAATGTTTGTTTTATCTTGTAAAGCTATTTATTTATATGGCTTAATGTTGAATAAGAAAGCAAGCTAAAACATTCTTTAAAAAAAGAAGAAGAAAAAAATCAAGCTAAAAAGTATTAATATTGAATGAAGTTTCACTTTGGAGGTCTTGAATCTCTCCAAGAAGTCTATTTTATAAATCTAGTTAATATCCCGCGCGATGTGCGGTGTATATTAAAACATTTTATAATTATGTCCTATGTATAATACTTATTATGTATTGTAATTTTTGGAGAATCAATATATGTTAGTAGAAGGGACTATCAAGAATATGAACCAATTACATGAGTAAATGCATAAACTTTTAATTATTTCCAACAATTTATGTGTAAAATTATCTTTTAATAATATTGTGGATTCTAGTTAGCTAAACTGGAAAAGTCTCTAATAGTTGTATAAGAGATTTGAGATTCAACGTTACAGGTTGAAACTCTCTAAAATAATAATAATAATATATATTTTTTGAGAAAGTATAATAATAATATTGATCGCATGTAAGTAAGTTTTTTTTATTATCTTTTCTGGAATTTCTTTCAATTGCTACCAAACGTAACTCAATTTGACCTTGAATGTTAAATTCCACATCAATTATTTATTAAGATTACATTAAAATAATCATAAAAATAATTTTACATAAACAATTAATGCACCACCTGTAACTAATAAATGTATGAAAATGATTGCATTTACCCTATTAATACCATGTTTTAATTACATAGCACAAATTAGGTGACTATAGTTTATATATCATTAAGGATTTATGAAATATAAATATTTTTGATTAATATCATTAAAGATTTGAATATACTTTTTATTGATTTTTCAATTATTTAATACTTAAATTAATTTAAGTGTACATTTTTTCTAGTCCTATATAATTCGTTTTAAAAAACCCATATAAATTATTTTTTGTTATAAATAATTAGTGGACCATAGCTAGATAATTTTTTTTTTTTTTTTTTTGAGAAGGATAGATAATATTTTTTTGAGAAGCAAGAGATAGCTAGCTAGATAATATAACACACAGAATTAAGCATTTACCGCCTGAAGGTCTTACAAATTCTAGTGTTTTACCATAAGTTAACTTCTCCAAACTATAGTTATTAATCTATAAAGGAACCCTCTTTTTATAGGTTAGGTCGAATGACATAATTACCATTATCATGTAAAATGTAAAAATGAGTCGGCTTTTGAAATAAAATATGTGGGACAAACTTATTAGTTGAGAACATAGAAAAATATATCCTAGACAACTTTTATTTTGAAACTTTTACCAGTCAACACATTAGTTTACATACTTGCTAAAACATATAAGTGGTTATCCATAATTTTTATTAAAGTTTAAATACTATGAAAATAAAATAATTCATTTTTGAATATAAATAAATAATAAATTGATTCTCATAAAAAAAAAAAAAAATTCATTGAATCTCCATTGTTTAATTTGGGGAAAGATTAAATGCATATATCCATCAAAACATTTACTTGGGTGAAGGGATAAGTAAATGAATTTGTACTTATTTTCTTTCCAATGAAGAGTGACATGACATTAATTTAAAATTGAGCACTAATTAAAAGATGACTATTAATTAAATAACAAAAATTAAAATATTTCAATAAAATTGTTGTTTAGGTAGAAAGTTAAATGAATCAATTAATTAAAACGTTCTTTTTTTAGATGAAAGGTTAAATGAATTGGTACTTAATTTTCTTTCAAATAATAATGGCATATGAATCAAATTATAAAAAATGAGCATTAATTTAAAGAGAATGTAAAATACGTACTAAAATATGAGGTGGAAAGCTAAATAAAAAAAAAAAAAAACTTTCAAATATTGTACCATATGGTAGAATTTGGTGCTCTCACATATGAGGTTCCTACACACATATATATATATATATATATTTATTTATTTATATAACAACCAACAAACAATTGGACACATATCAAAAAGCCATTGCCAAAGAACTCTCTTCAATTTGTAAAACAATGACTTTAACACTTGGAAAAAAAACTTATCACAATCATGTTGTTGATTATAGGGACTCGGATATTTCAAGCCATGTCCCACGTACACATCACTTGAAGATTCCTTTGCTATGAGACATGAGCAATGGATGGTTCAGCATGGACGCAACTACGTGGACGATGTTGAGAAGATAAGGCGTTTCAAGATATTCAAGGACAATGTAAATTACATAGACAAAGTCAACAATGAAGGGAATCGCACTTACAAGTTAAGTGTCAATGAATTTGCAGATTTAACAAATGAAGAATTCATTGCCACTCGTACTGGATACAAGATTTCCAACCAGCCAACTTCACGTAAAACAACTTTCAGATACGGAAACCTAACTGAAATTCCAACGACTATAGATTGGAGAGAGAGAGAGAGGAGCTGTTACACCCATTAAGAACCAAGGAACGTGTGGTAAGAGAATAACATTGTCTGGAACTCAAAACTAGTTAGCTTCATTTGCTGCATTTTTTTTTTTGTCCTAACAAGATTTCTTTTATGGTTGATTCCTATTCAGCATCGTGCTGGGCCTTTTCAGCAGTAGCAGCAATGGAGGGGATCACCCAGATCAGAACTGGCAAGTTGATCTCTATTTCTGAACAACAACTAGTGGATTGTGCTGTAAATGGAAATCATGGTTGCCATACTGGTTGGATGGATTATGCCTTTGCATATATAATACAGAACCAAGGGCTGGACACTGAAGAAAATTACCCAGACCTGAATATGGATGGAATTTGTGACTAGGAAAAGGCATCTGTTAAAGCAGCTTCGATAAGTGCATTTGATGCCGTACCTTCCAATGATGAGGGGGCATTACTACAAGCAGTGGCCATCCAACCAGTTTCTGTTGCCCTCGAGGGTTATGGTCCTGACTTTCGATTTTATAGCAGCGGAATTTTTACAGGACAATGTGGTACCGATTTAAACCATGCTGTTACTATAATTGGGTATGGAACGAGTGATGATGGTACCAATTACTGGTTATTAAAAAATTCATGGGGCATCAATTGGGGTGAGAATGGCTATATGAGGATTTTGAGATATAGCGGAGCTCCAGAAGGTCTTTGTGGCCTCGCCCAGAAAGCTTCCTTTCCAGTTGCGTAGGTACTCCAATGGTGACGACTGATCAAGTCACTTATAAGTATTGCTCTCTCTTTCACTATATGTATGTTAAATTTATTATGGCTGTGAAAATGCCCGTACTATTTTGCTACTTGTAACGTCAAAATCTGAACGTAGTTGTAATAAAAAAGACGTACCTTCCAATATATAGTATGAGAAAACGTAAGGAATGCTGATAAAATTTTCAGAATTTGTTACTTTAATGTAGTTGTGAGCCTAAGTTTCAACTAAATTATTGACAAGACCCAATCTGAAATGGGAATGTTACCGGTGAGGTTTCAAACAAATTTTATGAACTAAAAACATCATTACAGCATTACTACCATCTATATTGTTTTCTTCCTTATCAAATTGTGCAGCTACTAATGACTTTTTCCAGACTAATCATAAACCTAGTCTAATTAGATTGTAGATAAGAACTGCATGTGCTTAATCCAGAATCTATACAAAGTGCAAAGAAGACCAATTCATTTTCTAAGAAAACGAATTGAAGTCCAGAGTGGAGCATGCATGCGATCATAATTATTCTTTGGAAGCTCCTATGAAAAGAAAAATGTTTTTTAACTTCAATGAAAAACTAACTCTAATTCATTTTCCTGGCATTTATGTATTTAATTTTAATGAAGATTTATACTAAATAGCTGTGTGTGTTTATATATATAGCTTACTACCTATCACTGTTTCATATATGTATTAAATGTATGCATGCATGTAAATGTAAATGTAAATGCATCTAGACAAATTGCAAAATAAGGAATGTTACCTAATGCTACTGCTTTTATTGATTTGATGAACCTAAGAAGCAAAATCCCTATCAAAAACACAAGCACAATTACTTCACAAAAAAGGGGACAAAAGAAAAATAGAAGAAATTATGCAATTTTAGGAATGTAATTATTGAGATTCTCCTTTTTTGTCAAAGCCTTACCGATTTGTTAGGTGTCCCTTTTTTTTCAATTGGCATGTGTTGCAATTGCTAAACTTGCAGCTTAATTATAGCATAAAAGGGAATTGATAGAACCAGACATCACGACCTAGTTTATAAGACAAAAAGATAACATCGCCAAAGGGCTTTGTTGCTTAGTTATCTTACAAATGGACTACTAGTGTGCTTCATTTGGTTTTGTTCACAATATAAAGAGAAGTTGATGTGTGAGAGAGAGACATACAAAGATTGACAGAATAATTTGTACATTTTGTGTGTTATGGTACAAAAAGAGAGATTTAATATAGACACACTATGTGTAGTATAAGTAATATGAGTGTAGGACAAGTACAATAGTATAATCGGCCTAAACCTAGCGAGCGAATAGTCTAACTTATATACTAACATCCCCCTCAAACTCAATGTAGCCTGGAAGAAACCAACTGGAGTTTGGATGTAAGATTCCAAAGGTGATCGGGCAGTTCAGACTTGGTGAGGACATCTGCAAGCTGTTGTGCTGAGGAAATGGAGTGCAGCTGAAGAGTGTTGTGCTTGAGATGATGACGAGTGATCTTACAAGCTTGTTAGTGGTGTTAACATTTAGCTTATTGATTTTTCTGTTAACACTAGTCTGAATATGCAACAAAATCACTAACTTAAACAAAAATTTGCCTATTGGCACCGCCCTCCTCAAATTTTAGTTAGAATTTGGCTTGCTTAAATTTTTAGTTTCTTTTTTGAATTTGACCCTTCAAAAAAATTTAGATCCTAAACATTTATAATTGGCCCACCAAAATTTTGAAGTAATTAAAAAAAAAACCCAAAAACAAAATAGCCAGAAGATGGCCCATTCCTCAGGCCCATGGACTTCCAATTGCCAAAAAAAATTAAAAAAATAATAATAATAAAAACAAAACAAAACAAATGTCTTAGTTATCGTGTCTTGCGCTGCCAATCCCCTTGTTGTTAGCTCATGGTCATCAGCTCGGCATTAGGCTTCTGTTTTCCAGTGCAAACCGAAACCATCGGCTCTGTGTGTGTGTTTATTTGTTTACTGCCAAAGAGTAAAGACTAAAGAGTAAAAGAAACTGAAATTTTTTTATGAGAAAATCTGGATATAAACCGAAATTGGAGTACGCATTCAAAAAAAAAAAAAAAAAAAAACCGAAATTGGAGTACAACAAGATACATGATGAGGCTACAACATTAGAGGCAGTCCAGGTGGATGAGGTGTCTCACCATTGGAGGGGGAAACCCCTTCCACACCTGGCTGGTCTCATTACATCTAGCAAAACAAGTTCATGCGCAACCTTATTGTAATCCCTTTTCAGGTGCCTGATTTTCCAACTGCTGAAGCATTCCATAAGGCTCAAAATTCCTTGGACAAGATGGCCAATTTCCCCGCTGACTTCCTTTGCCAAGATGCTTTGAACAACTGGGAGAGAATCTGACTCAATGATAACTTGTTGAAGTTCCAGTTCCTTTGCCAGGAAGATCCTAGCTTCCACAACCATGATTTCTGTGTCCATCACAGTATAGTTGCCTGGGAGTAATCGCTGCCTAGTTTGGTTCTAAAGAAAATTAACAAAAATCTCAAATATATTTTATTGATGAATAAATGAAATTAGATGGCTTTAGCCTAAGGTACAATATAATGAAAAGAAAATATAAGGCTTATTTCCTAATTACAACTAAAAAACCTTTCAACCAATTCTCCATCATTTCATGTAAACAAAATGCATGAACCTAATCTACATGGCATTTGAATGATGCCTTAATTTTAATTTTTTCTCGTTATTAATTTTATGTGACCTTTTTCAAGATATTTTCATGAGATAAAATTTATTATTTACATCTTGGGCACATGAAATTTTATGAATTCAATCAATTCCAAAGCCTAATCTAATATGGCAGATTCTTCGTATTTAACGATTTCCTAGCACATGCATTACAAACTAGATCGTCACTTCATATATATGTAAGAACAATTATTTCCAAGTAATATTTTTGATCTAGCATGATCTTAAGTTTACAAAAACGATGAATGATAATTTATTTATTTATTTTTATGAATAATGAAAGAATTAAAAAAATGAATGTGCTAACAGATGATTAAATAAATATACCACAATAATTAATCTAAAAATACTATTAACTATTAATTAAAAGAGAAAAACTTAGGTAAAGTACCTTATATGTAGTTCTTTAAGTTCCCAAATTAAATTATTTCACGTGTCCAACTTATCCAACTCAGCAAACACAGCGTTACACCCCTGTTTAACGATGGCAACAGAATAAAATCTACTAGATTCACTAACGAGATTACACAAGAAAAAACTGGCCACCTTAACCCAACGTTGTTGTTGACAATGGCATCCATTGGAGGAGCTTGTTGAGCACAAACCTTAACAAAATAAACGGCCACCATAATCCACACTCGCTACTCCCTACCCAAGGGCATATTTAGTAAATAAATGTTTCCCATGGCCATTAATTCAAATTGTTTGCAAACCAACGCAGCGCTATACATATTAGATAGATAGATGTGCTATGTTCACAATATTTTCACAACTAATTATAGGTGATTAGTTGTTATTAGTTCTAATTTAAATCTATCACTGAAATGACTTTTCTACCCCTTCAATAATAACTTGTAACAAACTACCACATAGGATTTATTGTAAAAATCCTGTAAAAATGTTGTGAAAATATTGTGAATTTTTCTCTTAAATAAAACAAAATAGCTAAACAAATCAGACACCGGTATTGTTGTCTTCTTCAAGATTTTTACTCCCTACTAATAGTTTTTATTTTATTTTTGCTTGTGTTATTATATATATATCTTCAAAAAGTTGAGTTTCTTTGGTGCAATCTGTGTTGTTCTTTTCTACAAAATCTCAACTTGGAATTCTAAATCTTAGGGCTTTATCAGATCGAGTTTGGAGAGAGACACTAATGGTGCTCATGTGAGGCAGTGGGTTCATTTTGTATCGGTGTCCAGTGGTTCCTCGACCGGAGTTGCTGTCACGTGCAGGAAGTTGTTGCTGGTATGAGAAACGTGAGGAACAGGAGTTGTGTTTTTCATGTTTTGTGATTGTTTGTTATTTATTTGATTTCAATAAAAGTCATGTTTGAGTCAAATTAGGAAATTTGATTAGAACGTTGTTGTTAACGTTAAGGTTGTTAAGTAGTAGTCCCGAATCTTTAGAAGTTGAGTTTTAGTGGTCCTTTTTGTTTTGGGTTGCTCAGTTATCCATATTGTATTTAAGTTGCTGAAGTATATTCAAATGAAGGCATCTGAATTATATATCAAAGTGAATACTAAGGAGGCTGGATACCTCCAAACAATCCAGTTATTATTTTCATTGTGTTCTCTCAAATTTGATAGCCACCATAGGGAACGATAAGGAACTATACGTTCCAGCTGCCTTGTGGCGGTTCAGTTCTGCTGAGCTAGAGAGGCTGGGTTCTGAGGTTTTTCTCGTGGGCCGAGTTTTCTAACGCAACCAAGAGGAAAAAAAAAAAAAAAAAAAAAAAAAAGTAAAAATAGAAAAGCAAATTTTAAAACGAGTACTTAAAGAGCATCATCTACGGGATTGTATTTAAATTTTGTTATAATTCAAAATCTGAATTCAAACATAGTTAAAATTAAGAAAACCCTTTTTTTAATATATATATATAGATGGGTTCAAGTTAGATCTAGTGTAACTTTTTTAGAGTTACACATTTTTGGATTAAAGTAGATCCAACAGTAAAAAAAACATCCTTATTAATGATAATATTCTGATTAAAATCTCATTAATTATCCCTCATTTATTATATTTTATATCTATCTCTGAACCAAAAAGAAAATATTATATTTGACTCTCTACGTTTCTCTCTATCTCTTTCTCCTTCACCATTGTTCCACCTCCGTGAGAGACACTGACTCGACTCAAAAACTCAAATCTTTCCGCTTTCATCACCCAATAATTCCTCTCTCTCTATCCCTACCTTTTTAACAAACTTACCACAATTCTGTTGGATTTCCACAAACGACACCAAAAGTTTCATTACCCACACGCACTATTTAGTGTTTACAATAATACAGACCCAATTACACTTCTCACCAGAGATATTTTCAAAATTCAGATCTTATTCTCTCACTAAACAATGCACTCTCTTTAGCCACATTGGAGATTCGTGTTTTTCTGTTTTTGTTTTTGTTTCTATAAATTAGAAAAATATATATATATATATATATATATTTCACTATGTCGAGGAGACAAAGAAATCACGCTCGACGATTAGGGGACAATGGAGGTTTATTTTCCAGTTCGAAATCACGGTCTTCGCCGATTTCGTTTTTGGGGCTTATCGTCGTGGTAATTCAAATTTTGGTTTGTTTGTGGTTATGGAATGTCTGCTTCAAATTTTATTAATATTATAATATAGACATTGAGCAAACATCAATGTCTATATAGTATGGAGCTCAAAAAAAAGAAGAAGAAAAATGTCTATATAGTATGGATTATAATATTGTGGTAATTCAAATTATATAAATATTATAATATAGACATTGAGCAAACATCAAACTGACTGTAACTAGTTAATGTCTGCTTCATTGGATTGGGACAATAAATAAGGGAGGAGAAAGAGAGAAATATGTATGAAATGTCATAAATAAGAGATAATAAATGAGATCAATTAGAATATTAGTATTAATGAGAATTTTTTTTTGACCATTAGATCTGCTTAAATCCAATGGTTTAAAAAAAGTGTAACTCCTTAGAGTTACACCAGATGTAACTCTTTAGAGTTACATCAGGTGTAACTTGAACCCATCTCATATATATATTACTAGTCGCAAAACCGTGCGATGCACGGAATAGTTTTAAATCAAATGTTAACACATTCAGATTTAAACATCTCTCTAATTTCAATTATTGAAAGCTAAATTGACTCTGATATAAGATGAAACATATAATATTATGAAGCAATATTAAAAATGAGATAAATACAGATATTATGAAGTAATATATTACAATAATCATAATATGCTTTTACATTTGGTTTAATAAGTATTACAAAAGAACATCGCATGGGAATGCTACTAATTTTTTTAATTAAAAATAAATAAAAATTATATCCATAATAGAAGGACATAAAATATCATTACTGTCCCAAAAGATGACACATAGATCACAGTTTTAAGCTGAAGCTCCTCCCAACAGTTTTTAATTTGCACATAAGTCCCAATACCATGTATTTTTGCTATGTCTTTTTTTTTTTTTTTTTCAATTTCATTTATTTCATGGCTTCTACTAAATATTCATTGTATTCATAATATTTAAAAAACGTTAAAGTAGAGTTGTATCCTCAAATAACTAAATAAAAGAGTTTAATTCCTCCCTGTTTCAATTTAAAACCAAATTGTGCATAAAAGCAAAAAAATTTCCTTTGTTCCACTATGTCTTTAGTACCAAAATCACAAATCCATTAAAACCAAATTGTGCATAGAAAATCTTAGAGATTGAAAGACAACTTTAAAGTGTTTTTTGCATTTTCTTCCTTTGTTGCTTTGTAGCAATCCCTGAATATGCCCTTTTGTTTTCCTTGGGTGCAGATGTTGGTGTGAGTTGCACATTGCTTTGAACATCAAGTTTCACTGATGTAAGCCTAGCAATAGAACAGGTTGAGGAATGCATTACAACATATACATCTTAAATATCATATTTGTAATTTTGCTAAATTAAAGAATACGTACTTCTGTCATTTTATCGAGCTAAATTGCTTTGTCAATTTCTTCAGAAGAGTCAAAAAGTTTCTTGGCGGAGTAGAATTCCCATCCTTACTTGAGATTATAGTCATTTAGTTGTATTTTTCTTCTTAATTGAAGAAAAATATAGCATTCACATACTAACTTCAGAATTAAAAAAAATAAAATTAAAATAAAAACATGATTATTTGATAAAATACAAATTGTACATAGAAGTAATTAAAACAATGGAAATCTTGAGATGAAACAATTAACTCAAACATAAAACCAAGTTTGAGATAACCAAGAAACTTAAATATGCAATCATATTCCAATTTCAAATTCTTTCTACAAACATATTACCAATAAATATGCAATAAATAGTACAGAATAAAGGAAAGACTGGTAAATACCTGACTTTCCTTGTCTTGTAGTTGTATTACCAAATAAGCCAGCTATCAAAATGCTAAATCCCTACCTGCAAAACAGTAAGAATCCAATTTTCAGCCAAGAAATATTAATAGAAGAGAAATAGTGCAGTACAGAAAGTTTGAAACAGTGTAGTATAGTGCAGATTTTAATGAAACAGTGCAGTGTAGTGCAAATTTTTCTTTTTTAATCTCCTTCATATCATCAAACAATTTGATTGTGAGAGCAGGCAGCTTACCCTCATAAAAAAAAAATGAGAACTCTTCCTATATATGTTATTTTCTTCAAGAATTAAATAGATTAGCATAAAATTTTTTATGATTCTATCCAATGAAAAAACAATCACCTGCATCACCATAGTTGCTGCTGTTAGCTAACTTTAACTCATTTTTTCCATAGTGACCAGTAATTTATAGAGGCAAAGGAACCCAGATATTAAAAGCAAAAGCCTAAACTAAATCCTCTAATTGATTTAAGAATTCCATTTTGTTTTATGCAGTTACTTTCAGTTATAATCATGTAGCCTTGCAAGTATTTGAATGTATCTTATCTAATAATGTATCTTATCTAATCAATGTGTCAGCTGCATCATTCCTTGCATGTCCATATGTTCATGTGTTTGAAGACAAAAATAATGTTGTTGAGCAATATAATATTCAATTCTGAAAAACTAAACAACACTGAAAAACTAACCTCAACGTACTCCACACCAATTTCGCTAAGATTATCAGGAATGTTGTGTAATGAAAGCAAGTTGATAACTCCACCTCTCTCAATTTCCACTAAACAAATTCAAACCCATAGCTCAGTTTCCACACAAAAAAAATTCAAATTGATTATCACCATTTTAATATCTATTTAAAATATTGAAGATGTAACTCACTTCAAAAAATATTATCGTCAAAACACACTACTAAACTCAATTACAAAGTTCCAAACCTAAAACTTATCTAAGCGTGTGCACAAACTCAATTACAGATACAAAAGAAACACAGCTAAAACAGCACATATTAAAATAATAAGCCAACAGTAAACTGTTGAAGTTACAGAAACCAACAACTGTCACATAAAAAGCTGAATAAATCCCTCTAGAATTATAAAACAACTGACTTCACCATCTGTTGCAAATGCAATTCACAGAGTTCCATCTTTGGGGTAGCCCAAGACAACGAAGCCCCACATTCTACTACTGGTTATAATGTATCACACCACTTAATTCCAAGATACATCTTTCAATTTATGATACAGAAAAGAAAATAAAGCTCAATACAGAAAATTTTATCAACATATACTCAAAAACATTTTGCAAAAAATAGTAAATTGACCCAAAACCACCTACTCAAATCAATAATGCATTCACAAAAGAAAATTCCCAAGTATATGTATAATGGTGTTTTTTTTAAGGATTGAAAAGAAGTGGAGCAACTATTATGACAAAGAATTCCATTAGCGTAATCATATTTATAATGAAAGTGGCAGAACACAAAGTGCTTTAGAAAATACTAGGTATTGACACATAGATGGCTAAGAAAGTGAGTCCACTTAGAAGCACTCTGCTTCATGGAATAGGATATTCTCCAATTACTAATTCTCATGGCCCTTCAAACCGCCCATGGAACAATGAATTTTAGACTTGAATTGGAAACAACAGAAGAAGTAAAGGGAAATCCATAAAGCTGGATTGTTGGGGTCATCTATATATATATATATATATATATATATATTCTATTGAGAGTGAGAGAAGACAGCTATTTCAAGCATAACAAAAAAAAAAAAAAATAAAAAAAAATAAAAATCAAATTGATTATCGTCAAAAAACATGAAACAAATCAAGCAAAACACACCAAAAATTTATTTGAATTTTCTCAAAAACGACCCTAGAAACCCAATCTTTACTGCCAATCTCTTCAATCAACAATAATTCCCACAATCACAATTCAAATAAGAAATACATACCCACTTAGACAGCCATTGGTTTCTGCTTAGAGAATTTTGTAGGCGGATTTCTGGAACTATGACAAATCAATCAGAAGGGCAAATTAATTTGAAGTAAACAAAAGCAGATCAAATCCTAAGTCATAATTTTGACATCAAATTGATTGAAAGCAAGCATAAATGCAGACCAACCATAGACTACCACTAAACAAATTCAAACCCATAGCTCAATTTCCACACAAAAAAAAAAAAAAAAAAAAGATTATCGTCAAAACACAGTACTAAACTCAGTTATAGAGTTTCAAACCCAAACTCAATCAATTACAGATACAAAGAGAAACGCAGCTAAAACTACAATTTAATCAACTCTAGAATACAAAACAGAAATCAATGAAGCTGGGGTAAAAAATCTCAGAAAGGCTAAGAAAAAAAAGCTAAACTAAAAGCTAAGAAATCCAAACTAAACGAATACCAAACCTTTAACCCTACTGCAAAAATTAAAATTTACTAAAATTAACAACAATTTATAGCATAATAACATATTACTAGTAAATTTTATTTATTTCAATCAACCTAAACAAATAAAGACCAATAAAATTATGGTATATAACACCAATAACCTAGAGGCCAAAGGTCAGAGGTCAGTTCGTGTTGTGTTTTTCAGGGAAAAGATGGAGAGGTTGAGAGAGAGTTGAAGAAGAAGCAAATATCTTCGATTTTGCACGGGTTCAACATTAATCAAAACCAATTATCCAAATACCTAAATTAAAGAAAATCAAACCAAATCCAAATACCTAAATCTAAGATAACAAAAAATAAAATACCTGCACTGGTAGCGGCTTTGGCGGTATATGACGGTGGTGGGAGGCTGACACTTTTTGCCACTGAAGGAGTGAGAGAATGCCCATGGGATATGGTTTAGGGGTTTTGAGAATTGAGAGAGGCAGAGGCTAGAGAGAACGGCAAAAGAGAGAAAGGGTATAAAACCTAAAATAAAAAAGAAAAAGAAAATAGTGGTAGAATTGGGTTCCGGTTTATAAAACCTAAAATAAAAAAGGAAAATAAAATAGTGGTAGAATTGGGTTCCGGTTTTAAAAAGGTTTTATTATTATTATTATTTTTTAATATTGTGCTGATGTGGAAAATTGTGGGAGCTTCAAAAGTTTCGGTTTTATATAAATACTAGTCGCTAACCCGTGCGATGCACGGGATAGTTAAACAAAATTTATACACATTCACTTTTATTGGTACAATCATTTGAAAATAATTCTAACTAATACCCAAATGTAAGAGACATGTTGACTTACTATTTAAAGTAGCCTTATGAAAAATTTACACATATTGTGCAACTGAACCTTAATTTCTCATCAACAATAAAAACATGGAAAGAAAATAAAAATTACAACAATTAATTCTATTATCTTTCATGCTATACTTTGTAATTGTACGAAATTAAGTCAACTCAATTTAAGTAGTTGTAATAAAATTGGCTTCTACTATTCTCTATTCTATAGAGATATGAACATATTGGATTTTTCAAACAATTACCGGTATTGCAATAAAATGATTTATTATTGAAAATAAGAAACAAAGAAAATCTGTCTATAGCTTAAAAAACACAATATACTAAAATTAAAGAGATAAAATTTTCAGAGGACAAAATATTATAGATAATTTTAGAAACAGATTATACACTTAAAAGGGTTAGTAATTTATAGCACTTACCCCCCACTGTTAGTATACAGACACCAAGTGCGATCGTCGTAACCTTTTGAAAGAACCTTCCCCAATTGGACCCTATAAAAAAAAAAAAAAAAAAAAAAAAAAAAACCCAATTAACAAAATTGATCCGAAAGGATCTAAAAAGCACACAAAATCAATTCAAAAAACAAAAATATTAGACAAAGTAATTACTTTCCGCTGCCAATGAAATCATCTTTTGTATTGCTGTTCCAAACTACAACACTTATCTCTCTAAGGCCTTCAATTAATGAAAACACAAACTTTTCTTGGAATATTGGAGTATTATGACCATTTATACACACACACACACACAAAACAAAATCAGCATAACTCACTATAACTCTATAGAAGTCTAAAAAATATAAAGAGAAATTAAAGGCGTTGAATTTGATATTTACGTTTGGAAAGAGAGAGTTTGCAAAAACTGTGGCTTTATATTTCTTAACTTGAGAGAGGGGTAAGGTTGCTAGGGTTTTGAGGTGTTATAATGTTTTTATTTTTTAAATATTGTGCTGACGTGGAAAATTGTGTGGAAAATTGTGGGAGTTTCAAAAGTTTCGGTTATATATATATATATAGATGAACATAGTTTAGGATAACAAAATTTAAAGGAAAAAAAATTAATAAAATGAAAATGAGGATTCCGAAGTTGGATCCTAATGATTTTGGTAGGTCATTTTTTTGGTTACTTTTTCTGTATTTTTTTCTTCTTTAATTCTTTGAACGTCGAATCAGTATTCAACCAATCATTTGTTGATTTTACAGATTAAGACGTAAGAAATAAAAGGTATTATGAATGATTTGCTAAACCACCATTCCAGCGGCCAGCCTCAGACCAAGAGTTTTAACTTTTAAACGACTCACTCAACTTGCATGATTGCATCAATAAGAAGCAAGGAAAAGAAGAGGAAGATACTGTAGGGTATGCATTTCTGAAAAGTAATGGAGTTTTGAAGACAATACAGATATGCATTTCCGAAAAGTACCCCTTTAATTTTGATGTGGACTATACGGTGGAGAGGGATAATCATACTTTGATTCTCAAAAACTTTTCCAAAATGTAAATTTCTTGATCCATTTTTCACTTGTTGACATGCTGCTTTGTTGCTCTAGCTCATTTGGATGCTTTGATTGCATGACATGAATTATTGCCACTATATTCTAAAAGACCAGTTCGCTAGACAGAGTAGGTGTCTAATAACTTACTATTTCATAACTTAACCTTTGATCTTAAATCAATGATTCATAAATTAGATCTTATTACATATAATTTTTATTTTTTTGAATATATATTTAGAAATCATAATCCCATATTTTATTAGGTCGTATCGAGGACCATGGCGGTGTATTTCTTTTAATTTTCATCAAATATAATTTCATAATTTTTTATTCAAACTATAAAATGAGGAATTCATTTTATTATGAGGTTTTCTATTTGTTTTTCCATAAATTGAAATAGATGGTGAATCCAAATGTATAGCTCTTGATCTAAGAGGGATGATAACCTTTGAATCTCCATTTTGAACAAAGTCTCACATATTCACATAGATTTGGCCTTATATTGAAACAATTGGGCTGAGATTGTGATCTCTTACATCCGTTTAATCTCTCCAAGGGTTAAACTGTCATTCTATGACATAAAGGAAAAATCGTAACTTTGACTTTTGGATGTTTTAGGTCCTGTTTGGTACATTTGTTTAAAAACATGTTTTCAGTTTTTAAATAACATTATATGTATTTTTACACACTTTTTCACTCACACGTATTTCCAAAAAAACTAAAAAATGTTGTTTAAATACACGTACCAAACGGGCCCTCAAAGACGAAAAGGTAAGACTTAGATACAGTACTTATATGCTATTTCTTAAATTCCATTCTTAAGATTCTGCCATGTACTTACTTAAATAATACAATCCACATAACAAAATTATAAGAGAGAAACCTAAGGAACAACATATAAGATATCGTATCTAAGTTTTATCCAATAAGAAAATTACATCTCATATGCTTAAATCAAACTACCAAATTGTAAGATCGATATGAACATATATTTTAGCGGGTGGAATACATTCCCACAATTATGATTGGTCATGTACAATTATGATTTAGTTTAATTATGATTGATTCTTTAAGAATTAATTTTAATTAACCACATGCCATGATTTCGTTGAATCAAGCCTAAAATAAGAGTGGACGTGCACTGCATTATTCCAAGTAGATATTTCCATTGGATAGTCGATTTATTTTGAATTACTAGTTGGTTTTCAAATAATTTAAGATAACTATGTGAATTAAAATTCATAAATATACCCAGGATTATATTTCTTGCAAAAGGCAAAAAATAATTGGCTTAGAGTTGTATTATCACTCAAATTAATAAGAAAATAAAATAGGAGTCAAATTGGATAAACTCTGAATTCAAGTATGTAAGGACAAAGTTAGGCTACAAACTTGATTGTAGCTTAAAACTAAATTTCCACTCAATATCTTTTTATTGAGTGTGAGTTTTTACAAATCTACTATTGAATTATATTTTATTTTTATATTCTCTGTGCTTGCAAAATTTCTTAAAAATCAAAGATCAATGACATGTTATCAATTAATTTTTCAAATTGCAAGCATTTGTAGTATACAATTATGCATAAAAAGAAGTTCATGGATTATATAGTAAATAACATCCGAGGTACAAAATCTAAAATGTGTATTAAGAGTGTAAAAAACATGTAATCCAATAGTTATATTTTCAAAATATGTAGCTGTAAGGACTCGATTTGTAACGACTCCAAACTGGTATGGGGTTCCCACGTTTAAGGCCCAAACAATAAAATTTGTAGAGCGTGGGCTGAAAGGCTAGGCCTTAGTCACTGGATAGTTGTTGGCCATGGTGTTCATGATGGACGCACAAAGGTGAACTTAGCGTATCTAATAAGACTTTTCCCCCGGCACGGCCTGAGCGGCTCCGGTCCTTAGACCTCGTCCGAGGAGCTTCATGTTCTTATTATTCTCCCTTTTTTAGGATTCAATGGCTTGGGAGACGATATGTCCCCCCTTCCCTGAATTGCTTCTCTTTCCTTTTTATACTAGCCTTTACCCTTCCTCTAACGTCCACGTGTAGGTTCAGCTTTCCAGGGTTGATACTTGTCCCATCAGCCCATACCCAAAGTGGTTGAGGGTGGTTGTAAAAACTTAAAAGCATTGCTCTGTCAGGCGCAGAGTATTTAATTGCAGTAATGGCAGCCTTTCTTTTGTCCTTTGTCGCCATATTGTCCAGGGGTCCTTTCTCCATCAATGTGGAGGTGTTCAGCTTTTCCTTAAACTGTTCCTATATTGTACTTGCCCTTTCTTTTAGGAGCGCTTTGGGATGCCGAGGATAGAATCATCCTCGGCTATATCTCTAGGCCATTTGAACTTTCACTGTATGTCCTCGGCAATGTCCCTCCTCGGCTTGGGCCTTGGGCCCTAACGCAAAGTGGGCCGGGGTCACAAGTTCTCTAGCCCCACAATAGCCCCTCAAAATCCTGTTGTCCGGCACCTCGGATGGAGAGGAGGGTTTTGGTGACGTCGGGCCTATGTCACGGCTTGCCAAGCCTCGTTCTTCATCAATGCCGGTGCCTCTTCATTTGCTTGGGACATGCTCCTGGTTATGAGACATTCCCTTAGCTTTACTCACGCCATGTTCCTGCCGCTTCAGTACACGAGGTGCATCTTTAATAAGTTTCCTTTACGAGGCGACGCAAATCCAACAGTTGAAGATGGCATTGGGAGTCGAGTGGGACTTATCTCGTTTGTAGCTTTTCTTAGAGATTTGTACAGAGTAAATGCTACCAGGCTTGCTCCCCATATAAGAAGTGCAGTAGGAGGTCTTTTTCTTTATTCGCAGACCCTTTAAGCCCTCCAAATCCCTAACTCTCCAGTTGTGCCCATAGCCCCTGTTACCAGCGTGACTGAGCCCTAGGGAGTGATATGGTCAAGTCTGGGATGGGGGCAAAGAGACCACACACTCTCCAAGAGCATTGGGTTTCCCCGAAACTCAAGGTGGCCCGGTCCGGGCAAGGGAGACAGAGACTCAAGACATTTCTCCCCCTTGATAAGGCGGAAAAGAAGCCTCTTCCTACTTCAGCCAAAATCCGAAGCAGGTGTTGGTTGCATCAGATTTTTGGTGTGACAGCACTAGGGTTTCTCATCGTTGGTACCATCCGCTCTCCCTCGAGCACTGCTAATATGGCACTTGCCTGATGGGAGTCAAAGTTGGTACGGGGACTAGGCATCCCTGCTTCCTCATTTCTTCCTTTGCTGGTGCCCCCTTTTGCCTCTGCTTCTTCTTCTCTTCCATCACTGGGGACATCCTGGTGCTTCTGCTTCTTCTTCTGCTTTTTCTCCCCTTCCATCAATGGGGCCATCCTGACATGTTTAGTTGCTACTAGAGCAGAATTTTGAAGGATTTATCGTTCCCTTGTATCTTTTTCCTTTTTGCTTCTGTAGTTGGTTTCTGATATAGGCTTGCTTAAGCTCCTCATTGTACGATGTACTATTTCTTTGCCTTAATAAAAGATGACTTTATTTTATTCTACGTATTCTTTCTTTTCTGCAATAGTTATTTTGTGAATGGATGTGCTGTTTTTTTTTTAAAATGATACTTAGGGCCGAAACCCTTGTTAACAAAGAGCTATTTATTTTGAACTTATTGAAACTAACATGCACAATAATGCCGACCTAAAGTAGGTTAAACATATAAGACTAACTGAGATAACAGCTGAATGCTTTGTGTTGCGTATGAGGTGATCATTCGAGGAGGGGTAACCCAAAATGAACTATCTGAGAGGGTCGCCGAGTACTAGGGTGCTTTGTCACTTTCCTGACAACATTCATAGCCTTAACCATTTTTGGCATCCGGTCCGAGGACCGAGGTATGACTATACCAGGCCTAAACACTTGTTTGCATTAGTTTCCTTAGAGTAGAGTATCCGAGGACAGGGCGGGATTTCCATTCTGTCTACGACTTAATCCATTTTCTAATGATTAATCTCCCCATAGGTCTGAGTCCGAGAACCATGCAATACATTGGTTCAGTCCAAAACTTAGATTTTCTTTAAGTAGTTGGTTTCCCCATAGGTTTGAGTCCGAGGACCATGCAATACCTTGGTTCTATCCAAAACTTAGATTTTTTTAAGTAGTTGGTTTCCCTATAGGTTTGAGTCCAAGGACCATGCAATACCTTGGTTCTGTCCAAAACTTAGATTTTATTTAAGAAGTTGATTTCCTCATAGGTTTGAGTCCGAGGACTATGCAATACCTTGGTTCTATCCAAAACTTATAATTTTCTTTAAGTAGTTGGTTTCCTCATAGGTTTAAGTCTGAGGACCATGCAATACCTTGGTTCTGTCCAAAATTTAGATTTTCTTTAAGTAGTTGGTTTCCCCATAGGTTTGAGTCTAAGGACCATGCAATACCTTGATTCTGTCCAAAACTTATAATTTTCTTTAAGTAGTTGGTTTCCCCATAGGTTTGAGTCCGAGGACCATGCAGTACCTTGGTTCTGTCCAAAACTTAGATTTTCTTTAAGTAGTTGGTTTCCCTATAGGTTTGAGTCCGAGGACCATGCAATACCTTGGTTTTGTCCAAAACTTATAATTTTCTTTAAGTAGTTGGTTTCCCCATTGGTTTGAGTCCGAGGACCATACAGTACCTTGGTTCTGTCCAAAACTTAGATTTTCTTTAAGTAGTTGGTTTCCCCAGAGGTTTGAGTCCGAGGACCATGCAATACCTTGGTTCTGTCCAAAAATTATAATTTTCTTTAAGTAGTTAGTTTCCCCATAGGTTTGAGTCCGAGGACCATGCAATACCTTGGTTCTGTCCAAAATTTAGATTTTCTTTAAGTAGTTGGTTTCCCCATAGGTTTGAGTCCGAGGACCATGCAATACCTTGGTTCTGTCCAAAACTTATAATTTTCTTTAAGTAGTTGGTTTCCCCATAGGTTTGAGTCCGAGGACTATGCAATACCTTGGTTATGTTCAAAACTTATAATTTTCTTTAAATAGTTGGTTTCCCCATAGGTATGAGTCCGAGGACCATGTAATACCTTGGTTCTGTCCAAAACTTATAGTTTTTGCTTAAAGTTTCGGGGACTAGCCCCTCGGCCAAGGTGTGGGGCATTGACTTGATGTTGGAAGCCCCTAGAACTGCCCGTGCCATTGGTGCTTCGAAGCGTAGACCCTAGTGGAACTTTATATTAGGACAACAATAGCGTGTTGCTGGAAATGACAGAGGGGCTTTCTCAGTCCCCTGTTTGACAGGAGCTCGATCCACCGCCTGTGCCAACGCACAAGCCTTTCCCACAGATGGCGCCAATTGTAAGGACTCGATTTGTAACGACCCCAAACTGGTATTGGGTTCGCACGTTTAAGGCCCAAATAATAAAATTTGTAGAGCGTGGGCTAAAAGGCTAGGCCTTAATAACCGGACAGTGGTTGGCCATGGTGTTCATGGTGGACGCACAGAGGTGAACTTAGCGTATCTAATAAGACTTTTCCCCCGACACGGCCTGAGCGGCTTCGGTCCTTAGACCTCATCCGAGGAGCTTCATGTGCTTATTATTTTTCCTTTTTTAGGATTCAATGGCTTGGGAGACGATATGTCCCCCCTTCCCTGAATTGCTTCTCTTTCCTTTTTATACTAGCCTTTACCCTTCCTCCAATGTCCACGTGTAGATTTAGCTTTCTAGGGTTGATACTTGTCCTATCAGCCCATACCCAAAGTGGTTGGGGGTGGTTGTAAAAGCTTAAAAGTATTGCTCTGTCAAACGCAGAGTATTTAATTACAGTAATGGCAGCCTTACCTTTGTCCTTTGTCGCCATATTGTCTAGGGGTCCTTTCTCCATCAATGTGGAGGTGTTCAGCTTTTCCTTAAACTGTTCCTATATCGTACTTGCCCTTTCTTTCAGGAGCGCTTTGGGATGCCAATGACAGAATCATCCTCGGCTATATCTTTAGGCCATTTGGACTTTCACTGTATGTCCTCGGCAATGTCCCTCCTCGACACCGGCCTTGGGCCCTAACGCAAAGTGGGCCGGGGTCACAAGTTCTCTGGCCCCACAGTAGCAATGTTAATTTTTATAAACAAAATTAAAATCTTAGGCTATAATCAAGTTTGTAGTCAAACTTTGTTTTAATTATAATTTGCATTTTGACTAGTGCATCAAGTGTAATTTGGTATTCATAAACCATCAAAGGAATACTCATTATTAAAGATAAGTGCTAGATAATTTATGCACAAGGGATTTTGTACTTCACTCCAAGTTATCAACCAAGGATATTCCCATCTATAAATAGATGAAGCATCCTTGATTTCAAAACACTTCAACATTCGAGCCTTTTGGAGTGCTTTTTGAGAAGGAGCTAATAGGTGACTGCTGATTTTTTTTTTTGTTAGGAAAATGCTAACAAGTTCCCTTAGGACATTGGTTAACAATTCATTTTAAAAAAGTTTTGATATCATTTTTATGGGAAATGAAAAAAGCTGTCAAAATATTAATTGTTTTTTTTTTTTTTTTTTTTTTTTTTTTTTTTTCCATAAAAATTTTGTTTAACTAGATTGTTAACCAATGCTCTAAGGGTACTCGTTAGCATAACCTTTTTTGTTAATCACAACACACTTTCCCCCTCAAAAGTGGCAAAATTTTAGCTTTTAAAGATCTAAAATTATTTCGAATTAATGTCTAACCACCTCCATAAATCCTAAACATAAAGTAGTCACTTAAAAGCATTTATTATGCAAGCATATTTATTGATAGACATTTAATAACTTAACTAGAAAATAATTTATCGTCAGGTATATTTAACGAGTATTAAGAGATCATAAAGAAGTATACTTAAAGCTATAGAATTAACTAGATGCATTTATTAACGTAAGAAAAATAAAATAATGCAAATTTTTTTTTTAACAATTATGTTTAGTGTAAGACATTTGATAACTATGGATTTTAGTAACGAAAGCCCTAAAGTAATGGTTAAGACATTTAACTCTTATGGGGCTAGAGAAATTGTGACCCCGGTCCACTTTGCGTTAGGGTCTAAGGCCCGAGCCGAGGAGGGACATTGCCGAGGACATACAGTGAAAGTCCAAATGGCCTAGAGATATAGCCGAGGATGATTCTGTCCTCGGCATCCCAAAGCGCTCCTGAAAGAAAGGGCAAGTACGGTATAGGAACAGTTTAAGGAAAAAATGAACACCTCCACCTTGATGGAGAAAGGACCCCTGGACAATATGGCGACAAAGGACAAAGGAAAGGCTGCCATTACTGCAATTAAATACTCTGCGCCTGACAGAGCAATGTTTTTCAACTTTTAAAACCACCCCCAATCACTTTGGGTATGGGTTGATGGGACAAGTATCAGCCCTGGAAATCTGAACCTACACGTGGACGTTGGAGGAAGGGTAAAGGCTAGTATAAAAAGGAAAGAGAAGCAATTCAGGAAAGGGGGGACATATCGTCTCCCAAGCCATTGAATCCTAAAAAAGGGAGAATAATAAGAACATGAAGCTCCTCGGACGAGGTCTAAGGACCGAAGCCGCTCAGGCCATGCCGAGGGAAAAGTCTTATTAGATACGCTAAGTTCACCTCTGTGCGTCCACCATGAACACCATGGCCAACCACTGTCCGGTGACTAAGATATAGCTTTTCAGCCCACACTCTACAAATTTTATTGTTTGGACCTTAAACGTGCGAACCCATACCAGTTTGGGGTCGTTACAAATCGAGTCTTTACAATTGGCGCCATCTGTGGGAAAGGCTTGTGCGTTGGCACAGGCGGTGGATCGAGCTCCTGTCAAACAGGGGCTTGAGAAAGCCCCTCCATCATTTCTAGCAACACGCTATTGTTGTCCTAATATAAAGTTCCACTAGGGGCTACGCTTCGAAGCACCGATGGCACGGGCATTTTTAGGGGCTTCCAACATCAAGTCAACGCCCCACACCTTGGCCGAGGGGCTAGTCCCCGAAACTTTAAGCAAAATGGAAAATGGATTAAGTCCTAGATAGAATGGAAATCCCGCCCTGTCCTCGGATCCTCAGTTCTAAGGAAACTAATGCAAACGAGTGTTTAGGCCCGGTATAGTCATACCTCGGTCCTCAGACTGGATGCCAAAAATGGTTAAGGCTATGAATGTTGTCAGGAACGTGGCAAAGCATCCTAGTACTCAGTGACCCTCTCAGATAGTTCATTTTGGGTTTCCCCTCCTCGGATAATCACCTTATACGCAACACAGAGCATTCAGCTGTTATCTCGGTTAGTCTTATATGTTTAACCTACTTCAGGTCGGCATTATTGTGCCTGTTAGTTTCAATAAATTCAAAATAAATAGCTTTTTATTAACAAGGGTTTCGGCCCTAAGTATCGTTTTAAAAAAAAAAAAGCACATCCATTCTCAAAATAACTATTGTAGAAAAGAAAGAATACGTAGAATAAAATAAAGTCATCTTTTATTAAGGCAAAGAAATAGTACAGCATACAATGAGGGGCTTAAGCAAGCTTATATCAGAAACCAACTACAGAAGCAAAAAGAAAAGCAAAAAGAAAAGCAAAAAGGAAAAAGATACAAGAGAACGATAAATCCTTCAAAATTCTGCTCTAGTAGTGACTAAACATGTCAGGATGGCCCCATTGATGGAAGGGGAGAAGAAGTAGAAGAAGAAGCAGAAGCACCAGGATGTCCCCAGTGATGGAAGAGAAGAAGAAGCGGAGGCAAAAGGGGGCACCAGCGAAGGAAGAGAGGAGGAAGCGGGGATGCCTAGTCCCCGTACCAGCTCTGACTCCCATCAGGCAAGTGCCATATTAGTTGCGCTCGAGGGAGAGCAGATGGTACTGATGATGAGAAACCCTAGTGCTGTCGCACCAAAAATCTGATGCGACCAATACCTGCTTCGGATTTTGGCTGAAGGAGGAAGAGGCTTCTTTTCCGCCTTATCAAGGGGGAGAAATGTCTTGAGTCTCTGTCTCCCTTGCCCGGACCGGGCCACCTTGAGTTTCGGGGAAACCCAATGCTCCTGGAGAGTGTGTGGTCTCTTTGCCCTCATCCCAGACTTGACCATATCACTTCCTAGGGCCCAGTCACGCTGGTAACAGGGGCTATGGGCACAATTGGAGAGTTAGGGATTTGGGGGGCTTAAAGGGTCTGCGAATAAAGAAAAAGACCTCCTACTACACTTCTTATATGGGGAGCAAGCCTGGGGGCATTTACTCTGTACAAATCTCTAAGAAAAGCTACAAACGAGATAAGTCCCACTCAACTCCTAATGTCATCTTCAACCGTTTGATTTGCGTCGCCTTGTGTACTGAAGCGGCAGGAATGCGGCTTCGGTTATTGCAACTAACAAAAAGTAGGGGGAGGCGGCTGATGGGACAGATACTCGAGTAGTTACCTGCCTGATCAACAGATGGAAGGTCAGGATCAACTGAAAATGGCTATATAATGTAAGGGCTTATGCGCCAAAAAGGGGAGACTGGAACCATGGTACCAGGAAAGTAAAAAGAAGAATAAGAACATTAAGCTCAATGGACAAGGTCCATGGATACACTTAGTTCACCTCTGTGCGTCCACCATGAATACCTTGACTAACCATTGTCTGGTGACCAAGGCCTACCCTTTCAGCCCACGCTCTACAAATTTTATTGATTGGGCCTTTAACGTTCGAACCCAATACCAGATTGGGATCGTTACAAATCGAGTCCTTACAGTAAGTATTAAACGAACATATTTATTGCAAGAAATTTAATGTCCAATTTTGAAAGAGAAGAGTTAATAGATGCCCTAGCAGCATTTATTTAAGAAGTATTTTTAGAAACTTTTTACTTGAAAAATGAATTAATTTATTTTCGGATTATGCTAACGGGTATCCTTAGGGTAGTGGTTAACAATTTATTTTAGAAAAGTTTTGATGCCACTTTTATGGAAAATTGAAAAATCTATCAAAATATTAACTATTGTTTTTTTTTTTTTTTTTTTTTTTTTTTTTTTAATAAAAACTTTCTTTAAATAGATTACCAATCATTGCCCAAGGCATCCGTTAACATTTTCTTTTATTTTTTATCATCTTTTTATATTTCCCATAAAAATTATATTAAAACTTTATTAAAACATTCTATTAAGGGATGTCTTTTGGGCACTTATTAACCGGACCCATTTAGAAAAAAATATTTTCAAATACAATCAATGAGACAAGACAAGATATATAATATGAAAGTGTGCTTAATGTTGGGCATTTACTACACATATTTATTAAGACTTTTATTAATGAGTGTTGAAAATGAAAATTGGGGAAATTGCAGTGACATATTCTGAGATTTACTAAAATTACATTAGCCTCCTCCTATTTTTTTATTTTTTATTTTTTATTATTTTTGAAACAAACACTCCCCCTTGTTTCTAAGTTGGAGACTTGAACTTTGACTCTTACCTTCCACACCCCTATTCCCACAAACACTTATACTTGTGAAGTGACCATCTCGTCAAAGGTGCACGGTAATTTGCTCACTTTTCTAAATAAACTACAATCACCACTTTAGTAGCTTAAAATTGTGAAATCCACTAACATAATTGAAAATTTAATTTAGAAACTTACATATTTTCTATTTTATCACTGTTTCCAAATGAATTTACCATTTTTGTATCTATAATTAATGGTTTAAAAAGAGAAAAAAAGATTTTTTTAATCAAAATTCAATTAAAAAAAAAAAAAAACGTCGAGAAATCAATGTTGAAACATTCACAATAACCCAGAAAAGAAAATATAAGATTACCGACCAAAAAACAACTCTGAAGAATATTATATAAACCTTAAGGTGGAGCACTAGTTTTCCTCGCTTAACAAATTTGAGCCTAATCCAAAGCTATCCACAAAACTACGAGAAGTTTTCACATAATTCATCAATTTGCAACAATGTACTTTCTTATTGTATGTTTATAAAAGCCAATGAAGGGCAAAGGTGAAAGATATTTTGGAATGGCAAAAACTCCTTAGCCCGCTTGACCCTCCTATTCCACTCAACACTATGCAGATTTTTCCCACCTTGAAGAAGTGATGGCAGCAAGGATGAGTTTTCTATGCCCGCCCTGACCTTGCCCCCGTCCCCGAATGTATATACAAATAATTTATTTAATATATTTTTAAATTAAATATTTATAAATAAAATATTTTTTTATACATGATAGCAAAAAAAAAAAAATATATATATATATATATATATATACACATATCTTAATTATAATTTATTTATTTTTGTATACATATTCTGCTACCATCTCCAAACAATTGCCTCTCATTTTGTCAAAACCATTGCACTAGGATTAGTAAACTATAATCAACCCACCCCGAATTTGACCAGAAGAGAGACAAGACTACAATGGAGCATCTATGATCTGACCTGGCCCACCCTATTATTATCCCTAATTTTTAGAGGAAGCTGGGAGAATTGTGTAGTCTTTCATCATTGTCAATTATCAATAAAAAGGTGAGAACACTTTCTCGCCATATTATTGCTTATTGTTGACCATGAGTGGAAAATAAAGTAAAAATGAAAATATAAAAGTACAAAAATATTGGTTGGAGTAATAGTAGACCAGAAGTCACAAGCCAGTGGGAAAACAATTCTACTACTGTCAGTTTCGCACCAAAGTGAGTGATTAAAAACATCAACATTATTCCCTATATATATTATAAATATTATATTTCTTTGATTGCCTGTTTAGAATTTTGCAACACTAATTTCATGACCTTTTTCATATTTTTGTTTGTTATTAAATTTATATCAAAAATCTTTTACCTTTTGCTTTTCCATGAATTTAAGAAAAGAAAATTAGAATATCATTTGAAATTGGAAGCGTAAAAGCCAAAGTACATAAATTATTATTATTATTATTATTATTATTTTACTTCTTTAATTTCGATCTGTGGATTTAACTTTGTTAAATCACAACGGATATAAGTGTAGTTTATTTTGAAAAGTTATAAAGGTTTGTGTACAATTTGAAATAAAGGAGAAATAAATATAATTTGAGTAGACCTCAGGATAAGTCATTGTAATGTTCCCAATGAAAAATTAAGGTGCATTAAATGTTTGTAGCAATCGTATAGAATTTGGACATGCTTTTTGCAGGTATAACTTGGCAACCTCTTGCTATAAAAGCATAAGGGAAATGCATTTCAAGTTTAACCAAATAGCTTTTGTATGCACCAGAAAAATGAAACAAAGGATGATGTCCCATTTTCATTACTTTGTGTTTGTCCTTCTCTTATCATTTGGCCTAAGTAGCTCTTTTACGTGGGTACCCAACCCATTTAGAACACAGTACGTACGAATCATCAACAACCTCAACAATGAACTTCTTGACTGCCATTGTAAATCTGCAGATAATGATTTAGGTCTGAAAACCCTCCAACCAAAAGGAGAGTGGGAATTCTCTTTTCATCCTAACTTTCAAGGAACGACTCTTTTCTATTGCTATTTTTTTTACAGGAGCTTCCATGCCACTTTTGATGTATATGCTGCAACCTATAAGTGGAAATGGGCTTGTGGTGGAGACCATTGCATTTGGATTGTACAAGTGGATGGATTTTACTTATATCAAATACAAAAGGATGAGAATGTGAAGAAGCATGATTGGGAAAAAAATATATGAATGTGATCAAAATTTTACATATGAAAATAAATAAGTCACATCTCGATGAGCAAAATTTATATCGATTTTGCCATCTAATTGAAATGTTATTCTAATTGATATCAATCTTGGCTCAACCAGTGGCAGAGTTAGACAATTTTTTTGAGGGGTTAATCTAAATATGTATAAAAAGAATGTTAAATCCAAAGAATAACACACGCGCACCCGCACACACACACACACACAATATATATATATATATATATATGAGAAAGTTTAGCTACAAAATTAGTTATAGTATAAGGTTACAACTTTACTCAATAAAATAAATATTACTATATATTTTGAAAATCTAACCGTTGAATTACATGTTCTTTACACTCTTAATACACATGTCAATTTTTGTATCAATCAGATGTTATTTACTATATGATCTATAAGCTTATATTTTATGCATAATTTTAAATTATAAAAATTTACAATTTAAACAATTTATTGATAACAAGTATAGGGGATATAAGGAAAAGATGTAAACCAACGGGGATTTGTCAAAATTCAATTCAAATAAAAAGATATTAAGTAAGGTTGTAGCCTAAGGCTACAACCAATTTTGTAACTAAACTTTATACAATCAACTTGATATAACTTTAAGCAATGCTACCTCACCCAATAACTTATTATAGAATTCATATTTTGAAAATCTCATTTTTGAATTACATGTTCTATATGTTTTTAACAATCACGCCAATTGTCATGTCAATTGGATATTGTTGACCATTCGATTCATAAAATCAACTTTTATGCATTATTTTAAACTATAAAAACTTGAATTTAAACAATTAATTGATGACATGGTTATTAATCTTTGATTACCTTGAAATTTTGCAAGAATGGAGAATATACGAAGATAATGTAATCTAATGGTGAATTTATCAAAATTTACATCAAATTAAAAAATATTGAGTGGTGTAATATCGCTTAAAATTACACCAAGTATAACTTGAACCCAACTCTCTCTCTCTCTCTCTCTCTCTCTCTATATATATATATATATATATATAGTGTATGTAGAATTGTAACAACACATAGTACGGGTTACAAGCTAGTTTTTATTTTTATTTTTTAAAACCAAAGCTCACAATAAGTCTAATCAAGATTGATGGCAAATAGTAACCAACAGTTAATTACTTTGAACACAATGGAAATGCTAATCCACATCAATATCACTTTTCAAGATTAGTTTCTTAGTGAATATATACTGGCTTTTTTTCCAATCGAAGGCGAAGTTTCTCTCTCTTTCTCCTTGCAAAACAAAGGGATTAACAAGAAATGTATGTTCTTGAATCTTGACTTGAATCACATTGAGCATTGTCTAATAAAGCCTATAGACTCTAAGATCTATATCTAGACAAGTTTGTGTTCACGATTTGCCAATTGTTCTAAACATTTAGAACCTAACAAACTCCCCATTTGGCAATTCGTGACAAAACTTTCATACAAAATGAAATGCTCAAATACAAGAACAACCCAATACAATAAAATGCTCAATTATATCACAAATCCCAATCTAAGACTCCTAACCTAGAAGTTGCAAGAAGAGGTAGAAGGTCTTGATCAGAATGCACCTGTCTTTCCTAAAACACTCAACAAACACATCACCGCATGTGTGGAAAAAAAGACATATAAACAATAATATGAAATAGAATATAAAAGACAAAAGTAAACTAACTCTCCCCCTAAGTTAGATACAACAAAAAGTTTTTATATTCTCCCCCTAAACAAAACAAACAGGTCATCTATGTCTCCCCCTTTTTGTCACATATTGACAAAGACTACCTAATCAGAAGATAGACAGAAAATATACACAACAGAGTAAGAGAAAATAGAGACAACTCCCCCTATAAAGAGCAACAACTCCCCCTAAGAACCACAAAGGTTAAAAAAAATTTCTCCCCCTATAAAAATAGGAAAAACAAAACTAGTTTTGGGAAAAACAGTTTTGGGGAAAAATAAAGGGGGTGGGGTTAAATAAAAAGACACAAACTAAGTTTAAAAAAAAAAAAAAACTAAGTTGAGGATACACATGAAGAAAAAATATTCTCTTTTTCAATAAAATGCAAACATGGCACTATGTGACCCATAAACAGTTGCATGAGTAGAGAAAATATTTGCACATTGATTATCCATCATAACTCTTAAGAAAATAATTTTCTACAATTCACACATAAAAATAGCATATACTAGAAAGTACATAACTCAAAAATTAATCAATTTTTAAATCAAGTTGAGTACCCAATTTAGCAAAGTGTATGCATGTTATGTGTGAAAACAATGAGAGATATGACTGCAAAACTGTAAGATGGATACAGAAAACAATGCAATGCATGTGAATCCTAAACATAAATGATGCATGAAAAAAAATTTGGTCAAATGCTTAAATATTGAAAATTCTTCACTCCTCAAAGCACATTGTATTATGAATAAAATGCATAAGTATGAGAAGAAAAGTTTTTCAAAAACACTTGAATTCAACCTAGATCTTCCAAAAACAAGTTTTTCAACCAATTGTCCTCAAAAACTCAAACATTAAGCACATTTTGCATCAAAATCAAGGAACTTTAATTCTTGGATAGCCACAACAAGATCACACACAATATAATGTACCAAGTTTAGCAAAGAGTAACTTGTGTAGTGTGTGCAACTAGCAAAAACTTGAGATACATGTGAGGTGATATGTGAATAGAAATCAATCACAATGTCTACAAAATTCATCACATAGAATTTGAAAGAGACTATCACCTAAAGAGTTACATCATATAACTCCCACATCTCCTAGATCATAAGCTTGCAATCATGTAAGTTTCTTGAATTATACCTCATAATATACACACCAATTTTAATTCATTCAGAAACTTATTAAAAGGCCAGGATAATGTACACACCAATTTTAATTATGTGATTTGGCTTCAAGCCTAATAGTACACATCAATTTTAAGTATTAAGCAATTTAAACCGAGGCTTCACCTTATGTTATTTTTGTGCATGTGCTACACTTTCTCGAGTACAAAATCTTATGATATGCACTAAAGTGATCATGATTGGCTAGTGAATAGTAGTGAGATAGTTATTTATGCCTTTCTCAAAAGGATCAAGACCGACAGTCAAAGACATGTGACTTTAAGATCAAGACAAAATTATCAAAAACTATAAACATTTCCCACACAACATGCACTACAAAGCTCATACTAGTAAAGAGCAATAAAAGAAGTTCATCCAAGCTAAACAAGGTACATAAACTTGCTATGTAAAGATAAAATGACCAATTCTTGATTATAAATCCAAGATGTGAAATACAAAACACAAAAATCTTTTTGGTTTTAAAAAATTTATGACAAAAAACAAAAAACACACATTTTGCTTGAGGATTAAAAATGCAATGCATGACAGTACTTAACTAAGCTATAGAGGGTACACAAACAAGAAATATCAATTTCTTAATTAACCCTTGAGTACATGTACAAACTAGTACATACTCACATAAAATCAAAAATAGCTTAGCTCTTATAAAACACATACTATTCAAGTTTCTCCACAATGTCAAGCATGTTCTAAATCAAGAGAGAGATATCATAACTCATGTAATCCTCAAGAAAAATAAAACTAGACACAAAATAAAATATTTTTGTCTTTTTGAAAATTTTTTCAATGTTTTTAGATTTTTTTTTTAAACAAAAAACAACCTAAAAAAAACATGACTAAAAACAGAAACAAAACATGTCCACAATTAATTGAAAGAATTAAATCAGGGACAAGTTAGCAACACTCACCTTGGAGAATCTTTTCTCACCCATCTAGCACGAGTCTTCGGCTTTGTAGGTGAAAATCCATGAGAAGCAGAGTGTATTTGAGGAATTACACCAATCTTCTGAGAAAGACTAAAATCCTGCAAATTCCTTTCACAAGCCAACAAGCTCAAATTTTTCAAAAAAATATGAAATAATTTATATGGACTTATGGCAGGAGAAATATCATCACAAATCCTAGATTGAAACACAGAATGCTTAATTTCAATTTATGACAATTAGGACGAATGTGACCATGGATACCACAAAAGTGACAAACAGGAACAAATTTAGGAATATCAGTATTCCTAATAACAAGTCTAGTCTCAGATTTTAGTTTTTGCCTCAACAAAGAACAATTTGGTCTAATATGACCAACAACACCACAAAGGTGACAGGTAGGCACAAAAACAGATTTATTATGCTCTCTAACAGTAGGTTTAGACATAAGTTTAGAAACTTCAGCGTCTACATCAGAACTTTTACCTTTGTCTAACCTAACAAAATAAGCCTTTTCTTTATTATTCCTCTTGAAAGGAGAGATATAAACTTTCTCAATTTTAGGTTTAAGAGAAACAGAAACACTTCTGTTATCAACAGTAGACTTGGTACAAGTCAAATTTTCAATTTTAACTTTAGATTCAACTAACTCTTGTTCCAAGCTTTTCATCTTCTCATCTTGAGAGGAAATTTGATTTCTCAAAAATTCATTCTTTTTATTAGATTCATCTAATCTAACAATCAATTCCTCTTTTTCAAGATTAGCCAATTTTAACTCTTCCTTGAATTTCTTAGCAATTTTCATAGATTTCAATAATTCCTTACGAAGAGTTTCACAGGCATCAATAAAATCAACAGAAGCATGAGCAAAAACATGATAAGAAAGACACTTCAAATTATCCATGGCAACAGGGGTTAAGGATCAGCTCTTAGATCAAAAGATCTAAAACAAAAGAGCAACCCGCTCTGATACCACTTGATAGTTTTTAGACCTCTTAAACAATTGATTAAACCTAGGTAATTAGTCAAGTGATTACTTAGTCCAAATTACAAGTCTAGGTTATCACAATCAAACAATCATATCATGCATAGCAGCGGAAAGATAAATAACACAACGATATGATAACCGAGGAAAACCAAACCGGTAAAAAACCTAGGGAGGATTTAACCTAACTATCCTCAAGGTAAAAAGCAAATCCACTAGAAAGAATCGAAGTTCATACAATAAGACTTACAAGCCCCCACGCTCGACTTCTTATTGCTACCAACCAGTAGAACTTACTGACACGACCACGTGCAAGCTCCGAATCCACGGACTCCTTCTTTCTTTGGCCTTTGCAAAACACAAACACCCCCGTTTGTGACTCTGAGATCCCACTCAAAGGTTTAGCAACACAAACTCTCTTGGTTGCGACTTCAAGACCACCCTTGAAGGTTTAGATTATCAGCACCTTTGATGACTAGAGAAGGCAGCAACTTTTACAATACCGGATTTTGAGATTCTTCAAAGAATAGCACCGGTAGAAGACAAAAGAGAGTTTTTTAGGAACAAAACCCTAAATACAGAAGAGGCACACTCTTTTCTCTCTGAAAAGCCACATAAAAACGTGCTTAGGGTTTCCTTTATATACTGGGAGAAGTAGATTAGAAACCCTAATCCTAAATGGGCTTGACCTGCTGTTTGGGTTTAATTAAAATTCTGCAGATACGACTTTCGATCGATCGAGCCTGTCTTTCGATCGATCGAACCAGACAGATTATGAAATCTTCTTCCTGTAACTTGTATGTTCTTGAATCTTGACTTGAATCACATTGAGCATTGTCTAATAAAACCTATAGACTCTAAGATCTATATCTTGACAAGTTTGTATTCACGATTTGCCAATTGTTCTAAACATTTAGAACCTAACAAGATATATATAGAAGAATACACTAACACCACCGACCAACAGATAAATAATTTTTTATTTTACACTTTACATGCATTTAATTTGTCTTTCAAATATACGTACCACACTGGTCGCTAACCCATGCGATGCACGAGATAGTTAAATAAAAATTAAAAGTATTTATTTTGCTTAAAGGTCTATGACTTGGCTTAAAAAAATGTATAACTTGAAAATGAATAAAAATAAGTAATTTTTTGTTCAATATAATACTTTGGAAAAATTCTTTTTCTGTTATATCATTGGTTCTGAATAACACATTCCGTCATGAGATATTCTATGGTGATAACTTCAGACAATACTTAACTGCAATTAAATTTACTATCCATCACCAATCTAATCTATGTTATCTTAATAGTAGATCTACAAATTGCATTCTTATATCCTCAATCATTTAGAAGGTAACTGAAGTAATGATTGTATGTAATATATAAATTTTATACTTGTACAGTACAAAATCATTAAAATAATTATCTAAAATCTAATGTTTTGGAAATTTTTCGAAATAGAATTTTAAATTTCATAAAACTTATTTAATAGAGTTTCTATTTTACCTGAAGGTGAACTATCACAATTAATGAGAATTTAACCATTTTTTGCAAAGAGAAGATAACCATAAGCCCAATTTTTATTTTATAGCATAGGATATTACAGTTAGATCCGTATCATGTGTAATACATTAGTCCATTATGACAGTTCCAAATAACATCCTAATAACTATCTGTATGAGTTTTCTTTTTAATGATGTCATAAAGGATGGAGTTTAATAGAAGTTATTTAAGATCCAATGTATACTTTTTTTTTTTTAATGTAATTTCAAAAGTATTTTAATTATATATTTTTTAATCATAAAACATACTCTATCTAAACTCTAAAGGAAAGCATTCAGAATGATCACCTCATTGATACCATATCATGATGGTTGCTGTCACGCCCCAAACCCAAAAGGATCCAAAGCGCGAGGGAAGAACCATTAAAAGTGAGAATGTAGGAGATTTTTTTTTTCTTCCATTTGATAAAATAAATAAATATATTGATCTCTCCACAATACAAGTCAGAGCTCTATGACACATTTACAAGCAAAACAAACTACAATCATGTGTCTCCAAATACACTTAACAATCCAACGTTCCAAATAAAATAAACACAAAGTCATGATCCTTTCTAAGGTATGCAACCTCAATAGAAAATCTAGGCCTACCACACCCAAGGCTAACAGACCTGAAGTATCCAACCTCCAATCGAATTGATTATGATCTCATTGAACTTTGCAAGATTGAGTCACCAACCAATCATAGCATAAATCTCTCACTTAGCATAATGCTCCAATCACCACCAACAAAACAAGCTCCATGCCCGAGGTATAGAGAATTTATCTAAAAAACTGTTGGAGAGTGGGATGAGCTAAAACCCAGTAAGTAGCATAATTAATGAGGGTGGGGGAAATGCAAGTTTCATGATTATAAATAGTTTGCAAAACATGTTTTAGTTTGGGAAATTGCTAATTGGATACTGCAAGATCATTTTTTTGTAATAATGTAACAAGAATGATTAAATGATGAAACACAAAGTTTCTCAAAATAATACCATGAAACTGTATATTATAATATGTGAGCACTAACAATATAATTTCCAAAGCCATAAAATCTACATACGGTAATTTTATCACAAATCTACCATACTAGCACATAGATTAGTCAGGGGATCCACCCATTCACAACTGGTATGATATTGTCCTCTCTGGTATGCAGACTCTTGGCCCCATAGATAGTAGCCTCACCCATACCCTCAAGGTTTTTCTCTCCCCCCATGGGCAACAAAGAGAGCGCGTCATATAGGACCTCTCTTGCATGTGGTCTCTTGGCCCCATGGGCAACAGCCTCACCCACACACAATCAAGGAACCTCTTCCCCCCATGGGCAGCAGGGAAGAACGCGTCATCCAAAGTGAAAGGGCACTGACCTAAATCTGATTCCATTATCACAAAGACTACGAAAACCAAATCGGGTGATCACCGGGAAATCACACATGGCATGGTGTTAAAACAACTCACAGGTTACATTACTTTGAAACATATAGTTCATATCTAGGTAGTTTCAGAAAAACCTTAAAAAATCTAACTTCCACAAGGTTTGTAAGGTTTTCAACATCATTCTTGTCAAAAGATTTTCTAACAATTTTCCACATAACAAGACAAGATAAGCATCTTTAAATTTTCTAATATACCATAACATCCAAGATTTCCTTATCAAAGATTAAATAAAAGATGCTCATTTTTTCCATATCAACAATTCATGCATTTCCCCAAATACAATACCAAATATGATGCATTTTCATATATAATCATATATAATAGGGTCACAACACAATACTTTTAAGAAAACATATATCCATATATAATTTTCCAAAATGTGTTTGACCCCAAAAACAACATTTATAAAACATAGTTATTTTCCAAAAATCCCATTAAAAAGCTACTTACCTTGGAAGGCCAACCAATTTTACCTCCACTGGGTACCACAAAATCAACTAATCCAGTCACTAGGTCCATCACCAAGAATATTGGAACCTAGAAACATAATGATCAATCCTATCAATAACAAGGCCTTTCACAAAGTACCATCACACTTATCTCCATAAATCGTAACAATACCCTAAAATCAAACCAAAGGCCCTAAAGTCTAGCTTGCCCATCCTAAGACAAGTACCCTTCCCAAGTAGGAACCAAAAAAGCATCCAAGAAACTCATAGTGCTTACACAACCAAAACATTTTAAATTCACCACCGCAAAAATGTGCATCATAAGATAAAATAACATACTCATGAATCTCTTTGAGGACTAAATAGTATATTTAAGCCAAGATAAGATCAACCGAGGTATGGGATTAATTCCACAATTTCTCAGCGTTTTAGTCTTACTTTCAGATTCAGTACATAACAGGGCAGCCATTTGTAAAAATTGTTTGGTCAATGAAAAGTTATCCGATTAATTCAAAACTTTAAGGGAACATTCCCCTATATGTATAAAATGTACCACAGAAAATTTAGCCCAAAAAGATTTTTCTGTAATTTATTAAAAATCATGCATTGCGGCTGACTCAAATCTGTCATGACAGCTTTAGAAAATTGCTATAGTTGTAAGACTAGCCCAAATTATTTGAGAATTCACCCGCATTAAAACCACCAGATTTAAAGCATATTAAGAACAAGGAATCAAACCCAAAATCTCATATAAAAAACTTATCAAACACTAGGTATGCAAAAACAAAGCACATGCTCACACTCCAATTTCAAAAATTCAAAGTTAACACTCTTACAAAAAAAATCAACCTCAAACTTCCACAAAATCAACTCATATGATTTGCTGAAGGAAACCCAATTTTTTAACCATGAAGAAACCCCAAATGATCATCATTTGTAAAAGCCCTTAACCATTTAACAAATAAATCCACCAATTCAAAAACCCATGTACTCAATCGCATGTATACCACTCATGTAGCTTAGATTAGTAAGAAATCTTAGAAAAACCTGAAAAGCTACCAAACAAATAAGAGTTTTACCTTTAAAGCTTTGAGAGAATGGAGCGTATGGGGTTTCTAATGGGGTTCTCCAGTGAAATCCGCCAAACATGGTGGTGGATGGCTGGTTTACTGGTGAGGGAGTGAGAGAGATAGAGGGAGCTAGAGTGTGTATTTGTGTGGGCTTCGGTGGCTGAGTGAGATAGGAAAATAGAGCAATAGAGAGAAGGGGCATACATATGGTGATAAGAGAAAGAGGCTCTGTTGATGGGAGCATTGTGGACCACTTGTTCCAAAATATCTTGGGATCAAAATTACAACTTTACCCTTAAAGTTTCTCCCATATTTAAATTAGCCCATTCCAAAATTAACTAAATACTATCACATGCCCAAATATTCAAAACTCCTCCATGAAATAGTTAACCACACTAATTTAAAAAAAAGTCCAATTTAGATATTATTCTCATTGGAAAAATTGCTTTTAAAAAAAAATATTTGGGGTGTTATAGTTGCAAATAGCAATATTGTTATTCATGATTAATAGATGAACAATGAAATTGTGTATTAACAATTTAACAATTCAAATACCAAGTTTAAATTACAACAACACATATACAGAAGACTCCAAATAGTGGAACATACTTCTTCTGCCATTTTCATTATTCAATTGAAACCAAAGTTTCAAAGATAATTCCAATTCAATTAAACCCAACACATACATACACATGAACATAAAGAATTCCAAAAAAAAAAAAAAAAAAAAAAAAAAAAAAAAGACAACAATCTCCAAAAGACTTTGCCTAATATAGTCACTATTTTTTTTCCCAAATTATATATTTTCTTAGTTCTTTTTCCTTTTATGTTTCATCAAACTTTTTCTAATTGACATCTCTCATATATGTTAACATTAAACCTAATTAAAAAAAAATAAAAAATAAAACTTTACATACCTTTTGTTTTAAAGGTGCTCCAAGAACCAAAATCAATGCAGGAGACTGTACAGTAGAGTGGTGTTGGAAGTATAATCCAAAAAAAAAAAATGTTTAAAATATAATATAGGAATGAAAAGCGGAGTTGAAATTGTAACAAATAATCCCTAAAAAACTATTTATAATATAATATAGGGTTATGAATTCCTAATCAAATTTGGTTAGGATTATGGATTCCTAATCAAATTTGGTTAGTTAATTTTTTTTTTTTTAAAATGATGAATATGTTGGTAGAGTCCATTTGATATAAAATTTAAATCCTATTGAAATTAAAAATGATATGTATTTGTTGAGTCTCACTTGATATAATTATAGAGTTTAAATCCTATAGAAATTATAATTTCTAATCAACGTTAATATAAAAAAAAAATGAAAAAAAGAATAGAAAGAAAACGTGATTGATAGATATAGGGAAATATGATAGAATTTTTATTTTATTTTATTTATTTTATTTTTATTTTTTATAAATGTCATCAACTTAGAAATTATCAAATTAATGGATATGTATTCCCTTTTTTGGGATAGATTTATATTAATGGAGTTATTATATGGTTTGTTAGGATTATCTAAAAATTCCCTAATTAGGTGATAATTTAGGTCTCCTTTAAGTATAGTAGTTGTATGGTACCAAACAACTAAATTTAATTTTTTTTTAAAAAATATTAATAAATTTTCTGCAATTGGGTGATATAAAATCAAAATAATTAAATCAAATAAAAAAATATAAATAAAAAAATGCTGATGTGGAAAATTGTGGATAGGTCAACCAAAAGTCAAAAACTTTTGTTTTGTATATATATATAGTTGTTTGCCATATATTTTTTTGGGTAAATAGTTTAACAATGCCAAAATAACAAGGGTTGTAAGATTAAAAGGAAGATACATTATGAAGTAACAACAATTTCTCTATTAGTAGTGTCATTCCTTAGAGTTAAAAACAATTTCATGGGATAGCAAGAATGAACAAGACAGATCTATATTGTTTGGGTTTTAAAGCAAGTCCACTTATCTACAATTTTAGCTTTTAAATAACTGGCTAAATTTCATTAACTATCCCTGAGGTTTGGACAAATACCAAGCAGATTTGGACAAATACCAAGCAAATTTGGACAAATACCCTATGCACAATTTGGTCCCTAGACTGTGTCAAGAACATTAACCATTCTTGACTCTCTCCCTTTTGTCACTTCTCCTACTCCTCTCTCATTTGATCTCAAACATAAAAACAAAACCCACCATAGCCCACAGATCTACTAGCTGAGACCACAACCACCACCTCACCACCATCGCTACAAAGCCCAGCACTACAAACCAAAACCATAAATCAAAATTCAAACCACTGCAATCCTGCACTCATAGCCACCCAAATCAAACCAATCCGAACACCCATGGCAAAACCAAACCACACTAAACCAATTCTAGCCACCCAAACCACCTAGCCATGTAGATCTAAAAGGATACCCAACAAAAACAGTATCCAAGTAGAATAGAGATCATATTTGAATTCATACCCACAAAAAAAATTGTTCACATAAACAGGAAATACACAACACCCAAAAAACACACACACCGTTCATAAACCCACACCTAGAAACACCAAAAATTTAATCAAAACGCAACTCTTCTCAAATATTAACCAATCATCAATGAGACCCCCAACTAGAAAACCACCACCACCATTTCAAAATGAAAAAAAAGAAAGCCAACCCATAGAAAAATACTAAATCAAACCTAGCAAACCCGACAAATACTATACCCAAGTTGATCCTCATCCATAGAGTAGAGGAACCCAGATTTAATAGAGATCGTGGTGGCTGTGGGTTATGCCAATTAGTGATTGTGGGTCACGCCAACTGAGTTTAGGAGGTCATGGTGGTTTGAGAGAGACACAAGATAAGAGAAAAGAGAGAATTTGTTAATTTCAATCTTGGGTCTAAGAATGTGCCAAATCAATTATTTTGGCACCAAGAATATGACAACAACAAGAACATTTGTAGGTATTTGTGGGTTATGGTGGGTATTTTTTGGTTTGAGATCCGTGGGAAAGGGATGACAGATAAGAGAGGAGAGGAAAAGAGAGTTAGAGAGTGTGAGTAACGTCTTTGACATAGTTTAAGGACTAAATTGTGCGCATGGATTAAATTGGTTTGTTTTAAAATGTTTTGGACTTAGTATTTGCCCAATACGGGTAGTTAATGAAATTTACCCTAAATAATTCTATTTAGGCACTGTTAATTGAAGTGATATATTTATTTACAATTATATTTATGCATTTTGCAATCTTTTACTATTTATTTAGTCAATCAATGATATTAGTTCTTTTTTTAGTCTAACATATGTTCATTGAGTAGATGTCATTGTTAGGGACATATTTTATGTAACTGGCTAATTCTTTGACAAAATGCACTTTACTTTTAATTAGGTAGATCTAGGATGAATTTAGTGTTTCAAGAAATATGTTGTTCAAGCCAAGTATTAAACCCATGAAGATTGGACCAAGAAACAAGTGAAGAAAAGTTGTTCATTAAAGCTCGACAGATACCTCGATAGAAACAGTATCTATCGTGATTAAAGAACGAAGCTCAACAAAAGCTGAATCTGTCGAGATCTACGAAATCAGAATTTCCAATGTGTAGAGTTTTTTTTTTTCACAACCCTAGACATATATAAAGCTTATTTTAAAAGCCGTAATACAGGGAGAACACATGCAAAAAGTGACCTAATGCCTTATTCTCTCTACAAGAAGTTATTGTATCTTTTACGCCTTAGGGTTTTGTAACCAAGTGCTTCTTGATCTTCATTGTTAATGAAGTGAAGAACTTTGCAGCCAACAACATCTTCAAGTTGCTGGAGTTAGTCACGTACTAGGAGTCAAGCATCACTGGTTAGTCCTGTATTGGGATTCGTGCAAAAGGGTGGCGTTCATATATTGAAGAGTTTAGAGGTTCTGAAGCGGTAGAAGATTTCTGCTGTAAGTTCATTTATAGGGATTATAGAGTCTAGGGACAAAAGTTTTGTACTAGATTTGAAACTTCTCTTTACTCACTTACTAGGAGTCATGCATCATTGGTTAGTCTCGTATTGGGATTCATGCAAAAGTGTGGCGTTCATATATTGAAGAGTTTAGAGATTTTGAAGCGGTAGAAGATTTCTGCTGAAAAAAAAAAAAAAAGCAACATATGTCCACGACATAAGCACCAAGATGTCCAGACTTGCTACTCTTCTGCACCATCACCACATCCATTGTGAGATGAAGTTCACTTCTCTCCAAACCCAATTGGGCCAAATCCAAAGGAAGCAAGAAGAAAATGAGAACTAGCTATTCCATGACAAAAAGGGGGAGATAATGATGAAAGGGGGAGTACTAATGTTGAGCAGGAGTTGATGTTGAGCAGGAGCTGCCTATGTTTAATGCTTTGTTTATTTACTATCACATGACTTAGTTTATTGTCAGTTTCTATGTACTTTGGGTTTTGTACCCCTTGCTTTGTGGCGTAGTACTTGTTGATTAATGTTTTGCATTTTCTTTAAGTACATCACTCTTGTGCCCTTTGTTGGATTTTTATCCTTGATGCATTTACCTAGTGTTTATGTATCGGTTAAGTGTTGGACATGCAAATAATACTTTGCATTAAGCTTATTAGCTTGCATGTTCGGATGTTCATTCCGTATGTGAATGACCATTATGATCACTATTTATAGTGATTGTTCGTTTTTGGTCAAGCCATGGTTTATTGCTTAATTCCATCTTGCTTGATCGCATTGTGCTTGCTCCATATGCATTACAAGTTTTCTGCATACAATGATCATACTGTGTTGTTGTGTTTTAGGAGATACTTGTTCTTATGGTTCAAGAGCTTCACAGATTCTAGAGTTAGGTGTGAGTGAGTTTTGTTCAACTGTTCACAACTCACATGTTAAGTCTAGAGTTTGTTGTAGGGTTTTGTCACAGAATAGCCAAAGGGGGAGATTGTAAGGTTGAATATAATCAACCATCTTGTTGGCTTTTTTCCGTGCCAAATTTGCTTGTAATTCAGCATTTAGAAACCCCGTATTTAGGTGGGAATCATGTAAGGGTAGTGTGTGAGAGAGTGTGAAGAAATGCTCAAGACTGTGCACTGAAGCAGGGACTCGCGACTGGATCTCGCGGGTGGCTCGTGACTGACAAGCTGCCAGAAGATGCACACGAGTGAAGCATGCAGAGAAGCTGAGCCGTCATGCCAGCTATAGCACTACAGGGCAAAAAGTCCAAACTGGCCATTCAGTTAGCTCGCGGCTTGAACTCGCGACTCAGTCAAGTCGTAATGCAAAGTCGCCAGCCAGCTCTGTTTTGAAAAACTGACTCTTCGCATTCCTTTCTCACTCCAGTATAAATACCCCTTATACCCACGAAATGTAAAGAGCTTCCAGAGAGAATTTTGAGAGAGAAACCCTAGAGGAAAACATGATTGACTCATCCACAATCTTGACATAGTGACTCTTCAAATTCCTCAACTCTCACCCTCTCCATTGTTACATCCTTGAGAGGTTCTTTACCAAATCATTTTCTCACCATACCCACATCTGTGAGAAGGCTTTTTGGTGCTTTGGGAAGCAATTAGGAAGGGACCAATTCACATTGATTGATGCTATGGGCTATAGCGGAATCCAGTAAGCTAAAGAAGAAATAGGTTCGGCGTAACCTCGTTGGAGTAGGAGCTTGGAGGGCTTAGGTACACTGGGTAGATTAGGCTTGGAGGGTCTTCTGCTGTTCATGTATCCCAACTTGATTCTTTAGTGGATTATTGACCGCTTGAAGGGTGGCGTAGAGGTTTTACGCCGAGGAATTCGGTTTCCTCTTCGATAACATTTCACTGTGTTGTCTTTGTGTTTGCATCTCTCTTCCCTTAATCTTTGCCATTTAATTTCTACTGTGGATGTGATTTTATTTGGTTTAAATTATGTTATCAATTTTGTTTTAGCTTATTTACATTTTCCACACATACATTGTTTGTTGATAAGCTTGAATTGATAATTTGTAATTTGGGGGTCTAAATGTTCAAGGGTGTTTTTACACACATATTGAACATTCACATTTGGCATAACTCGATTTTAAACCAATCGAGATGGACCTAAATAGTTTCAAAATGGGGGCATATTGCTAAATTTTTTTAAAAAAATAAGGGCAAAATGCTAGAATCCCCGGCTTCTAGGAGGCGGTCCTGAAGAGAAAAATGCAACACGCCTGACAGTTGGACCCGATTCAAGTTGCTTAAGTATCACCTCAGCACCTAGAAAACCACCTTCAGCCCTTCTTCTCTTCCCAATAGCCCATGTGAGTCCTGCCTCTACAGGAGTTAAATGTTGCTCCATGTCGTTACCATATAAGCAGAGCACAGCTTTAAGTCGGAGACTGTCTCTAGCACCCAGACCAGTAAACCTTACCTTCCCTTCAGATTTCTCCAAGATTGCTTTGGCAAGATCCAAAGCATTCTCTGAAGGCACTGAGATTTCAAAACCATCTTCACCAGTGTACCTGAAAATCTCAAAAATGAGACAAGGATGATCAACTGTCCTTCACGGCTCTCTCCTACAGATGAGAAAAAAAAAAAAAAACTAAGGTGTATTCATTTATGGGGGCAAATAAGAGTATCATAGATTTGCACCCTATGCTCTTGATAACAATGCTTTGTTGTGATGTCAAGATGGATAGGTAAAAAACAGAACATAATCATGCTTCACTCATCTTCTCATTCAATGGAGGAATGCATACAAGCCCTGTAATCAATATAGGACCAAACCGAATATAGACAAATTGTCAGTAGAGAAATGAAACTGAGAAGAAGCATACCCTGTCCTAGTTAGAAAGCAGTGCACACCATTAATATCCAAAATTCGGAACTCCCCAAAGTAAAACTTGCTCAAGTCCTCTTCTGTCAGGTGCTGAAGAGTTGGAGCAGCCAAAGGACCCTGCAAAATAGAAATCGATGAAGCAGTATCTCCCAATCAGTATACATCCACAAACCCAATTCTTTCCCAAATCATAGCAATATGTTTTGAATGGCTCATACAAATATAAACCAAGTTTCAATTAAACATGAAACCCAGTATCTCTCTAGCTGTTGCAATTGTAATAACTTTCCATGATAATTTCATATTTTGATTTCAATTCAACATCAAAGATCAAACCCACTATCTTTCGGCTATAGTATTTATGATATCTTGATAAGAGAATTTTATTTTTCGATACGAGGAGACACAAAAAGAGGAAGAGAACAAGAAGGAACAAAGGAAAAACGGTGTATAGAGTACTGTTTTGGTTGAAAATCTGCCACACATTTGAGCTGGGCCAATCATATCATAAGAAGTCAGCCCATGTTATATGAATAAATACAATATAAACAAAAGGAAATTAAGTCCTTGCAGTTTCCTTGGACACTAAATCTAGACATACATAGGAACAACTCTGAGTAGCCGAAGGGGGAAAAAAACATCATGAAAATTGCAGCAGCTGACATGCATATTTCAAGGTAAGAAAATAATAAAATCCAAGGCAAAAACTTAAAGGCATAAGAGGAATCTAGGATTGACCTGGAGAGCAAGAAGAGACCTCTCATCATGTATGTGCCATGAGACATCCCCACCTATGGCCTTAAATGCCTTCATATGCTCAATGTGAGGAAAGTATTTGGCTTGCTAGTGAAATGCCACTTCATGGTTATAGTAATGACTGAAACTAAAATCAAATAAAAGAAACAACTTCATAGCCAGCATCAACAGCTTTACAAGACAAATAAAAGTATCACCATTACTAATTGTCAAACATGTTCCCTATGAATCACAATATAATTGGCAGGGCACCAATTATATTGGCATAAACAGAAACACAAGGTAACATGGTTCACACAGGTAAACATCTTAATTTACATATCCATCCCCCCAAATTGGCTCCAAAACCTTCATAGTTTGTAGCAAATTATGTTGTTGTGAGGAGGGCAAAATAGTCTACTAATTATTAGCCTATGGCCCTTCAGGAGAGAGTGAGGTGTGTCGGGGAAACTAGTACTGTACCTTTGGCTCTAAGTAAATTAAAACTATACCTTTTGGGGGTTAATTCTTGAGTGTAAATCATCATACACACAAACACAAAAGAAATAATAAATCAAGACAAGTAACATAAGACATGTTTGGATAGCATGAAAACTGAGTGATATCACTTATTTTTCATGATCTATCATCCAAACCGAGTGGGTCCCACAGATGACCACCTATTTGGCTTAGTTTTGGATCATTGTTTTCATGACTCAAATACTCAAAATTTTGGATGTGGATGATGGAAAATGAAAACAGGATTTTGGTGTTTTCAGTTTTTGATAATTGAGTTTCAGTGGCATTTTTGTAAAATTAAGCAAAGAATAAGACCCACCCGTATGACTTGTCCCATCACATAACGTCTCTCTCCAAAAATCAGTTTGGCACTCTCACTCCAACCTGTTCTTCTCTCTGTCTCTTCTCCTTCTTCATTTTTTTTTCTTTCACCCAGAGCTTTCTCTTCTCACTGACCCTTCATTGCTCCTCCACAAGCCGCCACCACCACACCAGTCATCACCATCACGAGCAACCACCAGATCGGGCCTTCGTTTTTTTTTTTCTCTCTCTCTCTCTCTTTCCTCCCTTTGCCAGATCGGTTTCTCTCTCAGGCGTTTTTTCTTTCTCTCATCCCTTTTGCCAGATCGTCACCATCATGAGCAACCATCACGAGCCACCGTGAGATCAATTCAAACTCAGCCTAGATCGGTTCATCTTTGTGTCTAATTTCATGATTTGGGTCTCCGATCTAAGGATTCTGAGTTTGGGTTTGCTATGTTTGTGGTTTGGGTTTGCTATGAATTATTTTGGATGTTTTGTGTGGCATCAGAGAGAGAGAGAGAGAGCGAGACCAGACCTTCATGTTGGAGAGGAGTACAGGGGATTCGAGAAACGACGCCGAACTGAACCCAGGTGGGATCGTGAGACACGTGGACCTTGAGATCGGAAGCTTCGCTAGCGACATCAGCTTGTATTTTGCATTCGTTGTTGCTGCTGAAGCAGTAGACGCCGTCGTTTCATTATTTCGGGTCAGATCTTAAGGCGATACTTCGGTTTTTTTTTTTTTTTTTTTTTGCTCTGCATTATTCTTCTTCTTCTTTGGCGATATGGGATTTGGTTGTGAGTTTCCTGTGCATTCTTTTGGATTTTTTGTGTGGCTGTTAGTGCTGTTAATGGTAGTGGAATCTAGGTTTGTCGTTGATGGTGGTGATGAAACTGGGTTTGGGTGTGGATTTCATGTTCTTCGTGTAGAGTCACGCGGGAAAGGGAAGAAGATAGTTGAAAAAGATTGATTGGTGGGCTCCACCATTTTGGCAAAAGGTGGACTTAAAAGCAAGGTAGTCAATGCCGTACCAGCTAGTATGTACCGTACCGGTATGTATACCGGTATCGAAACATCAACGTTTCGTGCCAGTTTAAATATCAGCCATACCGGCCAATTTCGGGCGATACCGGCCGGTACAGAAAAAAGTTTTTTTTTTTTTTTTTTTTTTTTTTTTTTTTTAAGTTTTGTAATTTTTGAATTTTTGTTAGGGTAGAATGGTAACTTATTTGCATTAACTTATTAGTATTATTTATTTTCTTAGTATGCAATGGTAACTTTTAAGCTTTCTATTTTTTATATTGTGTTTTTTTTTTTTTAATTGATACTAAAGTCTAAAACTATGAATAATTAGTTCTGAATTAAGGAAATATTTTATGGTAAACTTTTATATTTATTATAATACACACACACACACACACACACACACACACACACATACATACATACATACATACATACATATATATATATATATATATTAATATATATATTTATATATAAATATAAAATATAGCAGTAAACCCGAAACGGTACACCGGTATTGACCGGTATCCGAAATATATCGTATCGCTAGCCAAACCGGTACAACCTCTAGTACCAATATATACTACTTTCAAAGACAGCCCGATAAGCTAGTAGTTGAAATGCAAGCAAAAATATTAATCCACATAAAATAATTTGCATATCCTATCAATCAAACAACAACATAATTATCTCATAATATATAAAGCCATAAAGCGAGTAGGAAATGCCAAACTTGGAAGTAAACAGAGTAAGGAACAGAAGAAATTGAATAAGCCTGGTAGATCTCAGTGAAAATCTAATCATATGAAAATCTTGCATGATGTTGAGTAACTCACGGCAACTCATTGTTTAGTTTCAATCATTAGATTCCTTCACGATGACAAAAAAAAAAAAAAAAAAAAAAAAAAAAAAAAAAAAAAAAAAAAAAAAATCAAAGAGAAAGACAACTACACAGTGAGATGCTGCATAAACTCATGTGAGTTTGATCATACACAATCAAACAAGCAATTTAGCAAACACATGGTGAGCAACTCTTTGAAACTTTAAAATTCCAGTTAAAAAAAAAAAAAAAAAAAAAAAAAAAAAAAAAAAAAACCCAAATCAGAAACCCATTCACAAAAAAACAAGAAATTACCCAATAAAAATCACAAACACAAACCAACAATCAAAAACCTGACCATAAAATCAAACTTACACAGAATAAACAATCACGGAGCCTAGGTTTAACCATAGTTCATCCATATATCATGAACTAAAAGGATTGCAAGTGTTTAGATAAAAATAAACAAGAAACACAAATCCATATATAGCTACAATATACAAATTTATGCAAGTTCACTCACTCAAGCACTTTATCAAACACGTTATGAGCAATACTTTGAAACTTTAAAATTTAAGTAAAAAAGCAATCAAATCCGAAACCCACCCACAAATAACATGTTATTACCCCATAAAATCACAATTAATAAGAAATTACCAAATAAAATCACAATTTTAAGAACATAGTTATTTGATCCAACTCAAAAGAAACCCATGAAACAAAAAGAAAAATAAAGTTTACCTCTAAAAGAAAAACCCAGGTGTGAGAGACAATTGAGAGTGAAGAATTTGTGAGAGAGAGAGAGAGCTAGCGTGAAGAGTGGAAGAAATCGTGTGAGAGAGACGCAGCGTAATCTTCAAGGTTGAGAGAGTTGAGAGAAATTTGAGACTGACGAGGGAAATAACGTGAATTTATTCATATAATCGGTTTGTAATTTTGTTAACATAGAAAGGGTAAATTGGGTAATTCATTTGGTCAATACTTTATGTACTCTACTCTCTTTCTCCAAATCTCTCCAATTTGGGGAATTAAAAATGAGGGGTTAGAGGTAGTTAAAATCCCTCCAAACCCCTCCCACTCCTTCCTTAAAAAACTTACAAACAAGGTAATTTACTCTCTCTCCCTTTACTCTACTCCCCCTCCTTCCTCTAACATCCAAATAGAGCATTAATCTTATGTAGGAGTTTTTGGAAAGCATTTGTTTTAGTGTTTAGAAAGACCTAGGATTAGAGTTTTAAAGTGGAAAAGGATGGAAACAAAGATTGGATTAAGGTTTACTTACAAAGCAACATGATGGGTATGCTCTGAAGCCCAAACAGGTGATTTACTGAGATCAGACCTGATGTGGGTCTGCAAATAGTAAATCAAAACTCTACAAGATCTAGTTTTGTGGGCTTGGAGGCTAATAAAAGGTGGGTGGTGCTAGGCTTTTAACTATAATCTATAAAGTTCAAGGTTCTAAGAGTGAGGAATCAAAGTCTGGTTGCAACATTTCAACTTTCAAGTTGCGGAAAATCAAAGAGAAAAGCTTCTAGGAATCAAAACTAGTTTTCCTAAGCATCAAGCCCAGGGTGTCCTTGGCATCACCCCTCAGAGAAGAAGGGTTGCATCACATAAACTTTAGAGCATACTTACTACAATATTCTAACACAACTTGTTCTGCGCATTGAATAAATATTGTAACATCAATATATGTAGCCAACTAAACCTAACCCTACCAGGCTCCTAGCTTGACTATTAACTAATTCCAAATTATTATTAGAACCCACAGTTAAAGCCTAACAGCATATGAAAACCCATCATAAGACCCAACCAACGAAAAGTTTTGCCGATACCCTGAAACCTGAAAATTACAAAACATCCAAGACTTAAAAAAAAAAAAAAAAACACTAATTTATACTAAACCAACAACTTTCTAATGTAAAGAAACACCCAAAAAACGACTCAGTAATATCTAATGTAGCCTAGAGGGGTGTGCTCCTTAGGCCCTTAGACCATATTTTTGAAGAATTTTGATCTTTATATGGCTCTTTCAAAGATGTTGGATCAATCTCACACTCCACAGACATAGAAATACACAACTAAGCGTTAAGCCCTACTAAGTGGAATTGGCTACATGAGTCCTATTTTGTCGTTCAATTCAGATCTCCAAAGGAAAGCATCAACAGCTTTATTAAGCAATTTCTACTATAGTCTCACACTTTCCACAAGCAAAGTCTATAAGCATCCCAAAAAATGGTAATTTAAGGAAGAAAAGTCCAAATTTCATACCTCTGCAATAACTTATGCTGAACTAACTCTTGAATCTTCTCTTAATTCCCTGATTGCTGCACTTCTAGGATCTTCACCCTCATCAACACCACCCTATTAGATTAAAATGTACAAAATACTAATAATAATCTCATATAAAAGAATTATATCATGAATAGAAGTGTAAGGTTGAATTTAATCAACCATGTGTTGGCTTTATTCCGTGACAAATTTGCTTGTAATACAACACTTAGAAACCTTGTATTTAGGTGAGAATCATGTAAGGGTAGTGTGTGAAAGAGTGTGAAGAAATGCTCAAGACTGTGCAATGAAGCAGGGACTCGCGGCTGGATCTCGCGGGAGGCTCGCGGCTTGCAAGCTGCCAAAAGTTGCACACGCGCAGAGCATGCAGGGGAGCTGAACAGTCATGCTAGCTGGAGCACTACAGGACAAAAATCCAGACTGGCCATTCAGTTAGCTCGCGGCTTGAACTCGCGACTCAGTCAAGTCGCGAGGTCAAGTCGCCAGCCAACCCTGTTTTGGAAAAACTAACTCTTCGCATTCCATTCTCACATCAGTATAAATACCCCTCATTCCCACAAAATATGTGTGGCTATTCAGAAAGAAAAACCCTAAGAGAGGTTTCTTCAAAACACCCACCCAATTAGAGAGAGCTACTCATTCTTAGAGAGAAATCTTTGTAGTCTCTTCTCATTCCCTCTCTCATTGATATACCTATTGAGAGGAGATTTCTATCCAAACACTACCCACACACATTTAGAGTGTTGAGTGTTTTTGGAGCTTTGGGAAGCATTGGAAGATGCCAAGGATGGCGGATGCTATGGACTATAGCGGAATTCGGTAAGCTAGAAAAGAAAAAGGTTCGGCGCAACCCCGTTGGAGCAAGAAGCTTGGAGGGCTTAGGTACATCGGGTAAATTAGGCTTAGGGGGTCTATTGCTGTTCATGTATCCCAATTACATTTTCTAGTGGATTATTGACCGCTTGGAGGGCGGCGGAGAGGTTTTACGCCGAGGGCTTCGGTTTCCTCTTGGATAACACATCGTGTATTGTCCTTGTGTTTGCATCTCTCTTCCCTTAATCTTTGCCTTTTATTTTCTGCTGTGGATGTGATTTATAATTGGCTTAGATTGATTTCCAATTCTGTTTATAGCTTATGTTCATTTTCCGCACACTAGTTGTTTGTCATAAAGCTTGAATTGATTATTTTGTAATTGGGGGTCTAAACATTCAAGGGTGTTTTATACACTATTTGTACTTTCAATTAGTATCAGAGCAGGTACATTTGTTGTGGTTTAAATACCTCAGTGTGATCCTTGACCCCTTGTGTTTATTTGCCATGAATTGTGCTTTGTATGCCTCTTTGTATGATTTGGTTGGTAATAAATGTAACATGCCACGTGTTTGTGAAAATGCCTCTATGAGTGTTAATCCTCATAAGTGTGATGACATGTTATTTGAATCTATGGGTGTACGGCACCGAGGTCCCAAGACCCAAATGGGCCCTGGGCTCAGGCCCAATGGCACGGCCCCAATGTACGGCACCGAGGTCCCAAGGTCCAAATGAGCCCTGGGCTCAGGCCCAATGGCACGGCCCCAATGTACGGCACCGAAGTCCTAAGGCCCAAATGAGCCCTGGGCTCAGGCCCAATGGCACGGCCCCTTCACTCTAAGCCCTGCTTGAAACTACCTTCAAGAAATACGAGTTTTAAGCCTCGGCCCCTAAACTATGCTCGGCATAAATTTCCCGAACAATCAATGAAAACTTGCCCGGATGTACCGTAGGTTGCTCGTGTCCTCGGGGAGCATCACTACCGAGCATATTCACTTGAGCTGGAACCAAGTTCCAAAGCCATAATCATTGTATTCCACTCTCACCTAAACATCCATTTATAACAAATAATATTGGACCTTCAATTGCACTAACAATGGCAGTAATCATGATCTCCCCACTAACTTAAAGCTATAAATAGGAGAAGTTGGGGAAGAAGAAGGGGTTTAGAAAAAAGGGGGAGAAAAACAGTTAGAGAGAGTGAGAGCAGGAAAATCAGTTTGAGTCTCTATGCCGTGAACGACCCAAAGTAGGAAATCATTAGCCCACCTTACAAATAGGTTGTGAGTCCAAGTGAAGTTAGGCCCAATAGCTTCATTTCTGGTACGCAGGCCCTTTAAACCTCGTCAAGAGTCCGTGGCCATTTGCACAATAGGGGCTAGACATCCTTGGACCGTTTCCCCGAGCAACAGGTAATCACCGATTCGTGTTGGTGGCGATTGACTACTTCACAAAGTGGGCAGAACCCAAGGCCCTGGCTAATATCCGGGATGTAGACGTGAAGAAGTTTTTATGGAAGAACATAGTCACCAGATTTGGGGTACCAGACTCACTCATATCCGACAACGGCCTACAGTTCGACAGCAAAGCTTTCCGGACCTTTTGCAGCGATCTCGACATTAAGAACAGGTATTCCATTCCAGCGTATCCTCAAAGCAACGGCCAAGCTGAGGCTGTCAACAAGACCATTTTGAACGGGTTGAAGAGGAGGTTGGACGGGGCAAAAGGAAGGTGGGCCGAAGAATTGCCTAATGTTTTGTGGGCTTACCGGACGACCCCCAAAAGGTCCACGAGGAAGACCCCATTCTCTTTAACGTATGGGTCAGAAGCCGTGATACCAACCGAGGTTAGTCTGTGTAGCGCACGAGTCTCAGGTTTCGACCCCATCCGAAACGACGGTTCAATGCTGGAACACCTGGATTGGTTAGAGGAGTGCCGGGAAGCGGCCACAATACGGCTCGCGGAATACCAGCAACGGCTCGCCCAAAGATTCAACCGAGATATGAAAGTTCGGGAGTTCAGTGCCGAAGATTTGGTACTAAGAAAAGTTGTGGGAAACATGCGGGATGTAAATGCAGGGAAGCTAGCTCAAACGTGGGAGGGACTGTACAGGATCACGGCCATTGCATGCGCGGGGGCTTACTACCTAGAAGACCTTGACAAGAGGCCACTCCCCCGACCATGGAATGTCCACAACCTAAAGAAGTTCTATCAGTGACCGTTCGTGCGCGAAAACGTAAGTCCGTATTTTATACTTTGCTCTAGTCAATATAACGGTGAACTTATTCGCCATTCCACTGTATTTGATCTTATTGTCATACTTTAAGCAAATTGCATGTCTAGCGCGAATTGATTACACTAAGGACAGAAACCTCGTTCTCTGTTCGATCAAAATCACCGAGCAGATGGAAACCTTATCATATGTACAAGAGACTAAGGACAGAAACCTCCTCCTCGGTTCGATCAAAATCACCGGGAAGGTGGAAACCTTATCGTTCTTAACAAAAGAATCTAAGGACAGAAACCTCGTCCTCGGTTCGATCAAAATCACCGGGAAGGTGGAAACCTTATCATTCTTAACACAAAAAAAAAAAATCTCTAAGGACAGAAACCTCGTTCTCGGTTCGATCAAAATCATCGGGCAAGTGGAAACCTTATCATGCATACAAGAGACTAAGGACAGAAACCTCGTTCTCGGTTCGATCAAAATCACCAGGAAGGTGGAAACCTTATCGTTCTTAACACAAAAAAAAAAAAAAAAAAAAAAAAAAAAATCTCTAAGGACAGAAACCTCGTTCTCGGTTCGATCAAAATCACCGGGCATGTGGAAACCTTATCATGCATACAAGAGACTAAGGACAAAAACCTCGTCCTCGGTTCGATCAAAATCGCCGGGAAGGTGGAAACCTTATCTTTCTTAACACAAAAAAAAAAAAAAAAATAAATAAATAAAAATCTCTCTAAGGACAGAAACCTCGTTCTCAGTTCAATCAAAATCACCGGGCAGGTGGAAACCTTATCATACATACAAGAGACAGAAACCTCGTTCTCGGTTCGATCAACATCACCGGGAAGGTGGAAACCTTATCGCTCTATAATAAAAAAAGAGAAAGACAGACGGGACTCACCATCGGGTCATCAATCTCGATACGATCGGAATCGCCGAGCAAGTGAAGGCTGTGCGCAAATTTTTGAGGCACTGATGTTCACACTCTCAAGAGAATGAATAAACGCCGTATAAACGCAGTATATTGGGCCACTGTGCGGGCTGCTCCCGGCCAAACATGCAAGAGGATAAATAGTGATAACGAAAACAGATAAAGAAAGGCAGCACCAAGGACCACGGTGAAGCACTTACAGGCATGATCCAAACAAACACAGTAGACAGATAGTCATTCAAATATAGATAAAAGCAAAGTTAATATTCCGTTGCCAAAACTCGGCAACCGTTTAGGGGTCATCCCCGTGAAAAAAGGAAATTGTTCAATCACCACAACCCGGTGACATAGGCAAACTTAACAAATAAAAGAGAAGGAAAAAATGCAGTAAAAAGGGGTAAGAGCGGAACAATAATTAATTTAAGTTAAGTGGGAGGTTCGGTTTGGTCGGTCACGGGAAAATGCAGGTCCTCACGGAGTAGGTCTTGTACAGTCAGGATATTGAAGGCTTCCATCTCATCTGGCTCTGCATGAGCATCAATCTGTTCCACCAGCTCCCTCATGCTTGCCGATTCTTCCTCCTCAGCGGGCACTGTTGGGCTATGCACGGCAGCAACGGGGCTCGGAAAAGGAATATGGCCGGGGTCTCTCAGGGGGGAATCCTCGGGAACTCCCAGAGCTTCCAGGGCGACAAACCACCCAGCCTTAAAACCCAACCTTCAAGCTTGGGCCACCACCGGTTCCGCCGACTTCTCGGCATCGGCGAACCCCTCGTTGTACCATTTTTGCTTGCAGGCTTCTAGGGCTACCCTCAGGTCGGTGAGTTCCTCAGCTTGAGAGGTGTTGAGGCTGATCGCTTCGGCTAGCTTCACGTCTGTTTCGTTCTGCTTAGCTAAGAGCTCCGAGCATCTCTTCTCCGCTAGCACTCTATTCTTCTCCGCGGCAGCAGCCTTCTTCTCGGCAGATTCAACTGCCTTCAGTTTTTCCTTCGCTGTTTTGGCTGCTGACTCTCGCGCCCCCCTCTCACGATCGACCTCCTCGACGAGATCCTTTGCATGGCCAGCTAGTATGTGAGCCAGTTGAGCAGCCTGACAAACGCAGAAGTTAGTACGGAAATGAAAAGAAATGTATGGAAAGTAATAGACGAACAAGGAGTTACCGCAATAGTGTGCCACTCTAACCGGCGCCCCACAGACTCCTCCTACCCGTCCTCGAAGGCTTGCACGTCGTCGGGAAGAAGAAGACCCTCGACCAGGGTCTGAGCAATACGGCCACCCTCGCCTTTCTCCCACATCTGCACACAGGCGGTTGAAGGCAGAGGCTTGCCGTCCAGTAAAAACCTTGGCTTCCACGCTGGTGTGGCCTGGGAGGAGGACACACCACCCGGCCCGACCTGGGTTTGCGGCTCGTGAATTACGATACCTCCTGTTGGCCGGGGAAGAGTCTGGACGGCAGCATCTCCCGGACCCGTAGGTGGTTGATCAGCAACCCTTTGTTTCTTCCGGGCTCGTCCAGTTTGAGAAGAGGGCGGAGGGGGAGGCACCTGGCTTCGACCCTGAGAAGGCGGGGGCTAGGTGGGTTGCCGCGCACCGGGCACAAACTGCTCAATGGTCATGACCCTCCTAGCCACCATGTTTTTGCCGAGACGGGTATATGTAACCAACGGGCTGGTTGCTTCAGGCTCAGGATGCTCGGGCCCCACAACAGGGTTCTCAGGCTGAGCTTGCTCTTGAGCAGCGACCTCTTGTTGAATGGCCTCGTGAGCTAACTCTTGAAGACGCCGAGACACGCGCTCCGCAGACTTGTCCCGTAAAGGAGCTAACTCGTCCGAGCAGGTGTAGTGCTTTCCGAACTCCCTTGCCTCTCCGGTCGTAAGCTTCGGTGGCAAAAAATTCACGTACCGAACGTCGATGTATGACAGAAGTGGACTATCAACCAGTAGCGCCTGCTTGAAGGGCTGCCAGGTGGAATAAACAGGCTCTATTCCGAGGATCAGGTACGAGGCTCGGAGCTGTCCATCCCAATGCACGAATATCTCGTAACGGAGGATGAAGTTTAAGTCTTTCACGTGGACCGTCCTGATGTCCGGAACGAACACTTTGTCGTCTGCAAAAGAGCAAATGATATATCAGTATTTGATAACAAAAATCTATTACAGTAAAGTGGAAATAAAAGGAAAAAAAAGGGAGGGGGGGGGAAAGAACGGTTGGGTCAAGAGATTGGTACGAACCCACTTCGTGCCATGAAAGAAGGCAGGGGACCTCCCCGGTAGACCAGTTGCCACGCACCTGGACAAACTCCCCGGCCGAGTTCCTATTCGAGTCAGGTAGGCATGATATCAGCCGTACCCGATTATCCCTAGTTTTCAGGTAAAAGTTGGAAGCTTTATTCCCACAGAGACTATACATGTGGTTAATATCATGGTAATCTAACTGTAAATCAAAGGTGTGGTTCAACCTACTAACGCAGCTAACTACCCGGTAAAAGTTGGGCGGAAGCTGGTCGGGACACAGCCCGTAGTACCTAAGTGTGCTTTCCAAGAGGGGATCCACGGGGAACCTGACCCCACCCTTTAGAATTGCCATTAAAGGGAAAAAGGCTGTACCATGCCCTCGGTGGAGAGCGATTTCACTCTCGTGGCAGTAAGCCACTTCCACGTCATCGGGAACATTGAACTTTTGCCTAAAGGTGGCCAAGGCAGCCGGGGTCTCCAGGAGATAAGAGTAACCCATCTTTGAAACTTAAAACTATGAAAGGGAATTCGAAGAAATGAGCTGAAGGAATAGGAAAGGGAAGAGAACTTACTTTGGGTTCTAAGGGAGGCAGGAACTCTGGGCTGGTGAGTAAGCGCATAAAGGATTGGTCGGCAGAGAGTATGCTCAAGAGATCAGAGGTGGAAAAAATGAAAGGATGTTCTGAAGAGAGATATTTATAGGATTAGCAAAAGGCATGGGAACGTTTTACAAAGCAATAAATGGGCACGATTCACGAAAGACCCTGCGAATGCCAAGGATAACCGACACGCACGCCGCTTCGGTTCACGAACCGTCAGGTAATAATGACTACTGAACTTCGTGCCCCGGAATAGCGCGTTTTTCGAGAAAGGCACTAATGAGAAGCCGTAACCGCATGAGTCCCTGACCATAGGGCTTTCGAAACCAAAGAGCCCGGTTGGCTCCTTGATTCTTGCCGGCAGCCGGGTATGAATCAAGGGGGGGCTAATGTACGGCACCGAGGTCCAAAGACCTAAATGGGCCCTAGGCTCAGGCCCAATGGCACGGCCCCAATGTACGGCACCGAGGTCCCAAGGCCCAAATGAGCCCTGGGCTCAGGCCCAATGGCACGGCCCCTTCACTCTAAGCCCTGCTTGAAACTACCTTCAAGAAATACGAGTTTTAAGCCTCGGCCCCTAAACTATGCTCGGCATAAATTTCCCGAACAATCAATGAAAACTTGCCCGAACGTACCGTAGGTTGCTCGTGTCCTCGGGGAGCATCACTACCGAGCATATTCACTTGAGCTGGAACCAAGTTCCAAAGCTATAATCGTTGTATTCCACTCTCACCTAAACATCCATTTATAACAAATAATATTGGACCTTCAATTGCACTAACAATGGCAGTAATCATGATCTCCCCACTAACTTAAAGCTATAAATAGGAGAAGTTGGGGAAGAAGAAGGGGTTCAGTAAAAAGGGGGAGAAAAACAGTTAGAGAGAGTGAGAGCAGGAAAATCAGTTTGAGTCTCTGTGCCATGAACGACCCAAAGTAGGAAATCCTTAGCCCACCTTACAAATAGGTTGTGAGTCCAAGTGAAGTTAGGCCCAATAGCTTCATTTCTGGTACGCACAATGGGTGTTGTTGACAAACTCTTGAAGAAAAATGCTAAGAAGTTTCAAAAGAATTTGAGCAAGTTATTTTGTGAAAAGGATGATTTGATTGCTAAGCTCAATGAATCCAATGAATTGGTTGAGAAATATAAAAAACTTACTGAAATTTCTCTTGAAAAGCTGAAAGAGTTTGAATGTTTGAATATGGACTTGGATGCTAAACTTGTTTTGTCTAACAAACTTGTTGATGAGTTAAAATGTGAAAATGAATCTCTTAAGATGCATGCCAAGTGTTTGATTGTTGAACCTATTGCTAAAAAGAATGATAATATTTGTTGCAATCATGTTGTGGTACCCGATTTTGTGCCTAGTGTGTGTTCTACCTTAAAGGACAAATCGGTGTACATTCCTCCACATAAAAGAAATCAAAAGGTGGAGAGAAAGGTTGTTAAGTCAAAGCCTCCATTTAGGTTTCAACCTAAGGTTTTGAATGGATCTAAGTTTGTTCCAACTTGTCACCATTGCGGTGTGATCGGTCATATAAGACCTCAATGCTCCAAGTTGAAAAGGGAACAAAACAATGTTGCTAGATCTCTTCCCAAAAAGCCTAGTAGACCTAAACACATTGTGTGTCACCATTGTGGTGCCTTTGGTCATCTAAGACCTCAATGCTCTAAGTTTCATGCTTTTAAAAGAATCAAAAAAAAAGAGAAACTTGAGTTTTTTGGAAATTGTGCTAAAAAGAGTAAACCGATTTTGAGTGAAAATATCATGTTGTTAACGAAAATGTTTAATGCTCTTAACTCTTTGACTATGTGCATCTCTGGTTCTCATTCTTCCAACCCTCGTCTCACTTCTCTTGAGACACTCATTCCAAACAATCATTCCGTTTGGATGAGGAAGGGTTCCTATGGTTGAACTTTTGCTCTTTTGGTCCTTGATCTAATTCTTTCGATCTTTGTAAGACCCTTCATGCATTATAAGTCATACCTTCATGCATTTTGTGCATCTTGCATTTATTTGTATGCATTGTTTTTGTTTTTGATCTTACTTTTATATTTCAGTTTTGTGTAAGTAAAAAATCCAAAACCACATAAAAAGTAAAAAATTCAAAAAGTTTGATCATATATATTTGAGCACATATCACATGTGAGTTTGGCCTTGTACCTTTTTACAAATGGCTTTGTGCATTTACGAGTTTAGCTTGTTATTTTTGCACTTATATTTTTGTGGGAAAAATCTTGACATCTTTGTGTGATTGTTGTAAATTGATCTTCAAGCTTGTCATGAATGATTAGTCAATAGTCATGTTGGTTTTGATACATGCGTAGACTTGTGCTTATATCTCTTCCCACTCTTTTATTTTTATTGTTTAAAGAGCTTAATAAATGTAAATCTCAAAATGAAAAGAGATAATGAGCTGCAAAAGCCGTCGCACATACTAGTATTCGACTAGGAAAAAGGAAAAGCGACTTATATGAAAATGTATGATGCCCAAAAAGCCAAAGGCTTGTTCATCAAATTGAAATATCACAAATTTCAGGCATCGATCTCAAAATGAGATGTTTTGATTCAAAATGATCAAATGTTATGAATTGTAAAGAAGCCAAATGAAAAGCTTCATCGTATGTAATCATTTTCTTGTGGGAGGTCATATATGTTCATTTCTATAATTGAGATAGACCACTTGACTTAGTACTAGTTGTGTATGACTTGATTGAATTGATCATTGAAGCTTCACTCTAGACTAAGGACTATTCCACATTTGATACACACACACAACACACATGCCTAATGTTCAATGAATGTCTTATTCATTTGTTAAGATTGTACTTGTCTAAATGTGATGTGTGTGTGCTCTATCATATATTGATTAATCCAAAAATATTTTTGATCATTTTATATGTTTTTGGAAGTGATTTTTATCACTTTTTGTGTTCATGTTTAATGCTTACTTTGTTTTTCAATGTTTAAACATGTTCTGTTTTGAAAAACAAGTGTTAGAATTTTTGGCTACTCATTTTGGCTACTTGCGTGAGCTGCCAGCAAGCTGCCAGTTTTGGCTACTCGTTTTGGCGACTGCAAGCCGCGAGTTTAAGCTACGAGTTTTACATAGAATGGTTTCGCGACTCACTCGCGACTCGCCAGTCGTAAAATGCCCAGAATCAGCTTTTTAAAGAGTTTTTTCATGGGAAACTTGTTTTAAACCTCTACTATCCTCTCTAAAACCCCCTTTTCAATATTTTTACATCTAAACCCAACCAATTTGAATGGTTTTTCATTCCATTAACATTTCTAAGCTAAGTATAAACTTTTTTCATTAATTTTGATCTTTAGATTATGTTTTGGAAAGTTTTGTGCTCTTAGTTGAGATTTTTATCATAGAAGTTGGGAAAACTTATTTTTTGTCAAATTTCTTCATGGGATTGGTTTCTTTTGCTGATTTGTATTGGATGTTGGCCCCTTGTGGCAGAAAGAACATGTATTAAGGGTGGATTTCATGATGTTCATGCATTGTTTCACATTATTGTTCAAAGTGTGCATTCTAGGTGTTTGATAAAATGCCTCTTAGACATTTTCTCGCTTGTTTGGACTCCAATGAGTACCAAACTTTGGGGTTTCTCATGTTTCCTCATTAGGAACATGTTTGGTTCATTGGTTGTGTATTTAACATACCTTGCCCCACATGTGCATTTTTCATGCATTGGTCATGCATTGCACACAGCCACCTCTTGCACACACCTTTGCTACCCTTGTCATGCATTGGTCTAGACCTTACTTCTTCATCCTAGCATGTCATGTCTACCTTATGCTCTGTAGCATTTTATAGTGTCTTAGGTTTGAGTTTCATTTTCTCATTCATCTCGCACCCCACATGCATCATTAGCATTGTTCATACCTTCATCTCTTGCCCTCGTTTCTTTTTGACCCTTTGTCTATTCCTGACAAAAAGGGGGAGAGTATACCGAAGTGTTTTGTCATTTCTATATGACTCTTGTGCACATCCTTATGGGGAAAAATTCTATTTCTCATGCACATTTGTAGGGGGAGAGATATTCCATAGGGGAGATGCATATACCAAGGGGGAGAAGACATTGAGATAATAAGAAAACTTTGTTCTGTTTGTTTTCTTGTTGGCTTTTTGGTGCTTTGAGTTATGCTTTGTGGTTCTCATCGCATCATATTTTTGTTTTGGACATGCATATATCCCTATGCTATTGTGCTCCATTGAATGCATGTTCGGATGATCATTTGCTTTGCTATGTGATCATTATAGTCATTTCTATATGACTGTTTTGGTGTATGATTAAGTTGCTCATATGTTTCACATCATGTTTACTTGATCGCAATTTACTTGTTACATTATACTTGTCCTTTTATTACTTGCTTTACCTTGAGGGTCTAATGTGTTTTGTGCAAGTGTTTCAGGTTACAAGTATATATGTTCCAAGTGCATCACAGCTTCTCATCACTTTGAAGGGGAGAAACTTTATGCACTTTTAGTTTATATTGTTTAAGTTTATATTCAGTATTTTGTGGTTTGTACCCATGTTGCTTTTGTAAGATTTTAGGGTTTGTTTTCATTATCTGTAGGCTTTATGGTTTGTACCATGCTTTATGCAGCCTTTATGCTTTGTTAAATCGGTACTTCTAACTAAATGTCATGCATTTTCTTTTTAAGTACTGTCACTCTTGTGCCCTTGTAGAATTGTTCCTAGATGCATATACTTAGTGTATTATGCATTGGTTGAGTGTTGGGCATACAAGTAACTTGCATTGTTCTTGTTTGCTTGTATGTCCAAGTGTTCATTCCAAGTGTGAATGAGCATTGTGGTCACTACCTTGTAGTGATTAATTGTTTGATCAAGCCATGGTTTGTTTCTTAACTCCATCTTTGCTTGATCACATCATGCCTGCTTCATATGCATTTCATGCTTTTCTGCATACAATGATCATGGTGTATTATTGTGTTTCAGGAGATTCATGTTCATATGATTCAAGAGCTTCACAGCTTCTAGATTTAGGTGTGAGTGAGTTTTGCCATTGTTCCCAAACTCACGTTTAAGTCTAGAGTCTGTTTTAGGGTGTTTTGTCACGGAATAGCCAAAGGGGGAGATTGTAAGGTTGAATTTAATCAACCATGTGTTGGCTTTATTCTGTGACAAATTTGCTTGTAATACAGCACTTAGAAACTCTGTATTTAGGTGGGAATCATGTAAGGGTAGTGTGTGAGAGAGTGTAAAGAAATGCTCAAGACTGTGCAGTGAAGCAGGGACTCACGGCTGGATCTCGCTGGAGGCTCGCGGCTTGCAAGCCGTCAAAAGTTGCACACGCGCAGAGCATGCAGGGGAGCTGAACAGTCATGCCAGCTGGAGCACTACAGAGCAAATCCAGACTGGCCATTCAATTAGCTCGCGGCTTGAACTCGCGACTCAGTCAAGTCGCGAGGTCAAGTCACCAGCCAACCCTGTTTTGGAAAAACTAACTCTTCGCATTCTATTCTCACATCAGTATAAATACCCCTCATTCCCACAAAATATGTGTGGCTATTCAGAAAGAAAAACCCTAAGATAAGTTTCTTCAAAACACCCACCCAATTAGAGAGAGCTACTCATTCTTAGAGAGAAATCTTTGTAGTCTCTTCTCATTCCCTCTCTCATTGATATACCTATTGAGAGGAGATTTCTATCCAAACACTACCCACACCCATTTAGAGTGTTGAGTGTTTTTGGAGCTTTGGGAAGCATTGGAAGATGCCAAGGATGGCGGATGCTATGGACTATAGCGGAATCCGGTAAGCTAGAAAAGAAAAAGGTTCGGCGTAACCTCGTTGGAGCAAGAAGCTTGGAGGGCTTAGGTACATCGGGTAGATTAGGCTTGGAGGGTCTATTGCTGTTCATGTATCCCAACTACATTTTCTAGTGGATTATTGACCGCTTGGAGGGTGGCGGAGAGGTTTTACGCCGAGGGCTTCGGTTTCCTCTTCGATAACACATCGTGTGTTGTCCTTGTGTTTGCATCTCTCTTCCCTTAATCTTTGCCTTTTATTTTCTGCTGTGGATGTGATTTATAATTGGCTTAGATTGATTTCCAATTCTGTTTATAGCTTATGTTCATTTTCCACACACTAGTTGTTTGTCATAAAGCTTGAATTGGTTATTTTGTAATTGGGGGTCTAAACGTTCAAGGGTGTTTTATACACTATTTGAACTTTTAAGAAGGAAATACAAGTTTAGTAAAAACTACTATAACTTTTAGTTACCATAAGTTCTAGTTCAACAACCATAATCACAAATCACTAAAATCTTAATAGTTAAATCTATGATGCTTTCTCCCATCACATAATCAATGGACGATGGAATGAGAAGTTTTAGTTTTGGTTTCAAATCTCCAAAATAACTATAACTATCTATAGACAGGCTCACTTCAATCCAGAAAACACTTATGTATCCCCAGTGACAAATGCCTTGAAGTGGTTGCTTAAATCAAGCAATGAAAATTGGAGATATAGCCTCAAGAGATTATCACAGTACATGTAATAGCCCCAAATTTCCAATAATTGTGCAGTTCTAAAATTCTAATACCAACCAAGCACTGAGTTCAAGAAACCAAAAGAACAGCTACCATGGCAAAATCACTAAACAAGTTTATAATGACTTCTGAAAAAAAAATGATTAAACAAATATCTAATATGACAGACAGTTTTGGAAATTTGCAGTTACAAAATGTAAAATAACAAACTAAATAGCATATGAAAAGCATTAGAAACTTCAAAAGTAGAATCCTAATAGTCATGTCTAAAAGTTCTTTCTCAAGCATAAAATTCTATATTACTTTTATCATTTTAAAAGTTCTAAATGGAGACCTAAGAGGAGAACAGAAGCAAAACTAAGGTAAGGACCCATGCATGTGGATGAAATTTTAAATTTTTTGTCACTTATCAAAAAATTACAAAAGCAGGTATGGCCCATACATAAATGCAATTCCACAAAATTGAATGAATAGTAATTACACCTTAAAAAATGGTTACACGTTGATATTTCAGTTGTCCTAGGTTAATTCCCTACACTGAATCTGACCTAATCTAGACTCAGTTGCAGCCCTTCACGTACCATATATACCACATCTAACAATGTATGGCTGTATCATATGCTCACCACTTCTGTGCTTGACCCTTCCAGTCTAATCCCCACTGATGTTTAAGCTTTTCACTAACTTCAGGTAGGAAGTCATATGTCAACCAATAGGGTACCTGCATGTGAAACATACTGGAATGGAATTGTAAGATTAAATTGTGATCCAAAGTCTGTTTGACACCGATTTTATAAAGTGCACAATGCATATCTGTTACTCAAGCTTTAACTTATTGCTAACAATGGAATTGTAAGATTAAAATATCATGCATGAGTTGATAGAGAACTGTGGAGCATCAGTCTTAAAAATACTGACAGACGTTTTTTTACTTAGGCTAGGTGTTTTTTTTTTCCCCTACTAAAAAAAAAAAAGTAGCCCACGACAAAGAATTTTTTTAAAAAGGACAATGAGAATTAAAGGGAAACCTCACAAAAATAAGATCCCCAATAAACCTTAGATGCCATGGCACTTCTGCCCCTCATAAAAACATACACAGAGCAGAGTAAATATTAGACATTGGCATATCTTCAAAAACCATGTATTATACTCTCTCTCTCTCTCTGAATTAAGAAAAGCCAGCCAATAAGAAAAGTGGAAACTACAGAATGGTAGATCATCAAATCAATTCTGATTTCAAGTCTGGAAGCTCTTGGCACTTTTCTGCTAGATATGAACTATTGTAATAATTCTTGGTTCTAAAAATTAGGTCGAACCTCTGAGTATTTAAGCATAAGAATACGTTTGCAATTTTTTAGCTTGTGACTTTAGTTTTGTGTAACCCATGTGTCAAGGAAGGGTAAGATTTATCAGTTTTGTGTTCAGCAGCAAGTATGTTGACTTTGACAAAACATGGGATGACCAGCTACTTGATTGATGTGTGATGGCCAAGAACCCTAGTTGATGTTCAACTCATCTCTCCTATGGTCCTATAATTACTTTCCTTTTTTCTTTTCTATGCTCTTTTAGATGTATTCCGGCCCCAAATACAATAAAAAACTTGACATTTTAGCCATTTTTAAAATTCTTAACCTAACTCACCAAACAAGTCATTATACACAGCTTGGTAAGATTGACGTGGGACAGAGGCGGTGAAACCAAATCTAATGTAGGAGTTTCTAGAAAGCATTTTTTGTAGTGTTGAGGAAGACATAGGATTAGGGATTTAATGTGGAAAAAAGAGAGAGGTTAGATTAAGGTTTACTTACAGAGTAACATGATGAGTACGCTCTGAAGCTCAAAATAGGTGATTTACTGAAAATCACTAAAATCTAGTTCAACAACCACAACCACAATCACAAATCACTAAAATCTTTATAGTTAAATCTATGATGCTTTTTCCCATCACATATTCAATGGAAGACAAAATAAGAAGTTTTAGTTTTGGTTTCATATCTCCAAAATTACTATAACTATCTCCAGACAGGCTCACTTCTGTTGGGTGCGCTGCATCATGTTCCAGCCCACACTTTGTCTTAGCTCATTAAATGAGCTTGTTGGACAAGTGCTGAGAAGTCAGCAAAGTGAAATGGGTTTGCTGGAGTAGCTTGTTCGAAAGAGAAAAAATTGGGTTTATCTTTTCCTCTATAATTATTTACAAAAGTCCAGCAAAATTTATGAAGGGATGTACAAAAGTCAAGCCACATAAATGAATATGTGATGTTAAACTTGTGAGACACGTTGGAAGGAAGAAAGAAAAGAAAGAAGCAAGAGGCAAGGGTCATTCGGCTAAGGGAGAGCTGAAGAAAAGAAATTGGTTGAAGCAAAGTCAAGATCAGGGCTGGCCCTAGACATTTTGGGGTCTAAGGTGAGAACTAAAAATGAGGCCTTTTTTACTCCTATATATTACTTAAATTAATGTTTATTTAATATTTTTATATTATAATATATTTCATTTAAAATCTATTTTTCTTGCCTTTTGAGATGCAAATTGACTAATTAAATTTTTGTATTCAAGTTCTTCTAACATCTCCTTTTCAATCGATAATATAGCTAATCCACTTAATCTTTCTTGGGACATTGTCAATCTTAGATATGATTTTATTAATTTTAATTTTGAAAAACTTCTTTCTGCAGAAGCTATTGTAACAGGTATTGTTAATAAAATCCTATAAGCAATGCATGTATTTGAGACTCATTATTTCTTGCCCATTTGTGATATTTTCATCTAAATTTTGTGTTATATTTTGTTTATTACTAATAACAAATTTATCCATTGATCCTTTTTGAGACTCAATTATTTTTTCTTCTTTTTTTCTTTTTTTAAGTTTTTCATATCCAGATGCATATTTTCCAGTAGACATTTCTAATCAAACAATATATTTATAAAGACTAAAATAAAAAATAACTTTCAAGTGTAGAGCAAATGAGAAATAGAACCTGATTTATATAAAAAGTATTGTTGTAGTTTCACTGAACAATAACAAGTTTTTAGCAATCTCAACCTGCATAAATAAAGGCTTATTCAATATATTACCACTAACTAAAATATATATATATATATATATATAAACACAAGATTAATTTTTTTTTTTTTAAAAAGCACAAGCATAACAAAAATTTAAGCACAACTATAACACAAGGCTTATTAATTTATAAGACCCACCCACAAAAAAACACACAATAAATCCTATCTATAACCCAAAAAAAAAAAAAAAGAGGCTGAATCTTATTACAAAATCTTAATATCTTTACAAAACCAGGCTTTATAAAAAAAAAAAAAAAAAAAAAAAATTGAAGGCCCAAAACCAGGGCCCAATCTCAGATTCTCAATCTTATTACAAGTGAAGTCAAAGTGCCCAAACCCCAAATATTTATACCTGAAGTGAACAGCTAGTGAGCACTAAGCAGTTGACTGTTGAGGGAGGCGGAGAGCAGATTCAGAGAAAGAATGAGAGAGGGCCTGAGAGGCGGACTGGCGGAGAAACCGAGAGCTTGAGCAGTTGAGAGAGGCGGTCCAGGCTTGCTGCCTTGCTTCAGTTGCTTGAGCGGATGAGAAGTGAACAATGGAGTGGAGAGAATCAGAGAGAATGAGAGACAGAGAGAGGTGGAGAGCAGAGAGAAAGGTAAAATTTTTAGGGTTTGAATTGTTTTGATTTGTGATTGTTTTGTGGTCAATCTCTTAGACCGGATTTGTAGTTTATCTGGATGATTTTTGGTTTGTCTAGAGGATAACAATGTTTAACCGGATTTTTGGTTCATCAGATACTATTTTTTTTTTTTTTTTTTTTTTTTTTTTTTGCCCCTACTACCCCTTATTTTTTAAAATTTTGGGGCCTCCCTTCCACTTAGTGGCCTTAGGAAATTGCCTAACTCGCCTAAGGGAAGGGCCGGCCCTGGTCAAGATAAGTTGGCTTGCATTTATTGTTACTTGATATGAAGAGTGTGAAAGGGAGAAAAGAAGGAAAAGATGAAGAAGAAAATAGAGAGGCCATTCGACCAGTGAAGATGGGCTGAAGAAGTTAAGTCCCAGAGAAAAGAGGAGAAGTCCCAGCAAGTGAGACTGAGGACTAAGTGCAGTCTGGCAGAACTGTGTGAGTGAGTGAGCAAGCAAAAGAGGAGAAAAATAGAGAGAGTAAGAGAAAATTGTGAGAGATACACAGTGAGAAAGAGAACAGTGAGTGAAAAGAAAAAGAGGGTTTTTTTTGCTCAAGTTGTATCTCTAAGTGTTGTAATCTCTATTTAATATAGTGAAATTATTTGGAGTTTTTCCCATGGTTTTTCCGTTCAAGGAGAAAGGGTTTTCACGTAAATCTTTGTGTTCTTGTGTGATTGTGCTTCCGCTGTGCTTGCAGAAATTTATTCACAGTTATATAGAAATTTTCCCAACAAGTGGTATCAGAGCCTAGTTCGATTGGGAGCAATGGCTGGGGAAGAAGGAAAGATGTCAGGAATCGAGAAGTTTGACTGCATAGACTTTGGCTATTGGAAGATGCGGATCGAAGATTATCTATATGGGAAGAAATTACATTTTCCTCTTTTGAGAAAGAAACCAGATAGTATGGAAGAAGAAGAATGGAGTCTTCTTGATAGACAGGTGCTAGGAGTTATACGATTAACTCTGACAAGATCAGTTGCACACAATGTTGTGAAGGAAAAGACCACAGTGGATCTGATGAAGGCTTTCTCTAGCATGTATGAAAAGCCTTCGACTAACAATAAGGTGCATCTGATGAAGAAGTTGTTTAATCTGAAGATGGTGGAAGGTACTCATGTGGCTCAGCATCTGAATGAGTTTAACACCATCATAAATCAATTGTCCTCTGTGGAGATTGATTTTGACGATGAGATCCGTGCATTAATTGTTTTGGCTTCTTTGCCAAGCAGTTGTGAGGCCATGAGAATAGCAGTGAGCAATTCTGCAGGGAAGAACAAACTCAAATATGATGATATTCGAGATTTGATTCTTAGCAAGAAGGTTTGCAAAAGAGATGCTGGTACAAACAATGCACAAGATCAAGCTCTTGTTATGGAGAACAGGGGCAGAAATAGAAGTAGAGGGCTTAATGATCGAGCCAAATCCAACGACAGGTCACAGTCAAAAGGTAGATCTCAGTTTAAAGAGATGAGAATGTTTCCATTGTGGGAAAAAGGGTTACATAAAAAGAAACTTTTGGCATTGGAATAAGAACAAACTAAAGAGAAAGATGAAAAGAATGATGATGAAAAGAATACTGCAAAAATTGTGTTTCATGAGGATGTTCTGATGCACTCTCTTGAAGAGCAAAAGTGTGAGCATGTTTCTAAGAATAATGTTGAGTGGGTTGTTGATTCAGCAGCTTCCCACCATGTTATTCCCACAAAAGGGTTGTTCACCACATACAAAGCAGGCGACTTTGGTGTTGTGAAGATGGGTAACTCCAGTTACTCAAAAATTGTGGGAATTGATGTGTGCATCAAGACCAATGTTGGTTGCACGTTGATATTGAAGGATGTGCGACATGTTCCAGATTTAAGGATGAATGTAATGTCTACTTTGGCTTTGGATCAAGCGGGTTATAGTAACCATCTTGGCAGTGGAAGATGGAAACTTTGTAAAGGATTATTAGTTATTGCTAGAGGGCGTGCTTGTAGTGGCATGTACAGAACTCATGTGAAGGCTTGTAAGAAAAAGTCCAATGCAGTCAAAGTTTTTGAGAAAACTCCACAGTTGAGAGTTGATAGTAATGGTGTTGCGGCCAAGAGAGTAAAATTCTCTCTACTTGATAGTTATTTAAATGAGGAAGTGATATTTGATGAAAAATATCATGATGTTAGGATGAATGATGAAGTGAAAGATCATGAAGGTCTTGAGCAAGGGGAGCAATATCCTCCAGTAGAGATTGTTGAACCTCTTGAAAGGAGGTGTACTGAAGAACATCAAGCAGTTAGCTTTGAGAATATTTGTGCTTCTAATGAGGGGGAGCTAAGAAATTAGATTAAGGATATCCGAAGTGAAATAAATTCTTTGAGAAAGAAAGGTATTAATTTTGATGAAATTTTCTCAGTATTAGTGAAGATAATGAAGAAGGTTGAGTCTGGTGTTGACTTGGCCTGAATGACTTCTAATTGAAGACTTCGATTGAAGATCTCCTCCATAGTGGGCTGGAGGGGGAGATTGTTGGGTGCGCTGCACCATGTTCCAACCCACACTTTGTCTTAGCTCATTAAATGAGTTTGTTGGACAAGTGCTGAGAAGTCAGCAAAGTGAAATGGGTTTGCTGGAGTAGCTTGTCCAAAAGAGAAAAAATTGGGTTCATCTTTTCCTCTATAGTTATGTACAGTCCAGCAACATTTATGAAGGGATGTACAAAAGTCTAGCCACATAAATGGTTAAACTTGTGAGACACGTTGGAAGGAAGAAAGAAAAGAAAGAAGCAAGAGGCAAGGGTCATTAGGCTAAGGAGAGTTGAAGAAAAGAAATTGGTTGAAGCAAAGTCAAGATAAGTTGGCTTGCATTTATTGTGACTTGATATGAAGAGTGTGAAAGGGAGAAAAGAAGGAAAAGATGAAGAAATAAATAGAGAGGCCATTCGGCCAGTGAAGATGGGCTGAAGAAGTGAAGTCCCAGAGAAAAGAGGAGAAGTCCCAGCAAGTGAGACTGAGGACTAAGTGAAATCTGGTAGAACTGCGTGAGTGAGTGAGTGAGCAAGCAAAAGAGAAGAGAAAAATAGAGAGATTAAGAGAAAATTGTGAGAGATACACGGTGAGAAAGAGAACAGTGAGTGAAAAGAAAAAGAGAGTTTTTTTTGCTCAAGTTGTATCTCTAAGTGTTGTAATATCTATTTAATATAGTGAAATTATTCAGAGTTTGTCCTGTGGTTTTTCCGTTCAAGGAGAAAGGGTTTTCACGTAAATCTTTGTGTTCTTGTGTGGTTGTGCTTCCGCTATGTTTGCTGAAATTTATTCATAGTTATATAGAATTTTTCCCAACAACTTCTATGCAGAAAACACTTATGTATCCCTAATGACAAATGCCTTGAAGTGGTTGCTTAAATCAAGGAATGAAAATTGGAGATATAGTCTGAAGAGATTATCACAGTGCATGTAACAGCCCCAAATTGCCAATAATTGTGCAGTTCTAATTAATTTATAATACCAACCTAGCACGGAGTTCAAGAAACCAAAAGAACAGCTACCACTACAAAATTACTAAACAAGATTATAATGAATTCTAAAAAAAAAAAAAAAAAGATTTTATATATATAATATGATACAAACAATTTCGGAAATTTGCAGTTACAAAATGTAAAAAAATAAACTAAATTGCATATGAAATGCATTAGAATTTTTGTAGAATCCTAATAATCATGTCTAAAAGTTCTTTCTCAAGCATAAAATTCTATATTACTATTATCGTTTGAACAGTTTTGAATGGAGACCTAAGAGCAGAGGAGAAGCAGCACTGAGGTGAGGGCCCATGCATGTAGATGAAATTTTGAATTTTTTTGTCACTTATCAAAAAATTACAAAAGCAGGTATGTCCTTTACATAAATGCAAATCCACAAAATTGAATTAATCAATAATTACAAATTAAAAAATGATGAACTCATCAACTTTCTCTATGATCCCAATCAGTATACAGTTAATACCATGTGGATGCTATTAACGTTTTGGAATAATTATATGCTAGCTGGTTCCTGACATGAAGATGTCTTTAAAATCTTATTAAATTGCATTTTGGCACTAGAATATACTTCATATTTGGCACTTCTTTTATAAAAAGAAATAAACCGTGGTTTTCTAGATCTGAAAGTAGTAGCATATCTTAACATTTTATATTAAATATGGTAAACCCTTTCTAACTTCTACATTCCCCTTTTATGACTTTGAATCTTTTATCATCAGAACACCCTTCATTTCAATTCCCCAGATTTCCTATTTCAATAATTCAGAGTCCAAATGCTAGCCCCATATGCGGTATTCAAAAAAGCCACAGTTACATGCTCACATCGCAAAACTTTATTTTACATCTCATCGCACTAGAACAATATTAGTCTCTGAGCAGCTCTTCTATGAGATTTATGCGGAAAAATTATTTCACTCATAGACACATAAATCTTGGTTCTATACTTTTGTGATCTTGTAATATATATTTTTTGATTCGTTTTGATGTTAATAATATTATTACTTTATGTTTGGTTACCTCTGTTCTTGGTTGATTTGTAATTTCCAACCCCACTCATTTTTTCCATCATATATTAAAATTTCAAAATCAACTGAAATAAATTTCAAAATCAACAGAAATATCAACTGATATATAGTTCATATGTAGATGTTAGAATGGTTTCATTTCATTTCATTTTTCCAGAATTTGTGTAATTAAAAAAGGGGTCATACTAATGAGTGCCCTTAGGACATTGGTTAAGAATCTAATTAAAGAAAATTTTAATGGAAAAAGAAAAAAAAAACAATTAATATTTTGATAATTTTTTTCATTTTCCATAAAAGTGATGTCAAAACTTTTCTAAAATGAATTCTTAACCACTGTCCTAAGGGCACTCGTTAGCATTTCCCATTAAAAAAATAGAGGAAAGTGGACACGCCATGTGTGTCAACTGCCAAGTCTTTTTTATTTTTATTTTTTACGGCCGTACGCGTTTTAAAGTTTGAAGTTTGAACAGCTAAGAAATTTCCAAGGTCGCTCTCTTTTCCCACTATTTTTTCTCATCATGCATGCCTAACCCTGTTTTCTAAACCTTTCTTCCTTGGTCCTCTCTCAGTGACTCTTTATTAATCTCTCCTTCTCGTTTCTTTTTTGGTTTTCACACAAATTCTCTCTTAATCTTCAAGAGTTCCTCTTGTCACCTGTTCCTTTCTAGTATATATACAAGTGCGTGTTTTTTGGTCATTGAATTTGTGATTTTGTCCACAGTTTTTTCCTTATACAACTTGCTACAATATTCTCATACAACTTTTTCTGTCCATTAAATGAATACTGTAACATCAACATATGTAGCCAGCTAAACCTAACCCTATCTAACTCCTGGCTTGACTAATAATTCCAAGCTATTAGAACCCACAAATAAAGCCTAACAACATATGAAAACCCATAATAAGACCCAACCGACAAAAAGTTCAACCCATACCCTGAAACCTAAAAATTAAAAAACACCCTAGACTTTTTTTATATTAAAAAATAACACAAAATTATACTAAACTAGTTACTTTATATTGTAATGAAACACCCAAAAATACAACTCAATAATATCTAATGTAGCCCAAAGGAGTGTGCTCCTTAAGGCCCTTCGACCATATTTTTGTAGAATTTTGATCTTTATATTCCTCTTTCAAAGATATTGCATCAATCTCTCACACTCCATAGACACAGAAATACACAACTAAGCCTTAAGCCCTACAAATTGGAAATGGCTACATGAGTCATCTTTCGCCGTTCAACTCTATCTAGGGTGCACGAACACCTACAGCATAGACGATTGAGTATAACTTGCCAAGATATAGTGTCAAGTAGTAAAGATTCTAAACAGAAATATATCAATTTCCTTTTAATTTTTAATAAAAAAGCAATTAAGTTCTCTGCGTTTCAGCCAAAGGCAACCATGTCCTTTCACATGCTTTGTTGAGTATACAAGAAAAGAAGATTTTTCGGTTTTCCCCTTTTGTGGCGTGTGTTGGGGGGGGGGGGGGGGGGGGGGATCAAAGGAGATCAGTCACGCCAAAGCAGTCATAAAACCATACCAAGAAGTTTTTATATAAAAAAAATAATAATTAAAAAAAAAACTAAAAGAGGTTAACAAATCAGATACTTTGCCAAAAAATGAAGAAATTTCTATTGGTTCAGGAATAGTTATGCCTTCCTATTTTAATTATTCTCCATCAAAGCTGATCAATTTCTTAAAACGGTAAAACCTAAGCATAAAAGACATTCAATTCAGATCTCCAAAGGAAAGCGTCAACAGCTTTATTAAGAAATTTCTACTGCAGTCTGTCCAAAACGTTAATAGCATCCAAAACGTAAAGTAATAATATTATTAACCAAGATTATTAACATCGAAACGAATCACAAAAATTATATTACAAGATCACAAAAGTATAGAACCAAGATTTATGTGTTTATGAGTGAAATAATTTTTCCGTATAAATCTCATAGAAGAGCTGCTCAGAGACTAATATTGTTCTAGTGCCATGAGATGTAAAATAAAGTTTGTGATGTGAGCATGTAACTGTAGCTTTTTTGAATTTCAATGCAAATACTGCATATGGGGCTGGCATTTGGACTCTGAATTATTGAAATAGGAAATCTGAGGAATTGAAATGAAGGGTGTTCTGATGATAAAAGATTAATCAAAGTCATAAAAGGGGAATGTAGAAGTTAGAAAGAGTTTACCATATTTAATATAAATTAAGATATGCTACTACCTTCAGAACTAGAAAACCACTGTTTATTTTATTTTATAAAAGAAGTGCCAAATATGAAGTATATTCTAGTACCAAAATGCAATTTAGTAAGATTTTAAAGACATCTTTTATCATCGGTACTAAAATATATCATTCTATTGGCTAAACTGGTATAGCCTCCGGTACGAAATTAACTCCCTTAATTAGAAGTTAGAAACTTGAGGTCACGTTTTAGGAAGAGTCTCCCATCCAAAGAATTGGAAAAGGACAGTGACGCGCCACAATGGAATTTCAGGTCGAAATGGCTCCCACCGCCACCATCTTATTCCTTGTTTTGTTCACTTGTTGGTTTTGTTTAATACAAATCTACAAGTTACACTCTGCAATTAATAAATAAAACTTAGGAAGTCCTCTCCATTTAATTAGAAATAAAGATATTGTTATATTTATATAAACTGTTACATCGTTTAAAATTTTAGACAATATGGTATTAGATCTTCTCTAAAATTTGTAATATTTCATGTATAAACCATGAAATTGATCCATTTTAAATGATGTAATTTATGTGATTTACATACATTATATTTAGTGACGTAAAAATTAAACTAATTGAAAGATTAAAAATAACCTTATTAAATTTTCACATATATTCAAATAACCCTATATGTTTTTTCAAGTTTAACTTATTGCGAAACGTACAATAGATGAGCTTATGGAACATTTGAAGACAAAATAATCGTTAGAGCTTATGCAGTTTAAGAGGTGTAGCTTCAGTGGTCTACGTAGAGAGACAAAAAATGTATCACATTGTCTAGCTAGGCATGCATAGAATCGAAAAGAAAACCAATGGGTGGCTAAGGCTAACGCCCACCTTCACTCCAAGTAGACTTGCAGCACAATTTAATGAACACAAGATTATCTTGAATGAATGAATAAAAGTTTTCCTTAAAAATAAAAAAATAAAAATACAGGAGCATTTTTCTGCACTAAGATTTGTAAAATTTCTTGAAAGTGCATTAAATATTGGAAAATTAATGGTAAACGTTAAACCCAATCGGTATCAAATTTGAACTCTTTGAAGCTTGCTATAAGATTATTGCTGTGCATGCACACTTGAAGTTAGTTTATTTTATTTTATTTATTTTATAGCAAGGTATCTAGATCTTTACAAGTATCAAACTATTTCTCTGAACATGTGTAGTCCTCCCGTCCAACACACACCTTGAAGATGCTGAAAGCTCGAAAATGTGTTAAATACACGAGCTTGTTTAGACCCCCAATTCAAATTATGGCTAGATTGCTTTTACTCTAACTTATCTAAGTGCGGAAACAAGAGTAAATGAAGTGCAATAAACCGATACTACTCTAGTGCATAAACAAGAAAAACAAACATTAAAAGTAAAGCACAAGGGTAAGGGAAGAGAGAATGCAAACACAAGATAACACGCCGATGTGTTATCGAAGAGGAAACCGAAGAATCTCGGCGAAAAACCTCTCCGCCGCCCTCCAAGCGGTAATCGATCAACTAGATAATCAGTTGGGATACATGGGTTAGCAAGAGACCCTCCAAGCCTAATCTACCCGCTGTACCTAAGCCCTCCAAGCTCCTACTCCAACAAGGCTTCTCAAAACCGTTCTTGTCTAGCTCTCCGGATCCCGCAACAAGCTCCATGTTGCATCTGCCATCCTTGGCTTCTTCCAATGCTTCCCAGCAACTCCAAAAACACTCACTACACTCTGAAAAGGTGTGGATTGTGTTTTGGTACAAATCTCCTCCCAATGTATGATAATAGGAGAGGGAAGGAGAAGAGGCTACAATGAATTCTCACTAAGGATGAGTAGCTCTCTCTCAAAAAGATGGGTGTGTGTGTTGTAGAAAACCTATCTAGGGTTTTTCTCTCTGAATGGCCTCTTTTACATTTGTGGGTTATGAGGGTATATATAGTATGGGTGAAGGGTAAGGAATTCACACATAAAAATCCTCTACGCAGAATGTTTCGCGACTGTCTCGCGAGAAGGCCTTACCTGCAAGACACTCGCGAAAATGACAACTTGGCACGACTCTTTAGCTTCCAGTCATGTGCTCCTCACATGCTCTTTCGCGGCTTAGCTTCACGCGAGCTTCTCGCGAAATCCACTGATTCTTCATTTAAGCTTGAGTCTTCACCAACTTAATACTAAACCCAACACAATAAAATCTCACAAAATACAAGGAACAAAATTAGAGCAATTACAACACTTTTTGTCATGGAATAAAGCCAACACAAAACATAGTTGTAAATCACAACTTTACAATCTCCCCCTTTGGCTATTCCGTGACAAAACACCCTATAATAGACTCCAGACTTAAACGTGAGTTTGGGAACAATGACAAAACTCACTCACTCCTAAATCTAGAAGTTGTGTAGCACTTGGAACATATATACCTGTAACCTGAAACACTTGCACGAAACACATTAGACCCTCAAGGTAAATCAAGTGATAAAAGGACAAGTATAATGTAACAAGTAAAATGCGATCAAGTAAACATGTTGTGAAACATATGAACAACTTGATCAAACACATGACAGTCATATGGAAATGACCACAATGATCATATAGCAAAGCAAATGATCATCCGAACATGCAATCAATAAAGCACAATAGCATAAGGATAAATACATGTCCAACACTTGACCAATGCGAAATACATGAAGTATATGCATCTAGGAACAAGATCCTACTAGGGCATAAGAGTAATATAAATCAAAACAAAACAAGGAAAATGTCTTCTCCCCCTTAGTATATGCATTTCCCCTATAGCTTTCTCCTCCTACGAATGTGCATGAGGTAGAATTACTCCCCCTAAAAGTGTGCACATGAGTCATATAGAAATAACGATACAAACCTGTATACTCTCTGGTATACTCTCCCCCTTTTTGTCATAAATAGACAAAACAATCAAGAGGAATGAGGGAAAGAAAAGAAGATATGAGCAAGGGTATGATGCATGAGGGATGCAAGATGAATGAGAAAATGAAGCTCAAACATAAGACAAAAACATAAAAAAAAAATGCTACAAAGCATAAAGAACATGATATGCTAAAGATGATGGAACATGATGTAAACCTAGGCATGACAAAGACACAAGAACATGTTAGGTGCTAAAAGGTCTAAAAAGACTTGACTAGTATGAGAGAAGTGCAAAACATGTCAAATGTTAGAGTGTGTGCAGCAAAGGTGCATCTAGTGTGCATGTGAGATGCATGACCAATGCATGAATAAGCACTCACGGGGCAAAGTGCATAAAACACACCACCAATGATCAAAACATGAATAATTATGGTGATCCCCAAAATTTGGTACTCATCGGATTCCAAAACAGCGAGAAAATGCCATTTAGGCATTTTATCAAACACTTAGAATGCACACACTACACATGTATGTTAAACAATGCATGAACATATGAAAATCTTGCCTAAATACATGTTATTTTTGCCACAAGGGGCCAACATCCAAAGCAAATTATCATTTAAAACAAAGCCCAATCAAAAAGATTGACAAAAATAAGTTTTCCAACTCCCATTTGAGAAAATCTCAACTATGAACATAAAACCCCAAAAGGCATAATCTAAGGATCAAAATAGATGAGAAGAGTTAAAGATTACCTTAGATTTGTTTATGAAATGTAAAACACTTGAAATTAGTTGGGGTTTGATGTTAAAGCATTAAAATAGGGGTTTGGGAGAAGATGGGAGAAGTTTAAAACAAATGTCCCACGAAATGCCCTTTAAAAAGCTGATCTGGGAATTTTTGCGGGAAGCTGACTCGCGAAAGTACTTGCGAAATTTTTCCCGGGTAAGCCGAAATTTTTCCCGGGTAAGCCTTACTCGCGAGCTACTCGCGAGCTACTCGCGAAACAGTTGCGAAACTCTCTGTACAAAGTTGAAAAACATGAGATTTGGACCATTTAACTCCCAGTTGAGCTTACATATGAAATGGGTCATGAAAACACCCAGAAAACATGTTTTTCACACAAAAACAACTTGAAAAACTTTGAAAAATATAGGTGATACAAATCACTTCTAAAAGCAAACAAAAAAGAATAAAAAAAATCTTTTTGGTTTGATCCACATATGGTTGAGCACACACACATCACATTTGAACATGTACAACCACACAAATGAAATAGGCATTCATTGAACATTAAACTTGTGTGTTGTGTGTGTGGATCAAGTGTGGAATAGTCCTTAGACTAGAGTGAAGTTTCAATGATCAATTCAATCAAGTCATATACAACTGATACGAAATCAAGTAGTCTATCTCAATTATAGAAATGAGCATATATGACCTCCCACAAGAGAATGATTAGAAAATTTAGAAGCTTTTCATTTGGTTTCTGCATAATTCATGACATTTGATCCTTTTTGGATAATACATCTCCTTTTGAGATCGGTGCTTGAAATTTTTGATATTTCAATATTGTGATTTAGCCTTTGGCTTTTTGAGCACCATACATTTCAATTTAAATGGTCGCTTTCCCTTTTTCCTAGTCAAATACTAGTATGTGCGACATGCTTTTGCAGCTCATAATCTCTTTTTCATTTTGAGATTTACATTTGGTGAGTTCTATTTGCAAAAACATAAAAATAAAAGTGGGAAGATATATAGGCACAAGTCTATGTAAGTATCAAGACAAACAAGACTATTGACCAATCATTCATGACAAACTTGAAGATCTATTTACAACAATCACACATAGATTTCAAGATTTCTCCCACAAAGATATATGTGCATACATAACAAACTAAGCTCGTAAATGCACTACGCCATTAGTACGAAGGTACTAGGCCAAACTCACATGTGAAATGTGCACAAACATATATGATCAAACTTTTTGAATTTTTCACTTTTTATGTGGTTTTGGTTTTTTTTTTTTTAATCACACAAAACAAAAGCAATAAAGTAAGACCAAAAACAAAAGCAATGCATACAAATAAATGCACAAATGCACAAATGCATGACAATGAAGCATCTAATGCATGAAGAGTCCTACAATGATCGAAAGAATTAGATTAAGGACCAAAAGAGCAAAAGCTCAACCATAGGAACCCTTCCTCATCCAAATGGAATAATTGTTTGGAATGAGTGTCTCATGAGAAGTGAGACGAGAGTTGGAAGAATGTGAACCGGAAATGCACATAGACAAGGAGGTAAGAACATTAAAAACTTTCTTCAACAACTTATCATTTTCCCCCAAATCCGGTTTAGCTTTTATATCACAACTTCCAAAAAGCTTAAGTTTTTCTTTTCTTTTAATTCTTTTAAGAGCATGAAACTTAGAGCAATGAGGTCTTAGATGACCAAAGGCACCACAATGGTGACAAATAATGTGTTTAGGTCCACTAGGCCTTTTAGGAAGGAATCTAGCATCATGAGTTTGTTCTTTCTTTAACTTTGGACATTGAGGTCTTATATGACCAATCACACCGCAATGGTGGCAAGTAGGAACAAACTTAGATCCACTCAATTCCCTAGGATGGGACCTAAACAGAGGCTTAGGCTTAAGAGTCTTTCTCTCCACCTTTTGATTCCTTTTATGTGGAGGAATGTACACCGATTTGTCCTTTAAGGTAGAACACACAATAGGCACAAAATCGGGTACCACAACATGATTGCAACAGATATTTTCATCATTTTTATCAACAGGTTCAGCAATCAAACACTTGGCATGCATCTTAAAAGATTCATTTTTACATTTAAGGTCATCAACAAGTTTGTTAGACAAAACAAGTTTAGCATCCAAGTTCATATTTAGACATTCAAACTCTTTCAGCTTTTCAAGAGAATTTTCAGCAAGCTCCTTATATTTTTCAACCAATTTATTGGATTCATTGAACTTAGCAATCAAATCATCCTTTTCACAACGAAACTTGCTCAAATTCTTATGAAACTTCTTAGCTTCTTTTTTCAAGAGTTTGTCAACAACACCCATAGATTCAAGTAACATGTCATCACAATTATGAGGATTAACACTCATAGAGGCATTTTCACAAACACATGGCATGTTACAATCAACAATATCCATAGAAGCATACAAAGCATTATCCATGGCAAATAGACACAAGGGGTCAAGGATCACACTTAGGTATTTAAACCACAATAAGTGTACTCGCTCTGATACTAATTGAAAGCTCGAAAATGTGTTAAATACACAAGAGCTTGTTTAGACCCCTAATTCAAATTACGGCTAGATTGCTTTTGCTCTAACTTATCTAAGTGCGGAAACAAGAGTAAATGAAGCGCAATAAACTGATACTACTCTAATGCATAAACAAGAATAACAAACATTAAAAGTAAAGCACAAGAGTAAGGGAAGAGAGAATGCAAACACAAGATAACACGCCGATGTGTTATTGAAGAGGAAACCGAAGAATCTCGGTCAAAAACCTCTCCGCCGCCCTCCAAGCGGTAATCGATCCACTAGACAATCAATTGGGATACATGGGTTAGCAAGAGACCCTCCAAGCCTAATCTACCCACTGTACCTAAGCCCTCCAAACTCCTACTCCAACAAGACTTCTCGGAACCGTGTCTTGTCTAGCTCTCCGGATCCCGCAACAAGCTCCATGTTGCATTTGCCATCCTTGGCTTCTTCTAATGCTTCCCAGCAACTCCAAAAATATTCACTACACTCTAAAAAGGTGTAGATTGTGTTTTGGTACAAATCTCCTCTCAATGTATGATAATGGGAGAGGGAAGGAGAAGAGGCTACAATGAATTCTCACTAAGGATGAGTAGCTCTCTCGCAAAAAGATGGGTGTGTGTGTTGTAGAAAACCTATCTAGGGTTTTTCTCTCTGAATGGCCTCTTTTACATTTGTGGGTTATGAGGGTATATATAGTATGGGTGAAGGGTACGTAAGGAATTCACACATAAAAATCCTTCACGCAGAATGTTTCGCGACTGTCTCATGGGAAGGCCTTACCCGCGAGACACTCGCGAAAGCGACAGCCTGGCACGACTCTTCAACTTCCAGTCATGTGCTCCTCACATGCTTTTTCGCGGCTTAGCTTGTCGCGAGCTTCTCGCAAAATCCACTGATTCTTCATTTAAGCTTGAGTCTTCACCAACTTAATACTAAACCTAATACAATAAAATCTCACAAAATACAAGGAACAAAATTAGAGCAATTACAACACTTTTTGTCATGGAATAAAGCCAACATAAAACATAGTTGTAAATCACAGCTTTACAATGGCCTCAAGATAAACTCTTGAATTTAGTTAGATTACCTTATTCACTTTTTAAAGAATTTAAACTTTTGGGAGATAGCAATAATGAATGAGCTAAAGATATGGACGGTAAAAACTCATCTCTATAATTATTGTGTTGATAAGAATTGTGTTTAATCAATGTCTCTAGGTATTTAATTAATGAAATTCAGAATCAACAAAAAATATCAATTGATAGTGGACAAGTAGCTGTCAGAATGGTTTCGATTCATTTCATTCTCTGAAAAAATAAATAAAAATAAAATAAAATTCTCTAAATATATATATATATATATATATATTGTAGTAACACAATCTATTTATCCGCTTTGGGGATTGTCACCTCATCTCAGGCCAAGGGCTTGCCTTGTAGCCGATATTGGATTTTGGCTTGACACCCACACGGCTTTGTCCTCTTAGCAAGTGTGGGCATGCTCATTGTGCAAGAGTCCCACATCGCTTAGAGAAGCGCTCCCCCTATGCCTTATAAGCTTGCGCTAAAGGCAATAGGGTACCACTACAACATGTCGAGCGTTGTCCAAGTTTGGTTCTTGCTAAAGAAAGAATTGGTGACTCCCCTATTTATGCACTGAGTCGTATACTTGATGCCTTCCCAAGTGGAAATCAGCTCGTATTTTGGAAAAGATGGATCTATTCCGGTTAGTATACCATCCCTTTCACTCTTCACTCTTCACTCTTGTTTTTCGTTGACTTGTTTTAGTATTATGCAAATAATGGATGAGTTTAATTATATATAAATGTGAATTATGTGATGATATCCCTTTTGAAAAAAAAAAATCAATGAAAAAGGGGGTCCTTGAGGACCAAGCCCATATCCTTCATTTGTAGATAAAAATAAAAAATAAAAAATAAAGTTTTTATTCTAAAAGTCAAGTCGCATAGCACAAGCTTAATGCCCAATTATTATTATTATTATTACAAAAAATTCTGACAAATGATCAAAATAATTTAAAATAAATAACGATTTCTTTTAGATATATAGAATTTTTTTGTAATATAATTCTAATAAGAAAAGCATTTTTAAACCTCTTAAAGCTTTGATTATAGAGTTTTTATAATATTAATGTTCTTATAATGTTTCTACTCAGTGAAAGTATATTTTATGACGTGTAACACTTGCATCAAACCAAAATCATATTGCACAAGCATAATGTGTACTAGTCGCTAACCCGTGCAATGCACGGGATTGTTTTAGAGAAGATTATATATATTTACTTTCTCAAATTAATAATCACTTGGAAAGAATAAGATTTCATCTTCTACATACTATGGTTCAAAGCGTACTATGAAAGTATTATTATATTTGAAATGAAACTTAACAATTATATATCAATTATTGCAAAAAATTAGATTAATTGAATGATATATATATATATATATATATATGAATGCTTACTTTATGATAGAACACAAACCTTGATAGGCAAATATATCATTTAACTATTTTTTTTATTCATTATTTTACTAATTAAAAAATATATATTCATTTTCCTTTATAATCTAGAACGTAGATGATACTCATAATTTACATGAGCACAAAAAAGTTAAAATATAAGAGCTTAAGGGAAAAAAAGTATTAAGAGAATACAATTTGTCACAAAAATATAAAGGAAGAAACTCATAATAAACCCTAGGGATAATAATTTAATGATTTAATTAATTTCATCCAAATAAGTTATAAACACCCCCACTTTCGCAGACTAAAGAAACTATTATTCAGGTAATTGGTAGTAAATAGAAATACAACAGCTACCAAAATGGCTTTTACTACAATATCTAAAAATTCTCAAGGAAATAAAGGCATGGGCTGCACCATTGCTTCTTTGTTGGCCCCTTTAAAGATATTATGCTATTTTCTCTTACTATTACAATAAACAATGGAATGGTTTGTTTTTATACATGATGGCGGAACATAATTCTTAATGTACAACTCCTAATCTACACTTGAAAATATGTCTTTATACTTATTCTTTATACATATCTTATTCGTTCTTGATATGACATGTTTTACTTCATACATTATAGGTCTGAAATAAGTTTAGATATTCTAACTCAAGTTTAAATACTATTGAAGATTTACTATAGCATAGTTATACGAACACAAATTTTATGGTCACATGACATAATGATTTTGACTTGAGGTTAAGGAATTTTACTCTTTAAGTCTTTGTTTAATAATTACATAACTAATTAGAAAAGAAACATTGAAAATAAATAAATAAAATACATAAATTAAAAATAAATAAAATACTTATTAAAAGAAAGTTCACGTGACTGGGTGTTAGAGACACAAATCAATAAAAGAAATATAAAATTATTTTATTCAAATAAATTAATAATAAAGGTGCTGAAGTTGGAACTTGGAATTTATTAGTAGTAAAAGTTGGGTAAAGCTGTCAAGCACATAAACAGGAAGGACAAAACAAAAGAAACTAAAAAGCCAAACTAAAACAAACAAAAGCCAAGAAAGAGGTTCTGGGTTATTTAACGAAGAAGATGAAGAAGTGGGAGGAGAAGGAGATCAGCGAAATGGGACTCCGGCAATGTGGCGGTGATTTTCTGGCGGCGGCAGCAACATAGTAAGAGATCGTAAGTTAATATGTTACTGAAAGAGGGGAGAGAGATATTGGATTTGAAAATTTTTCTTTCTTTTTAAACTGAAAATCATGTTCCAATCCGGTATGATTTTTCCGGTCGAAATGTGATATTTCGTCCGGTATAGTCGGAACAACTCAGTATAACCGATATTTGAACCGGAACGAAACACAAGTGTTTTGGTACCGTTTTAAGCTCAGGTAAGGAAAATACAGGCTGTACCGGCTGGTACGGTACGGTATCGACTCCATTGGGTGAGAGAGGTGATGGCTTTGGGACGTTTTTGGAACTTCATAGATGGTGAGAGTTGGGGATTTGGAGGTGGGGTTTACAATGAAACCATAGATTGCAAATGAATTTGTACCCATCAGATCTGTGTTTGGGTATGGGTTTGTAGCCATGAGGTCTGTATTTGGGTTTGCCATGGGAGAGAGAAAAACTCAACACAGAGAGAGACAGGTTGTGCTTGAGGGAGAGAGAGAGGATCGAGGTGAAGGTTGTGATATTAGACAACTATCGGGTGGAGGCTAATATTACAAAACTGTTTAACTGAAATTTTTGGATTAAAAATAGTTTTTTTATTTTTTATTTTTAATAATGCTGGCGTGGAAAATTGTGGGAGCTTCAAAAGTTTCGGTTTTATATATATATATATAGATGATGACCCAACTTAAATAAAAGATTAAAAAAAAAAAAAAAAGACTTCTATGCATATATAACATTTTAATAATTTACTATTTTTAGACATGAAAAAGAAAGCGATAGAAAATGTTAGTCAGCTTACACAGAATATAACTAAGATTTATTATAAATTAGCTTGTTTATATCTTAACCATGTAATTATATCACTTAAAAAGGCTTTTTTTTGGATAAGTATATTACTTATAAAGTTGATTCTCTAAAAATAATAATAATAATAATAATAATAATAATCATCATCATCACTTAGAATGTTATATTAATATGTCCGTTTGATTTACTTATTACTAGTAATTTATTTGCGTAGTATTTATCAAATATATAATTTTTGGTAACTATTATGTTAAATGTGTTGTAAAAAGGCTAAGACTATGTTTAGCACCAACTTTTTACTGGTGTTTTGCTAAAACTTATTTACTATTTGTGGGCCCATGCAAGTCCCACAAAAACCCAAGCTTACACTACACAAAAACAGGGCTATCCCAGCGTTTTGAAAACCGCTGGGATAGCCCCAGAAAGCGTTGGGATAGGGTCAAAATTCCTATCCCGGCGTTTTTTTTCCCGGCGCTTCAAACCGCCGCGGTTTGAATGTCGGTATAGGGTCATCGGACTTGTACTAGCGCTTTTCAAAAGCGCTGGGATAGGTCCCGGCGCTTTTCAGACCCTGTTCTGGCGTTTTTACTTATGTCGGGACAGCCTTTACAAAAATGTGAATATTACCTATACCAACGCTTTTGAAAGCGCTGGAATAGGTACTACCTATGCCAGCGTTTTCAAAAGCGCTGGTATAGGTCTTGAATGAATAAAATTTAAAAGGCCTATACCAGCGCTTTCATAGGAAGTTTTTTTTTTTTTTTTTTAAATTTAATTTTTTTTAGCACCTGTAATGTACCTATAATACATATTTTCTAATACCTATTTTATAGCAACTATAATGAACCACAATTCATATTTTCCAATAGCAAATACAATACCACAATTTTCCAATAGTAAATACAATACCACATTAAACCAAGAAACTAATTACAAAATAATACATCCCAAATGTCTAGAATGTTATACACAAAATAATACATCCCAAGTGTCTAGAATGTTATGAGGCGCACCTACACTACAATTTCACCATTGCACATTGAGTTTCAAAAATGTAAGTCACAAAACAAACAACACTCCCAATATAATCCACCTTTTCTCTCCATGCAAGCAACCCGCTTGCTCCCAAACAACCCACCACAGCATACTATATGTATTTACTTAGACAAAATATGAGAAATCTATGAGGCAAACAATATATTAGTTCTATTTAAACAATATAGTGCAAACTCAAATAAATGCCTTCTTAACCGAAATACATTTGATTTAGTTTCATCATATGCACCAAAGGTGTCACGCCCCAAACCCGAAAAGGTCAAAAGCATGAGAAAAACATCTCAAAGGTACCTATAGATTTTGTTCGTTTTGGCAATTCAATCCAAATAAAATCATAACAAATACCAACATCAAGAATTATCCTAATGATTCCATTAATTATACTCCTAAGGTAAGTCAGAGCTCTATGCAATAAATACAATGATCATAGGTCACAAAAGAATGGAGGTCTGAATAAATAATTACATAACATCAACTTGTCCCATTAGTGGAAATAAAGGCATAACCACTATTAGATACAAAAGAATTGGGTCAAGCCTACTCTAAGTTATACATTATCAATTATCTCCATTACAAAAGTCAGCCTTCATCAGCAGTTAGTCTATCTACTACTAGCCACCAAAAAGCTATCTCAAAAAAAGATAGTTGCCTACTCTGAAAAAGTTTGTAAGATAATAGAATGAGATAGAGCCTAGTAAGTAGTATAATTAACGGGGGTGGGGGAGATGCAAATTTCATGATGATAACAATTTACAAATCATGTTTTAATTTGGGAATTTCCAAATAATTTCTACAAAACCATTTCCAAAAAGAATATGACAAGAATGAATAAAATGACATGGCACAAAGCTTCTCAAAATGCTCTCATGAAACTATATACTATAATTTGTGAGCAATACAATACCATTCCAAACCCAAGGCCACATGACAATGCCGTCACAAAGACGGAACTAATCTATCGACACAAAGACAGAACTCATCGCCGACATACAGCCGGAACTAAATATGCCGTCACAAAGATGGAACTCATCGCCATCACAAAGATGAAACTCAATAACCATCACAAAGACGGGTGCTAAGATACCAATGTCACACAGACTATAGTATCTAGCTAGGTAATCACCGGGTAATCACATGTCACAGCACATGGGTAAAACATAAAGAGCTCACAAATTACCTTTAATTCAAAATACATAATTCACTTCCAAGTAGTTTCATAACATATTTGAATGCCCGAGATATTCACAAAGTTCTCAGAGCCCTCAACTCATTTCTTGTCAAAATGATTTTGTATTAACTTCCCAAATAACATAGGTCAAGATAATGCATATTTATATTTTGCAAATAATGCAATAAATCCGTTAAATTCATTCTCAAGAATTTAATCTAGATGCTAGTCTTTTATATGCTAACAAATCATGCAATTCCCCATATGCAATAAGAATATGCACTTTCATATATAATCATAAATAGTAGGGTCACAACACAACACTTTTAGAAAAACATAGTTCCACCATTAATTTTCCAAAATGTGTTTGACCCAAAAATAATGTTTATGCAACATGATTATTTTTCAAAAATCTCATTAAAAGGCTACTTACCTCGCAACCCGCAAAAGCCTAATTTTCCAAGCTTCAAATGAAATTAGTTAGAACCTAAACAATACCAAGCAAACCTATCAAAATAAGCATAAAGCTTGAAATTGTATCTAGCTACCTATTAGAAATTGCTAACTAAGAAATTAATTAGGCAAGCCTAGCATTTAACCTCACAAATAATGCATTCCACTTCCAAAGTTTCTTATCAATTTCACTACAAGGCATAGACTCCAACTTATCATCATGTCATTCCAAGCTTCACCTTTACCATAAGAGATCCTAACATTTTATGAATTTCTTCCTCAATATACATGTCATTTTCAAGAGACCTATAAAACAACAACATATATAACAATACCTACCATTACAAACCCCAAATGTAAATCCTTCACTAGCTCCAAATACACAATAAAAATTAGATTCATCAACTATTTCACATTAGAAAGCCAAAACTCCCAAATCTTCACCACATAGCTAACCACCATAGCAAAGATCATATACCCACTCATCAAATACATCCACCAAGACCAAAACTCATACATAAAAACACATAAATATCACTTCTAATGCTCATAAATCACATGGGTATTATTATTAAAAAAGTTTAGATGAACATAACCTCAAGCAAAAGCATATAAACCCACAAAAAAATTAGAAATTTTTACCTCAAATAATAGAGATGAGTGAGCCTTGGCTTATTCTTATGGAGTTTTCCGGTATACTTCACCGGAAAAAGATGGTGGATGTGTTGAGAATTGAAGGTGCCTGTGGGAGATTGAGGGAGTGTGAGAGAGAGGTGAAAAGGAGTGATAGCCGGTTAAAGAGGTGGGGAGATATTTGTGAATGTGTGGTGGGGAAATAAGGGGTAGGTGGGTGCTTTTTTTTTTTTTACTTGACTTGGGCTGGGGCCTTACAAAAGGTGTTTTAAAAATTCCTCATTTTGTTGTATTTTTATCATAGTTAATTTGGGTTCTTACTTTGAAGTTTGACATCTTATGCTGTCCTAATGGCTGAAAATCAGAACACTCTCGATGTAACCTGTCCTGATTATGCTTAATGCCTCTTATTTCCCTTTAAAGCATTGATCTGGAAAGGAACTTGGTTTCATATTGCTAAATGCAGGTGCTTTTTTCCTTTGCAGATTCTTCAGTGCCTCACTATCCAAGGCCTAACCTCGTCCTGGGGTGGGAGTTCAGTAGGTGGTGATGGAGGAAATAGTAGTGGAGTTTCTAGAGCATTGGTGAAAGGTTGATAATGAGTTAAATCTTTATAGGATTTTTTCAAGTAATTTTTGTCACAAATTTTCTGACATGGTGGGATTTCTCAGGTTCAAGACGTTCAATATGCAATTTGAGGAACTTCATCAAAAGCAATCTCAGTGGACAGTTCCTGGCACTGAGTTGCGAGAGTCTCTAAGGCTTGCGGTTGCGGAAGTGTTGTTGCCTGCCTACAGATCTTTTGTAAAACGTTTTGGGAGCGTTTTCTCATACTTGAAGTAACACACACATGCTCATACACACATGCATGTGTTTGTGTATGTGTGTGTGTAAAAGATGTTTCTTTCAAGATTTGTTTATTACAAAGTCAATAATGAGGTCTATTTAGAAATTTGCAAACAACAGTAATGGATAAATGAAACACTTGGATGTTGTCATTCTTCACATTTTTTAAATGGTCATATTTAAAATGCTAGAAAAGCTCTATGTAAGAGCTACAAATGACTTAGGGTACTTGACCCAAAGCTATGCAAAATACTGCAGATGGATTGTATTTTCATTGGCTGTCTAATGATTCCTCATTACTCTGTCATTACCTTCTTGTTTAACTTGCTTTTGGATGTTTTACAGGCCTCTAGTTGACAGTGGCAAGAACCCTCAAAAGTACATCAAGTACGGAGCGGAGGATCTTGAACGGATGTTGGGTGAATTTTTTGAAGGGAAGAACTTAAATGAACCTAAGCGGTAGATTTGATCTCTTTCTCCTTCTGTGTTTGTGATAATGAAGATGATACGGGCCATTAACCTCTGCTTCGGTGGTACACATCACTCTCCTTTTGTAGAGAATTGTGGTTCAGTTCCTAAGATGTTCCTTTTACAGTGCTGTAAGGTTGAATTTTATCAACCATCTTGTTGGCTTTATTTCGTGCCAAATTTGCTTGTATTTTAGCAATTAGTAACCCTGTATTTAGGTGGGAAACATGTAAGGGTAGTGAGTGAGAGAGTGTGAAGAAATGCTCAAGATTGTGCAAAGATGTAGCGACTCGCAGCTGGGACTCGCGGCTGACTCGTGATTAGCAAGCCACCAAAGCTGGCACACGTGTGAAGCATGCAGGGGAGCTGAAGAATCAGAGTCGCGAGGCCAAGTCGCCAGACCACCCTGTTTGGGAAAAACTGACTCTTCGCATTCCTTTCTCACCCCACTATATATAGACCCTTATACCCACGAAATATATAGAGCTTTCAGAGAGAATTTTGAGAGAGAAACCTTAGAGAAAAACAAGATTGATTCATCCACAATCTTCACATAGAGACTCTTCAAATTCCTCTACTCTCTTCCTCTCCATTGTTCCATCCTTGAGAGGTACATTACCAAAACCTGTTCTCACCATACCCATATCTGTGAGAAGGTCATTTGGTGTTTAGGAAGCAGTTAAGAAGGGACGAATTTTATATTGGTTGATGCTATGGTCAAGTAGCGGAATTCGGTAAGCTAAAGAAGAAATAGGTTCGGCGTAACCTCGTTGGAGTAGGAGCTTGGAAGGCTTAGGTACATTGGGTAGATTAGGCTTGGAGGGTCTTCTACTGTTCTTGTATCCCGACTACATTCTTTAGTAGATTATTTACCGCTTGGAGGGCGGCGGAGAGGTTTTACGCCGAGGGCTTCAATTTCCTCTTCGATAACACATCGTTGTGTTGTCCTTGTATTTGCATCTCTCTTCCCTTAATCTTTGCCATTTAATTTTTGCTGTGGATGTGATTTTATTTGGTTTAGATTGTTTATCAATTATGTATTAAGCTTACGTTCATATTCTGCACATTAATTGTTTGATATTAATCTTGAATTGGTAATTTATTATTTGGGGGTCTAAACGTTTATAGTGTTTTATACACTAATTGAACTTTCAAGTGCCATGCTTCTACCCTGCGTTATAGGTGATCGCATGTGTGTGTCTACCTATTGTGTTGGAAAAAGTTGGTGAATAGAATAAAAGAAAGCAGATTATACTGTATGCATTTGCTGTGTAAAATACTTGCTATGTAAAATACTAAATAAGAGTGTGACTCTTCATTCTTTCACAAAACGGCTGTGTACTTCGGTTTGGTGGTGATCCAAGTATATATTTCTACCAGATATATTTAGTTATTTATCACAGAGGTTGTCATATAGGAGCGATATCAGTTGTTAAAAGGCCAATTTGTCTTGACCAACAAATGCATGTGGATTCCTTTGCCAAATTTTCTGAAACATTAAATTGTTATATATATATATATATATATATATATATAAATGAAATGAAACACAGGAATAATTGTAAAATATTTTCCTCTACTAGAGGTGAATTTAACGATCAATTGATGTGCCATAATGCTTTTGCTTTTGCTTTTGTTTTGTTTTTTTGTTTTTTTTTTTTTTTTTTTTTAGATTTAATGATTTTGTTATGTACTATTGGAGTCCTTTATTTCTTAATGGTGTGGCGTGCTTACAAATATATACTTTTTAATTTTTTTATTTTTTATAATTTGGTAGTAACTATAATTGGGGAGAGGAATTTGAATTTTTTTGGACGTTTTCCTTGAAAACACTAAAAAGTGTTAATAGAGCTACAAACACTTTTATGATATTTTCAAATGCAGCAGGACATATTGTAGTTTGTCCAAAAAGAGAAAAACACACTGTACGCAAAAACAAGCAACTAGAAAAAGTGTAAACTTCAATTAGGCTTGTTAACATTACACACAAATGACTACAACATGAACCCACCTTCCAGCTAACAAATGGCGTATCCACGGCGTAAAATCCTAATCATTTATTAAAATACTAGAAAGGGTTGCACGTGCGTGCTGCCCTTGAGTGTAAAAAATTTTAGATATAATTTTTTTTTTTGTAGTAGTATCAAATCATGTACTTAAATTTGGAATAGTTATTTAACATATAACTATCTATTTAGTATAGTAATTTCTTAGAACCTATTTACTAAAGATAGTATCAACTCACAAAAAAAATCTACTAAGAATGATAACAAATGTCGTCATCTTCAAACAATAAATAACTAAGTTTTGATAAAATATTGTAATAATATTTAAATTTTCGCAATAAATGATACAGATACTACAATTGAAATCTTCATCAAATTAAATACCTACAACCATTTGCAATGAATATTTTGTTATTCATACTTTCTTCTTTATCATTTTATTTTATGAGCCTAATTACAATGCTTAACTTAATTAAATTTTAATAAACACCTTTTTAAGAAATAAAAGAAAAAAAAATGGCAGATGTCATTGAAGTTTTTATTAGAAAAAAATTATAAACCTAGAAGATTTAAACCTCTAATAAGTTAGTATTCTCTAGGTAACAAATAGAATACCATAGATCACAATTTTTACTTTTTAAGTATGACTAACACATAAAACTCAAAATACACAAAGAAAATTTTTGGGACATTAAAATATAGTGAGGCATTTTAGACATTGCACAATGAAATATTCTATGAATCATAAGATTTTGTTAGGATTTAACTAAGAGAGTAATAGCAGGGACTATATGCATGTGTACAAAATATAAATGAGGAAATTATTTAATTTTAAAGTTGGGGGATGAAACTACTCCAAACATAAAGGAAGAAAGTACTTTTTTCTATAATTTTTTTTAATAGTAAAACTATGTGTTTTTTATGTTAAACAATGTATTAAAAAAATCCAAGAAAACTATCCGTAAAACTATGAATTTTGGCTTAACAAATTGGCTAAAAAAAAAAAAAGTCAAGAACACAATAAATGTCATGATATTTTCTCAATACCTTTATTTTAGCTATGGTGGGCCCTAGTATGATATTTTATAATTTTATTTTAGAGTAATGCTACATCCACAATATTTTCACAACAAATCCTAGATGGTAATTGTTATTGATTTTTAATTGGCACAGCCACTTCAAACTATGCATTAAAAGAAAAAAAAAACCAATAGAATAAAATTGTGCGTAAAACAATGAATTTTTGCTTGCCAAATTTGACTAAACCAAGAAAGAAGTCTAGGAACATAACAAAATGTCACAGTATTTTCACAATACCTTTATTTTCAATCGTGGTAAATTTAGGTCTGATACATTATTTATCTTATAGAAATTCTATCTCCATAATATTTTCATATCAAATTCTAAATGGCAAGTTATTATTGATTTTAAAATGGACCCACGACTTATATCACTTTTTTATCCATCAATAGCAGCTTATCACCTATAATTTGTTATAAAATTAATGTGAAAATGTTGTGGACTTAGTAATTTTTTATTTGATCTATAAGAAATTGAGATCTCAACAATTGTGAAAATATTGTGATAACAAGTGTTACAACATTTTCACAAAACATTTATTTTCAGTTGTGGTTAATCATAGTCTCATATTTTATTATTTTATTTTGACCTATAAAAAATTGACACCTCAATAATTGTGTATTGTGAAATTTGTTATGTCAGTATAAAAATATGTATGCTAGCTCATATAAATATTAAAAATAGAGAGCACAAATCGATGACTAGAAAAAAAAAAGAAAAAAAAAAGAAAAGAGAAAAAAAAAGAAAGGGCTAATAAAGTGATAAACAGTACATATTGAATAAATCATAAAGTAACGTACCTACTACAGTAGCTTTTACACATTTACACAACAAGTGTTACAACATTTTCACAAAAATAAATCAGTTATGATTGATCACAGTCTCATATTTTATTATTTTATTTCGACTTATAAGAAATTGACACCTCAATAATTGTGAAGATATTATGAAATTTGTTGTGTCAGTATAATAATACCTTTATTTTTAGTTGTGGTTAGTTCCAATATGATATTTTATTTTGACCTATAAGGAATTAACATCTCAACAATTGTGAAAATATTGTGACAATGTATTGTGTTAACTAATAGCTATATATATATAAAGTGTTGACTGGGCAATGTTACCGGAAAAAAAAGGCTAGTGAAAAATGCATATTGAACCAACCAAAAAAAAAAAAAAATGTAGCTACTACCTTAGCTTTACACATTCACACTTTTGTTATGAAAGTGTTGTGAAAATTGTTGTGGATGTAGTAGTTCTTTTTTCACAATACCTTTATTTTTAGTTGTGGTTGGTTCTTGTATGATATTTTATTTTGACCCATAAAGAATTAACATCTCACCATTTGTGAAAATATGTGACAATTTATTGTGTTAACTAACGGGTCTATATTAAAAAAAGAAAAGGAAAAAAAAGGGAGTGGACCAGACGATATTACTTGAAGGGATAAAAAAAAGCAGCGAAACAGTGCAAAGGACCGAATAAACCAAGTTACTGTAGCTTTATTGTAAATATAGCGCCTTGGCGCTACTATAGCAAACCTACTATAGCTTTTCCCATTCACGCTTTTTATATATAGATTTACTTTTTTTTGCAAATATGTAAAATATTTGTCACTTTTTATATGTCTACCGCATAAACTTAAAAAGTAAATATATAAAGATTTAAAAAAAAAAAAATTCAATGATTGAATAAACCAAAGACACTATTCATGAACTATTAGCTCTTTTTATATAGTTAATAGAAATTACTGTAGCTATTTGCTTCAAGCACCAGTCTGTGCACGGTAGTGGTTGAAGCCAAATTGTTTGAATTTCAGTATTGGTCAGCTCCATGACATTGGTTATAATCATCCATGTCATTAGGATGTATTTTATTTCAGGTAAAAGTTTGTTACAAATTGCCTTAAAATAAAAGCTACTTTGAAGAAGTGTATTTTAGAGAATTTTGCTCTAGTAAAAGTGGATCTTTGCTAAAGTGATAAATATACTTCACTCAAATGAGTGAGTCTTGGTCATGCGAAATAATAAAGGAACTCGATACTTCACCTGTCATTTGTTCAGGCTCGTTTGTGTAAGATTGCTAAAACCATATATATATATATATATATATATATTATTATTATTATTATTATTATTATTATTTCCATTTGGACTAGAATTTCCAACAAGGTCTTGTACTTCACTTTGTGTACCTAACCTATATTAATACTATGCACAATTGTTCTATAGATAAAAGGAGGCCACACATTGAGCTTTTAGAGAAAATCACGTTCCTTATCTCCTTGTAAGTTGTAAACTAAAATCCTTTATGGTGAGGTTCACTACAATAATATCTTTCAGGAGATTCTTTGGAGCGTTAGAGTTTCTAGTTTGTGCAAATAAAGAGTTCATGGAGAAGATTCGCTTAGCAAGATTGTAGATGTTTTAGGGTTAATTCAATCAAAAGGCAAGCAGGGAATTTGCAGAGTTTGTAATAAAGAGTCTAGCTATTCAAATATTTTGTAAGTAGATTATTTAAACTACCATTCCTATAGTGAATATTCTACAAGATTTAGTTTTCCACTTTGTTATCAAATTTTGTGCCTTACTGTATTGCTTTCATATTTACTACTTTTAAATTTGGTATAGATATATGTGGTTAACTGTTTATCGGTGTGGTTTAATTTATATCGTGTAAGATTTATCAATAAATTCAATAACTTCATTGAACCAAAGCAAAGAAACAAGTGAATTCTTAGTCACTATATTAGTAAATGACCTACCAAGAGCCTTATAACTCAATTGGTTAGTACTTCCAGGGTCCAAATTTTCCCTCCCTATTATAACTATTGCATTATCGAAAAATCAAGAATGTCAATACCGTACCGGTTTGGCTACCGGTACGATATATTTCGGATACCGGTCAATACCGGTGTACCGTTTCGGGTTTACCGCTATTTTTTATATTTATAAATATATATATATATATATATGTATGTATGTGTTTGTATATATATATATATATTATAATAAATATAAAAGTTTACCATAAAACATTTTCTCAATTCAAAACTAATTATTCATGGTTTTAAACTTTAGTATCAATTAAAAGGGAAAAAAAATAAAAATAAAATAAAATAGAAAGCTTAAAAGTTACCATTGCATACTAAAAAAACAAATAATACTAATAAGTTAATGCAAATAAGTTACCATTCTTTCCTAACAAAAATTCAAAAATTACAAAACTTAAAAAAAAAAAAAAAAAAAAAAAAATTATGTACCGGGTACGCCCGGTACCGGCCGGTATTGCCCGGTATTGGCCGGTACGGCCGGTATTTTTACCGGTACGAAACGTAGGGGTTAACCGTACCGGATCACCGGCCGGTACGGTACGGTATCAACAACACTGCGAAAAATACCTCTTAAAATTGAGAATAGTAGCATATCAAATTCAACCACAAGCAACATATGATATTAAAGATTCCTTTTATATAAATAAATAGAATAGTTATTAAATGATGGACATTGATAACCTTGTAACCTAGGTAAAGTCCTAATGTTGAGGGGGTAATCTATTGAGATATTAGGCATTATTCTATCCTTCCCCAAAGTAACTAAAAGAATAAATATTAAAGAATAGCAACATAGATGCATGATTTATATAATGTAATTATAATATGCCCAAGACCAAAAATAAAAAAAGTATGCAATTGGAGCTGAACATTCTATAGTTACCTTCCAAGAAAAAAAGAAAAAAGAAAGAAAAACTTCATCTTTGGCTGGTATATGCCAATTATTAATAGGACACCAGTACATCATATAGCACAATTAATGAATATGTTAAAACCAATGCTTCATTTTCCTATTGAAGATGCTAGGTCCATAAGTTGAAATGGTCATGGCAACAAGAAGAGGGAATTGCATCACTACAAAGAGGGTGATAGGAATACTAGCCAAACAAATGGCAGGTTTGAAAATCCATGATTGTTCATGTAGCATAAGAAAAAGAGCAGCAGAAAAGGCTGTCATCATGGTTGCAATAGAGAAGAAAAGGGTGGAAAGGCCTATTATCATTTTATTAGGCAAGGACTTAAGGAAATCTTCTTCTGCATAACGAGATGTAAGGATTCCTAGAAACATCAAGACTGAAGTTGAGGAAGAAAAGAGTGAGAGGACATCGGATACTATAAAGACCATAAACAATTTTTCATTTAAGAAGATTGGGAAGCCTTTAGTTCGGTCACTACCACCTGGAACGGTAAATACTGCAGCAAACATAATGGTAACAATGAGAGCACCCACCACGGTACAAGAAGATGCTGTGCCCTTCATCCATTGCTCTCCGTCTTTCCTCATGTCCTTGTGGTTCTTTGTAAATAATTCTTGGGGAGTCAAATCCTCTTTGTTTAAATTTGCATGGACCTTGGGAGGGACAATGCTCTCCACCTCCTACATTTGTTAAACAAAGTCTTAGAAGCCAAAACAGCGCAACATTATAAAAGAAATAAATTTAAGAAAAGTAAATATTAACATTAATATTTAATAGTTCATTATTAAATATCATTAACTATAATTCATACATATGTATATTCTATATATACTATAAAACTGAAACATTTGATTTTTAGTGATGGCCTCGCTGTCTGAAGTTGTTCTACTGCCGGCCACAGTCATTGAAGTGGAAACTTTGGCAGCACGCAGAGCTGTGGAGTTTGCACTGGAACTGGGATTTGAAAACATCATCCTTGAAGGAGATTCCGACGTCTTGATCAAGCTCTTGAACAGTTGCAGCAGATCTTTGGCGCCCTTTGGTCATCTTATCAACGACATTATGTTTCTTGCTTCGCGATTCACTTGCTTTAGAGCTACACACGTCCGAAGACATTGTAATAAGGTTGCTCATTTACTAGCTAGAAAAGCAATCTCATTCTCCCCTTTGTCCGTCTGGATGGAAGATGTCCCACCAGACCTTTTATCTGTTATCCAGGCTGATTTGAATAGCCGTCCTTAATAATATATTGTTGATTGTTTTCTCAAAAAAAAAAAAGTTTTCACAATTTTCCACATCTGCATCAATATTTTAATTAATATTTTAAGGTTTATTTTTAGTAGTACTCAATACTTTTGCTTTGTACTTTCTTTGTGTTTTAAGTTTGAAGCCCTTCCCTTCTTTTCAGTCTCTCTTCCTTCCCTTCTTCTGTCGGCAACGATAAAAATGATAACTCATCCTTTAAAAAGGGGAAAAAAATTATATACAGTTGAATTTATCATTGTAAAACTCAAATTTGGACTTCAAAGTTCGATTGCTTTGGGCATTAATTTTTAATTTAGCTTAAAAGTAAAGATAAAATGCAAATTGCACTTTCTAAGTTTGACTAAAATTCATTTCATGCCTTTAACTTCACTTTTGTTTAATAAAGTCCTTTAAGTTTCAAATTTATTCAATTAAGATCTTTCGTCTAATTCTATTAAAAAATTACTTTCAAGTATGCAATTAACTAATGAACATAGCAAAGAATTTTTGATAAAAAATTTCTCCCATAAAGAATCTATAAAATATTTTAATTACTTTTATAGATTATTTTCATGAGAGAAGAATATTTTTTAATGGAATTTTTTTTTTAACCAAATTGGACGGAATTCTTGAATTAAATAAATTAAAACTTAGAGGACTCAATTAAATGAAAGTGAAGTTAGAGAACTATAATTTATTTCAGTCAAACTTCGAGGAACCAATTTGTATTTTAACCTATATTAAGCCTAAATTTAAAATTTGGGCTTTAAATCATTACCTAGATTGGATTAGGTAATTCTCACTAATTAAGGATTAGCAACAGACTCCTACTCAAAATTTTTTAATAGAAGAAAATTTCTCCTTTTTTGTTTTATTTTTTAATTTTTAGTATCTAGTTGGTACTACTTTTTATTTTTATTTTTAATTTTAATTACTTGGTATACTACTATATGAAAGTAGGGCTATAAAGGCGCAAGCTAGGCTTTGTGAAGAGTTGAATGTTCAAGCTCAGCTTGGTAACAAATATAAAATATTCAAACTTAGCTTAGGCATTAGCAACGGACTCTTACTAATTTTATTTATATGAAAATTTCTCTTTATTTTTTATTTTTTGTTTTTTGTTTGTTTTTTTTATTTTGTTTTAGTATCTAGTTGGTAATACTATTTTTTTTTTTTTTAATTACTTGGTACTACTATTCGAAAGTAGGGTTGTAAACATGCAAACTGCGCTTTATTGAGTATTGAACGTTTAAGCTTATCTTGACAAAAAATATGAAATGTTGAAACTTGGCTTGAGCTTGAACCAAGCCTACAAACACTGTTTGAGCTTGAGCTCATCAAAAAATCCAATAGTTTAAGCTTGGCTTTGTTTGGCTTGATTCATTAATCAAACCGAGCTTAAGCTCAAACTCAAGCTTTTGAGATCATGATCCAATACAAGTATATTATCTGACCCATATTAAGCATATTATTAAGCTCTTTTTGACTTGGACGATGGTCTCAACTTCCAATTAATTAAAGACTTCGTAAGATAGGAGTTAATTAATAATCTCATAAGTAAAGAGATGTAAATTTTGGGGGCTTTTTCTACTTGTGGGCTTTAGACAATTGCCTAAAATTTTCAAAATCACCAAATACTCTTTTAATTTTCAAAATAATCAAAATACCTCTAAAACCTTTCAATGATCTAAATATCCCCTTAAAATCTCCAAAATGACAAAATTCCTCTAAATTTTCCAAAATTATTTGTTTACCCTATCAAAACCTTCAAGATAACCAAAATATTCTTAAAACCACTAACATGATGAGGACAAAAAAGAAGTACCTATTGAAATCATCCTCTATAATAAGACCTATAAAATGACAAACATACCTCTAAGATCTTCAAAATAACCAAATAATAATAAAAACATCCAAAATAATGAAAGTAACTTACAAAAAATTGCCAAAATATTCTTCACACCTCCATAGGGCTAAATAAATACCTTCAAAAACCTCTAAAATCACTTAAATGCCCCTACAACCACCCAAAAAAAAAAAAAAAAAAAAAAAAAAAAAAAAAAAAAACCTTAAAGACCATTGAACGACAAAAATGTCTCGTGAAATCTTCAAAATGATCACGCTATTCCTTGAAACTTAAAGAATCGACCCCAATATTTTAAAATGGACAAAGATTAGCTACAAAATTGGTTGTGATCTAAGAGTACAACCTTAATATTTTTTTTTATTAGAGGTGAATTTTGACAAATCCACCATTGAATTACATATTCTTCTTATATCCAACTTGCTTGAAATTTTTTAGAAAATTAAACAACAGCTATGTCGTCAATAAATTGTTTTAATTGCAAATTTTTGTAGTGTAAAATTATATATAAAATATAAATTTATAGATCATATAGTAAATAATATCTAATTGATATAAAATTTGACGTATATTAAGAACGTAAAGAACATATAATTTAACGTTTAGATTTTCAAAATATGTAGTAATGTTTATTTTATTGAGTAAGGTTGTAACCTTAGGTTGTAATAAATTTTGTAGCTAAATTTTTTCCTTTTAAAAGTAGCTCAAAAACAATTTTCAAGTGTCCTTTCATAGGTTTGAAGTGTTTGTAACTTTGCATGTGAGTGTATAAAGTTTATTTGATAGTTTTTATTAATTGTTTTAGCATTTATTTGTTGTTGTACTCTCATTTTGATTGTGTTTTTTTTTTTTTTTCTTTTACTTTGATTTTAGTTTTCTGTATTAATATTTTAAAGTAATGAATTAAACTTATTATAAAATATTTACATAAAAATATAGAAATGTTTTTGCAAATTTCAGTACGAGCAAAAGTACCACAACCAAACACCAAAAAATATTCAAAAGGGCCACAGTAACATTTTATAGCCTTGTGTTACTGCTTGATTAAAGACTCTAATAGTTGTTTAACTGAGCATATAGCCAATATTTAAAAGACCGAGAAATTGAAAGTGAGAGAGATAACCTTAAACCATTGTAGTTCTCTTTGCATCTGCAAAGCTGCACCAGGGATGTCATTAAGTGAAGTAGAAGGTGCTAACATCCCTGCCATATGTAATAAGTTATTGCCGTAGAAGGAATCCATACCACTTGCCAAAGCGTTTTTCATATCAAGACCATAGATAAGGCTAAAGATTTTGGCATGACGATATTGGACTGCAACCGAAAAAATGCTTCTTGATTTTCCATCATAGCTCCACATAAGTTGTGGATCTGCTTTCACAATATCAAAAACAAACTCAAAATTCCCTTCCTTGGTTGCACGGAGGATGGCTCCATAAACCCTAGCAGTCGTTCTTTGTTGAGTATTTGAAATCAATATCTGGTCCTTCATGCGACTGAGGAGTTCACGGGATAGAAAATGGGCCAACTTCATTTCATATAGATGCTCGATACCTTGGTTAATAATCAAAACATTGAAAATTTAACTAGATGAACATATAATTATTTAAAAAAAAAAAAAAAAAACTTACAATCTCTTTTTCTTGTAAAGTTGTAATTATCTAAGCTACCTTAAAGATTAGCGTATTCCATTTAAGGTGGGCTTGAGATTAATATCTGAAAGTCTCATTTACTTGTCTCCTTCATTTAATTGGTAAAAAAGAAAACAATTTCGGATCCCATGGACTTAGTTTAATAGTGCAAAGAAGTGAGTAAGCATGTGTGTAGAAAAACAAAATTACCTAATAAGTTAGGGCTTGATTGGTAAGAGTATTTAAATATATAGTTTTTTGTTTTGTTTTTTTGTTTTTTTTGCAATCCATAAAATGGTGGGTCCCACACTTAAATTTATTATTTGGCTAACATTTTTCTAAATACTGTTTTCAAAAAACTAGTACCATATTTTCCTAATTTTAAACAAAATTTTGGAAATGTCTAAGAGGGTGTTTTCAGGATATAAAAAAAATTCCTACCCTTCAAATTTAAAACTTATCATTATATATATATATATATATATATATATATATAAGGATGAGCTCTATTCCCTTATCATTATCCATAAAAAAAAAAGTAACTACAGATTCTACACGTTACTTTTTGTAAATATATATATTTTTTTAAATCTCAAAAAATAGAAATGGTCTCCCAAACAATTATTTTTTGTTTTTAGTATTTTGAAAATTGTTCTAAAAAGTTGGAGCCAAACAAGTAAAATATAAAAATTATTACATGAAAACTAGTTTTAAGTTTAATTTTTAAAAAATTGTTTTTATACTGTTTTGAAAACAAAAATAAAAATCCTCTTGCCAATCAGGCCTTTAAGAGTATTATTTTTGAGGTGAGCTTTAACAAATTACCTATAAATTCCATCCAATTGTATTCTTTATTGTCATTACGTGAGAAAAAGCAAGTGAAAATATAAAAAATTTAAAAATTGGAGGGGAATGTAATAAAGAACCAATTGATATTTTTAAAATGGGAAGAAATGTAAATTTAAAAGAACCAATCGGAGGGGGTGTAATGTGAAATATTCAAATGTAAAATTAGATTAAGATAGAAATATGAAAGTTGAAACAGTAAATTTTAAGTTTGGATTATGACTGGAATGTAACTTTAAAAAACAAAATCAATTTTAAAATAGAAATTTAAGAAAATATGTTTGTTCCCAATTCCCATTATTAAACAATTTTTAATAAATAAAAAAAAAACCAAGCCGAAAAAAATTAAAAATTAGTTATATTATTTTTAGTTTTTCTATTTGGAATAAAGTTATACTATTTTTATTTTTTTTTATTGTTTTTTATGGGAAGACTGTAACTTTATTAAGAAAAAGATAAATTCAATGCATCTTGAACTAAAGCCAACTTAATCAGCGTTGGATTTTCATCTATTTAAGTTATATAGTTATCACTATTTAAAACTTCTTAGGCATAACTTGCCAAAATGTGTGTTGACCTATTACCTTATCGCTTCACATGAAAAACTTTGGCTAACCTAAAACCTTGAAGCCTTTGAGATACTCCAGTTAAGATATTTGATACAGCCACTGGTGGAGAGCCCAACCCGATAAGAGCATCAGAGACAATTTTTGAATCTCCTTAAAAAATCACATCCTTTATACCCACATCCCAAGCAAAAGTAACTCCCTCCTCCATTGCCTTGGCCTCTATCTCTAAAGGTCCCAGTGGCTGGTGGACTATTTTTCTTAGTGTTGCCGTAACCCTCCCAACATGGTCTCTAATCACCACCCTGACACCAGCCTACTGACTCTGAGCAAAAACCGCATTGTCCATATTAACCTTATAATTCGGAGCTAGAGGCAATGACCATGGATCATCCGAGTTTTCCTTTACCTGTGAAATAGTGGTTTGCTATTTGAAATTCATTTAGCAAAAATCGAGCTAACTGGACCACTTCTTCTGTGGATTGTCGAGAGTGACCGTGTCTTACGACATTTCTATTAAACCACATGCGCCAAGCTATCATGAGAAGTATCTCTAAATTTCATTGCCAACATGCTAGACAAAGATCAAATACCATACTAAATCCATGAACTCCAAATACCATATCCCATGTGTATCAAAACTAATCCCTGAAAATAGCCATACTACACAAGCTTTCTCGCATTCCCAGAGAATATTTCCACTAGATTCTATACCCAATCCACAAGCTTCACATACATTCTGCATAAGTTTGCTTTTGTGGGAAGTATATTTCGGCACGCTCTCTAGGCAAAAGACTTCACCTTATTCGGCAAGTTCAAGCTCCAAATTTTTCTCTAGAATTTTCTGTGTGTATCACCATTTGAAGGTTCACCCACCCGGCTATTTATGGCTTCATCCAAAGCAATTTTATAAGCACTGTGAACTGTGAATTTCTCTTTTGGAGTGTATGCCCACACTAGCCAGTCTCGTGGCAAACAAGAACTTAAAAATATGCTTAGAATGGATTGGACATTGGGTGGGAGAAAAATTTGCCTCACCAAATCTGTTTGCCATTCACGCTTCAGGGGATCAATGAGGTCACTAACTTTGGAAAGTTCAAAGGTATTATTTGGTAGAGAGATCACTTTGAAAGTATATGGTTTAGGTAACCATTTATTAGTCCAAATGCCAACCGATGCTCCATTCCCCACCTGCCATCTACAGCCTTGTTTGACAATTTTTTGCATTGCCATTATGCTCCAAGTAAAAGAAGGTCAAGATCCAAGTGCAGCCCCAAGGAAGTGACTATCCGGGAAATAACGAGCTTTTAAAACTCTATGGACCAGTGATGACGTATTTGTCTGAAGTTGCCACCCTTGATTGGCTAAAAGTGCAAGATTATAAGCTTTAAGATCACAAAAGCCTAAGCCACCCTCCTCCTTTGGCGTACAAACCTTATCCCAACTAAGACATATTATCTTAGTTTTTCCATCCATTTGCCCCCACCAAAAATTTCAAACAATGCTCGTCATCTCATCACAGAGAGTATTCAAAATTTTAAAAACACTCAAAGTATAAGAGGTACATGTTGTTGAGAAATTAGGGCAAGAGACAAAAAGATAGAGTGAGAGGTAGAAATTTGGGTAGTAAAGTGAGGAAAATAGAGGCTTTTTGGGAAGAACATCACTATGTGTAAAACCTTAAACTTTGGGAAGAACATCACATTATAGAAAGCTTTAAAGAGTGAAGGATATTTTGTCCTTCACTCACAATGGTTTTTCATCCCTTCCTAAGGAAAACGTATGTCACACACCTTCTTTACTTTCCTTGTTCTGCCTTTACAATCTTTAGATGTTAAAGTGTTAAAATTATCATTTTTATTGTTCATGATCTTTTACACTAAAATGTACTGTTAAATCTATAGCTCACTTTCTTTACAAGTTTGACAATCTAACTTGCACGTACAGTGAGATTCAGATGTTTCTTGATTGTAATCTTCCTTATTCTTCACAACAAGGTGTACTTGAAAAATCTCTATGGTGGCACGCATCCAAGACTACTCACCCATAGCTTCAATCCTTCTCATCATGGTTCATGATCCCACACCAATAGCATAAAATTAGCATGCATTCTAAACGAGATCCATTATGGTTTAGGAGTTAGGACCTCCTATATTCACTAGCTGACCTTTACACAATGGTTACGTAATATTGATATGGATCCCAACTTGCATACAACATCCACCACAATCACCTTTGGCAGATTCCTCAACGCATTCAACCTTGCCCAAAGTGCTTCCAATGGCCTCAGCATTCTCCCTTATCATGCATCTAATATGTAGCCCACGAATTTGTACCCAAAATGATGCTGTATCAAACCTAGTATCCTCCACTGTTGCAGCTTCGCCTGGATGAAATAAGCCAACCATGTATTTATCGAAAGACCATGGTCCCTCAATCAATATACACTTTGGGTCATCTTCATCATCGAATAAAAGCATAACTGTATTGTTCCCAAGGTCGCATGTATCAAAACTTCCCCCATACCTCCACATGATCTTTAGTGTTCTCAAAATAGTGTTCTCTGTTTGGTAAAGACCTTAGCCAACAAAACCCTACTATTTTCCACATCGTTAGTAGAAAGGTTTACCATCTGGGTTTCCTTTGTATTGAGTGACAACTTCGCCCATCTCCCTTGAAGGTCATCCATAGCGTGCATAGACAAAAAACTAAGAGGGGAAAAAAAAACAATAAAGATTCCACCAAAAACTGGGGAAAAGATGGTCTGTGTAAGAGATAGACAAGTTGTTTCACCGTCGTAGAGTTTTCAAAAGAAAAACCTACAAATGCGAAACAATTCTTAGTTAATGTGATTATATGAATTGTCAAACACTTAATGTGAAAAACTTAGATGCCAGTTTTTTAGGTTTATAGGTTTCCATTTATGTTAACTGATAAAACATAAATAATGTTATTATTTTTAAAATAATATAATTCAAGATAATTATATGTTTGAATTTAATTATATGATCTAATTTATTGAACTTAAGGAAATATAATAAACTGAGTTGTATAGTACCATATCCAAGAGAGTTCGGAGATTTGAAACTAGCTGGCTTAAGGAATATATCCCTGCAATGTAAAAACCTTGCTTAATTGTGTATTTAAAAATTATTACGTACCATAAAAAGAATAGGCCAAGAAAACATTATATATGTAAAACCCTAAATTTTAATCCTAATTTCCAAATAAGTACTAAAATTTAAAGTTTATTATTTTAATCCTACTTTTTAATTTTACCATATTTAGTCCCTAAAATAAATAAATAAACGATCTTGTTTTGGTCCCTATCGTCATCTCACTAACGGAAATTATCTACATAGTAGACGAAGTCCATTGTTGGCATAGTAAATACTAATGTGACCATTAAAATAATATTTAAAAATGCCTCGTCAACAATTTAATTAAAAAAAAGCCACATCAGATAAAAATAATAATAATAAATTCTAAGCTTCTTATTTAAAAAAAAATTAAATTAATTTTATTTTCTAAAGAACACGAAGAACTCAGAACATATGTTCTTCCCGGTAAATCATGTTCTTCATTTTCTTCCCCAACTGACCTTGCCCATAAAGTTAAAAAATCTAGATTTTTTTTCTTGCATTTTTTTAGCAACCAAACCCATAAAATTACTCAGATTTACAAAATACAAAGACATGCCCACAAAAGTTTACAAAACAAAAAGACATTCAACAAGATTTTCTTATGCCTTGAAACGAAACATAAAAATACAAAACTCAAACCCAGATTTTCAGCCCCCATGCACTACCTAATACAAAACTCGACCCATATTTTCCTATGTTTTCTAAGAAATCAAACACAAAACTCAAATCTCAAATCAATGAACAAAACCCCAGATTAGAAACCACAAATAGCCACACAACCACACAACCTTAAACACAACAATCCACACCACCTCCAACCCCAAGTCCAAAAGCCACCACTGATTTAGTCAAATCGGTTTAGAGAGAAAGCCATTGTTGGTTTTGGCCAAGGATTTAGATAGAGAGAGTTGGGTTTTCGGCCATTGGTTTAGAGAGAGAGAGAGAGCTGGGTTTTTGGCCAAGATTTAGAGAGAGAGAGAAAGAGAGTTGGGTTTTCGACTTGGGCCTAGAGAAAGAAAGAGAGAGAGAGCTGGGTTTTCAATCATGGATTTAGAGAGAGGGAGAGAAAGAGAGAGAGAGAGTAGGATTTTTTTCCATGGAGAGAGAGAGAGAGAGCTCACCTTCAATCAACCTGTAGAGAGAAAGAGAGAGCTTGGAAAATATGAGGTGGGTCAAATTTTTTACTGGAAGTTAATATGAGCTTGAGTTCTAATAATGTGTTTGGTTACCAAGAAAGTTTAAGAAAAGTTGTGAAAGTTATTGCAAAAATTTTTTTCCTAATCTTTAAAACTGGAAAAAAAAATCAGTTTAAATTAAAACTAAGAAATTAGAAGTTTTTATTTTTGGTTTTTTTTAATTACATTGTAGACATGGCATTTTTAAAATGCCAAATAATTTTTTTAAAATAATATTTTAATGGTTACATTAGCATTTACTATACTAACAGTACACTTCGTCTATCACGTAGACAATTTCCGTTAGTGAGATGATGGTAGGGACCAAAACAAGATCACTTTTTGATTTTAGAGACTAAATGTGGTAAAATTAAAAAGGAGGGACCAAAATGGGAATAGGGTCAAAATATAGGAACTAAAATGGTATTTTCACCTTTTTTAATTGTCTCCCTTTGTTTACACACAACAACCACTATTCACTGTCTTCCTTCACCTTTAGGAAAAGCAAAAAGGAAAAAAAAAATGTTATTATAGTAAACCAACTTGTGGTTAGACCCATATTAATAGTGCCTATTTGTGGCTTGGACTTCATCACTTTACCTATCTAAGATTACTTTCGTTAGTCCTCCATAACCCACCTCGTTAGTTTACTGTTATAAACATAAAAATAAATAAAAGATGAATATGTGAAGATCAAAAAGTTAGAAGTGTGTAAAAACCAAAACAAACCCACGTAAGAGAGAAAGCGGGGGCTGGACTTTGCCACATTGGCACATTTTCCCACTAAAACCACCGTTTCAAAGAAAGAGGCTCAATTGTGGACATGACGGTGGTAAGTCTCATTCCAAGCCAAATTCCACTCTATGCTCGTTATTCTCATGCCCAGTATCGTTTCTCTTCTCCTAGTCTCCAATATCTACTCTTTTCTTTTTCTTTTCTAAATAAAAGTCTAATTTCTAAATTCTTGCTCAATCAACCACCTCTTGTCTTTCTCTTAAAACAAATTTTAATTCCATTCACTCCAAAGAAAATTGCAAATTAAATGACATTGGGACGATGAAGGAAAAGAAAATCCCTAATGAAATATACAATATTGACAACATATCATCCTAGCTCAGGTGTAAGATGTTACACCTAGCTAGCCCCCCATTTTTCTCATCCCCTATAAATACCCCCTCATTTTTTTTTGAAAAAATAGGGAGTAAAGAGAGAAGAATAGGAAAAAATTAGAGTAAGAGTGGAAAAATTCTAAGAAAAATACCCTAGAAATTTTGAAAAAAAATCTTTTCCCCCTCTCTAGGAAACCCACCACAAAAAAAAAAAAAAAAAGATCCTCTTCCCTTTTTTTACTTGTAATTTTGTGCGTAAGCTTGTAGGGATGGGGTGGTTTCTTAATAACTACACCCATCCCATTTCCTTTTACTATCTTGTAAACATCATATTTATTTATATATGAAGTGCTTTCCTTAATTTATATTGTCTCTTTATTTTGTTATTGTGTATCTCTCTTTATCTTTATGCCCATATTACTATTGCTTGTTTATGATATTGTGCTTGTTTCCTAGATAGGTATTGGACCATCTCCTAGGGTTTGTATGAGAACTACCCTTAGGGGGAAGAAATCTCATCCCACCTAGGCATATAGGATTTTATTTTCCTTACTTTATATTTATGTCATCCATTTTATTTTCCAAGCAATCCCCTCCCCTTTTAATTTATGTCATCCCTTTAATTTTCTTGCACAATCCCCATCCCCCTTTACTTTATTGCACTTATATATGTGTGTGTCTTTATATATATAGACACTGAAATATTAAATAATAAAAAAAATATTTTCTACTCCCTCTCTCTTAAATGGTTTTTAAACCTCCATTAGAGCACAATATGGGTATATCTAATAAGAATGGTTGATGGTTTAAAACTCCCATTTCTTTATGATGAAGGACCCATTGGGGTTGAAAGAGATTAATCTCTTTAAGAGAGACAAAAAAAGAAACTTTTCAATCAACCTTTACAATATTTCAGCTCTTTACTTTTATGTCATTTAAATTTTTGCACTTTACTTTCCTTGCAATTTATTTTCTTCACTTTATTATTGTTGTCCTTTTATTTTTCTCTTCAATAATGTTGCCATAAAATAAATATGCTTTTTTTTATAGAGATAATTACAATATGCTACTAATCTCGTAACTCGAACTCTTTTACCCCTAAACCCCCAAGCACTTTGTATATGGGGAGATACCAATTCAGCTATAAGGCCCTTGGCTAAAACAAATATGTTTGGGTAAAACAACTTCTTTACACAACTATTCTAAGGAAGTGCTTCACAAAATCCTTTTCAAAAAGAATGATGAAGATTTCTAAAAAAAGAAAAGAGAGTTTTTCCAGAAAATGCTTTGCTAAAAAAAATCTCTTCCTTTCAAAAAAGTTTCAAAAAAAAAACTCCCTTCATTCTTTTCTTAAAAATTTAAAGAAGGTGTTCTAAAAAAATGCTTCTCTAAAAAAAAAAAAAAAAAATCTGTTTTTTTTTTTTTTTTAAATGTTTTTACCACATTAAAAAAAAAAAGGGTGTTTTCAAAATAGTTGTTTCAAAAACATTGTTTTTCTCTTCCCTCCTAAAGGGAATCCGAATTTTTCGCAAAGAAAAAGGGAATTTTTTTTTACTATGATAGTAAATGTTTTTACCACGTTAGATTTCCCCTCAAAAAATGTTTTCCCCTCCCTTTAATTTAAAAAAATAATAAATCAAAAAATGGGTTTCCACAAAATACGTTTTTACCACGTTAGAAAATGTTTTCAAAAACAAAATTTTCAAAAACTTTCTTTCCTTTTTTTTTCTTTTTAATATGAAAATAAGATAGAATTTTTCTAAAAAAATAAATAATAAAATAGTTTTTACCACATTGGAATTTCTTCAAAAAAAGAAGAAGATTTTTTCTCAAAACTCCTATATAAAAACTTTTCCAAAAAAATGTGCTTTTTCAAAACAATAAAAAGTTAACGTGGTAAACTATTTTTCATACATTCTAATCTCAAGCTTTTCTTAGGATAGTTGAAGCCAAAGATTTGTGTTCATGGTTCGTGCCCTTAAGTCCTTGAACACCCTTTAAGCTTACATTGACCCTATCACTTTCTTTGGCACTAATGAATTTTATTTGTCATCTTTTTTTGCATGGCAAAAATGAGAAAATGGTGGATGATAGCAAGGTGCTACTCTTCCAACTCCATTTTGTGTGTGTGTGTGTTGTAGTTTGTTTATTTATAATAGCTAGTATTCACATGCTACCTATGTATTAAATATTCTACTCATATGGTTGTTCTTGTATATCCTCACACATGCTATCTATGTATATACCTACATGCTTGTTTGTAAATATTCAATGAAGTTAATATTCACATGCTAATTATAAGCAAATAATTACTCACATGTATATATGTATATATTGTTTGTAAAACTCTTTCTTCAAAAATCAAAATGCCAAGTATTCTATTTCTACACAAAAAGATGACGTTTGAAATAAATTAAGATGAGATACTATCTTTGGATAGGCGTTGTGGGGTGCCTAACACCATCCCCACACGTAACCAAACTTCTGAGTCCATGATCTTTGGTTCGATACTTTTTGGTTTGCCTTAATTAATGAGCCCTTAAAATTTGGTTTAGTTAATTAGGTAACCTAGAACGAACTAGACACATAGGTGACCAATCACACCTAATACAAAACCAATGGTTGGTGGCGACTCCTAAAATAAAAATAAGAAAAATGGACTCACATACACACACACACCCCACTCTAGAGACACAAGCACACAAGAGCCACATTGCCAAGGACCCCATTTGCAACCAACCAAAAGAAATTTTGGGGTGCCCACACCAACCACCCGTCGAGAAACTCCACTAGCATGAATAGTGTAGTACCTGGATGACTATAAACCCTTTAAGCCTATATCTCCCTGTGTACTTGAGCCATCCAAGCTCTAGGTAGCAACCAACTTTGCCGAGTCATCTAGCTTAGTTACCACCGTTGAGCCGCAAACGGAAAACAACAAAGGATTTGGATTTGATTTGGCTTTATTAAGTTTCCAGCCCTTCAACAAACTCACAACACTCAAGGTTTAGTGATGGAGGTGAAGGTTACAAATTTCTCTCAAGGATGTGTCATTTGTGAGAGAAAAGGAGAAGAAAGGATAAAAAGATTTGTTTCTCTAGACTAAGGCACTTTCTCTCATACAAAAGGGTTGGGATGAACAAATGCTCTTACCCTAGCAAACCCACAACCATACCCACCGTTGGCCACCACTAGTCACCACCACTGAAAGCCAAAAAAAAAAAAAACCACAGCCACAAATTGCCACAACCCACTAGCCATAAAACCCACTCAACCACCAACTACCACCGAAAAAAAAATCACAACTCATTAGACACAAAACCCATTCAACGACCACCACAGCCACAACAACCATTGCCACTATCACTACCACCCAGAACCTCAACCCTAACCACCAAAATCGCAACCAAATCATAAACCCACAACTGCATCACCACCATCATCCAAGAAAAGAAAAACAAAAATGAAAATCAATCAGACCCTCAAACCCTTAGAACATATCAAACCACCATAAATCCGATTGAACCACTGAAGCACAAATCAGACCACCGTAAATCCGATCAGAACCTAACCCAACTGCCACAAGCAAACCCAAGAGAGGAGAGAGGGACAAGACAGAGTGAGAAAGTTGATTTCAGTCGAGAGGGAGAAGAGGAGAGGCTGGGCATGAAGGCGTGGGTGATAGAAAATTAGAAACAGAGGAGAAGCAAAAAGAGAGAAAAGAGAGGAGAGAGCAGTAGCATGCGTGAACCAAATAAACAACATTATTTGTGTTTAACTTCGAACTACAGTCAGCTGCCAAAGATGGTAGTTTACTATAGCTGAGAGTTAAAATTTTTTAAGTATAATGATAGACCAAGAATGTATCGACCTCTTATGGTGAATTAACCAATTAATTAGTCAAGTTAATTAATTAAGTCAATTAATATGCAATACGAGTGGTAGCACAAACAAATCACCAAATAACTAAATGCAGTGAAAAATAAATTTGACACAGTGATTTGTTTACGAATGGGGAAAACCTCCAAGGCAAAAACCCCACCGAGTGAATTTAAGATCACCAATCCTGAGAATCCACTATTATCAAAACAAGCGGTTACAACTAAAGGAATCCCAGTACCTTATACCAACCTATAGTTGAGCCCTTACCCCAATACACAATTGGACTGTAGTGACAATCTCTCATTTTCAATGCACGACTCGTAGTACGTGACTAACCAATTGATGCACGGATCTAAGTACGTGACTAACACACCAACTTGAGAAGGATGTTGGCTGCAAAGTTCTTCAATTCATCCACACGATGATGATCAAGAAGCTCCTTGGTTACAAAACCCTACGGTGTACAAATGCAGCAGCTTCTTCAAGATAAAGATAAACTAGGGAATATGTCTCCGGTCACAATATGCTTACAACAACAAGTGCAACAACCACCTGACGGCCCTTAAAATAATTATTATATATGTCTAGGGTTGTATGAAAAGAAAACCTAAACATATACACATGGATATGCATGAAATCAGATTGAAAAACTTATTTTTGTAATTCTCGATAGATATAGCAGTCGAGCTTATCTGTCGAGCTTCACATTTTAAATCTCGATAGATACATCTGTCGAGCTATTTGTCAAGCTTTAAAAACCAGCATTTCTTCACTTGTTTCTTGGACAGATTTGCATGGCTTCAATACTTGGACTTGAACTCTTGTTCCTTGAAGTATTAAACACATCCTAGATCTACCCAATTACAAGTAAAGTGCATTTTGTCAAAGGATTAGAAAATTATAAATGACATATGTTCTTAACATGATTCACATATTTCCTAACATATAATATCTTTGATGTTGTGGGTATTTTTAGTGTATTATGTGCTAAAATAGCTTTTATAGCTATTTTAGCACCACTATTGTGAATGCTCTTACAACCCAAATCTTGAGAAAAGGAACTTTGAATAGTGACATACCTGATCCAATAATTTCTTTACCATTGCTTCGGCTTTCATTTCCTGCAAGTTTTTGAAAGTTCAAACGAATATCATTGATGGGACCACCCCATTGAATATGAATACCTGGAAAAAAAAATATAAACATGCATAATTATATAATTCAAACTTCACTAACTATTGCAATTTGGCTTTATCTAGGAGTTATGTTTATTACATACAAACTATTTTACATAGTTTTATACACCCCCAAAATGAACTAGAATCATGACTTGAGTTTGTGTACAACAAATTTAACCCTTATCTTTGATTACTAGCGACGTTCGAAAGGCAACACAAATAGAATCAAGAAACTATGAATTGGATTAATGGGAAATGATTTCTTCAAACAATTGATTTGACACACTTTAAATATTGGAAATTTGGAAACAAAAGTAATACCATAAAAAATATTAAAATCTTTAAGTAAGGGACTTACATTATAGTTGTGGTACTGGTAGGAATGTCCCATTAACATTTGTGTTAGGTGTTACCCATTTTATTTTTAATTTTTATTTGTTTCTGTATAATTTAATAGTTTGGAGGGAAGTTTAAATCCCAATTACCTTCTTTAGAAATATAAGAAGGTAAGAGTCAAAACTATAAGACTTTTGGCCCAGACTTTACCCATTTTAACATGTACTATTGGAATTGTTTTTGGTATAGAACTAATTCAATAAATTTATAGATAAGACATACATCTCTTAAAATTAGTTAAAATTAATAAAGTCCAATCACATTACCCATTTACTTATATGGCAAATATAGACAAAGTATTTTTTGTCTCAATTTTTTTGCAAACAATCCAACTTTTATCTTTTTTTTTTTTGTTTTTTTTTTGAAATAAAGAAGTTTTTAGTGTTTGTTTTATAATAACAACTTATCTAGCTTTTTGTTATAAGATTTTTGCTAAAATTTTTGTTGCTAAAAGCTAAAAGCTAAAAAATACAAAAGTTGATGTTGAAAGATTTTTCCTGAAAATACTATAACTAAAAGCTAAAAACTTTAAAAAAAAAAAAAAAAAAAAAGCTGATTGATTTTTTTGCTAGAAGTACTATAGCAAAAGAGTAATGTGGAACGCTAGACCCACAATAAGCAAAAGAAGACTTGGTATTTTGAGCAAAATATATAAAATGAGACGCATAGATAGTTGTTGCTTGTAGCTAAATTTTTGACTAAAGTTTTGCAGTAGAATACATATAACATGGAACCCAAAACTTGAACTAAAATAAGCTTGGGTTTTTTGTGGGACTTGCATGGGCCCACAAATAGTAAATAAGTTTAAGCAAAAAGCCAGTAAAAAGCTGGTGCTAAAAGCAGCTTTAGTCTTTTACAACACATCTATATATATATAATAATATGTAAAACTGAGAGAAAATCCAATTAGATTTCAAATTGGGATTCAATTAGAGTTTAATTTTGCGCCATGTGTCTCATCTAATCTTAATTTTAAATTTTTGTGTCAAGTATGTTAATTCAATGTAAAAATTGGATTTCAATTAGAGTTTAATTTTGTAACACGTGTCCCATCTAATTTAATTTTTTTAATTTTTGTGCTAAATGAGTTAATTTAGTGTAGAAAACGAAGAGTCCAATATATATAAACCATAAAAAACCTAATCATATAATTAAAAACAATTCAAATTTATAAGTCATTTATGTAACACACCATGACTATGTAATATATATATATATATATATGTATGTATTAATAAAATTTTAGAAAAAAAATCAATTAGAATCAAAATTGAATTTTGCTTTTGTTAGTTTTCCATACAAATTAAATTGTTTAGATTTTTGCTGTTTTTTTGTTTTTTTTTTTTTTTTTTTTTTTATTACTGAATAAGCATATTTTTTATACCGTTTTTATTCGGATATTTTGTATGAGAAGATATTGAACATAACAAACTGTAATTGTGCTGAACGATTCCGTTCACATATACCCTTTCAATTTACAAGATATTATTTAACCAGTTTATTGTTTTATTTTCTGTTGTATTTAGTAGAATTTCACAGACAATAATTATGAATTGATATTGTATATATAATATCCAATAGTGATTTTCAAATTCATATACGTAATAACAATGTAACGAGAAAATTGGTGTAACCAATATCATGAAAATTGTAAGGAAAAACTATTTTAGTACCTTCAAATGTCCTAATCAAATTATGTCCTATATGTTTAATAACTCAAGCTAACATCAATAGAACAACTACAATTCATCATTCCCGTGTGTAAGCACGGGTTACATACTAGTTTAATATAAAAATTATCAAAAATTACATCTTTTGATAAATACTATGAAAATAAGTTACTAGGAATACGCAAATCAAACGGACATATTAATATAACTTTCTAAGTGAATATAATAATAATAATTATTATTATTATTATTGTGGGGCCCAATAGTTTGTGGGTTCGGCCCGCTCGCTCATGGGGAGTCCACAGACCCCAAACTGAAGGAGGCCAGGGCCCAAGCCCAAAAATATTAAGCCCAAAGGGGCCCGAAGATATGGCCAAGGACAGCTTAGTCCTCGGCAGACCCAAAGTCACATTGATGAAAGTGGCATACAAGCAAACTTAAAAGATCAGAAAATATCTCGGGGAAATTGTCCTTAATACCCCTCATTGATATGACATTGCACCTAACAGAACCGGATTCTTAGGCTTTATTAACCATGCCCAACAATGCTGGGATGGGATTGACGGGACAAATATCAGTCCTGGAAAAACTGACCCTACACGTGGACGAGGGACAACAAACGTAGGCTAGTATAAAAGGAAAGGTAAACTAATTAGGAAGGGGCCCCCATCTCACTTCCTGGAAAAAACTCCAGGAATGAGAATGCCCGGATAATATATGCGCTTCACCATGGAAAACCCATCGACGGGTAATCGGAGAAAAACACTAGTGCTCCTCGGACATGATCCGAGGAGTCCAATCCCTTAATTTATAAAGTTATTGGGCTTGGATATCCGGACTAAAGCCTTTTCTAGTCTAGGTTTATCTAAGGTCCGGCCTGTACTAACGCCTCGTGACCCAACGCTAGCCTTTCAATCCCACTCTCTACAAATATTATTGTGGGGGATCTTTCACGCGCGAGCTCAACATCGTTGTTGGGCAGTTTAAGAGTCGTGTCCCTACAATTGGCGCCGTCTGTGGGAAAGGCTTGCGCGTTGGCACGGGTGGCGCATGAGTCAGTTCTCTAGCAAGCAGAGATTCACGAGTTTTTCCCATCTCCGGCGACGTGCAGTCGTTGCTCCGCCATAAGCTTCTGCTAGGGGCTACGCCTTGCACTGCTAACGGCGCGGGCAGCTCTAGGGGCTTCCGGCCTCGAGCCAACTCTCCCCTCCTTGGCCTAGGGGTTAACCTTCGAAAAGTAAATAAGTATAGAAAAAGAAAATTTTTACTTAAAAAGAAATCTTACAAGTTTTGGACAGAACCAAGGCCTTGTATGGTCCTCGGACCCAAGCCTATGGGGAAACCAAGTACAAACAAGAAATCTTACAAGTTTTGGACAGAACCAAGGCCTTGTATGGTCCTCGGACCCAAGCTTATGGGGAAACCAAGTACAAACAAGAAATCTTACAAGTTTTGGACAGAACCAAGGCCTTGTATGGTTCTCGGACCCAAGCCTATGGGGAAACCAAGTACAAACAAGAAATCTTACAAGTTTTGGACAGAACCAAGGCCTTGTATGGTCCTCGGACCCAAGCTTATGGGGAAACCAAGTACAAACAAGAAATCTTACAAGTTTTGGACAGAACCAAGGCCTTGTATGGTTCTCGGACCCAAGCCTATGGGGAAACCAAGTACAAACAAGAAATCTTACAAGTTTTGGACAGAACCAAGGCCTTGTATGGTCCTCGGACCCAAGCCTATGGGGAAACCAAGTACAAACAAGAAATCTTACAAGTTTTGGACATAACCAAGGCCTTGTGTGGTCCCCGGACCCAAGCCTATGGGGAAACCAAGTACAAACAAGAAATCTTACAAGTTTTGGACAGAACCAAGGCCTTGTATGGTCCTCGGACCCAAGCCTATGGGGAAACCAAGTACAAAAAATAAAAACCATAAGTACGCAAAAGCACCATCGGAGTTCCCTACTTCCCAGTCGATTGCTCGGATGGATTATTTAGAGATTATCAGCCTTGGACGATGTTCACGCGCTTATCACAGAATATTCAACTGTTATCCCGGTTAGTTTCCTAAGTTTGATTTACTATAAATTATCGATATAATGCCTGGTAGTATTGGTAAATTGGAGTTAGTTAGATTATGTTTCAAGCTATTTTGCTTTAAATATTCTTGAAGAAACACACACATAGGGCATACCCATTCACGAAGTAGTGTTGTTAAAGGAACAGTGTTCAAAACAAGTAAAGAAATTTCCATTCTTACTAAAACAAAGAAATAGTACAGCGTACAATGAAAAGGTGGGAATAAGTTTGTGTCAAAGCTCACTACATAACCAAACAGAAAGGAAGATACAAGAGAATATAATAAAGCTGAGGAAGTAGATCGGAGGAGAGGTTGGTTACAGCTCCAAGACCTTGTTCTTCCTCAATGCTTTCACATGCCCACAACTCAAACAGCAAAAGAAACCCAACTTGAGCCTGACACCGCCGAAGGAAAGGTGCAGGGAGTTGGAAGTTGAGGGGCTTTCTCTAAATATTCGCCTGCCGCAAAGCAGAGGCGCTGATGGCGGAAAATCTTTCTTCTGACATACCAAAATTCTGGCATGAACAGAACCTGCTTCGGATTTTGACTAAAAGAGGGAGAGATCCCCTTCCCCCTCGGTCGAAATGGAGTGTTCTCCTGAACTTATGCTTCCTGTGCCCATACCTTACTACTTTGAGTCTCATGAGGACACGGTACTTCTGCGGGGGAGAGAGTTCTTTCTTCCCAACCCTTGCCTTAAACATGTTGTGCTAAGGGAGGAGAGCTCCGGATGTGGGAGTTATGATATGGGAGAAAACTGAAGGATTTGTGCGTATATAAGGCAACTTTCTCTCCCTCCTGTTTATTTGAAAAGATAAGGTGGTGGCAGTCAACTCACGCAGCATCCCAAGGTACGCTACAGACAAAACGGTTCTGGCTCAACTTCCAACATCAACTGCAACCACAAGATTAAAGAAGCCTCATAAAGGCGCACCTCGATCATTGTGACATCAGAGAGTACCGCGTGGCCAGAGGTTGCAGAAATATCTCTTAATTCATGGGCTAAGTGGATTCGCGGCCCGGGCCCGCTCTGCGTGAGGGCCCAGGGACTGCGGCCCACGCTGAGAAATAGCCGTTGCCGAGGACAACCCCTGCTCGGCGCCTTATGAAATGCCTGATGAAAGGGAGAATCTGAATTCGAAGAGTTTTGGACAAAACCTAGGACTTGTATGGTCCTCGGACTCAAGTCTATGGGAAAACCAAGTACATAAAAGAAAAAACATAAGTCTTGGACAGAACATAGGACTTGTATGATCCTCGGACTCAAGCCTATGGGGAAACCAAGGACATAAAAGTTTTGGACAGAACCTAGGGCTTGCATGGTCCTCGGACTCAAGTCTATGGGGAAGCCAAGTACATAAAAGAAAAAACGTAAGTTTTAAATAAAACCCAGGCTTCGCGAAGTCCTCGGACTCAGGCCTTTTGGGAAATCAACTGCTCGGATGGAGAAGTTTCTCGGCTCAAATACGGGAAAAAGTTAAGGCCAGTGTGTTAAGAAGATGGCGAAACGAACTGATGATCGTTAGCCTAAGGAAATTGTTCATTGGGAAGGTGACGTGTCCTCGGATAACTACTTCTTACACCTTATCGAACATTTAGTCCCCACCTCGACTAATTTTAAGGTAAGTCTCGTTCTTCACTGGTCGGATTGTTATGTCGAATAATAATTTGGTTAAAGTTATTATGGCGTCTTTTTATTAGCGAATATTTTGGCCTTAGTTGTTATTGGTTCAAATGCTATACTACTGTGCCGAGCAGAGCTTGCAAATTTATTAAAACATATAAACAGAACATGCGAAATAGAATAACAGTAACTTTTATTAATATAAAAAATTATTACAACGTACAAGGAAGGGCTTAAGCAAGCCTATACAAAAAATGAACTGCCGAAGCAGTAATAACATCCGTAATACAGATAAGTAAACCGTCAGGTGTCCTTTAAACTCGCCTTCAAAGTCTCTCTAAAATCTCTGCCTCAGTACTGTTCATATCAGAAGAAGAGCCTTATATAGAAAAGGAGAAGGAGAAGGAAGAAGAATTGGAACACATGGAAGCACTTCAGCAAGCTCTTGTCGCTGAGGAGAGCAAAGCGAAAAGAAGATGGAGGACATGAGTAGGAAGGAGGAGAAGAAGAGGGAAGAGATGAAGAAAATAGAAAGGAGCAAAAGAGGGAGAAGGGGAATCAAAGGATGGCGCCAGTGAACAAAGAGAGGAAGAAGCAAGGGCATTTAGTCCCTGCCTCAATCCTAACTCTTAGCACACTGGAGCCACATTAGGTATGCTCATGAGAGAGCAGGTGGAGATGATAATGGAGGTTTTCGACTCAGTCACACCGGAAGTGAGATGTGACGAGTCCCTGCTTCGGATTTTGGCTAAAAGAGTGGGGAGGCAATTCTTGAGTCTCCGCCACCCTTGCCCCGACCGAGCCATCTCAAGTTTTCTTAGGACATGGCGTTTCTGGGGAAGGAAGGGCTTATTCATGGCTGACTGCTATGATGGACATACTATTGGATATGATATAACCAGAGGAAAGAAGTGAACTTGGGGAAGAGCCTGAGGGGTTCGAATATGAGAGAATCACCTTTTGTCTTCTCTCTTTATATAGGGGAGGAAGGCAAGGGTACGTAACACGTTCTAATCCCCAAGAAAATCTGCAGATAAATGTACATCCGTTTCGTTCCTCACGCTGTCAGTAACCGTTAAATCTGGGAGGTCTCGTAAAAGGAAGACATTAAAGGCGTGCTTCGAATAACCAAACGGCATAAACGCATCACGCGTAAATTGAGGGAAACGTCTTGTAGACCGGCGCATTCCTCGGGGAGGTGAAGAGTCGCCAACGTTGGTCAAGGGCTGAATTAAATGAACCGCAGTAAAGGCTTGGTATTATCAAAACCCACCTTTCCAACCAAGACGTTGGACAGCAGGGTTTTGAGGGGCTAATGTGGGGCCCAATAGTTTGTGGGTTCGGCCCGCTCGCTCATGGGGAGTCCACAGACCCCAAACTGAAGGAGGCCAGGGCCCAAGCCCAAAAATATTAAGCCCAAAGGGGCCCGAAGATATGGCCGAGGACAGCTTAGTCCTCGGCAGACCCAAAGTCACATTGATGAAAGTGGCATACAAGCAAACTTAAAAGATCAGAAAATATCTCGGGGAAATTGTCCTTAATACCCCTCATTGATATGACATTGCACCTAACAGAACCGGATTCTTAGGCTTTATTAACCATGCCCAACAATGCTGGGATGGGATTGACGGGACAAATATCAGTCCTGGAAAAACTGACCCTACACGTGGACGAGGGACAACAAACGTAGGCTAGTATAAAAGGAAAGGTAAACTAATTAGGAAGGGGCCCCCATCTCACTTCCTGGAAAAAACTCCAGGAATGAGAATGCCCGGATAATATATGCGCTCCACCATGGAAAACCCATCGACGGGTAACCGGAGAAAAACACTAGTGCTCCTCGGACATGATCCGAGGAGTCCAATCCCTCAATTTATAAAGTTATTGGGCTTGGATATCCTGACTAAAGCCTTTTCTAGTCTAGGTTTATCTAAGGTCCGGCCTGTACTAACGCCCCGTGACCCAACGCTAGCCTTTCAAGCCCACTCTCTACAAATATTATTGTGGGGGATCTTTCACGTGTGAGCTCAACGTCGTTGTTGGGCAGTTTAAGAGTCGTGTCCCTACAATTATTATTATTATTATTTTGAAAATTAGTTGTTTAAGTAATATATTTATCCAATTTTTTTTAAGTAATATAATTACAAGGTTAGGATATAAACAAGCTAATTTATAATAAATCTTAGTTATATTCTGTATGTGCTTACTCAAATTTTCTGTCACTTTTTTTTTTCAAGTCTAAAATTAGTAAATTATTAGAATGTTATATATGAGTGGAAGTTTATTTTTTTTTCAACATTGATTTAAGTTGGGTCATACACATTATTCTTGTGCAATATGATTTTGGTTTGATGTGAATGTTACATGTCATAAAATATACTTTCACTATGTGGACACACTATAAGCACATTAAAATTATAAAAACTCTATAATCAAAGCTTTAAGAGGGTTAGAAATGCTTTTCTTATTAAAATTCTATTATAAAAAATTTCTTTATATCTAAAAAAATCATTTTTCATTTTAATTTATTTTGATCATTTATAATAATTTTTTGTATTAATTATAAAAATTGGGCATTGTGCTTGTGCTATGTGACTTGACTTAAGTAATACCCTTTGTCGTAGGACGTGCTTTCTCAATATACCGCACTATAAAATTAAAATTATTAAGATATATTTTTATAAATTAAATTCCACTTACATTTGAAGGAAAAAAAAAAAAAAAACTCCAATTAAAATTTAATTATCAAAATATATCAAGAATTTTAAAGAAGCTTCACCATTTATTATAAATTATAATCTACAATAATTCTATGTTTTGATAAAACCTAAACTTACACAATATATTATTTAAATAATTTGGAAAATTTATATTTTAAACCTTATAATTCTATTATCTATTTAATTTTTAATTTCAAATATTGTATTAAAATATTTTCTATAGCTTTGATATAAGTTAACCAGTAATTTGCATAAGCATATGTATACTATAATAATGAAAATGACGTCATTTCACTTGTATTCTTTTAACTGATTTTCTAAGAATTCTAACGAATTTAAAATATGACTGATCATATGCTAAGAGTCTTTTAGTTCAATTGGTCATTCCTAAAATATTAAATTAGGATTATCTACATCAAAAATAGATCCACGCAATTACCGACTATAGATATGTTTTGTTTAACTGTCAAGATTTTTATAATTCAATCGGCATCTATTTATGTTTTTTCTTTTTTTTTTAATGAAAATTCGATAGTTATAATGAGAGAGTGGACGTTTGAACCTTGGTGTATCTAGGTGAGAAGGTGCAAACTAGTTAAGTTACAAAGCACGTGGAACACCTCTTTATGCTTCTAATAGAGACATCTAAAGTTCAAATCTCTCATTTCCTATTATAACTATCACAATATGAGAAAAAATCCATAATAAAATTAAATCTATTTGTCAAATGGGCCTCTTGTAATGCTTAGAGCCTTGCACCATCTCTTCTCTTCTCTTTTGGGCTATATTGGATCTACAAACCAAGAATATGGGTTTGGCCGGTTGGCCCTCAATGGCCCCCTTTTTCATAGATTTTTTTTAAGGGATATCATCACACAATTCACATTTATATAATAAAAGTCATCCATTATTTGCATAATACTAAAACAAGTCAACGAAAAACAAGAGTGAAGAGTAAAAGGGATGGTACTAACCGGAATAGATCCATCGTTTCCAAAATACGAGCCGATTTCCACTTAGGAAATAATCAGGCATACATGCCAGTGCATAAAAAGGGGACTTACCATTTATGTCTTTAGCAACAACCAAACGTGGACAACGCTTGACTAAATCCAAAGCAATATCTGTCGTGTTGTACGGTATGGACAGAGAAATTAATCAATCATACAGAATTATATTGCGAAAATTTCAAGTAGTCAATGGATAGTTAAGACGAAGAGTTAATTCTTACCCAAAGCTTTGTTATATATTGCCTCGCAAACAACTGTAGCCCCCACGGTGCCATTTTCTGGCATTAGAATTTCTGGCGGAGTGAGCAAATAGAGATAACGAGCCAATTTTAAATGCCCATAGCAAAGAGCCGTAACAACTGGAATATCTCCATCGTCATTTCGAATACTGATCAAGTTCTCATTCTTTCCAAGCATGCATTCTGCCATACGGTAGTTTCCATCATAAGTTGCCTGAGTTAGAGCTGTGAGACCATGATTATCTTTTATTTCCAAATTTTCTTCAGACATTTGCTTTACCAACTCCTCCACTATATGCACATGTCCAGCTTCAGCAGCAACATGAAGTGCGGTCTGGTCCCTCACTGTGATTTTTGCGCTTATTGCGTGCGGATGGCGATTAAGGAACTCCTTGGCAGCATTCCAATCACCAATTTTCAAAGATTTGTGTAAGTCCATATAAATCTCAACGCCATCATCAATGTTTCCCTTTTTGTCACTTTCTCCTGCCAAACTTTATTTGATTATTTATTTATTTTTTCAGAAATTTTTTTTTTTTTTTCGGAGAATGAAATGAAACGAAACCATTCTGACATCTACATGTCAACTATCAGTTGATACTTTTTGTTAATTCTGAATTTCAATATTAATTAAATACCTAGAGAGCCATACCACGTCAAAGCAAGTGCAATGTGAGCCTAAAACATCCCTATAAAGTATGGTGAAACTTGAGGGAAAAAATCTATAAGAGATTAAATATGATTCTTATTAACATAAAAATTTTGAAGATGAGTTAGTGTTTAGGAATCACATCTGCATAAATGTGAAAGGTTGAATAAATGTAATGCTACTAATGAATTAAGTAGTATACAAAGAGAGCTAGGGGCAATGTCAAAGCCAAATTAATTTTATGGGGTCTAAGTTATATATATATATATATATATATATTTTGAAGATATAGACATAAAAAGAAGAAGTAGAGTCAGCTTTTTTGTTGTTAGTATACAAAAGGAGTAGAGAAAGAATAGAATGATACATGTCATCTTTGGCATTGGCACTAGTAACCAAATATGTGGGAGTAAAATGCTTTTTTAAGATTTTGATGAACCAATAACTGAAAATGTTACTTTCAAAATGCTTGAACCCTTTCCTCCCTAGACCCCCAAGCATTTTGTGCATGAAGATGTGCCAATTTAGCTACGAGACTATTTTATTTCTGATGTCGATTATATATTTATATGCTCAGTTTTATATATTTGATGTGCAATTAGTGGCATATGGTTAATTGTAATCCGCACATACTTATTTCATTAGGTCACATGCTTATTTGAATTAGGACATGTGCCAGTATGACTGTATGAGCTATAATAGTAGTTGGATAGCTGTTTGGAGAAAGATAGAGTTAGTTACGACAATTAGTACTCTAGAAGAAGTTGTTTCTAACCAAGCCTTAAAGTATAAGAGGCTAGTTCTTTTAATCATGGAAGTTAAGCAATAAAGAACTAAGTGAATTCTCTTCTAAATCTCTAAATTCTCTCATTCTCCCTCTTAATCTCTGGGGGCTCGGTTCTCTTTAAAGAACCACTACAGTTTCCGTTACCTAAACAGAAAACCACCAAGACCTTAAGGAAGGTCTTAAAAACCAACTTTTAAAAGAATACTATGATATTCTCCTGGGGGACTGTAGTGGGTTGGGGACTACAGAAAAAATGTGATAATAAAGGTGCCGATGACATTTAGAATTTGCTGGACTTACAATTTATGGTGAAAAAATAAGATGATGAGAGAATTGTCTTCCATTGAAAATCTGACCAAATTTATGAAGATGTATCATTGTTAAGCAATCCAGAAATAGCTTTTAGAGAGAAACTATGCCACTGTAGCTTATTAATAGCAATGTGTGTGGACCGACACCATCATTGCTTTGTACAAATAACTATTTTCTTCTCTTCATTGATGATTTTTTATTTTTTTTCTAAAATAGAATTATGAGGATTTAAAATTATTTAAAAAGTTTAAACTGTTGTAGATAGGTATAATAGTTATGACATTAAGACTAGGTGATTTGATAGAAGGGCAAATTCAAATAAAATGAATTTAAAGAATTTATTGAAACAAATAGTATTGGTCATCTTTAAAAGTCCTTAGATTAGTAAATCAAATGGCATATTTGAAAGAATGATTTGATAAATTCTTCAAATGATCGAGAGCTATGATATATCCAAAATTAGAGCGTGCAAAAGATATAGTTTCGACTTACATGTGTTTACGAGCATAACATGGTGCTAGGGTCATTATTTGTATGTGTTGAAAAATCCATTCCAAAATGCACTTTATATGTATTTTAAGTCTAAGTTTTCAGAGTCCAAAAGTGTATTGGATATCCATGTTGAAGAATGAAGAAAACTGTTCAAGAAATTACTTGAGAATATTGAATTTTGCATCTCTACTGCACTTCGAAGAGACAGGCATACTGAGAAGTTGTTACAACTTTGTGTGCCTAAGGTTTTGTATTGAGCTACTACCATTTGTATTGGAGCATGTAACTGTGAAGAACTTTGCACAAATCAACTGCATCAATGAAGGATTGTTGTAAGATTCAACCACACATTGGTAGATTCGTGTAAATTGTAGAAGTTTGCTAAAAAGAGTAGTCCAACTAGGTTACATATGGGCTTGGATAGGTCAGTAGGTTCTACTATAGGTAGGTAGGTACTTTAGGATTAGGTAATATTTCTTGTACTAGTAAACTCAATATTTGTTAGTGGATTATTCAAGAGTGGTGACCTAAATATCACTTATTGGGGTTATTCCTGCGAAAGTTTTCCTATCATAACCATATTGCCTATGTCAAATTTATTTTTGTAAAGTTGTGATTTACAACTATGTTTTATGTTGGCTTTATTCCATGACAAAACGTGTTGTAATTGCTTTAATTTTGATTCCTTGTATTTTGTGGGATTTTATTGTATTGGGTTTAGTATTAAATTGGTGAAGACTCAAGCTTAATTGAAGATCAAGTGGATTTCGCGAGAAGCTCGCGAGAAGCTAACCCGTGAAGTAGCCACGTGAGAAGCACATGACTGGAAGCTGAAGAGTTGTGTCAGGTTGTCAGTTTCACTAGTGTCTCGTGGGTAAGGCCTTCCCATGAGGTAGTCGAGAAACAATTTGCCTGGGGGAATTTTAAGTGTGACTCTCTTATCCTTCACCCATACTATATATACCCTCATTACCCACAAATTTAAAGGAGGCCATTCAGAGAGAAAAACCTTAAATAAGTTTTCTACAACACACACACCCATCTTTTAGAGAGAGAGCTACTCATTCTTAGTGAGAAATCATTCTAACCTCTTCTCCTTCCCTCTCCCATTATCATACCTTGAGAGGAAATTTGTACCCAAACACAACCCACACCTATTCAGAGTGTTGAAAGTGTTTTGGAGCTTAGGAAGTTTTGGTGATTTGCCAAAAGAAGCCAGTGAGGCGTGGTGGATGCAATCGGGTGTATTGCGAGATCCGGAAAGCTAGACAATACACGGTTTCGAGAAGCCTTGTTGGAGTAGGAGCTTGGAGGGTTTAGGTATATTGGGTAGATTAGGCTTGGAAGGTCTCTTGCTATTCGTGTATCCCAACTTATTGTCTAGTGGATCGATTTACCGCTTGGAGGGAGGCGGAGAGGTTTTTCGCCGAGTTCTTCGGTTTCCTCTTCGATAACAAATCGTTGTGTTATCTTGTGTTTGCATCTCTCTTCCCTTACTCTTGTGATTTACTTTTATTATTTGTTGTTCATGTTTATGCACTAGAGTAGTATCGGTTGTTTGCGCTTCGTTTACTCTTGTTTCCGCAATTAGATAAGTTAGAGTAAAATCAACCCATAATCTTTTAATTGTGGTCTAAACAAGCTCTTGTGTTTTAACACATTTTAGAGCTTTCAATTGGTATTAGAGCGGGTACACTTGTGTTGGTTTCATTACCTAAGTGTGATCCTTGACCCATTGTGTGTTTTGCCATGGATAGTGTTTTGTATGCTTCTATGGATGTTTTGGTTGTTGATGATTGTAGCATGTCATGTGTTTGTGAAAATGCCTCTGTGAGTGTTTATCATCATGATTGTGATGCCATGTTACATGAATCTTTGGGTGTTGTTGATATTCCTAATATCAAACTCTTGAAGAAAGAGGCTAAGAAGTTTCATAAGAATTTGAGCAAGTTTCATTGTGAAAATGATGATTTGATTGCTAAGCTCAATGAATCCAATAAATTGGTAGGAAAGTATAAGAAGCTTGTTGAAAATTCTCTTGAAAAGCTGAAAGAGTTTGAATGTTTGAATATGGACTTGGATGCTAAACTTGTTTTGTCTAATAAACAGTTGATGATCTTAAATGTGAAAATGAATCTCTTAAGATGCATGCCAAGTGTTTGATTGCTGAACCTATTGCTAAAAATGATGAAAATATTTGTTGCAATCATGTTGTGGTACCTGATTTTGTGCCTATTGTGAGTTCTACCTCTAAAGACAAATCAGTGTACATTCCTCCACACAAAAGAAAAAAAAAGTGGAGAGAAAGGCTCTTAAGTCTAAGCCTCTATTTAGGTCCCATCCTAGGGAATTGAGTGGATCTAATTTTGTTCCTACTTGCCACCATTGCAATGTGAATGGTCATATAAGACCTCAATGTCCAAAGTTAAAGAGAGAACAAACTCATGTTGCTAGATCCCTTCCCAAAATGCCTAGTGGACCTAAACACATTGTTTGTCACCATTGTGGCATCTATAGTCATCTTAGACCTCATTGCTCTAATTTTCATGCTCTTAAAAGAATCAAACGAAAAGAGAAACCTGAGTTTTTTTGGAAGTTGTGCTTTGCGAGCTAAATTGGATTTGGGGGAAAATGGTAAGTTGTTGAAGAAATTTTTTAATGTTCTTGCCTCCTTGTCTATGTGCATCTCCGGTTCTCATTCTTTCAACCCTCGTCTCACTTCTCAGGAGACACTCATTCCAAACAATCGTTTGGTTTGGATGAGGAAGGGTTCCTATGGTTGAGCTTTTACTCTTTTGGTTCTTGATCTAATTCTTTCGATCTTTGTAGGACCCTTCATGCGTTAGATGCTTCATTATCATGCATTTGTGCATCTTGCATTTATTTGTATGCATTGCTTTTGTTTTTTATCTTACTTTTATGCTTTTGTTTTGTGTGAGTAAAAATCTAAAACCACATAAAATATGAAAATTTTTAAAAGTTTGATCGTATATATTTGAGCACATATCACATGTGAGTTTGGCCTAGTACCTTCGTACTAATGGCGTAGTGCATTTACGAGCTTAGCTTGTTTTGTATGCACATCTATCTTTTGGGAAAAATCTTGAAATCTATGTGTGACTGTTATAAATCGATCTTCAAGCTTGTTATGAATGATTAGTCAATAGTCTTGATGGTTTTGATACTTGCATAGACTTGTGCCTATATATCTTCCCACTATTCTTTTATGTTTTTGCTTAAAGAGCTCAACAAATGTAAATCTCAAAATGAAAATAGATAATGAACTACAAAAATCATCGCACATACTAGGATTTGACTAGGAAAAAGGGAAAGTGACTTGTATTGAAATGTATGGTGCTTAAAAAGCCAAAGGCTTATTCTCAATATTGAAATATCAAAAATTTTAAGCATCGATCTCAAAATGAGATGTATTGTTCAAAAATGATCAAATGTTATGATCTAGGTTGCATGGACACGCCATTTTTGGCGTCGTGTCCGTGTCCGACACGTGTCGGACACTGGAACGGGGACGACGCGCCAGTTTCCGGTGTCCGGCGGTGTCCCTTTTTTTTTTTTTTTTTTTTTTTTTTTTTTTTTTTTTTTTCGCTTCTCTGACACGGCTCCGACACGGCGCCGACGCGGTTCCGACGCGTCCGACACGCTAGCAGTAAAAAAAAAAAATAAATAAAGGAAAAAAGCACAGATTTTGACAGATGGACTTACCATTACCGTTGATCTGTGACAACCCTAAAACCATAAAACATTTTTAGAATCTGAAAATTGGAAGTTCAAACCACAAAACTGAAGTTCTTCACTTCTTCTCTGTTGCTGAAACCCACTTCGCTGCCGCTGCTGTCTGTTCTTCGCCGGAGTTAGACAGGGCCGGTCGGCTTGAAAGTTGGAACTGAAACCCACCCTCAAAACTCAAGTTCTTCTCTCAGTTCTCTGTCGCTGAAACCCATCCTCCCTCTGCCGTTGCCGCTGCTGCTGCCGTCTGTCCCTCGCCGGAGTTAGCTCGTGCCGATCGGCGAGCTCTGACGTCAACGGCGTTCCATCCGTCCCTTTCGATCTCCATCTCTCTCGGCGCGGACAACAGGTCCGATTCACCTCTTCTCTGTTCCCTCTGCTTTTTTTTTTCTTTCTTTCTTTCAAGTGTTAATTTTAGTGTGGGTGGGTGTAATGTTAACTGTTAAGCACTTATATATATAACGTGTTTTGTCAGATTTTTTTTTTTTTTTTTTTTACTGCTGCTGTGGTGCCGTGACCTCTGTCTTTTTTTTTTTTTTTTTTTTTTTTTTTTTTTTTTTTTAAGTTATAACTTATCATTTATAAATTTGTTTTTGTGCCCTGCTATAGTTTTATTTATTTATTGAAGTTAAATATTGTAGGTGAATCATTAAAATGAATCCTGAAAATGAAAGTGAGAATGAGAAATCATCTTCTGAGAATGCTGCTCCTCTATGGAAATATGTTACTAGATTAGAAAAAGCAAGTGTTGGTGGTGGGAATGTTTCTTTTAGATGTAACTATTGTGAAAAAATTTTCAAGGGGTCTTATTCAAGGGTGAAGGCACACTTGTTAAAATTGCCTAAGTTTGGAATACAAGCATGTGCCAAGGTTGGAGATGAGTATCAAAATGAAATGCAGAAGTTAGAAGATGCATTTGAGGAATCTTCGCGTAGATTGAAGAAGCCTAAGTTAGTGTCTTTACCACTGATTCTCCTACTAGTCCTAATTTGGATAGTAGGGAGAGTAGTACAGCTACAAGTCATCCATTTTTCCCAAAAAAAAAAGGGGTTGGGATTGGGAATTCTCCTTTGGAGAGGGCTTTTAACAATCAATGTCGAGAGCAATTAGATTGTCTTATTGCTAGGACATTTTACTCTGCTGGCTTACCCTTTCACTTTGCTAAGAACCCGTATTGGATTGAGATGATCAAGTTTGCAGCTAATAATAATTTAGCAGGCTATGTTCCTCCGGGTTACAATAAATTAAGAACAACTTTGTTGCAAAAAGAGAAGGCACATATTGAGAAGTTGTTGAGAGCAATTAAAGACACTTGGAAAGAAAAGAGTTTAAGCATTGTAAGTGATGGGTGGACAGATGTACAAAAAAGGCCACTTATCAATTTTATGGCTACATCACAAAAGGGCCAATTTTTATCAAATCCATTGATGGTACCAAAGAGTATAAAGACAAGCACTTCATTGCTGACTTGTTTTTAAAGGTCATTGGTGAGGTTGGGCCTCAACATATTGTCCAAATTATTACTGATAATGCGTCTGTTATGAAAGCTGCAGGATCTATTGTTGAAGCTGAATATCCTCATATATTTTGGTCACCTTGTGTTGTGCATACTCTCAATTTGGCTTTGAAGAATATATGTGCACCTAAGTACTCTTTGCAGAATGAGGATGCATATAATGAATGTAACTGGATTGCACAAGTTTCAGATGAGGCAACTTTCATTCGTATTTTCATCACAAATCATTCTATGAGATTAGCAATTTTTAATTCATATTCTCCTTTGAAGTTACTTGCTGTTGCTGAAACACGATTTGCTTCAATAATTATCATGCTTAAAAACTTGTTTCAAGTAAAACAAAATCTTCGAAATATGGTTGTTAGTGAGGAATGGATGTCATATAGAGAAGATGATGTAGGAAAAGCTCAAACTGTGAGGGATTATATTTTGAATGATTTGTGGTGGGACAAGGTTGCATACATTCTAAGATTCACAGAACCTATTTATGAGATGCTTCGAGTGGCTGACACGGATGCACCTATTCTCCATAAGGTGTATGAAATGTGGGATTCCATGATAGAAAATGTGAAGAAAGAAATATACCAACATGAAGGCAAGGAAGACTATGAGGAGTCTCCATTCTATGATGTGGTACACAATATACTTATTGAACGGTGGACTAAAAATTGCACACCACTTCATTGCCTAGCCCACTCCTTGAATCCAAAGTAATTTTTCTATCTCTTTAATCTTTTCGTTTGTATTCTTTAGATATTTCCAAATAAATAAACTAAACTCATTAGTTGTACTTGTTTATTTGTTTTTAACTAGGTATTATACTATTAAATGGATTGAGGAAGTTAGAGGCCGTGTTGCACCACATAAGGATGCTGAAATTTCAGTGGAGAGAAACAAGTGCCTCAAAAGGATCTTTCCTGATCCTGATGATAGGCAAAAAGTTAATGTGGAGTTTGGTTTGTTTAACTCATTACAGGCTTATGATGAGGATAACATGGAGGATAGGTGGAGCTACAATCCAATGCTTTGGTGGTCAACTTATGGGTCTACTTTACCACTACTTCAAACTTTAGCTCTAAAACTTCTTGAACAGCCTTGCTCATCATCATGTGCTGAGAGGAATTGGAGTACCTATGGCTTTATCCATTCTATGAGGAGGAATAGAATTACTCCTAAACGTGCTGAAGATTTAGTGTTTGTTCATTCTAATCTTCGACTTCTTTCAAGGAGGAGGCCCGAGTACAATAGTGGAGAATCTAAGAAGTGGGACATTGGTGGAGATAATTGGGATGAACCATTTGGAGGACCTGGGTTGCTTGAGATTGCTTATCTCACACTAGATGAGCCAGAGATGGAGACAAGTAATGTTGAGAATAATGATTATGTTGATGATGATGATGTTGTTGTTCTTTGATAATCTTGTAGTTTAAAACTTGTTATCTTTTTATGTTTTTAGTTTGATGTTGAACTTGTTATCCTTTTATGTTTTTAGTTTGATGTTGAACTTATTATCCTTTTATGTGTTTAGTTTGATGTTGAACTTGTTATCCTTTTATGGTTTGTACTCTAAACATTTTATGTGTATTATTGTACTACTTTGGGTGTTAGTTTACTTATTTGTAGTTCTACATAATTTGAATTCTAGATATAAATGTATTTTATGTCTAAAAATATTAAAAAATGTGTCTAAATATAAAATTTAATTAATTATTTAACCGCCGTGTCGCCGCCGTGTCGTGTCCTTATTTTTCAAAAATTGCCGTATCCCCATGTTCGTGTCCGTGTCCGTGTCCGTGCAACTTAGGTTATGATTTGTAATGAAGCCAAATGAAAAGCTTCAAATATATGTAATCATTTTCTTGTGGGAGGTCATATATGTTCATTTCTATAATTGTGATAGACCACTTGACTTAGTACTAGTTGTGTATGACTTGATTGAATTGATTATTGAAGCTTCACTCTAGACTAAGGACTATTCCACATTTGATACACACACACAACACACAAGTTTAATGTTCAATGAATGCCTATTTCATTTGTGTGTTTGTACATGTTCAAATGTGATGTGTGTGTGCTCAACCATATATGGATCAAACCAAAAAGATTTTTGTTCTTTTTGTTTGATTTTGGAAGTAATTTGTATCACACATGTTTTTCAAAGTTTTTCAAGTTGTTTTTATGTGAAAAACATGTTTTCTAGGTGTTTTCGTTACTTATTTCATGTATAAGCTCAGTTGCGAGTTAAAGGGTCCATTTCTCAAGTTTTTCAGCTTCGGACAGAGAGTTTCGTGACTGTTTCGCGAGTAAGGCTTACCAGCGAAATACCAACAAAAATTTCTAGATCAGCTTTTTAAAGGGCATTTTGTGGGACATTTCGTGGGACATTTGTTTTAAACTTCTCTCATCTTCTCCCAAACCCCTATTTTAATGCTTCAACATCAAAACCCAACTAATTTCAAGTGTTTTACATTCCATAAACATTTCTAAGGTAATCTTTAACTCTTTTCATGGATTTTGATCCTTAGATTATGTTTTTGGGGGGTTTTCTGTTCATAGTTGGGATTTTCTCAAATAGGAGTTGGAAAACTTATTTTTTGTCAATCTTTTTGATTGAGTTTTGTTTTTAATGTTGTTTTCCTTTAGATGTTGGCCCCTTGTGGCAAATATAACATGTATTTAGACAAGATTTTCATATGTTCATGCATTGTTTAACATACATGTGTAGTGTGTGCATTTTAAGTGTTTGATAAAATGCCCAAATGGCATTTTCTCGTTGTTTTGGACTTCGATGAGTACTAATTTTTGGAGATTACCATGATTATGCATGTTTATCATATTTTGATCATTGGTTGTGTGTTTTACACACTTTGCCCCGTGAGTGCCTTGCTCATGCATTGGTCATGCATCTCACATGCACACTAGATGCACCTTTGCTGCACACACTCTAACACTTGACATGTTTTGCATTCACCCATACTAATTAAGTCTTTTTAGACCTTTTAGCATATATAACATGTTCTTGTGCCAATGTCATGCCTAGGACTATATCTTGTTCCTTCGTCCTTAGCATGTCATGTTCTTTATGCTTTGTAGCATTTTTATAAAAATGTTTGTCTTTCGTTTGAGCTTCATTTTCTCATTTATCTTGCATCTCTCATGCTTCATCTTTTACCCTTGTTCATATCTTCTTTTCTTTCCCTCCTTGATTCATTTGTCTATTCGCGACAAAAAAGGGGAGAGTATACCGGAAAGTATACCGGTGTGTTTCGTCATTTCTATATAACTTATGTGCACATTCTTAGGGGGAGAAATTCTATCTCGTGCACATTCGTAGGAAGAGAAAGCTATAGGGGAGATGCATATACCAAGGGGGAGAAGACATTTTTTTTTATGAGAAAACCTTGTTTTGTTTGTTTTACTTTACGCTTGTTTTCTCGTTGTTTTATGGTGCTTTGAGTTACATTTAGTATCTATGCTTTGTTGCTCTCGTCGCATCGTGTTAATGTGTTGGGCATGCATACATCCTTATGCTATTGTGCTTTATTGGTTACATGTTCGGATAATCACTTGCTTTGCTATATGATCATTGTAGTCATTTCCATATGACTATTTGGTGTATGATCAAGTTGCTCATATGTTTCACAACATGTTTACTTGATCGCATTTTACTTGTTACATTATACTTGTCCTTTTATTACTTGCTTTACCTTGAGGGTCTAATGTGTTTTGTGCAAGTGTTTCAGGTTACAGGTATATATGTTCCAAGTGCTTCACAGTTTCTAGATTGAGGTGTGAGTGAGTTTTGCCATTGTTCCCAAACTCACGTTTAAGTCTAGAGTCTGTTATAGGGTGTTTTGTCATAGAATAGCCAAAGGGGGAGATTGTAAAGTTGTGATTTACAACTATGTTTTATATTGGCTTTATATCATGACAAAATGTGATGTAATTGCTTTAATTTTGATTCCTTGTATTTTGTGGGATTTTATTATATTGGATTTAGTATTAAGTTGGTAAAGACTTAAGCTTAATTGAAGATCAAGTGGAGTCGTGCCAGGCTGTTAGTTTCACAAGTGTCTTGTAGGTAAGGCCTTCCCGTGAGATAGTCACGAAACAATCTACCTAGAGGATTTTTAAGTGTGACTCTTTTACCCTTCACCCATACTATATATACCCTCATTACCCACAAATAAGGAGGTCATTCAGAGAGAAAAACTCTAGATAGGTTTTCTACAACACACACACCCATCTTTTAGAGAGAGAGAGAGATCTACTCATCCTTAGTGAGAAATCATTCTTGCCTCTTCTCCTTCTCTCTCCCATTGTCATACCTTGAGAGGAGATTTGTACCCAAACATAACCCACACCTATTCAGAGTGTAGAGAGTGTTTTGGAGATTAGGAAGCTTTGGGGATTTGCCAAAAGAAACCGGTGAGGCTTGGCGGATGCAATCGGGCGTATTGCAGGATCCGGACAGCTAAGCAAGACACGGTTCCGAGAAACTTTATTGGAGTAGGAGCTTGGAGGGCTTAGGTACATTGGGTAGATTAGGCTTGGAGGGTCTCTTACTATTCGTGTATCCTAACTTATTGTCTAGTGGATCGATTTACCCCTTGGAGGGCGGCAGAGAGATTTTTCGCCGAGTTCTTCGGTTTCCTCTTCGATAACACATTATCGTATTATCTTGTGTTTGCATCTTTCTTCTCTTACTCTTGTACTTTACTTTTATTGTTTGTTGTTCATGTTTATGCTCTAGAGTAGCATTGGTTTTTTGCATTTCATTTACTCTTGTTTCCACAATTAGATAAGTTAGAGTAAAATCAACCGAGCCGTAATCTTTTAATTGTGGTCTAAACAAGCTCTTGTGTTTTAACACATTTAAGAGCTTTCAATTTTCTACTACACTTAACTCTAAATTAGCAATGTAGTTGTACCTTCAATTGGGCATTGCATGTAATTGGACCAATTAATCAACATGAAATAGGAACACCCAAGAAGATGAGATATATCTTGTTTTTTTGTTTTCTTTACCTAGAGAAGAACATGTTAATTAAGTTTGGAAGAACTTTCCTATCCACGCCCATCACCAACATCTCTTATTTGTAAAAATATTTTCATTATCATCACTAGAAAGAAGTTCTAGTGAAAAACTATGGTAAATGGGAAGTATACAAGATCTCAATGATTCAACTAAAGAATATCAATAATCAAATGTGTTTTTTTCTTGTTTGAATACGTATAGAATATGAAGAAACGTTAACAACAAAGAGATCAAGGCAATAGAAAAGAATGATAAATGGAAGTAAAAACTTTGTTGTATGGAAGAAAGGCTATTGATGTACAATGGTGTATAAGATGAAGAAGAGTAAAAAAAAAAAAAACAGAGGTAGAGAGATACAAACCAAGAATGGTACGCCCAGCGTTGGGTATTAATTAGGATGAGATATTTGTCTTAATTTCTTGTTTGGAAATTATACCATTAATAATTACTGGAATAGAGTAAAATAAATATATAGATATCAAATATATGATAAATATGATTTTTGAATGCTTATCTAGTGAAAGAAGTGTTTTTCCACTTTGTTGCCATGGGCTATACTCTCAAAAGGAAATGAGAAAGAAGAGAAACATTCTAAAGGAACACTAACAACAGTAATAGTACGAAAGCTTTAACAAATAATAGAAATATCATCTAAAACAAGAAGTTATGGAGGATAGCTTAGGCTAAGAATTTTCATATAGGGTAGTAAGGTTGAAGAATAACCTCAGTAGTGGAAACTAGAGCTTTTTTACACACCTTCATGGCTCTCTCTTTTTAAGTCACCAAATCATCTTTGTCAATACTAGTTTGAGAAGATGGCAGCCGTTTTTGTTTTTTTTTTTTTTTTTTTTTTTTTTTTTTTTTTTTAGAGAAGAAAGACTGTTATCTGTTTTATTTCATAGAAGTAAAATCTTTAGTAAAACAATTATGAAGGTCAGAAGAAACAGACTCCATCAATACCAATAATCAGGGATGGACCTAGGATTTTAGGCTAGCGGGGGCCGGAGTATAAAGAAAAAAAACTTCAAATAGGCATCCATTTAGTATTAAAAAATTATAAATACTCAAATTAGTTGTTTCTAAATACATTAAGATGTAATCATTTACCAACAAAGACAAAAAGAAAAAAAAAAAAATTTTTTTAATACTAGGCTAGTTAGGATTTTTTTTTTTTAATAAAAAAAATTAGAGCATTCATAGTGGTGGTACTAAAACTTTTAGCTTTTATCACATCACTTTACAATATACTCTGTAAGGTTGAATTTAATCAACCGTTTTGTTGGCTTTACTCCGTGCCAATTTGCTTGTAATTCAGCACTTAGAAACCCTGTATTTAGGTGGGAATCATGTAAGGGTAGTGTGTGAGAGAGTGTGAAGAAATATTCAAGAATGTGCATTGAAGCAGGGAATCGTGACTGAATCTCGCGGGTGGCTCGCGACTGGCAAGCCGCTAGATGATGCACACGAGTGAAGCATGCAGAGAAGCTAAACCATCATGCCAGCTGTAGACTTAAACATCATGCTAGAGAGAATTTTGAGAGAGAAACCCTAGAGAAAAACAAAATTGACTCATCCACAATCTTTACATAGTGACTCTTCAAATTCCTCAACTCTCACCCTCTCCATTGTTACATCCTTGAGAGGTTCATTAGCCAAATCCTTTTCTCACCATACCCATATTTGTGAGAAGGCTTTTTGGTGCTTGGGAAGTAGTTAGGAAGGGACCAATTGATATTTGGTTGATGCTATGGGTTATAGCGGAATCCGGTAAGCTAAAGAAGACAAAAGTTCGACGTAACCTCGTTGGAGCAAGAAGCTTGGAAGGCTTAGGTACACTGGGTAGATTAGGCTTGAAGGGTCTTCTGCTGTTCATGTATCCCAACTTCATTCTTTAGTGGATTATTGACCGCTTGGAGGGCGGCGGAGAGGTTTTACACCGAGAGCTTCGGTTTCCTCTTCGATAACACATCGTTGTGTTGTCCTTGTGTTTTCATCTCTCTTCCCTTAATCTTTGCCATTTAATTTCTGCTGTGGATGTGATTTTATTTGGTTTAGATTGTTTATCAATTCTGTTATAAGCTTATGTTCATTTTCCACACATATATTGTTTGGTAATAAGCTTGAATTGGTAATTTGTAAATTGGGGTTCTAAACATTCATAGTGTTTTATACACTATTTGAACATTCATACCCAATATCAAATGTTTTATTTTTTTTTTATCACTTCATTTAAAATAATGTAAACAACTCATTAAAATAATAAAGGAAGCAAGAGAATTTGAGTTTTTTAATTGAAGAAAGAGATATAATCTTAATAAAATATTGTATTTTATTTTTAACAACTTGCCACAGTCAACTAGTATTTATACCAATTTACTTTAGTTGTAAAAAATTTAGCTTTAACTTTTCCAATAACAGATAATTTTTTCGTTCTTTGGTAGTAAAAAAAAAAAAAAATATATATATATATATATATATTGTTGTTGTTGCTAAAATACAATCACTATTGTGAATGTTTTTATTGTTTTTGTTAAGTTTTTGAGTTGAATAGTTGCTAGCTAAGTGATGCTAGTTAGTCTTATTGTGGAGAAAGAACGCCTAAGGTTTTGGAAGGGGGCTCAATTACATAAATGAAATATATTATAACTATATATATATATATATATATATAATTAAAAAAAATTGGACCCAAGGGGGGCCCAGGCCCCCACCTGGGTCCGTCCCTGCCAATAAAGGAGATGACTTTCTCGCTTTCTAGGCTAAGGCATGAACTAAGGCATTGCCTTGTCAGAAAATGTGTGAGAAAGTAGTGCACTTTCAGTTGTGTTTTGAGCAAATACTCCAAAATCTCGAATAATACATTTGACAAGTAAATGGCAAGTCACATGAGTTGAGATATCTTGATTCATTTTTTTAATGTAAATGGTTTAATTTTGACAAGTAACGAACCAAATATGTTTGAATAATTCAATAGATTAAAAAAAAAAAAGCAATGGTTTGTGTATGCAACTGGGCTTATAGCCTGTCATAACGATGAAGATAAAATTGTTAAATAGTTTGGTTAAAAGCCTGATTTATCTAACACGTACAATGGGGGACATTCTCTTTGGTATTGGCCTCGAAAGTCACAACACGAAACTGAATGCGCTTATTAGGAGACTGAATGCTCTAAATTGTGTGAAAACACAAGAGCTATTCAGACCCCACGATAAAAATTACGACTCGATAGATTTTACTCTAACTTATACTAAGTGCGGAAAAGAGTAAAAGCGAGCGGATGAAAAAATAAACTACTCTAAGCCATAAACAATATAACATAGCAGTAAAATGAAAGCTAAAAGAGTAGGGAAGAAGGATGAAAATATAAGATAACACGCTGATGTGTTATCGAAGAGGAAACCGAAGAACTCCGCGAAAAACCTCTCCGTCGCCCTCCAAGCGGAAATCGATCCACTAGACAATCAGTTGGGATACATGGGTTAGCTGTTAGCTAGAGACCCTCCAAGCCTAATCTACCCGATGTACCTAAGCCCTCCAAGCTCCTACTCCAACAAGGCTACTCGGAACCATGTCTTGTCTAGCTCTCCAGATCCCACAACAAGCACCATGTTGCATCTGCCATCCTTGGCTTCTTTCAATGCTTCCCAGCAGCACCAAATTCTCACTTGACACTCTGACAGGGTGTGGTAAGTGTTTTGGCTATCAACCTCTCAATGATATGGAAATGGAGAGGTAGGAGTTAAGGAAATCCACAAGCAAATGTGTAGAGATATGTGGGTATAGCAATCTCTAACTCTCAAGGTTTTTTGCTAGGGTTTTCTCTCAGATGAATTTCATAGGATCTCTCACATTACCATTGCCAAAGAAGCATGGGAGATATTGGAGACCACTTACGAAGGCACAAAGAAAGTAAAAGACACCAAGCTGCAGATGCTAACCACTCGGTTTGAGGAGTTAAAAATGAGTGAGGATGAGTCTTTTGACTCTTTCTATAGCAAGCTGAATGAGGTGATTGTAAGCAAGTTTAATTTGGGAGAGAAAACGGAGGATTCTAAAATTGTAAGGAAGATCCTTCGATCATTGCGGGAAAGTTTTTGTGCCAAAGTGACAGCGATTGAAGAGAGCAAAGACCTTGATGACATCAAAGTCCAGGAGCTGGTTGGTTCTCTTCAGACTTATGAAATGTCGCTGCCCAATCAACGGAAGAGTAAATCTCTTGCTCTTAAGACCATTAATGAGAAGGTGGAAGACCATGACTCATCGGGAGAAGATGTGGTTGACAAAGATGTTGCATACCTTGTAAAAAAATTCCGAAAATTCTTGAAATTCAAGAATAATGGCAAATTTGGTGATAAAGGAAAATTCCAAAGTTCAGGAAGGGAGAAAAGGGAATTCAAAAAGAAGGATGAAAAAGAATCCCAATCTACACAAGGCGTCACTTGTTTCGAATGCAACGGGCATGGACACTTTAAGAAAGAATGTCCGAATTATTTGAAATCGAAAGGCAAAGTGTATGCCACGACATTGAGTGACTCGGATTCATCCGAATCAGATTCTGAAGAAAGCTGTGATGGAGAGGGGAACTATTTAGCCTTTATGACTATTGCCCATGTTGAGTCTTCAGACGAGTTAAATCTACTTGTACGAGACTTTGGAGAACACAGTGATGAAGAATCATTGGGAGTTATTGAAGAATCAGATACTGAAGAAGATGAAAGCACAGTCAATCTTCAAGAGAATTATAACTCACTCCTAGAGAAGTCGGGGGAGTACACAAGGGTGGCCAAGGCAGCAGTGAGAAAAATGAAGAAGGCAGAGGAGGACTATAAGAGTCTCCTAATCCGATATAGGGAGGCCAAATGTGAGATAGAAACACTGAATGGTGAGCTATCAGAAGCTTACACAAAAGTGAGATTTCTTGAGCAAGAGGTTGTGCAAGCAAATGCTAAAATAGAGAGGGTCACCACCAAGAAGCTAGATGATGTTATTTCATCTCAAAAGAGCTTTTCAGACAAATCTGGATTGGGATATACCGGAGGAAGTAGCTCATCTGGAAATGTCACTAAAGAAGTGAAGTTTATAAAGGCCAAAGAATCAGCTGATGTTGGTCCTACTGCTGAGAAGCCCAAGATAGAGGAGAAGAGGAATGTGGGGAACGAACGGTTGTTGAATTCACGTAATCAATTTGTGGGCAGGTCTGAATCCCGAGCCAAGTCTCGTCCACGAGCACAAAGAGGTCCTAGATCAAATTATGTGTGTCATCATTGCGGACTTCAAAGGCATACTCGACCAAATTGTCAAAAGCTAAGAGCAATGAATAGTGTAACTTCTCAAAGGCAACGAGGACCTAGAAATGATAGGAGAAATTGGGCTCGTGAACCATCGAGAGATTGAAACGGTGATCCCGGAATGATGAATGTGATGAAGATGATTGGTGCATTCACCAACTGCTTGGAAAGCTTCACACAAAGGTTTGAAAGTCCTAACTCTCGTACCCAATCCTATAAGGAAATCACCCCAAACACAAGTGACGTGTGGGTGAAAAATGGTACTCATGCATAAGCATTACAACATGACCATGCATTAATACTTCCTATGCTTTGTGACGGTGTTTGATTGTTTGCTTGTTGTTTATGTTGATGGTTGTGTGTTTGTCTTTTTGTGCATACTTTTGGTATTCTTTTTGTTTTTGATCAATCTTTTTCTTCTTGTGTCAAAAATCCAAAAATCACATAAAAATAGAAAATCAAAAAGTTTGATTGACATTGTTGAGTTTTGTTTCAAAAATTGTTTTGCCTTTTACCTTTGTGCTAATGGCTTTGTGCATTCTTGAGCGTAACTTGTTTTTTTGCACTCTTATTACTGTGGGAGAAATCTTGAAATCTATGTGATTGTTGTAAATAGATCTTCAAACTTGTCATGAATGATTAGTGAATGGTTATGTTGATCTTGAGACATGCATAGACTTGTGTCTATATATCTTCCCACTCTTTATTTTTGTTTTTGCTAAAAAGAGCTCACTAAATGGAAATCTCCAAATGAAAAGAGATTTTGAGCTGCAAAAACCTGTCGCACATACTAGTATTCGACTAGGAAAAAGGGAAAGCGACCAAAAATTATAGTGAAAGTTTATTCAAAAAGCCAAAGGCTATCTCATCAAGGTGAAATATCAAATGTCACTCTCACAATGAGAGGTGATTGTCTCAAAAGAATCAAAAAGATCAAATGTTATGATTGAAAGTGGAGTCAAATGTAAAGCTCCAAGTTATTATAATCAAGTTTTGTGGGAGGTCATATATGCATACTTCTATAATTGAGATGGGTCACATGATCTAGTGCTGATTGTGTATGCCTTGGTTGAATTGATCATTGAAGTTTCACATTAGACTAAAGACTATCTCATTGTTGATATCCACACACAACACACAAGTTTATGTTCAATAAATGCCATATTCATTTGTGTGATTGTACTTGATGAAATGTGTTTTCACATGCTCAATCTTTGTTGATTCAAGCACAAAAAGATTTTTGAAGTGTTTTAGGTGTTTTTGGAAAGTATTTTTGTTCTTAAAATCTGAAAATTTCAAAAATTCATTTTTGCTCTGTTTTGGCGACTCAGTCGCGGGTAAGTCAAGTCGCAGGCCTCAGTCACGAGTTCGCGGGTCAATTTTGGCGACTTCTTCGCGAGTGGAAGGTCCAGTCGCATGGGTTACTCAAAGATTTTTGGGGCTCAGCTCGCGACTCTCTCGCAGGTAGACCTTCCAGTCACGAAAAACACTTAGAAAATTTTTCAAAATTTTGTCTTTGAATGTTTTGGCGGCTTGACCTGGCGACTTGTTGGCGACTCACTTAAGTCACGAAAAATGTGTGTTTGGCAAAAATAGGGGCAGTTTTTAAATCTTTTTCAGTTTTCCCTCGAACTTTTTGTGACTATTCATCTTCTCTCTCAACTGTCTTCTTCCCAAACGCTCCGTGTAACCATTTTCAAACTCCATTGTTGCTTCCTTTCAACTCAAAATCTTTAAGTAACAGGTATGGGTTTTCTTTCTCGAACTCTATTTTACTTGATTTTGTGTTTTTCCCTCTTGATTATTCGCATTTGTGTATGCTTTGGAGATGGATTTTTGTTTCAGCTATTGCTTTTTATCCTTGCTTAGCTAGTGGTAGCTATTGATTTAGTTTGAACTTAATTAAGTTGTTGGTTTTGTTCTTCATCATGTGCTTAGCTAGGGTTTGTTATTTGTTGGTTACTCATCTTGTCTGATCGTATGTTGATGTGTTGATTCAAAATGTTCCTGTTTTAGTTGTGAGGTTCACTGTGCTGAATATGTGCCTGTTCATCTATTGTGTGCATCTGTCGTTTGTTCTTTGAGACATGTCATACTCATCAAAATGTATGTCTCATTGACATATATTTGTCTTTTGGGTGTTTTCAATCTCTGCTGCTTTAATACTCCCCTGCATTATACCAGTTGTTCTTGTGTATCCACGTTTTGGCTTGTTCATCTGTGTGGTTGATTTAAGTGACATGAGGTTTAAATGTTTTAAGTTCATCTGTGTGGTTGCATTTTTGTCCTTGTTACTAACAAAGTACTGATTTGTCATACACATGTATTGTACTATGTTGTTGTGGCCTCTTCTAATTGTTCACAGATGGCTCCTTCATCTCCAAAGAAGAAAACACCTGCAAAGAAAGCAGATAAGAGAATGAAAATGGACCCTAACCTGTTCAGGTCTGTTTCCCACTTTGAGAGATGCAAGGACTTCTTCTTAAAGGCAGGAATTATTCAAGAAAGGTTTGTGAATTTGGAGGATTTGAGAGGCACTTTTATCCCCAGCTGTTTTGAAGGAAGAGGATGGGAAAAGCTTCTGTGTGATCTCCCAGTTGTGTGTGAACCCCTGATTAGGGAGTTTTATTCAAATGCTGTGATAAGGGAGGATGAACTAAGCTGCTGGGTTAGAGGTAAAGAGTTCACTTTGGATGCACATGACATTGATGATGTGCTAGGTCTTGAGGGATTAGAAGATCAAGAGTTTGTCAATTACAAAGATAGAATTCTATCTATTGAAACTATACAACAGAGGATAGGTGGACAGAGAGAAGGGAAGTGTTTGAATACCACAGCTTTTCCAGTGGACATGAGGTGTCTCACTATAATCATGATGTTTAACCTCTATCCCATAAGGAAGTTGACTACAATTAACAGTGCAAGAGCAATTTTTCTGATGGACCTCAAGGAAAAGACATTCATTGACATCAGTTCCCACATATTTGACATTATTGTGGATGAGACTAGAACCACTTCTAGGCCCAAACTGATCTTTCCTAGTCTGCTCATGAGGATCTTTAGAAAGAAGGGTGTTCCAATCCCTCGAGACATCAGTCCCATGTCCACACCGTCTGCAATTAACAAGCTAACCTTCAAAATGATAAGTGTTCGGCTTCCAGGTGAAGAAGATGAAGATGATGAAGGAGAGGGTGTCCCAATGGAGACTGAGGCGGAGGCGGGAGGGCAGGCATCAACCTCAACACCCAGGAGGAGTGACAAGAGGACTAGAGCATTAACTTCTTCAGATACTCCTCCAGATGCATTTCAGATCATTCTGGAACGACTTGATGGAATCAGAGGAGTCTAGACCGAGCACTCTGAGAGGATAGCAGCCATGCAAGACCAGATTGATATTTTGTCTGCAAAACTTGACAGCTTCACCACCCAGCATGGACAGTGACCGTTTGGCCATTCCGGTAAAAAAAGGGGAGACATATAGGTTTCTGTTTTGTTGAGAACAGAGAAGCAGCTCTTAAGGGGGAGTAATATGTTGAGGGGGAGCAGTCAAAAACAGACATTGTTCTTCTGTGTTTATGTTTTTGGGTATTTAGTGTTTCTATGGGTTTGATACACTGTGGTTTTGGTGTATTTTTGTTTCTAACTCATAACTTATAAACTTGGTTTACTGTTTATATATATTGTTGATGTTATTCAGTATATATTAAGCTTTTAGGGTTATGTTTTTTATTCATATTTGTAGGCTTTATGGTTTGTACCATGCTTTATGCAGCCTTTTATGCTTTGTTTAAATCAGTACTTCTATCTAAATGTCTTGCATTTTCTTTTAAGTACTGTCACTCTTGTGCCCTTGTAGGATTGTTCCTAGATGCATATACTTAGTGTATTATGCATTGGTTGAGTGTTGGGCATACAAGTAACTTGCATTGTTCTTGTTAACCTGTATGTTCAAGTGTTCATTCCAAGAGTGAATGAGCACTGTGATCACTACCTTGTAGTGGTTAACTGTTTGATCAAGCCATGAGTTGGTTCTTCTCTTCATCTTTGCTTGATCTTTTTAAGCCTGTTTCATATGCATTTCATGCTTTTCTGCATACAATGATCATTGTGTATTGTTGTGTTTCAGGAGTTTCATGTTCTTATGATTCAAGTGCTTCACAGCTTCTAGAGTTAGGTGTGAGTGAGTTTTGCTCAACTGTTCCCAACTCACATGTTAAGTCTAGAGTCTGTTTTAGGGTTTTGTCACGAAATAGCCAAAGGGAGAGATTGTAAGGTTGAATTTAATCAACCATCTTGTTGGCTTTATTCCGTGCCAAATTTGCTTGTATTTCAGCATTTAGTAACCCTATATTTAGGTGGGTTTTGTTGTAAGGGTAGTGAGTGAGATAGAGTGTTGATTGCTCAAGAGTGTGCAAGAAAACAGAGACCCGCAGCTTGATTTCGCGGGTGACTCGCGGCTGCAAGCCGCCAGATGCAGCACACGTGCCAAGCATGCCAAAAGGTGAACAGTCATACTAGCTGGAGCACTACAGGACAAAACAGGACAACTGGCCATACGGTTATCTCGCGACGGGATCTCGCGACTCAGTCAAGTCGCGAGACCAAGCCACGAGCCACCCCTGTATTGAAAAACCTGACGTTTCACATTCTCCTTTCACCTCAGTATAAATACCCCTTATACCCACAAATGAAAGAGAGCTTCCAGAGAGAATTTTGAGAGAGAAACCCTAGAGTAAAACAAGATTGATTCACCTACAATCTATACATTAGAGTCTCTTCAAATTCCTCAACTCTCTTCCTCTCCATTGTCAAACCCTTGAGAGGCATTTTACCAAAACCTTGTTCTCACCATATTCATTACTGTGAGAGGGCTATTTGGTGTTCTAGGAAGCAGTTAGGAAGGAACCAATCTACATTGGTTGATGCTATGGTCAAGTAGCGGAATCCGGGAAGCTGGAAAAGAAAAAGGTTCGGCGCAACCTCGTTGGAGCAAGAAGCTTGGAGGACTTAGGTGCACTGGGTAGATTAGGCTTGGAGGGTTTATTACTGTCCATGTATCCCAACTACATTTTCTAGTGGATTGTTTACCGCTTGGAGGGCGGCGGAGAGGTTTTACTCCGAGAGCTTCGGTTTCCTCTTCGATAACACATCGTGTGTTGTCTTTGTGTTTGCATCTTCCTTCCCTTTTATCTTTACCTTTTATTATCTGCTGTGGGTTGTGATTTTAATTTGGCTTAGATAGTTTTTCCAATTCTACATTATAGCTTTTGTTCATTTTCCGCACACTAGTTGTTTGACATAAAGCTTGAATTGGTTAATTTGTAAATTGGGATTCTAAACGTTCAAGGGTGTTTTTACACTATTTGAACTTTCAATTGGTATCAGAGCGGGTACACTTCTAGTGGTTTCATTACCATTGTGTGATCCTTGACTCCTTATTGAGATGGATCGGTCTCAATCCCTAAATGCACCTCCATATTTTGATGGTAGTAATTATGCTTTTTGGAAGGTTCGCATGAGAGCATTTTTGTGTTCTATTGATGAATCTGTTTGGGATGCTGTTGAGATTGGTTGGACCAGACCTGAGGCAGCCAAATCCACATGGGATAAGGCAGCACTCGTTGCATCTAATGCTAACAGTAAAGCTCTCAATGCTATTTTCTGTGGTGTGTCTCCAGATGAATTTCATAGGATCTCTCACATTACCGTTGCCAAAGAAGCATGAGAGATATTGGAGATCACTTACGAAGGCACAAAGAAAGTAAAAGACACCAAGCTGCAGATGCTAACCACTCGGTTTGAGGAGTTAAAAATGAGTGAGGATGAGTCTTTTGACTCTTTCTATAGCAAGCTGAATAAGGTGATTGTAAGCAAGTTAAATTTGGGAGAGAAAACGGAGGATTCTAAAATTGTAAGTAAGATCCTTCGATCATTGTCGGAAAGTTTTTGTGCCAAACTGACAGCGATTGAAGAGAGCAAAGACCTTGATGACATCAAAGTCCAGGAGCTGGTTGGTTCTCTTCAGACTTATGAAATGTCGCTGCCCAATCAACGGAAGAGTAAATCTCTTGCTCTTAAGACCATTAATGAGAAGGTGGAAGACCATGACTCATCGGGAGAAGATGTGTGTTAGGTTCTAAAGTTTAGGATTTTATGTATTTAGAACTCTAATGTGTATTGTTGGCAAACCATGATCAAAACAATGTGTTTAGAAGTGTTTAAAGCTAGCTCAAAGTTGTGTGTCAATGTAAAGTTGGAATCGAGTTTATAGCAGGAAGCATTGTGCCTTTCGGCCTGGCTCGATCGATCGAACGACAGGCTCGACCGATCAAAGCTCGGGCAAAATGCTTTTCTGCAGATTCGTCCAACTCAGCCCTATTTGTTTTAAAGCGTTTTTAGGGTTTCTTATTTGTCCTAAGTATAAAAGGCAAACTCTAGCCACGTTTTAGTGTTGCTTATATTTGCGGTTTGTGTAAATCTCTTGTGAGATCTAGAGGAGCTTTCCTTTACACAAACTTAGGGTTTTCAAGGGGAAGATTTATCTACGCCTTGATGATCAATTCAGTTGCTGCCATTGAAGCTTAAAGAATACACAAGCGGGTGTGCTTGTAGCTGGTGGGAATCCAAGAAAGAAGGAGTTCGTGGATTCGGAGCTTGCACGTGGTCGTGTCAGTAATGTTGGTAGCAATAAGAAGTCGAGCGTGGAGGCTTGCAAGTCTTATTGTATGAACTTCGATTCTTTCTAGTGGATTTGGTTTTTACCTTGAGGATAGCTAGGTCAAATCCTCCCCAGGTTTTTTATCTGTTTGGTTTTCCTGGGTTATCATATCGTTGTGTTATTTATTTTCCGCTGCTATACATTGATATGATATATTTGTGTTAACCTAGATCTGTTAATTTGACTAAGTAATCACTTGACTAATTACCTAGGTTAATTTGTTTGTGGTTTTAAGGGATCTAAAAACCAACAATGTGGTTGACAAAGATGTTGCATACCTTGTAAAAAATTTCCGAAAATTCTTGAAATTCAAGAATAATGGCAAATTTGGTGATAAAGGAAAATTCCAAAGTTCAGGAAAGGAGAAAAGGGAATAATGGCAAATCTGTTTTCTATGGCTTCCAGATGCCCTTCATCAGAAATAGGAATAACTTCCTCCTCCTTAAACGTTAACCTCATATTCCCTAAGCTGTCAATAAATTCATGTGCCATGCTTCATGTACGATCAGGGCAAAGAAAAAGAAGAAAAAATACCCTTAGACCAAGGTCAAGGGAGAGAAAGACTCGTGCCTCACGCAAGGGAGTCAATACCGTACCGGAGGCTGTACCGGTTTAGCCAGCGGTACGATATATTTTGGATACCGGTTAATACCGGTGTACCGTTTCGGGTTTACCAAACTTAATAAATGCTAGTCCCACGTGTTAAAATATTGGGACACCAATTCAAAATATCATCTGATGCTTTGAGAAAATCAAAAGCAAGTGTACTCTTTTGACCAAGTTTACTTAGCATTTACATTGAAAAAGCAAAAGGGAAGTCCAGGGAAGAGTAAGTGTAGAGAACAAAGCTACAAAACAGAAGAGGCAAATCAGTCGTCGTTGAGTCCTTAAAGAAGAAGATGGTAAAAGAAAAATGTGAATAATAATGAAGTCGAAGTCTTGAAGAAGAGGTGATTCTAACTTCATTTTGCAAAGCTATTGTGCATTTTTCTTTCATTTTTCTCTTTCTTTCTGATGGGTTTTCTTAGCTTACTCAGATTTGCACCATCCTGCCCTTAAAAAATTGCCAAAATTACCAAAAAAAAAAAAGAAAGCATTTCGTGTTTCGACCCGGTATCCATTTACCGGCCAAAACAGCCGGATTTTGTCGGTACGTGGCTGGTACGGCCGGTATTTTTTCCGGTACGAAACAAAGAGGGTAGCTATACCGGTTTACTGATCGATACGGTATATACCGGCTGTACCGGCCGGTACGGTACGGAATTGACTTCCTTTGCCTCACGAAAGAGAGAGACCTCCACAGCAGGGAGGGAAAAAACCTAACCAACTTGAAACTGAATTTACATCAATAACTTAAACTTGAAAAATTAATAAGGTTATTTTAATATAGCAATTAGTTGAATTTTTACATCAATAAATTTAATTTGTGTAAATTAAATCACATTAATTACATCATTTAAAATGGATCAATTTCATGGTTTGCACATTAAATATTACAAATTTTAAATTATATCTAATATCATAATATCATTTTAAATAATGAAACAGTTTATATAACAATAAATATATGAGAATCTAATTATTTCTAATGAAATGGAGAGGACTTCGAAAGTTTTAACCATTAACTGCGCGCAAAGTGTAATTTGTAAGAATTGTACTAAACAAAAACAACAAATGAACAAAACAATGAAGAAGATGCTGACAATGGGAACTATTTGGACCTTAATTCCATTGTGGCACGTCACTGTCTTTTCCAATTTTTCGGATGGGAGGGACTTTCTTCCTAAAACGTGGCCTCAAGGCTGTAACGCAATCACAACCTACTTTTTTTTTTTTTTTTTTTTTTCAGTTTGTCGTCGTCTTGGTTATCTTACAGCCTATTTTACACACCCGCACACACAGAAAATAAGATAGAGAGAGATGTACCTGGCTTAATACTTGAGTCAAGCTTGCCTTCTTCCAAAGGAACTGAAGCCATACTGTCCGAAGTAAAACCGGTTTTTAAAATCATGTGAGAGAGAGAGAAAGAGAGAGATACTTGACTTTTAACGAATTGAATGATCTAAATTACCTGCTATTTGGGTCAAGACCTTTAGGTTTGTACTTGTCTGCCAAGGTATCCAAAGCAATTCTGGCCGAAGTAATCTCCCCAATATTAGATGAAATCTGGCTCGTACCTGACTTAGTACTTGAGTCAAGATTGTCTTCTTCTAAAGGAACTGAAGCCATGCTGTCCGAAGTAAAACCGGTTTTTAAAATCACGTGAGAGGGAGAGATACTTGACTTTTAATTAACGAATTGAATGATCTAAATTACCTGCTACTTGGGTCAGGACCTTTAGGTTTGTACTTTCCTGCCAAGGTTTCCCAAGCAATTCTGGCCAAAGTAATCTCCCTAATATCAGAAAATGTGTCTGGCCCGCATGAAATCTGGATCACATGTAAAGCCATGGCATTCGTCTTGCTCCAAACCTTAAAGGCAGCTTCATTTTCGGATGTAGGAGAATCGCTCCTTGATTCAACAATGTCCCAAAGATCTTGAGCCATCAAACATGTCTTCACCCGAACACTCCAATCCAAATAATTGTCTTGCTTAAGAACTTCAACAACAGCTGCACTCAAGGCAGGCTTTGTTTCCATGTTTGATCTGTCAATATAACCAAATTGTGTCTGAAAGAAAATAAATGAAGATTTGGTTATATCGTATCTGCTACGAATTCAAATTTTTCAAATTTTGTTTTATAATAATTTGGAAGTCAATAGTGACAATTTTTGGAATTGAGATGTCAAAATTTTTAGAGATTGGGATACATGGATATTAGTGGTGGGCAGTGCTGCATCACTAGCATTGAATTTTAAATAATTTAAATATGTTTGAAAAATTTAAATATTAAAATATTTTATTTTCAACGGGTTACATATTGTAGTTGATTTTCTCTTAATTTACAAATCAAATAAAAATTTTATATTGATTATCTCATTTTATGTCCAATAATATTCTAGCAAAAAGCCTAATTATTATGTAAAGAATAATACAAGAATGTGGGCAGTGTGCAAAAATGCACTAAGTATTCTCAAATTAAAATTTTCAAAACGTTAAAAGTTCCTACAAAATTTATTATAAAAAATTTACAAACTTATGTATCAATTTATGCGATTGGTGTTGTGTCACTTTAATAAACTAATATAAAATTAATGTATTAACTACCTTTAATGATTGAGGACACATTAATTTGCAAGATCTATATAAAATTTTTTGTAATATCTTTAACATCACTCATGCAACTAATTTTTCAACCATACAATAAATTATTTATTCTCATAATGCAGTGAATTTTTATGTCATTTGCAATTAATTATTCAATTAAACAAAAAAACAAAAAATTAGTCTTTAACCTAAGCACTCAACTTTATTAATTAAAAAATTATTTCAACCACAAACCCATACCCATTGCAATTTGTGGCACTATTAACCAATCAAATAAAAATGCTCCAAACTTTACTACCAGTTCTACTAGTAAATAAAACCTCAATCTAGTAACTTTACTAAGAACTAAGAAAAGCACAAAGACAATCTGTCAAAAGTCACAACCCATGCAAGTACGCTAAGAGTCTGTTTAGTTGGAGGGGTGGAAAAGTGGAAAAATAAAAATGGTAGGAGGATGGAAAAGTGAGGGGATGAAAAATATTTTAATCTTCCTCATTTTTGTCTAGTTGGGAGTGAAAAAGTGGAGGGATGAAAAAAATGAGTTTTTATAAATTTTCTCATATACCCTTATTAAAAAATGATGCCGAATTAAAATAAAAAAAAGTTACAAACAACCAAAAGAAAATACAATTACCCAATTTTATTAAAAAATAAAAATCTTGTCCAGAAATAAAAATCATGTCTAAAAAAAAAAGAAAAGAAAAACTGTCACGCCCACAACCCAAGGAAAAGAAAAAGAAAAAGAAGAAGGAAGAGGCAATGTCTAGTGAAAAAAAAAAAAAAAAAAAAAAAAGAAGGAAAAAAAAAGAAAGAGCAACATACAAACTCATGTGCAACTTGCACATAAGCATTTTTGTCATTCAATCATCATATTTTCCCCCATCAAGTTTTCTCCTTATTTAATGGAGAGTTTTTTGGTGGGCTCAAGTTTCTCCCTCAACCCACCATCATTTTTCCCTCTCCTCCTCTCAACGAAATGCCCTCTAAAAAGTTTACCCTTCTCATTTTCTCATCTTTTTTTCCATACCAAAATTCACTCCGCCAAAAATAAAATCTAAAAATTCAAAGTCACTAGGCGGTAAAAGTTGAGCCATAGATGAGTTTAGAGAGTGCGAAAGAGAGAGAAACCATAAAAGTAGATCAAATCAGAGAGAGAGAGAGAGAGAGAGAGAGAGAGAGAGAGAGAGAGAGAGAGAGAGAGAGAGAGAGAGAGAGAGAGAGAGAGAGAGAGAGAGAGAGAGAGAGAGAGAGAGAGAGAGAGAGAGAGAGAGAGAGAGAGGAAATACCAGTGATGAGGCGGCAACAAGGCGAGGACAATCAGCCTGATGGCAGCGGTGGTGTGGCCTCTTCTCTTGGAATCAAAATAAAAGAAAAAAGAAAAGGTTGGCGAGAAACAAACCAAAATTATTTAAAAAATAAACTGTGTGAACAAAATCACAAGAAAAAAAGAAAAAGAAAAGATAGACGAGTTACTAGAAAGGAACTGGTGACAAGAGGAACTCTTGAAGATTGAGAGAGAGAATTGGTGTGAAAAACGAAAAAAGAAAGAAGGAGAGATTAATGAAGAGTCATTAAGAGATAAAACAATTGCGTGTTTTAATTTTTATAAGAAACAGAAAACAAGTTTCAAATTTTTAATTCCCCACCACCTCCCCGGCTCCCCCACCTTGAGGCTAGGCTGGTATGTCGGACTATTTAATATTTATTAGCAGTAATTGCGAAACACTTCACTTACATTCAGTGTACTAAAATAGTTCATTCAATTAAACAAATCAAAATAGTTTTTAATACGGTATTAACTCTCTTAATTTGTCTTCCCAACTCCTGCTTCTTTTCATTCATCTGGTTTCGTATCTTTATCTCATTTTAGATTCTCTTTGTAACCCAACTGCATGTACCCCACACATTCAAGATTACAGATAGACTAATCGAAGACTTTTCATAGTTGTACTCGACATTCAAATTGAAAGACTAGATTGGTTTCCTCCCATCACATCCCCTGTTCCCCCAATACGTGGCAAAATCACTTACTAGTTACTAGTTTTTAAAATATAATTTCTTCTTCTTCTTTTTTTATTGTTTATTTTAGTTATTTAATAGATATTTGGTTCATATTAACGGGCACTTTTAAGTCATTTCTTAATAAATTATTTGAGAAAATTTTTGATATCACTTTCAAAGAAAATATAAAAAGTTGTGAAAAAATAGTAGTAGTTGTGTTTTTTTTTTTTTTTTTTAAAGAAAATTCTAAAAAAAATTATAAATCAATTCTCTTAAAATATCCATTAACTTTTTCCATATTTTAATTAGTTTTTGAACTTTATGTTATCAACTTTGACATATTAATTAGGAATTTTTTAATTATGTTATTGATGTAAAACTAACCAATAATATCATTTTGTAAATTTTTCAGTCAGTAAACAATATCATTTAAATGTTCATTTTACTATTAAAAAGTTAAATAAAAATATTCATAAAATGCACTATTTAAAAGATCCTATTGTTTGATTGATATTAATTTTTTTTTTAAAAGCCTAAATTTCTTTCTTTTTAGAACTATGCTTAAATAACTTCATATACTAATGGATTTAGGAAAAATAATTAAATTAACTCATTTAATTGTTTACTAATATATTTTACAATTAAATAGTCCAAAATGCTAGACTGATGTGACTCAATATATAAGAGTGTGCTTCGGCTTTTAAATATTATTATATAGATTTTTTTTTTTTTTTTGAGGAACAAATATCATATAGATATAGATTTAACAAATGATATATATACTTACATATGATCACTTAATGCGTTAATGTGATAAAAATTATTGCACTTCATAGCTAATTGAAGTTTGACTAACACCACTCACAGAATAATACAACTTGTAAATAAAAAAATGGGTCACTCTTAGGGTGATTATGCGGTTCAAACATGATATAATGGGAAAAATGTTATCTCTGTCACTTGGCCGATAGCGATTTTTTTGGGTACACAGTACACAGTACATGTACACATCCAACCCAATCAATCATATTTATATATGTTTGACCCATTTGAGTGCACACGCACTTCTCAGTTATTAGAGAAAGAGGTTTCTGGAAGTTTAGAGAGAAAATATTTGAGAGAGAAGATATTTCTCATTCATCAAAATCAGAAAATGTACAAAGTAAGTAATTAGATGAGTCCCTGTTTCTATATATACAGCAACAGAGGAGCTAAGACTGAAAACAGAAAATTAACAAACTCCCTAATCTAACGGAAATGCAACTGAACCATTAGATGCTCGACAGGTGGACCACTAATACAATTAACTGGAATTAAATTACTTCACATGCTAAGCACGTGATCTTATTAATCAACACGCAGTCGTTTTGTTCTTCAGCTTGCTTTGATCTTTTAACCTCACGCGTGTCGTTTTGCCTTGCACTTGATGTTTGGCTTTGTCCCTTTTATGTGATTCAGTTCCAGCTTCAACACTCCCCCTCAAGTCCTGAACCTCAAGTTCTGAGACTTGACCTTCTTGAACTGAAACTTGATCTGTGATTTGTGCCTTTACAATCTTGGGAACAAAAATGTCCTTCAAACCCAACTTTCTAGAAAGTCTTGTAAAAGCTGAGAAACCAAGTGCTTTGGTAAAAATATCTGCCACTTGTGAATTAGTAGCAACATGAAATGTTTTAATCATACCCTCCATGATCTTATCCCTTACCAAATGACAGTCCACCTCAATATGCTTTGTCCTTTCATGGAAGACTGGATTTGCAGCTATATGCAAGGCTGCTTGATTATCACAGAATAACATAGCTGGTTTTGTATGATTCACCCTTAAATCTTTAAGTATTTGCAGCACCCAAGTGACCTCACATGCTACACTTGCCATTGCTCTGTACTCAGCCTCAGCTGAGGACCTTGAAACAACACCTTGCTTTTTAGACCTCCATGAAATTAATGATTCCCCTAAGAAAACAGCATAACCCGTTAAGGATCTTCTAGTGTCAGGGCATCCAGCCCAATCCGCATCACAAAAGCTCTTAATATGCAGATCAGATTGGCTTGGGAAAAAAATGCCTTTTCCTGGTGAGCCTTTTATATATTGAAGTACTCTATTAGCAGCTAGTAAATGGGGCTCTCTTGGCTGTGATACATACTGACTTAGCCTATGCACAGCATATGTGATGTCTGGTCTTGTCAAAGTAAGGTATAAGAGTCTCCCAATAAGCCTTCTAAACTGAGAAGGATCTATCAATGGCTTTCCCTTATACTTGGACAACTTTAAGTTTTGCTCCATGGGAAACTTGACTGGTTTGGAACCTAGAAAACCTGTATCTTCCAAAATTTCCAATGCATACTTTCTCTGGTTCAAGCTTATACCTGCATCAGTTCTAGCCACTTCAAGCCCTAAGAAGTACCTTAAGGACCCCAGATCCTTCAAACCAAATCTGTCATCAAGAACCTTCTTCAAATGTTGAACACAAGTTGGATTATTACCAGTCAACAGTATATCATCTACATAAACCAAGAGCACTGTGAATGAAGCTCCTTGTGTGTGTGTAAACAAAGAATAATCTGATTTTGATTGAATGAAGCCCATTTGCAAAATGGTGGATGAAAACTTCTCAAACCATTTTCTAGAGGCTTGTTTCAATCCATAAAGGCTCTTATTCAATTTACATACCAGATGCTCCCCCTTGCTGTGAAAACCGGGTGGTAAACACATGTAAACATCCTCAACCAACTCACCATGGAGAAAAGCATTATTGACATCCATTTGGTGAAGAAACCACCCATTCACAGCAGCCAAAGATAAGACAATCCTGACTGAAACGGACTTAGCAATAGGACTAAAAGTTTCGGAATAATCCAAACCAAGCTTTTGGGTAAAACCCTTGGCAACCAAACGAGCTTTGTACCTCTCTATAGAACCATCTGAGTGATACTTAACCCTATAGACCCATTTACAGCCAATGGGAGACTTACCTGCAGGTAAAGGGGTTAGTGTCCAAGTATTATTAAGCTCCAAAGCTGCAATTTCCTTGTCCATGGCAGCTTTCCACTCAGGAAACTGAACTGCCTGAGAAAATGAAACAGGTTCAGATGGGACAGAACTAACAGCCATGACAAAGGATGCAAATTGAGGTCCAAGATGGGAGTAACTGAGAACATTTGAAATGTCATAAGGCAAACCAGAAGCAGGCTTGGTACTAACTGCTTTACAAGAATAATCAGCAAGGTAAGAAGGTGGGTGATGGGTTCTGGTTGATCTCCTTAAGGCAGGTAAGGAAGAGGATGAGGAAATAAGCAAAGATTGATCAAGGGAAGGTGGTGAAGGAGGAACAACAGGGTCCAAAGCAGAAGGTAAAGACACATCAGGTTGGTAATCACAATGAGAAGTATTAGAAGTAGAAGGAGTAGGATCAATGGGTGAATCAGGTTGGAAAGTGGCCAAGATTGAATCAACCAAAGGAAGGTTAAGAGGATCAGAAACATAAGGTGCATTAGAAACACAATGGGGAAACACAAAAGAATCAAGATAAGAAGTGGAAGGATGATCAGATGAGACAAAAGGAAAAATATGTTCATAGAAGATGATGTCCCTGGAAAAATGAATAGAATTGGATTCAAGGTCAAGAACCTTGTATCCTTTAATGCCATGAGGATAGCCTAAGAAGATACATTTTCTGGCCCTAGGTGCAAATTTGTGCCTATTATGTGGTAAAGTGGATATGTAACACAAACAACCAAAACACTTTAAATGCTTATAAGATGGAGAAGACTTAAAAAGCAATTCATATGGACTTTTGTTATTTAGAAGTTTGGAAGGCAATCGATTAATAAGATAGACAGCAGTGAGAATGCAATAACCCCATAAACACAAAGGCACATTGGATTGAAATTTTAGTGCTCTTGCAACATTGAGAATGTGTTGATGCTTCCTTTCAACAATTGCATTTTGTTGTGGAGTATCAACACATGACAATTGATGCAAGATGCCTTTGGAATGAAAAAATTCCCTTAAGAAAAATTATGTACCATTGTCACTCCTAATAGTCTTAACAGAAGCATGAAACTGAGTATGAACCATGTTAACAAAATTAGGAATGAAAAACTGAGTATCAGATTTATTCTTGAGAAGATAAACCCAAGTACAACGAGAGAAATCATCAACAATTGTTAAGAAATACCTAAAACCTTCAAAAGTACAAGTGGAAAAGGGACCCCACAAGTCACAATGAACAAGCTCAAAAGGCTGAACAGATACATGACTACTAGAAGGAAAAGGTAACCTCTTTTGCTTAGAAAGGTGACAAACTTCACAACAATCTAGATTATTGAAAGCTTCAGAACTTACAATCTTATTTAACAAAGAAAGCTTTGAAAAAGAGGGGTGTCCCAATCTGCTGTGCCATAAAGTAGAAGAGGTATGGCCAGCAAAAGTAACCAAGGCAGTAGGAGCAATCTGAGAAGCAGGAGCTTGCAGCAGATACAGCCCTTGACACTCTTTACCCAGACCAATCATGCTCCATTGAGCTAGGTCCTGGATAAAACACCAATGTCCAAGAAAAATAAGACAACAAGAAGATTGTTGTGTAAGTTTGCTAATGGAAATAAGATTGAAACTGAAAGTAGGAACACATAAAACATTTGTGAGTGTCAAAGTGGGTGAAATCTGCACAATGCCTATATGTGTTACTAAGGCCTGATCCCCATTTGGCAAGAAAACATAGGAATGGACAGTGGAAGTGATGGTAGTAAGTTGTGACACTGAGTGGACCATATGGTCAGTAGCACCAGTGTCCAAAATCCAAGCTTTAGACTTAAAATGAGGTCTATCAACAATATGGGTAGAGAAAACAGAATGTGTAAAATTGGGAGGAATCCAAAAAGGATTACCTGAAAAGTTGGAAGCATCAGTAGTAAAGGAAGAAGCTGAGTTAGGTGGTAAGGCAGGTTGAATAATGGGAGCAGATGCCATGACAGTAGCAACTTGATGAGCAGTAGAAGTACCAATACCAGAACCAGAAGCTGTGACTGCTTTCAAATAGTTAAGGAGTTGCTCACATTGAACCTGAGAGATGGGAAATTAAGGCTGAAAACTTTGGACAGAAGTCTGTGGAGAAGCAACCGTAGCACCAAAGGAAGGCTGTGGAAGAAAACCAGCTTCAGGTTGAAAGTTGTGATTAGGAAAACCAGCATTATTTTGGATCAAATTTTGATTGGCTGAGGCAAAACCATCCATATTGCCAAAATGTCCAGAAGGCAAAATTGCTGAAACTTGATTTGCCATAGCTTGATTGCTTCCCTTGTGCTTATAGCCTGGAGGATACCCATGTAACTTATAACACTTGTCTGCAATATGACCACTAAGGCCACAGTAAGTACAAATGGGTTTATCCTTCTTGAAATGACCTTTGTTACCACGATTGCCTTGATTCTGTCCTTGATTGCCATTAAAACCCTTAGCATGATTAGCAAACATAGCAGTAGCCTCAGTAGGATAAACTATATTGACTCCATGCCCAAAACTCCTTCTCTTTTCTTCTTGCAAAATCAAGGAGCAGACCTTGCTAATAGATGGAAAAGGTTCAAGCAATAAGATCTGACCTATTATGTTCCCATAACTATCATTTAATCCCATCAAGAAACGGAAAACATGCTCCTTATGCTGTGCTTCCAATTGAGAAGCCTTAGAACCACATGTGCAAGTACAATTGCATACAGTGAAAGGTTGAAAATTGATAAACTCATCCCACAGAGTCTTAAACCTAGTGAAGTATGAACTTACTGTGAGTGTACCTTGAGAAAGACGAGCAATTTCCTTTTGCAGCTCAAATTGCCTTGGAGTATTGCCCTGTGAAAGTCTGTCTCTGAGGTCAATCCATAAATCCCTTGCAGTGTTGATGTACATCACACTTGCCTTGAGATCCATGCTGAGAGAGTTGGTCAGCCATGAGAGCACAGTGGTATTACACCTACTCCAAGAATTGTACAGTGGAGAGGTAAGATCTGGTTGTGGAATAGAACCATTCACAAAACCAAACTTGTTCCGTGAACTTAGAGCCAAGAACACTGATCTCGCCCAACTCAAATAGTTCTCTGGATCGGTTAAAGGTTGCGAAGTAAGAACTATTCCTGGACTCTCAGTGGCTGGAAGAAAATAAGGATTGTTAGCAAATTCATCTGCCATTGTTGTGCTCGAAGAAGGCACGGATTGAGTGGAAGATTGTGCTTGATTGGCTGTTGAATCAGAAGCCATGAGAAAAAAAAAAACCTAGAATTTTAAGCGAATCAAGAAGAAAAGAAAGAAACTTTGAAAACCAAAACTGTTTCGCAACTAGAATTTCAAGCGAATCACGAAGAAAAGAAAAAAACTTTGAAGACTAAAAACTGTTTGGCAAAAGATGAAAGAAAATCAAAAGAATCTTGCTCTGATACCATATTAGAGAAAGAGGTTTCTGGAAGTTTAGAGAGAAAATATTTGAGAGAGAAGATATTTCTCATTCATCAAAATCAGAAAATGTACAAAGTAAGTAATTAGATGAGTCCCTGTTTCTATATATACAGCAACAGAGGAGCTAAGACTGAAAACAGAAAATTAACAAACTCCCTAATCTAACGGAAATGCAACTGAACCATTAGATGCTCGACAGGTGGACCACTAATACAATTAACTGGAATTAAATTACTTCACATGCTAAGCACGTGATCTTATTAATCAACACGCAGTCGTTTTGTTCTTCAGCTTGCTTTGATCTTTTAACCTCACGCGTGTCGTTTTGCCTTGCACTTGATGTTTGGCTTTGTCCCTTTTATGTGATTCAGTTCCAGCTTCAACATCAGTCACGCACTAAAAATTGATTTTTTTCCATTTGTTTTAGGCAAGAATCTTAGTTGGCATTGCAAGTTGCAACAAGTTCAACGTCTCCAAACGACGACTTTGCAGTTTGCACCATGGGCCAGCTGCAACCAATTGAGATAGTCAACTTAAGTACACACATGACATATTCCTATTTTACTCTGATTAAAAAAAAAAAAAAAAAAAAAAAAAAAAAAAAAAAAAAAAAACATTATATCAGTCAGATCTAAGGCCTTGATATGGCAATGGAAGAGTTAAACTTGACTGCAAAAGCTTACTATAACAACAATGGGAATTGGGAAGTACGGCTAAAGGCATGGAACTTCGTTCCTGTTAGCAGTTAATTTATGGACTTTTAATGAGATTTATAGCAGTTTTTCAGTAAATTTGAGTGTCATTTTCTTTCTTTCTTTCTTTTATTTATTCTATAAGTAAGAAAACATTTATTAAATGATGACTACTTCGTCTACAATGAAGTGATTTGACTAAAAATTACAAATAATAAGAGAATTATGTTCAAAGAGGATAGAAACTTTAAAAACCATGGAATGGAATCTTTATGCGTAAAACCCATACACAAGAACAATCAAGCAAAGAGCTTTGCAAAGGTCACTAGAAACTGATCCTTGGTATTCCACATTGTACGTTTTTAGATCCCTTAACACAAGTTGTTTAACCTAGATATTTAGCCAAGTGATTACTTAGATAAATTATTCAGTTTTAGGTTAACACATTTAAATCATATCATGTAAATAATATGGAAATATAAAAAATACAACGATACGATAACACAGGAAAACCTAATCGGTAAAAAACCTGGGGAGGATTTAACCTAGTTATCCTCAAGGTAAAAAACAGATCCACTATGAAAGAATTGAAGTTTGTACAATAAGACTTAGACTACTAACATCTTATTGCTACCTCGAGTAGAAAACTTACTACCACGACCACGTGACAGCTCCGAATCCACAGACTACTTCTTTCCTTGATCTGCAGCAACCACAAGTTCTCCTACTTGTGACTTTGAGACTCCATTCAAAGGTTTTAGATCTTCTTTAAAGTTCTTTATGCAGCAACTAAAGAGATCATCAAGTTCTTGACATGAATCCTGATCTTGATAACCCTAAGTGTGTGTATGAAGGTAAACACCTCTAGATCTCACGAAAGATTCATCACGCAACTTCCAAAAGACTTCTAAAATGTAGTTAGGATTTTTCCTTTTATACTTGGAGTAAAACACAAAACCCTACACATCAAACGGGCTTAGGCTGAATTGGAAATTCTGTAGAAAAATAAATCTGCACGTGGTTCGATCGATCGAGCCTTATTGTCAATCGATCGAGCCTTGCAGATTTTGTCCAATAAATTTTGCAATCACTTAATTCCAATTTTACAATAAAACACACTTTGAGCAAGCCTAAACCTAGACTCTATGTTTTGATCGTGGTTTGCCAACATAATACAAATTGAAGTTCTAATACATTAGTTCCTAAAGTCTTAGAACCTAACACACATCTTTAAAAGTATTTATGTTAACGTTAAACTCTATCAAGAAAAAATATTGCGTAGTTTGGGAGTATACTCTCTCCCTCTCATGTAGGGATGGGTTCCACTCACCATGGGGCCCATCTCTATATAAGAGGAGAAAGAATACTCCCGAAGTACCGAATAACAACCCTTACATCAAACATAAAGGAACAATGTTTCAAATGTCAAGAGAATATTTATCCAAATATAAGAGAGCACTCACTCTTCGGAAGAACATAGTAGATCCCAAAACTCATGAATGCCTAACTTCACAACTAATAGGTTTCCTTGCAATGAAGTAAAATATTTATTATTATTATTTTATTATTTTATTATTATTATTTAATGAGGGTACCAAGTTTGTCATGTTAATTTTTGGGATCTCTTTGGGCTAGCTTAATTCTTGAGACTGAGTTGGATATAATTTGTTGGAGTCTAAAATTCTAATTTTTATTATATATAGATTAAAACTATTTAATATATATATATGTTAGGTTCTAAGACTTTAGGAACTAATGTATTAGAATTTCAATTTGTAATTGAAAGTTCAAAAACGTGTACAAAAACACTTTTGAACGTTTAGACCCCCAAAAACCAACTTAACCAACCCAAGCAATATGTCAAACAACAAGTGTGCGGAAACTTAACATATGCTATAATATGGAATTGATTAAACAACTATCTAAGCCACAACAAAATAAACCACAGCAGATAATATAAAGGCAGAGATAGAGAGGAAGGAATATGCAAACACAGAGATAACACCCGGATGTGTTATCGAAGAGGAAACCGAAGACCTCGGCGAAAAACCTCTCCGCCGCCCTCCAAGCGGTAATCAATCCACTAGAAAATACAGTTGGGATACAAGGACAGCAATAGACCCTCCAAGCCTAATCTACCCAATGCACCTAAGCCCTCCAAGCTTCTTGCTCCAACGAGGTTGCGCCGAACCTTTTTCTTTTCTAGCTTTCCGGATTCCGCTACTACACCGTAGCATCAACCAATGAAGATTGGCTCCTTCCTAACTGCTTCCCAGAACTCCAAACGACTGTCTCACAGAGATGATAATGGTGAGAACCAGGTTTGGTATAAAGCCTCTCAAGGATATGACAATGGAGAGGAAGAGAGTGAGGGATTTTGATGAGACTCTAAGGTAGAGATTGTGGGTGAAACAATCTGGTTTTTCTTTAGGGTTTCTCTCTCAAAATTCTCTCTGGAAGCTCTCTTTCAATCGTGGGTTAAAAGGGTATTTATACTGGAGTGAAGAGGAATGCGAAACGTCAGGTTTTTCCAAAACAGGGGTGGCTCGCGGCTTGACTAAGTCGCGAGTTCCAGTCGCAAGTTAACCGTATGGCCAGTTGTCCTGTTTTGTCCTGTAGTGCTCCAGCTAGCATGACTGTTCATCTTCCAGCATGCTTGGCACGTGTGCATCTTCTGGCGGGTTGAAGCCGCGAGTCCACCCGCGAGTCCCAGCCGCGACACTCTCTTTTCTTGCACACTCTTGAGCAAACTTCACTCTATCTCACTCACTACCCTTATAACAATCCCACATAAATACAGGGTTACTAAATACTGAATTACAAGCAAATTTGGCACGGAATAAAGCCAATTAGATGGTTGAATAAATTCAACCTTACAGTAATATGTTGGCAAACCATGATCAAAACATAGAGTCTAGGTTTAGGCTTGCTCAAAGTGTGATTTATTGTAAAATTGGAATCGAGTGATTGCAGAAAGTATTGGACAAAATCTACAAGGCTTGATCGATTGAAAATTAAACTTGATCAATCGAAACTCAGGCAAATTTAATTTTTTGCAGAATTTCCAAGTCAGCCCAAGCCCATATGACGTGTAAGGTTTTGTGTTTCACTCCAAGTATAAAAGGAAAAACCCTAACTATATTTTAGAAGTCTTTGGAGAGTTGTGTGTTGAATCTTTTGTGAGATCTGAGAGGTGTTACCTTCATACACACGCAAAGAGTTATCAAGATCAAGATTCGCGTCAAGAACTTGTTGATCTCTTCAGTTGTTGCATAAAGAACTTTATAGAAGACCTGAAACCTTTGAGTGGAGTCTCAAAGTCACAAGTAGGAGAACTTGTGGTTACTGCAAATCAAGGAAAGAAGTAGTCTGTGGACTCAGAGCTGTCACGTGGTCATGGTAGTAAGTTTTCAACTCAAGGTAGCAATAGGATGTTAGTGGTCTAAGTTCTATTGTAAAAACTCCAATTCTTTCATAGTGGATCTGTTTTACCTTGACAATAGCTAGGTTAAATCCTCCCCAAGTTTTTTACTGTTAGGTTTTCCTGAGTAATCATATCGTTGTTTTATTTACTTTTCCACATTATTTACATGATATGATTTTATTATGTTAACCTAGAACTAAATAATTTATCTAAGTAATCACTTGGCTAAATAACTAGGTTAAACAAATTTGATTAAGGGGTCTAAAACAAACAGAAGTCTCTTCCGAAGTCACAAAGAGGTCCTCAAACTCAACATTTTTGCCACCATTGTCGAATTCGAGGACATACTAGGCCAAATTGCCACAAGCTTTAAGCATTGAAGAATGGGAGTTGTCAAAGGCCAAGAGGACAAGGAAATGGCAAGGGGAACCACAAGCAATCAAAAGGGCGAGAAGTCAATCTTGGTATTGGTGATGTGATGAAGATGATAGACACCATCACTTCTTGCTTGGCTAACTTCACCCTATGGTTTGAGAATCGCAACTCAAGTACCCAATTCTCTAAGAATATCACCCCAAACGCATGTGCCGTGTGGGTGAAGAAGGGTACACATGCATAAGCATTAGAACATGTCCATGTATCAATTCTTTTGATATGTTGTGACATTGTTTGGTTGTTTACCTATGTTTTCATTCTAGCATGTTTTTACTGCTTTTGTTTGTTTTTAATAGCTTTGAATGTTTTTTTTTTTTAATTATTAATTTTTTTTATCAATCTTTACTTGTTTTGTGTCAAAAATCCAAAAACACATAAAAAGTAGAAAATTCCAAAAGTTTGATCGGCATTATTATATTTGTCACTCGCATGTTTTGCCTTGTACCTTCATACAAACGGCTTTGTGCATTTACAAGCTTAGTTTGTTCTTTAAGCACACATATCTTTGTGGGAAAATTCTTGACATCTATGTGATTGTTGTAAATAGATCTTCAAACTTGTCATGAATGATTAGCCAATGATTTTGTTGATCTTGAGACATGCATAGACTTGTGCCTATATATCTTCCCACTCTTTTATGTTTTTTCTTAAAGAGCTCAACAAATGTTAAATCTCCAAAAGTGATAATAAGTTGCAAAAGCTGTCGCACATACTAGTATTCGACTAGGAAAAAGGGAAAGCGAATTGTAATGAAAGTGTATGGTGCCTAAAAGCCAAAGGCTTAATCATCAAATTGAAATATCAAAAATTTCAGGCATCTTCTCGAAATGAGATGTATTGTTCTAAAATGATAAAATGTTATGAAATGTAAGAAGCCAAATGAAAAGCTTCAAAGTTATGTAATCAAGTTTTATGGGAGGTCATATATGCATATTTCTATAATTGAGATTGGTCATTCTTCCTAGTACTAACTATATATGGCTTCATTAAATTGATCATTGAAGCTTCACATTAGACTAAGAACTATCTCATATTTGATACCCACACACATCACACATGTCTATGTTCGATGAATGCTTTATTCATTTCTGTGATTGTACTTGATTAAATGTGTTGTACATACTCAATCATATGTTGATCAAATACAAAATGATTTTTGAGTATTTTTAGTTGTTTTTGGAAAGTGTTTTGTTTTGAAAATTTTCAGAAAATCCAAAATTTTTGCAACTCTGTTTTGGCGACTTACTCACAGGTCAAGCCAGTCGCGAGCTTACTCAAAAGCTCTCGCGAGTCCCTAGTGGGTGAATCCCTCAGTCGCGAAAAACACTTTGACAGATTTTGGCAACTTAGTTTCGCAACATGCTCGCGGGTCAATCTAGTCGCAAAAATCGCGTGTTTTGCACAAATAGGGTTAAATCCAAGACAGTTTTCAAAAACTTTTTAGTTTTCCATCGCGTCACGTGCGCCCACATTGTCTTGTCCGCCTCTCCCTCTCCCAAAACCTCCATTTTCTTCATCAATCCTTCATCAATCTTCAAGAAAAGGTATGGGATTTCTCTTATTTTCAATATATTTCAAGTTTCTAGCCCTAGTTTTCTTGGATTTTGTGTTTATGTTGAGATATGGAAATATGGTTGTTGAATATGGTTTTGTTGATGTTTTGATGAGTTTGATAAATGGTTTTTGTTGGTTTTGTTAGTATAATGCTTATTCTACATGTTTGTTCTTCATTTTTGTGCATTGTACTAAGTTATGTGTTGTGTTGTGCATACCATGTTCATGATAAAATGTCTCTTAGATGTTTTTATGTGTCTCTTTGGATTCCATTGAATACAAAGATTGTAGGGATAATCATGTTTCTTTGATTTTGAAACATCATATGATTATGTGTTTTTACACTTTGCCCTAGTTTGCACACACACACACACACACACACACACACTTTGACATGATTAGTGCTTAATGCCATGATTCTATCATGTTTTTGATGTTTTATGTCTTCACATGTGTTGGGAAATTTAGACCCCGGTTGATAGAATTAACAAGTTTTAAACCCAAGTTGTTAATTAGATTTATTATGAATTAATCTTGTTAAAACATACTAACATCAATATCATGTCAAAATCATGCAGCGGAAAAATAAATAAGACAAGATATGATGATCCAGGAAAACCAGTGAAACAAACTAGTTTCATAGTAAAAAACCTGGGGGGAAACCTTCCCGAAAAGCAATCCACTATAATAAAGAGAAGTTTCAAATCTAGTATAAAATCTTTGTCCCTAGACTCTACAATCCCTGTAGATGAACTTACAGCAAAAACCTTTTACCACTTCAGAACCTCTGAACTCTTCAATATATGAACTCCACCCTTTGATGCACAGATCCCAGTACGTGACTCACTCACCAACTTGAGGAAGAAGAATGTTGGCTGCAAAATTCTTCACTTCATCAACAATGAAGATCAAGAAGCACTTGGTTACAAAACCCTAAGGCGCAAAGACGTAGTAGCTTCTTTCAAAGAGAATAAGGCATCGGTCACTTTTTGCATGTGTTCTCCTTGTATTCTCTTATGTGATGGCCTCTAAAATAAACCTTATATATGTCTAGGGTTGTGAGAAAAGAAACCCTACATAAATACATAAGCATAGGCCGAAAATCAGATCTGAAAAACTGATTTTCTTAATTCTCGATAGATACCTCGATAGATAATATCTGTCGAGCCTCATTAAACCTTGATAGATAGCTATCTGTCAAGAAGCTGTCGAGCTTTAATGAATCACCACTTCTTCACTTGTTTCTTGGATAGATTTGCATGGCTTCAATACTAGACTTGAAACCTTATTTCTTGAAGTATTAAACACATCCTAGATCTACCCAAATACAAGTAAAGTGCGTTTTGTCAAAGGATTAGTCAATTACATAAAATAGTGACATATGTTCCTAACATGTGAAACACATATGTCTTAACAATCTCCGCCTTTGGAAATCTGTGACAAAACCACAACAAACAAATGAGATATGAGAGAAGTCATAAATTACTCAACTCATATTCACTTGCTAGGTACAATAAAATCTATCCTAACACAAACTCTTAAAAAACTTTGCAACAAGAGAGTTTATGGTAAGTAGACTTTGACAACCTGTATTCCTGAAACACTTTAAACAAAACTCATCAAAACATCTTAGTGTGAGACAGAAATAAAAGACTACATACAAGTAATAAGAAACATGTGTATAAAGATAGAAAAGAAACAACACATGTAGAGGTAGGTGAAGAAGACATACATCATCATATATATATATATATATATATATCAAAGATAAGCACAATGTATGTAAACATGGTCACAAGACCGGTGTATAAGAAGAAAGAGGTAAGCATTCCCCCTAACAAGATGAAACACATCTCCCCCTTACAAAAGCATGTATTTCTCCCCCAAACATGTAGAATCTTACAAAAAAAAAAAAAAAAAAAAACCCACAAAGTCTCCACAATTTCTCTCCCTTTTTGTCATGATTGACAAAGGGTACAAGAAGCTGGAAAGCTTCACCCGAGAGACATAAAGATGATCAAGGATGATCAAGGGGGCACAAGAAATCCATATAAATGCATGAATGTAACGAAACAAGATGCTATGGATGACAAGATAAAAAAAAGATGCAAAACATGTGAAAAACAATGCATTCAAGAAAATCTCGATGGATCGAGAGGTGTCGAGATGTTATCGAGTTGAAGCTAACCTCGATGTATCGACCAACTATCGAGAATCTATTGAGCAGACAGAAAGTTTCTCGATGGATTGAGGAGCTATAAAGATTACGATAAAAAGAAGATGAAGAGCTCGATAGATAGCCTAGCTGTTGAGAGGTGTCGAGAAGTTGTCGAGATTGCTTAAAAACAGTTTTTCAAAGAAGAGAAAAACACAGACATAAATGCAATCAAACATGCTACTCAACCAAAGATCCAAACAACATATTAAGCTTTTAGAAACATCTCTCAACAAGAAAAATGTTAAGCATGTAGATCCAAAACATACACACACACACAACAAGTCTAACCAATTTTATATTTCAAAAACAAGTTAAAACAGTTTAGTGAGCATACATTAACACATGTATTCCTTGTGATGGCAAAATCACATTGTACCTGCACATGTATTAAGAGTAGCAAAAAATATTGCGAGTTGTGTGTGAAAAACATTGCAAGATTGCATAAGCATCTACATGTTATGACGATTTGAGATATGAGAAAATCACTTTAACTCACACACAATCATAATTTTTTGATAGGGACTATCACCTTCGAGGTACATCCTAAAACTCCCACATCTCCTAGAATACATGCTTGCAATCATATATAAAGTATTTTGATCTTTTTTCTTTTTATTTTTCTTTGCATATTCTTCTTTTAAGCAAACCATGCATGGGCAAATAAGAGATAGAAAAGAAATACCCAATTATGTTAAGCATTTGACATTCCAATTTTGCTATGCCGAAGCATACAAATGTCATATCATGATTGGTGGGCAACAGTGGTGAGATGGTTATTTATGCCTTTCTCTTAGGATTTTCTAGTCCTTCCCGTCAAAAAGAGTAATACGAGTATTAAGTACAAGAGATTACTTAATCTTACTCATCACAAACAAGAACCGTAAAGCTCACTTGCTTAGTTGTGCATAGAGATGCTCATCTAAGTTACAAAAGATACAAAGTTTAGAAAACTTTGTTTCAATGGCCATCTAAGGTACACAACTATCAATGTATACAAACACACACTGTTTTTGTATTTTTCCAATTTTTTTTTTTTTTGAAAACAAAACAAAATAAAAACTAGACAACCAAACAAAAGCAGACAAATAACATGAAAGCATGAAAGAAAGATGCATATGCATGAAGGCATGATAGAAGGGTGCAAATGCATGAAAGCATGAATCCAAAAGCAGATAAGAAATCAAGCAAAGAGAATCCTACTATAGATAGAAAGAATTAAAGTAGAGGACAAACAAAAAAGACAAATAAGTTTTAGGCTCATTTCTTACCCACACAACACGAGTCTTTGGCCGTGAAGATGAAAAGGCATGTGTCCTAGTATGTCTACTAAAGGACATAGAAGAATTAAAATTCTCCTGAAATTGAGTTAAAAAGCGCAAGACTTTTAATAACTCTCTAAACAAAGGTGTAGGTCCTTGAGAGGAAACCTGTGATTGTTTAGACAGTTACTTTTAAGGATACAACTTAAAGCAATTAGGACGAATATGTTCAGAAATACCACAATAGTGACAAACATGAGGTCTAACAAAGAATTTAGAATTAGTCAAATCAGTTTTGGATTTCATACCTTTATCACCTTTCTCAGATTGGGGCACAAAAACAGTCATTGATCTAGAAGCCGTGGAAGAGGAGGGGTTGGAGGAAACGGCAAATCCTAAGCCAGTCTTATCAGAACTAAGCTTTTGAGCACTCAATACCTCATCAAGCTTTGCACTAGACATCCTCTCTATTTAAGTTCTAGCTTGACTAAGCTCAACCTCAAGATTCTTGACCTTCTCTTCTAATGAGGTGTTCTCCATAACAAGAGTCTCAACTAACCTTGTAGTCTCATCTAGTTTGACTAATAGATCAATTTTTTTTTTTTTTTTCCAGTTTTTACCTCATTAAGCTCTTTTCTACAAAGATGAGAAGTCTTTTCAGATTTTATAAAATCAGTGCATAGCTTATCATAGGCTTACTGAAGGGTCATCTTCTTGGGTACTTTATCATCAGAAGAATCCTCATTTTCACTAGCATTCTCCACAATCACCTTATCGGTTGAGACAACAAAGACCATAACGTGACTACATTCATCCATATAGTCATCAGAAGATTCATTCTTAATATCACTCCAAGTAGCAACCAACCCTTTATCTTTTGAATTCTTATAATCTTTTCCTTCATAAGATAGTTTGGGAACTCTATCCTCATATGACCAAAACCTTTGCACTCATGGCACTGAATAAGGGGTTTCTCATTCTTGCCCTTCCTAGAGGATTTAGATTTCCTAGGAGGTTTGCCCTTATTCTTTTTCCCAAATTAAAGCTTGATCCTCATCCTCATCCTCATCTTCACCTTCATCTTCATCTTCACTTTCATCTTCATCTTCAGAGTCCTCAATCTCTTCCTCTATACCCTTAAGAGCCAAGTTTCTACTCTTTCCACCTTTTCCCATTAAACCTAATCCCATCTCATAGGTTTAATGCTTCCCTACAAGCTCAATCAAAGGAATTTGATCAATGTCCTTTACTTCTTCATTGGCAGTGATCTTGGCATGGAATCTTTCAAGTAAGGACCTAAGGATTTTCCTAACAATTTTTTATTCAGCTATAGATTCTCAAAGGTTGAAGGCAGAATTCACAATATCCTTGAGTTTAGCATAGAACTCATCAAAGGTCTCATCCTCCTCCATCCTTATTTCTTCAAAACTACTAGTGAGTCTTTGAAGTTTCATAGTCTTTACTGCCTTGGTACCTTCATAGGTGGTTTTAAGAATGGTCCATGCTTCCTTGACAACTTCTGTGGATGATATTTTTTTGAATTCTTCATTAGTCACCCCACAAAATAAGGCATTCATGGCCCTACTGTTGAAATTTTCCGCTATGATTGTTGCATCATCCCAATCCACCAGCGCTTCCTTTGGCTTAATCCAGCCAACTTCAACAGCTTGCCATACCTGTTCACCTAGAGCCTGCAAAAAGACTTTCATACAAACTTTCTAGTACGCATAATTAGTGTCATCAAATAAAGGAGGTATAATTAAGGATTGTCCTTTATCCATGACAATAGGGGTCAAGGATCACACTCAAGAAATTAATCCAATCAGAGTGAACCCACTCTGATACCACTTGTTGGGAAATTTAGACCCTGGTTGATAGAATTAACAAGTTTTAAACCCAAGTTATTAATTAGATTTATTATGAATAAACCTTGTTAAAACATACTAACATCAATATCAAGTCAAAATTATACAGTGGAAAAATAAATAAGACAAGATATGATAACCCAGGAAAACCAATGAAACGAACTAGTTTCACAGTAAAAAACCTGGGAGGAAACCTTCCTGAAAAGAAATCCACTATAATAAAGAGAAGTTTCAGATCTATTACAAAACCTTTGTCCCTAGACTCTACAATCCCCGTAGATAAACTTACAGCAGAAACCTTCTACCGCTTCAAAACCTCTGAACTCTTTAATATATGAACGCCACCCTTTGATGCACGGATCCTAGTACGTGACTCACTCACCAACTTGAGGAAGAAGAGTGTTGGCTGCAAAGTTCTTCACTTCATCAACAATGAAGATCAAGAAGCACTTGGTTACAAAACCCTAAGGCGCAAAGACGTAGTAGCTTCTTTCAGAGAGAATAAGGCATCAGTCACTTTTTGCATGTGTTCTCCTTGTATTCTCTTATGTGATGGCCTCTAAAATAAGCCTTATATATGTCTAGGGTTGTGAGAAAAGAAACCCTACATAATTACATAAGCATGGGCCGAAAATCAGATCTGAAAAACTGATTTTCATAATTCTCGATAGATACCTCGATAGATAGTATCTGTCGAGCCTCATTAAACCTCGATAGATAGCTATCTGTCAAGAAGCTGTTAAGCTTTAATGAATCACCACTTCTTCACTTACTTCTTGGACAGATTTGCATGATTTTAATACTAGACTTGAAATCTTGTTTCTTGAAGTATTAAACACATCCTAGATCTACCAAAATACAAGTAAAGTGCGTTTTGTCAAAGGATTAGCCAATTACATAAAATAGTGACATATGTTCCTAACATGTGAAATACATATGTCCTAACAACATGTCATTTTTTGAATTACTCTTTAAATTCTAGATTTTAGGGTGTTAATTCAAAGTTTATTGTGTTGGTACTTGATGAATCCTGTGATATCAGTGGACTGAACGTGCCGGACCTTGATGAATTTGTGACTGAATCCTGAGAAAACAAACAAAAACTTAGAGGAGACCGATGGAAGCTGGCCAAGAATCCTCCGATGGTGAAGTTAGCCTTTTTGTATGACTTCGTAAATTGAAAGTCTCAGAAAAACAGAATCCCTTACTCTTTCATTGGTGTGTGTTTGTATAGTATGCGGAGAGCGGTTACCTGTTTGGTAACCGTTCCTACCGTTGAGGAATCCGAAAGGCTCGGAGGTAACTTCCATAACTGATGTAGAAGTTAGATTATTCTAGAAGTCTGTACTTCACAACGGTTGAACTTGACTAGCGACGGTACATTCTTTCACTAGGTGGAGACATGGTGTAGTAGCCTCCTCTGTCCTTTATGGACGAAGAGGCAGTAGTAAGCTCGTCCGCCCTTTACGAATGGATGGACGGTAGAAAGCTCGTCTGTCCTTTCAAGGACAGACGGACGATAGTAAGCTCGTTTGTCTTTTAAGGACAGACGGACGAGGAGCTTGGCGAGGATTTCCCTTCCTGTCTTTCCTTTGGATGACGCGTATGGACGGGAAACGACTTATGAATTTTCATTGTACATCAGTACTAACTTGTTGCTAATCAAGTTTGTTGCCCTGTGTGTTTCATCTTGCTCTTTGATATTACATGATATAGCTTAAAGATGTCTCCCTTCAAAATATCAACTATGAAAGGAGGTAGTAGCAAGAGAAAAGAATCGGTGATAGCCTCACCCTGAAGTCAAAGAAGACTCGATCATCGACAGGATTTTATAATGCCAATAAGTTCAAATCATATGTCGCATCTCAAGCTTATGTGAACTACTTCCAGGATGCCCCCATGTTGGTTGAAAGAGTGGTTGAGCAAGCTTCTCTTCTCGACACGAACGTTCCAAAATGGTTTGCCACAAAGGATTGGAACTTCCTTCTATCCAACTTTGACGATACATACGAAGAGATGGTGAAGGAATTTTATGCAAATGCCATTTATGATGGGGATGAGCTGAAATGTTGGGTTAGAGGAAGGGACTTCACGGTTACACCCTTCTATCTTGCCATCATTTTGAACATCAACCGGCTAATGTTCCAAAAACCACTAGTGCATGATGATTTGGATCCAAAGGCTGACCTGCTTCGGGATACATTTGGAGGAAATGCTTAAGCTTAAGCGGGCTGGAGCTATAAAAGAGGTGTTCTATCCTGAATGGCTAGCCAATATCGTGGTAGTGAAGAAGAAGAATGGGAAGTGGAGAGTGCGTGGACTTCATGGATCTAAATAAAGCGTGTCCAAAGGATCCTTTTCCCATGCCTCGGATAGACCAATTGGTGGATGCAACTGTAGGCCATCCTTAGATGAGCTTCCTAGACGCCTTTCAGAGATATCATCAAATACCACTAGCAATGGAGGATCAGGAAAAGACTGCTTTTGTTACACCCACTGGGAATTACCACTACAAGGTGATGCCTTTTGGTTTGAAATATCCAAGATCTATGTTGACCCTAACCAAATTAGGGTAATTAACAATCTCCAGCCTCCTCGGAATCCTAAAGAGGTCCAAAGGTTGACGGGAATGACTGCTGCCTTAAATCGGTTTATTTCTCGGTCAGCAAACAGATGTAGGCCCTTCTTCTAGTTGTTGCATAAGTGGAAGGGATTTAAGCAGACCAAAGAAAGTGCCTTGGCCTTTCGGAAATTGAAGAAGTATCTTTCTCGACCACCCATTATGTCCAAGCCCAAGAAGGAAGAGGTCTTATTTGCTTACATTGTCATAGCCTCTCATGCAGTGAGTATAGTACTGAGACAGGTTGATAACGGGGTGCAGACACTAGTTTATTATGTGAGCAAGTCATTGAATGAGGCCGAGATGCGTTACTTACCATTGTAAAAAGCCATATTGGTAGTGGTACATGCCACACGGAAGCTTCCTCATTACTTCCAGGCTCACACCATTATGGTTTTAACCCAACTCCCTCTCCAGTCCCTACTTCGAAAAGCTGACTACACGGGGAGGATTGCAAAATGGGGAACAATCCTAGGAGCTTTTGATATTAAGTATATGCCACATACTTCTATAAAGGGCCAGGTCCTTGCAGATTTAGTGGCTGAGTTTACTAAACCTTTGTTAGAAGAAAATGGTGAAAAGCAAGGCATGGATGAAAAATCAGTTGGGATGGTCTCCATACAGGTACCTCTAGCTTGGAAGGTGTATGTTGACGGTGCATCAAACCAAAAAGGATCTGGAGTGGGGCTAGTAGTAATATCCCCTGAGAAGATCGTTATTGAAAAATCTTTACAGTTGGGCTTCTCGGCCACGAACAATGAGGCTAAGTATGAGGCCTTATTGGTGGCAATGTCTATGGTTCAAAAGATGGGAGGAAAAATAGTGGAAGCGTTCTTGGATTCAAGGCTGGTTGTTGGTTAAGTAAAGGGAGAGTTGGACGCCAGGGATTTGAGAATGCAGGACTACCTGAATCAGGTTAAATGCTTGCAATCAGGTTATGACTCTTTCTCCTTACAGCAAATCCCTAGGAACCAGAATACGCATGCCGATTCCCTCTCCACCCTTACGACCTCCTCGGCGTAGAGTTTGCCTCAGGTTATTCTGGTTTAGGATTTGTGTAGGCCTACTCAAGTGAAGGGGGAAAAGGTCCATCTTTTTCAGATTAGGGTGGGACCTAGTTGGATGGATCCTATTGTGCTATTTCTTAAGGATGACATCTTGCCCGAGGAGAAAGGGGAAGCTGATAAGGTGCGAAGGAAAGCTTCTTGGTTCTGGCAATCTGAGGATCAAAAACTGTACAAGCGCTCATTTTCTGGACCCTATTTACTATGTGTTCACCCTGAGGCAGTGGAGCCACTCTTAGAGGAGTTACACGAAGGCATTTGTGGAAGTCACACAGGGGGCAGATCACTATCTCATAGGGCTCTTACACAAGGATGTTGGTGGCTGAGTATGCAAAAAGAAGCACAAAAGTATGTGAAGAAGTGTGACCAATGTCGAAGGTTTGATTCAAATATTCACCAACCAGGGGGTGTCCTGAATCCTCTGTCTAGCCCCTGTCCTTTTGCTTAGTGGGACTTAGATATCATAGGACCTTTCCCTAAGGCAGCCGAGAATAAGAGATGGCTATTGGTTGGCATTGATTATCTCACCCAGTGGGTCGAGGCTGAACCACTAGCAAATATCAGAGATGTAGATGCCAAGAGATTTGTCTAGAAAAATATTGACACTCGGTTTAGGATTCCTAATAGTCTCATCTCAGACAATGGGCTTCAGTTTGACAGTAAAGCTTTCGGAAGATACTCTTGCGATTTGGGCATTACGAATAGATACTCCACTCCGGCTTATCCATAGGGAAATGGATAGGCCGAGGCCGTCAATAAGGTTATAGTGAGTGGACTCAAGAAGAGATTAGATGATGCAAAAGGAAAATGGGTGGAAGAGTAGCCACATGTCCCTTGGACATATCGTACTACCCCTTGTAGGTCAATAAGGGAGACGCCTTTCTCAATGACTTATGGGGCTGAGGCTGTGATTCCTCTGGAAACTGGATTCCCAACACTGAGGACAAGCTTGTTCACTCTGGAGAACAATGACAACTTCCTAGAGAAAAGCATGGATCTAATTGAAGAACAGTGGGAAAGTGCTATGGTTCAATTGGCATATTATTAGCAGAAGCTTAAATGTGGGTATGACTCAAATGTGAAATTAAGGCCGTTGGCCCCTGGGGACTTGGTGTTAAGGAGAAGTCGTGGGTACTACATGAAATCCAGCATGGGGTAAGTTAGGACCCAATTGGGAAGGGCCATACCGTATCACCTCGGTAGCTGGTATAGGGGCTTATTTCCTAGAAGACTTAGATGATAAAGCTATACCACGTCCATGGAATGTACTATAATTAGGATCCAATTAAAGTACTATTATTAAAGTACTATTATTAATGAAAGGCAGCTCTGCCATGGTTTTATTTCTGATACTATGTGTTATGTTTACTTGAGTATTGGCTATAACCTTGGCCATGACTGGTTCCTCAGACCACATACCTTGGGTAAATCAATATCTTTAACTATCGATGGAAGGACTAAATAGAATCCTAGTCATGTCTGTCTTCTTGGCCTACATACCTTGAGTAAATTAGTGCCTCTCCTTATTTGTTTAAGTATCAATCAGAACTTTGATCATGCTCGGTTCCTCAAACCACTTACCTTGAGTAAATTGATACTCTTTGTTATTTGTTTAAAGTATTGAAAAAAACCTTGGTCATGCTTGGCTCCCCTGGCCACATACCTTGGGTAAATTAATGCTACACAAACAAGCCTTTACGTGTTAAACAAAACTCTGGTTATGTGGGGCTCCTCGGACCATATGCCTTAGGTAAATTAACACTGTCAATTATTTTTCTAAGTGTTAAACAAAACCATAGTCACGATTGGTTCCTCGGACCATACGCTATGGGTAAATTAACATCTATCTCAATTATGGTATTTTGTTAAATTGATGAGCAGAAGAAAATTTTAAGAGAGCATATGGTTTACCATTATCCGAGATTAAGAGAAAGGGCCCAGAGGACCTATTGTCAGGTTAATGACTTAATCCAATCATGTAAAGGTATGTCTTTTAAATTAAAATCATTTCTTATTAAAAAGTGTAAACCTGGAAAGCTTCACTTATCTTGTAGTTAATTATGCGAAGTAGGGCAATGATGTTGTCACTTGCATAAATGGTTGTTAAGACTAAAGATGTAGATATAAGTTAATTCAAAGACAATTATCCCACATCCTTATGCCAGTTAAGAGTAAAATAAAGCATAGACTATGTTAGAACTTGCACAAAATAGGTATAATAGAAATTATACAACTGCCATTAGATTACACCCTAGAAAGGGCACAGTGATTACAAAATATGAAGGTTTGAATTAGAGTTAAAAAAAAAAAAAAAAAAAAAAAAAAAAAAAAAAAAAAAAAAAAAAAAAAAACCAGCAACAATAACAACAACAAAACAACAAAGCACAGCAGATGCTGATTTAGGTCCTAATTAATCTTCAAGGGAGGTTCTCCTTCCTTGTGCCTTTGGTGGGCTTGGTGACCTCAGTAGCGGTAGAAGCTGGACCTTTGCCTTTAGAATCTTCCTTAGCAGGAATGGGAACTATAGCAAGCACTATTTCCAAGTTTTGATGGGCCTCTTCTCCCTTGGAGGCATCCTTGGGTGCCGGTTGAGGGTTGGTTGTTTCAGGAACCACTCATTTGGAAGTGCCCATTTCTTTTTCAGTGGTCGTGGCTTGTTCCGTGTCCTTAGCAGGGCTGGCAGAAGAAAGGGGAACCTGATTCTGGGGTCTTTGGCCTCGTCTGCCTTTTTGGAGATAGGGTCATTTTAGGAACTTAGAGAAGTTGGAGAGCTTGCTGCATGGATGGCTAAGTGGTAGTAGACATTCTTTGCTTTCCAGAGGGAAAATGAGGCCTCAACCCCAGCCTGGTTAAGGGCCTCATTCCACACTTGGAGGTAGTATGTCCTACATACCCCCGTGACCTCAGCCCTGAGTGCTTCCTTGGTCTCAGTTACCCCCACATCGTAGCCATCTTGCTTACCTGGTCCTTAGCCTTTTTAGCCTCTTCAAGCTTCTTCTTTAAGCGTGAAATTTGCCCTTTGGCTGCGGACAGCTGATCCTCAGTCTAGCGAAGCAACTTACGCTGGCTCTCTGTTTGCCTCTCAACTCCTGGTAAGGCAGATTTAGCGCTATTCTTGTGTCGCTTGGTCTCGGTCAGCTTCGTAGTCAGTTCCTTGATTTTCTTGTCGGCTATGGTGAAAGCATCCATAGCAACGATGCACCGACTCTCCTCGTCCTTAATTTGCCTATGGGAGCTTCGGATTATCTCCTCGGCCTTATGTGCAGCTTGGACAGCCTGCCAAGGAAAGGGGCATAATAGGTGAGAGTAAGAGAATGAGGGCATGATTATGACATTAAGCGTAAAATTTAAAAAAAAAAAAAAATTAAAGGACTTACCAGGGCGAGATCCCTTTTTAAGCCGAGGAACACTTCATTATTCCTCATCCGTTTGAGGTCGGCCATGTCAGTAGGCAGCAGCAAAGCTTGCTCTATGGCGTTGGCCATATATCCAGCTTTTCCATGCTGGAAATCCTTGATGGAAATGTCGCTGGGAAGGGGGGCTTCATCCAGTACTATGGAGGGGGTCTAGGTAGGGACGTCAACCTGGCGGTCATCCCTCCTATCCGTGACAGCTCCCTTATTAGAGGATCTCGTCTGAATGACCCTAGCTTGTTTTCCCCCTCTTTGTTGCTCCAATTCCTTTGATAGGGCAGTCTTTCTTTCTTCCATCACTTCCTTTCCCTTTTGATCTCTCTTCCTCTTTTTATCAACAGGATCAAGCTGGGAGGCCTGAGTAGATGGAGGGGTGGGAGGTTTTGGTTGAATTTCCTTTTCGGGGACGTTGTCCCCAGCGTGGGACTCCAGCAAGTCGAGGAGGCTAGATCTTGTCCTGCGTTGTAGCCCCAAAGCTTTTGGAATGGAGGGATCTTTTTGTATCTAACTTACTTGTGCCGAAGGGAGGTGGCTGAAGTCACCGGTGAGGGCCTCTAGGGATTGGGGATGGTTGAAAACCTTGAAATCATCCTCAAAATCGGAGACTTCTACTATTTCTTCTTCCTTTTATTCCTCTTCTTCTTTGATGGCTAGTTGGGAATGGGTTGCTTCGTCCTTAGTCTTGTAATAAGAGAGTGGCTCTACTTCAAATATGCCTTCTGGTGTCCGACCTGGGTTGAGAAAGCTAGGCACAACAACGTTGATTAGGTGCAAGCGACGGTCTCTCGCCTTGATCACACACTTAGGCACTTGGAAGCTGGATGACAAAGGGGTGTAGCTGAGGATGAGGTAGGCAGCCTTTAACTATCCGTCCATGTGAATAAACACCTTGGCCTTAAGTACTTTGTTGAGGTCTGGCTGATTAACAAGGTTAAGGTTTGGAATGACCGAATACTTATTCTCAAAACCACCATACATGAACATATTGTCAGAAGATAGCATATTTAGGAGAAAAATTAAAATTGCAATTACAAATTACAGAATTAAACACTAGGGGTATTAGTAGAGATAAAGGATATTGTTCGAATTATGAACCTAAACCCAAAATACCCCACCAGGTGTCCCTTCTCTGGTCGGGCAGTGAAGCCAATCCTACCATTCCTCTAAGACGATGAGGAAGTCTTTATTCATGCCCTTATTAGAATCAGGGAGACACGATATGAGCCTAACTATGGGTTCTCTAGTTTTTAGGTAGTACCCCTGTCTTGTTAGTTTGTGGCAGTTATAAACCCAGTTAACGTCGTGATGGGTGAGGTTCACACCTATCTTTTCGTTGAGGGCATCAATACTACTTAGGATTCTAAACATGTTGGGGGCACATTGAGTGGGGGCTAACCTATGGGCTATCAGGTAATCCCTAGTGACTTTGCCCATGGGGATTCTTCATCCCTCCCTCTATGAAGACAATCATTAGGATTACCAATTCTCTCTCCTACCTCTGGGCATACTAGTCCCCTTGTTTACAGTATCTAATGGAAACCCCTTGGGGGATTCCATATTGAGCTTTAAAGCTCTCTATATCCTCTGAGGAGTTTGCTAGGTAAGCAAATCTACCCATTTATTAGAAAGAATTAAAGGAGAAAGGAAGGTGAAGAAAAGACTCTATGTAAAGAGAAGTAGAAGAAAATGTAAACAAAAATGTTTAAATGACTTACGCAAGGGAAGATACTCTCCTCGGACTAGTTCTCGATATTTATGAGTGTCAAAGTGAAGTGAATAAAGTCTTCGTACAATATTTGTATCAAAGAGAGAGGCAAACGGGAGAATTCTAGCCTAAGTTCCAACAAAATCCTTAGTCGTTGGATCTTCATCATGTCGTAGAACGTGGAGAACATGGAGCCGCAGAAATTTAATGCGGGTGCGTCCCAGATGCCAAAGCGTCAGGAGCATGCGTTGGGCAGTTGAAAAGGCATTTGTGCAGACAGAGGTGACATGTGACAAGAAGAGGATAATGATGGTAATATCGAAATCCTCCCTTTTTTCCGAGGAGCAAAAGAGGAGAATTCTGAGGGGCTATTGTAGGGATGGTAGGCCCAGAAGAGTGTAATGGGCTTGAGGCCCTGTTCGAGGACGTTCAATAGTCCGAGGACAAATAGATGCTAGTGTGGGAGTACGAGATAGTGGATGGGCAAAGGGGTTTAGTTTTAAGTTTCTAGGAGGTATGTCCGAGGACAACTTTCACCTCGACTCAATAAGGTAGAGGTCAGATGGGTTGGCCTCACGTCAGGGGCAATATTATGGGTGGTTCCGCTAGTAGGGATAAGCATCGGTAATGGATAAGGAAAGAGGAAAGTGAGAAATATTTGAGGAAAAGATACTACCACCGCATTAAATGTTCTATAACTAACTCTTTGGCCGCATTTATGTGGGGGTGATACCTGAATAGTGGGATTCAGCCTTACAGCTATCTCTGAGGACTTCAGGAAGGTGCTGATGTGACAAGGAAAGGATCCAACCATCTGATCTACATGTGGAGGGCTGAGATGGATTAAAGGAGAGTAATATAAAGGAGAAAAACCCCATTACATGGGGGAGAGCTGAAAACCTGTAGAAAAAACACTATAGCACAAAGAGTTGTAATTGTAATCAAGTCTAGGAGAATTTTATTGAAGAACTACACTCCTCGGACTTTCCCGAGGAAGATTTTCTTTATGTAAAGCTTGCTATCTTGGTGTTATTATCAGCTCTAATCCATTGTGGACCTTGTCTTAAACATCAAAGCCTAGTTTTCACGTCCACTCTCTACAAAGTCATTGCATTGGGCTCTTTGGATCTCAATCCATTTATCATTTAGGCTTACGAACCAAAAACCTGCCCTTACACGCGTATATATATATATATATATATATATTAATCTGTTATCATTACACACAAATAACTCCCAGCTAATAAATTGCGTATCAACAGGGTAAAATCCTGATCATTTATTAAAATAAATTACAGTAGCTATTTTCTTCAAGCGCCAGTCTGTGTACAGTAGTGGTTGAAGCCAAATTGTTTGGATTTCAATATTGGAAAGCTCCATGACATTGGTTATAATCATTCATGTCATTAGGATGTAATTTATTTCAAGTAAAAGTTTGTTACAAATTGTCTTAAAATAAAAGCAACTTTGAAGAATTGTATTTTAGAGAATTTTGCTCTAGTAGAAGTGGATCTTTGCTCAAGTGATAAAGATACTTCACTCAAATGAGTGAAACTTTGGTCATGCGAAATAATAAAGGAACTCGATACTTCACCTATCATTTGTTCAAGGCTCGTTTGTGTAAGATTGCGAAAGCCATATTTTCATATATAAATATATATATATATATATATATATATTTTCCATTTGGACTAGAATTTCCAACAAGGTCTTTTACCTCACTTTCTGTACCTAATCTATACCATGCACAATTGTTCTATAGATAAAAGGAAGCCACACATTGAGCTTTTAGAGAAAATCAAGTTCCTTATGTCGTTGTGCTTAACTAAGAAAAACCTTCTTGTAAGTTGTAAACTAAAATCCTTTATGGTGAGGTTCTCTGCAACAATATCTTTCAGGAGATTCTTTGGAGTGCTAGAGTTTCTAGTTTGTGCAAATAAATAGTTCATGAAAAGATTCGCTAAGCAAGATTGTAGATGTGTTAGGGTTACTATGATAAAAAAGCAAGCGGGGAATTTGCAGAGTTTGTAATAAAGAGTCTATCTATTCAAATATTTTTTAAGTAGATTATTTTTATTACTATTCCTATAGTGAATATTTTACAAGATTTTGTCCTCGAAGTGGTATTTCCATCAAAAAAGTTTTTTAGTTTTCCACTTTGTTATCAAATTTTGTGCCTTACTTATATTGCTTTCATATTTACTACTTTTAAATTTGGTATTGATATATGTGGTTAACTTTTTATCAATGTAGTTTAATTCATATCTTGTAAGATTTATCACTAAATTCAATAACTTCATTGAACCAAAGCAAACAAATAAGTGAATTTTTAGCCACTATATTAGTAAATGACCTACCAAGAGCCTTATAGCTCAATTGGTTGGCACTTCCAAGGTTCAAATTTTCCCTCCTCATTATAACTATTGCATTATCGAAAAATACCTCTTAAAATTGAGAATAGTAGCATATCAAATTCGACCAGAAGCAACATATGATATCAAAGATTCCTTTTATATAAATAAATAAAATAGTTATTTAATGATGGACATTGATAACCTTGTAACCTAGGTAAAGTCCTAATGTTGAGGGGTAATCTATTGAAATATTAGGCATTATTCTATCCTTCCCCAAAGTAACTAAAAGAACAAATATTAAGGAAAGAGACACTTTATCTTTGGCTAGTATATGCCAATTATTAACTAGACACCAGTACATCATATAGCACAATTAATGAATATATTAAAACCAACGTTTCATTTTCCTATTGAAGATGCTCGGTCCGTAAGTTAAAATGAAGAGGGAATTGCATCAATACAAAGAGGGTGATAGGAATACTGGCCAAAAAAATGACAAGTTTGAAAATCCATGATTGTTCATGTAGCATAAGAAAAAGAGTAGCAGAAAAGGTTGTCATCATGGCTGCAATAGAAAAGAAAAGGGTGGAAAGGCCTATTATCATCCTTCTAGGTAAGGACTCAAGGAAATCCTCTTCTGCATAATGAGATGTGAGGATTCCTAGAAACATCAAGACGGAAGTTGAGGAAGAAAAGAGTGAGAGAGCATCGGATACAATAAAGACCATAAATAATTTTTTATTTAAGAAAATTGGGAAGCCATTCTTTTGGTTGTTGTAAATACTGCAGCAAACATGATGGTAACAATCAGAGCACCCACCACAGTACAAGATGTTGCTATGTCCTTCATCCATTGCTTTCCGTCTTTCCTCATGTCCTTGTGGTTTTTCGTAAACAATTCTTGGGGAGTCAAACCCTCTTTGTTTAAATCTGCATGAACCTTGGGAGGGACAATGCTCTCCACCTCCTACATTTGTTAAACAAAGTTTTAGAAGCCAAAATAGCGCAACATTAAAAAAGACAGAAATTTAAGAAAAGTAAATATTAACATTAATATTTAATAGTTTCATAATTAAATATCATTAACTATAATTCATATATAAACACACACACACATTATAAAACCGAAACTTTTGGTTTTTTTGTTAAACTCATAATATGTTGAAATGTAAATTTTGTAGCTATCACAATTTTCCACATCTGCATCAATATTTTAATTAATTTTTTAAGGTTTATTTTTAGTAGTACTCAATACTTTTGTTTTGTACTTTGTTTGTGTTTTAAGTTTGAAGCCCTTCCCTTCTTCTCACTCTTCTCTTCCTTCCCTTCTTCTATCAGCGACAATAAAAATGATGATTCATCCCTTAAAAAGGGGGAAATATTTTATATACAGTCGAACTTATCATTGTAAAACTCAAATTTGGACTTCAAAGTTCGATTGCTTTGGGCATTAATTTTTAATTTAGCTTAAAAGTAAGGATAAAAGGCAAATTGCACTTTCTAAGTTTGATTAAAATTCATTTCATGCCTTTAACTTTACTTTCATTTAATTAAGTCCTTTAAGTTTCAAATTTATTCAATTAATAACTTTTGTCTAATTTTGTTAAAAATTACATTTAAGTATGCAATTAACTAATGAACATAGCAAAGAATTTTTGATAAAAAATTTTGTAAGGGCAGGTTTTTGGTTTTTAAGCCCAAATGATAAATGGATTAAGGCCCAAAGAGCCCAATGCAATGAATTTGTAGAGAGTGGACGTGAAAACTTGGCTTTGATGTTTAAGACAAGGTCCACAATGGATTAGAGATGACAATAACACCAAGATAGCAAGCTTTACATAAAGAAAATCTTCCTCAGCAAAGTTCGAGGACTGTAGTTCTTGAATAAAATTCTCCTAGGCTTGATTACAATTACAACTCTTTGTGCTACAGTGTTTTTTCTATAGGTTTTCAGCTCTCCCCCATGTAATAGGGTTTTTCTCCTTTATATTACTCTCCTTTAATCCATCTCAGCCCTCCACGTGTAGATCAGATGGCTGGATCCTTTCCTTGTCACATCAACACCTTCCTGAAGTCCTCAGAGATAGCTGTAAGGCTGAATCCCACTGTTCAGGTATCACCTCCACATAAATGCAGTCAGAGAGTTAGCTACAGAACATTTAATGCGGCGGTAGTAGCTTTTCCTCAGATATTTCTCACTTTCCTCTTTCCTTATCCATTACCGATGCTTATCCTTACCAGTAGAACTGCCCAGAATATTGCCTCTAACGTCAGGCCAACCCTTCTGACCTCTACCCTGTTGAGTCGAGGTGAAAGTTGTCGTCGGACATACCTCCTGGAACCTAAAACTAAACCCCTTTGCCCATCCACTATCTCGTACTCCCACACTAGTGTTTATCTATCCTCAGACTATTAAACATCCTCGGATAGGGCCCCGAGCCCATTATACTCTTCTGGGCCTACCATCCCTATAATAGCCCCTCAGAATTCTCATCTTTTGCTCCTCGTAAAAAAGGGAGGATTTTGATATTACCATCATTATCCTCATCTTGTCAAATGTCACCTCTGTCTACGCAAATGCCTTTTCAACTGCCCAGCGCATGCTCCTGACACTTCGGCATCCAAGATGCACCTGCATTAAATTTCTGCTGCTCCATGTTCCCCACATTCTACGACAAGATGAAGATCCAATGGCTAAGGATTTTGTTGGAACTTAGGTGGGAATTCTCCCACTTGCCACTCTCTTTGATACAAATACTGTACGGAGACTTCATTCACTTCACTTTGACACTCATAATATTAAGAACTAGTTCGAGGAGAGTATCTTCCCTTGCATAAGTCATTTAAACATTTTTGTTTACATTTTCTTCTACTTCTCTTTACACAGAATCTTTTCTTCCTCGGCCCCCCTAATTTCTTTTCACCTTCCTTTCTCCTTTAACTTTTTCTGATAAATTGTTAGATTTGCTTACCTGGTAAACTCCTCAGAGGGTATAGAGAGCTTTAAAGCTCAATATGGAATCCCCCAAGGGGTTTCCATTAGATTCTGTAAACAAGGGGACTGGTACGCCTAGAGGCAGGAGGGAGAAGTGGTAATCCCGATGATTGCCTTCATAGAGGGAGGGATGAGAATCCCCATGGGCAAAGTCACTAGGGATTACTTGATAGCCCATAGGTTAGCCCCCACTTAGTGTGCCCTCATCATGTTTAGAATCCTAGGTAGTGTCGATGCCCTCAATGAAAAGATGGGTGTAAACCTCACCCATCACAACGTTAACTAGGTTTATAACCGCCACAAACTAACAGGATAGGGGTACTACCTAAAAACTTGAGAACCTGCAGTTAGGCTCATATCGTGTCTCCCTGAGTCTAATAAGGGCATGAATAAAGGCTTCCTCATCATCTTAGGAGAGTAGCATGATGGGCTTGACTGCCCGACCAGAGAAGGGACACCAAGTAGGGTATTTTGGGTTTAGGTTTATGATTCTAATAATATCCTTTATCTCTACTAATACCCCTAGTGTTTAATTTTGTAATTTGTAATTGCAATTTTAATTTTTCTCCTAAATATGCTATCTTCTAACAATATGTTCATGTATGGTGGTTTTGCAGATAAGTATTCGACCATTCCAAACCTTAACCTCGTTAATCAGCCAGACCTCAACAAAGTACTTAAGGCTGAGGTGTTTGTTCACACGGACGGACAGTTAAGGGCTGCCCACCTCATCCTTGGCTACACCCCTTTGTAATCCAGCTTCCAGGCGCCTAAGTGTGTGATCAAGGCGATAGACCGTCGCCTGCACCTGATCAACATTGCTGCACCTGGCTTTCTCAACCCAGGTCTGACACTAGAAGGCGTATTTGAAGTAGAGCCACTCTCCCATTACAAGGCCGAGGACGAAGCAACCCTTTCCCAACCAGCCATCAAAGAAGAAGAGGAGGGAGAGGAAGAAGAAATAGTAGAAATCTCCGATTCCGAGGGATGACCGCCAGGCTAAAGTCCCTACCTGGACCCCCTCCATAGTACTAGACGAAGTCCCCTTTCCTAGCGACGCTTCCATCCGGGATTTCCAGCATGGAAAGGCTAGATATGCGGCCAACGCCATAGAGTAGGCTTTGCTACTGCCAGCTAACATGGCCAACCTCAGACGAATGAGGAATCATGAAGTCCTTTAACTAATTTGTTTTTTTTTTTTTTTTTTTTTTTTTTTACGCTTAATGTCATAATCATGCCCTTATTCTCTTACTCTCACCTATTATGCCCCTTTCCTTAGCAGGCTATCCAAGCTGCATATAGGGCCAAGGAGATTGTCCGAAGCTTCCACAGGCAAATGAAGAACGAGGAGAGTCGGCATATTGCTGCTGTGGATGCTTTCACCATAGCCGACAAGAAAATCAAGGAACTGACTACGAAGCTGACCGAGATAAGAACAACGCTAAATCTGCCTTAGTAAGAGCTGAGAGGCAAGTGGAGAGCCAGCGTAAGCTGCTTTGCCAGACTGAGGATCAGTTGTCCGTAGCCAAAGAGCAAATTTCAAGCCTGAAGAAGAAACTTGAAGAGGCCGAAAAGGCTAAGGACCAGGTTGAGTAGGATGGCTACGATGTGGGGGTAGCCGAGACTGAGGAAGCACTCAAGGCTGAGGTCACGGGGGTATGTAGGACATACTGCCTCCAAGTGTGGAACGAGGCCCTCAATCAGGCTGAGGTTGAGGCCTTATCTACCCTCAGGAGAGCAGAGAACGTTTACTACCCCTTAGCCATCCGTGCAACAAGCTCTCCAACTTCTCCAAGTTCCCAAGCTGACCCTAAAAGGCAGACGAGGCCAAAGACCCCCAGAATCAGGTTCCCCCTTCTTCCGCCAGCCCTGCTAAGGACATGGGACAAGCCAGGGCCACTGTAAAAGAAAAGGGCACTTCCAAGGGAGTGGTTCCTGAAACAACCAACCCTCCATCGGTGCCCAAGGATGCCTCCAAGGGAGAAGAGGCCCATCAAAACTAGGAGATAGTGCTTGCAGATAGTGCTTGCTACAGTTCCCATTCCTACTAACGAAGATTCTAAAGGCAAAGGTCTAGCTTCTACCACTACTGAGGTCACCAAGCACACCAAAGGCACAAAGAAGGAGAACCTCCCTTGAAGATTAATTAGGACCTAGATCAACATTTGTTGTGCTTTGTTGTTGTTACTGTTTTTTTTTTTTTTTTAACAGTAATTCAAACCTTCATATTTTGTAATCACTGTGCCCTTTCTGGGGTGTAATCTAATGGCAGTTGTATAGTTTCTATTATACCTATTTTGTGCAAGTTCTAACATAGTCTATGCTTTATTTTACACTTAACTGGCATAAGGATGTGGGATAATTGTGTCTGAATTAACTTGTATCTACATATTTAGTCTTAGAAACCATTTATGCAAGTGAAAACATCGCTGCCTTACTTCGCATAATTAACTACAAGATAAGTGAAGCTTTCCAGATTTACACTTTTTAATAAGAAATTATTTTAATCTAAAAGACATACCTTTACATGATTGGATTAAGTCATTAACCTGACAATAGGACCTCTAGGCCCTTCCTTTTAATCTATGTAAAGTTGTAATTTACAACTATTTTATGTTGGTGAATGTTCAAATAGTGTGGAAAACACCTTGAACGTTTACACCCCCAGATTACAAATTACCAATTCAAGCTTATTATCAAACAATGTATGTGCGGAATATGAACATAAGCTTAAAACAGAATTGATAAAACGATCTAAACCAAATAAAATCACATCCACAGCAAAAATTAAATGTCAAAGATTAAGGGAAGAGAGATGCAAACACAAAGACAACACAGCGATGTGTTATCGAAGAGGAAACCGAAGTCCTCAACATAAAACCTCTCCGCCGCCCTCCAAGCGGCCAATAATCCACTAGAGAATGAAGTTGGGATACATGAATAGCAGAAGACCCTCCAAGCCTAATCTACTCAGTGTACCTAAGCCCTCCAAGCTTCATGCTCCAACGAGGTTACGTCGAACCTTTGTCTTCTCTAGCTTACCAGATTCCGCTATAGCCCATAGCATCAACCAATATCAATTGTTCCCTTCCTAACTGCTTCCCAAGCACCAAAAAGCCTCCTCACAGATATGGGTATGGTGAGAAAAGGTTTTGGCTAATGTTGTTGGTTTTTAGACCCCTTAAAACACAATTGTATTAACCTAGGTAATTAGCCAAGTTGTTACTTAGTCAAATTTAACAAATCTAGGTTATCACAATTACAAAGATCATATCATGCAAAGCAGCGGAAAGATAAATAACACAAGATATGATCACCCAAGAAACCAAACCAGTAAAAACCTGGGGAGGATTTGACCTAGCTATCCTTAAGGTAAACTTGAATCCACTATCTTGAAAGAATCGAAGTTCATACAATAAGACTTACAAGCCCCCACGCTCGACTTCTTATTGCTACCAACCAGTAGAACTTACTGACACGACCACGTGCAAGCTCCGAATCCACGGACTCCTTCTTTCTTGGATTCACCACCAGATACAAGCACATCCGCTTGTGTTTTCTTTAAGCTTCAATGGCAGCAACTGAATTGATCATCAAGGTGTAGATAAATCTTCTCCTTGAAAACCCTAAGTTTTTGTAAAGGAAAGCTCCTCTAGATCTCACAAGAGATTTACACAAACAGCAATTATGAGCAACACTAAAACGTGGCTAGGGTTTGCCTTTTATACTTAGGAAAAATAAGAAACCCTAAAAACGTTTTAAAACACTTAGGGCTGAGTTGGAAAAATCTACAGAAAATCATTCTGCCAGAGTTTCGATCGATCGAGCCAGGCCGAAAGGCACAATGCTTTCCTGCTTTAACTCGATTCCAACTTTACATAGAAGCACAACTTTGAGCTAGACTAAAACACTTCTAAACACATTGTTTTGATCATAGTTTGCCAACAATTCAAATTAGAGTTCTAAATACATAAAATCCTAAGACTTTAGAACCTAACAAACTCCCCCTTTGGTAATCCGTGACAAAACACAACTAGAAGCTCAAAGTTTATACAATAAAAAGCCCTTTACAAAATAATGCTCATAAAACAAATTCAATTCTAACTACTATCCATCAGTTGCAAGTGTAGACAGCAGCTCAATTGAATCAACCTGTATATTTCCTGAAACACTAAACAAAATGCATAACCGCATGTGTGGAAACAATACAAGTAAATAATAAATTCTTGATTTCAAACAACACACAATAAAGACATATATCAATGAATAACTCATAAATATAAAACAATAAACAGTTTGAAACAATAAACATATAAAGTATCAACAAAACATAAAACTCCCCCTAACATGGATATCACAACAAAAACATGGCAAGAGCTAAAAATGTAAAGTACAAAGTGAAGCACCTAGATACAATCTAAACTCCACAAGCTCCAACCAAAACAAATAAACTCCCCCTGAAAGTAAAAACTCTACAAAGTACTCCCCCTTTTTGTGACGGCATGCCAAAGGGCAACCAGAATCCATCATCAAAAGGGAGGTGGTCTAAACTGTGCCAACTCCGCACGCAAGGCACGAATCTCATCGAGCACGAATCTGTCCATCAGCCGCTTGAACGGTCAAGACATGATCCAACATACGATGAATGTCTGAATCATCCGAAGCAGTCAGAGGAGGAACATCATCATCAGCAGCAACACCTGATGTCTCAGCAGCATCAACACCTGTAGAAGAGGGAGGAGGGGCAACACCACTAGATGACGCACCTCTAGGACGAGAAGGAGCAACTCTCAAGTGAGCAGCCCTCTAACGAAGAAAGGTGGCACCTATGGGAGCAACAACATGAACAGGCTCACCAGACGGAAAACCATCTAAATCTAAAAAGAGCAAAATCTTATGAATGAAAATAGGATGAATCAGCGCATGCCCTACGGCAGAACTCCTATGAACCTCGTTCAAAGAACGAAGGAACAAATGAGGAAAACTTATAGACGCTCCAGAAACAGAGGCAAACAAAAACACACATCGCTCTAAAGGAATGGTGTGGAAGTGAGAAATAGGCCACAACGAATGACACGCTATCCTAAAGAAAAGATAGGCAGTCTCGGTAAGCTCAGCGGACGTGATCCGAGGATCAGAACCCCACTGGATAGATGACCCAGTGATGTATGTCATGACAACATCTAAAGAGGGTGACTGATCATAGGGATAGTCAGGCTCCCGAACAACCGGAACCCCAAGAGCCTCAGCCACTACCCGAGGGGTAATGGTGAACTCAACACCTCGTATCCAACTCCTAACCAGGGTGTTGAAATCATAGATGTGGCAAGAGAGATTCGAGTAAAACTCTCTGATCAGGGCGGTCGGGGGTGGATGATCTATCTCTAAGAGAGGCAACCAACCTCTAGACTCAAAATTTGGCCCTAATGGCCGGATCAAGCTCATCTAACACAACAGCTCGCTCAGCCCAAATCTTACGCTTACGGTTCAAAGTCTCAAAGGCCTCTCTGCACTTATCATTCCTAAACTCCTCAACCCTAGAGGGAGACACAGAGGAAGTGGAAGTGGTCCTATTGGCTCTAGTTTTCCTAGGCATGGTGCTAAGATAAGGACCAAAACACAGAGCAAAAGAACAAAAACACAAAACCAAAACCAAGGGCAGACTGCAAGTTAGCACAAAACAAATATAGAATTAAAATCTATATGATGCATGACAAATTTAAATGGTATGATGCATGTTCTAATGCAGTGAATTAAGTCCAAAAAGTTCAAATTCACAAAATTGGCTTGAACATAGAGGTATTAACACAAAAAACCCAAAATTTGAAAAACCACTTGATCAATTTGAAAAATATTGACGAATTGATCATCACACATGATAGAATTAAAAAAATAATGACCAAATACATCAATTTGACAAGCCAATTTCATCAAAAATCCCCAATTCGGATCAAAATCAAACCCTAGAATTTCCAATTTTTCAAAAACCACAAAATTGATCAAATTAAACTACAAGAATCATCATTATAGCTTCTTCGAACAAAAACCCATTGATCAATTTCACAAAAACAGGTTTGAATCATCAAGAACCCCAATATATATTGAAAGTGCCGAAAATACCCATAATAATGCATGAAAAATGCATGAAATCCTGAAATAAAATGCAAAAGGAAGGGCAAAAGAGACTTATCGGCCTTCAAGGACAAAAACCTTGCAAAAATCTTGAAGGAAAACGACAAAAAATTGATGGTGGAGCCTTAGCCAAGTCGGAGAGAGAGAAAAGTTGAAAAACTTTTTGAAAAAGACTGTTTGAAAAAAAACAATCTGACCCTTTTAAAAAACTTGTTTCACGAGTTTCGATCGATCGAAAAACAGCCTCGATCGATCGAAACAGACAAAGACTCTATAAAAACAATTTGAAACAAGTTCAATCGATCGAAAAACAGAATGGATCGATCGAAATAGGCAGTGGCTCACCAAAATCGAGGAAAAACATAGTTTTTTGAAAAAATTTTGAATCAACTCAAAGCATTGAAATTTAAGAAAAAAATGCATGAGTATGAGATGATATGATTTTCAAAAACAATAATTTTAAGCCCAAATTCCCCAAAACAAAATTTCTTGCATTCTCCACAAATTTTCAAGCAACAAATTAATTTTGCACAAAATTCAAAGTATTTGTAAAACTTGGTTAGTCAGACCATAAACACACACAATAACATGTACAAAGTTTAGCAAAGAGTAACTCGTTGCTCTGATACCACTTGTTAGTTTTTAGACCCCTTAAAACACAATTGTATTAACCTAGGTAATTAGCCAAGTTGTTACTTAGTCAAATTTAACAAATCTAGGTTATCACAATTACAAAGATCATATCATGCAAAGCAGCGGAAAGATAAATAACACAAGATATGATCACCTAGGAAACCAAATCAGTAAAAACCTGGGGAGGATTTGACCTAGCTATCCTCAAGGTAAACTTGAATCCACTATCTTGAAAGAATCGAAGTTCATACAATAAGACTTACAAGCCCCTATGCTCGACTTCTTATTGCTACCAACCAGTAGAACTTACTGACACGACCACATGCAAGCTCCGAATCCACGGACTCCTTCTTTCTTGGATTCACCACCAGATACAAGCACACTCGCTTGTGTTTTCTTTAAACTTCAATGGCAGCAACTGAATTGATCATTAAGGTGTAGATAAATCTTCTCCTTGAAAACCCTAAGTTTGTGTAAAGGAAAGCTCCTCTAGATCTCACAAGAGATTTACACAAACATCAATTATGAGCAACACTAAAACATGGCTAGGGTTTGCCTTTTATACTTAGGACAAATAAGAAACCCTAAAAACGTTTTAAAACACATAGGGCTGAGTTGGACAAATCTGCAGAAAATCATTCTGCCCGAGCTTCGATCGATCGAGCCAGGCCGAAAGGCACAATGCTTTCCTGCTTTAACTCGATTCCAACTTTACATAGAAGCACAACTTTGAGCTAGACTAAAACACTTCTAAACACATTGTTTTGATCATGGTTTGCCAACAATACAAATTAGAGTTCTAAATACATAAAATCCTAAGACTTTAGAACCTAACAAATGTACCTCTCAAGGATGTAACAATGGAGAGGGTGAGAGTAGAAGAATTTGGAGAATCAAAAGATGAAGATTGTGGATGAGGCAATCTTGTTTTTCTTTAGGGTTTTTCTCTCAAAATTCTCTCTGGAAGCTCTCTACAATACGTGGGTATAAGGGGTATTTATACTGGTGTGTGTTTGGAATGCGAAAGGTCAGTTTTTCCCAAACAGAGTGGTCTGGCAACTTGGTATCGCGACTGGACTGAGTCGCGAGTTCAAGTCGCGAGCTAACTGCCTGGCCAGCCTAGGACGTTTGTCCTGTAGTGCAATAGCTGGCGCGACTCTTCAGCTCCTCTGCATGCTTCACACGTGTGCCTCTTTTGATGACTTGCCAGCCGTAAGCCACTCGCGAGATCCAGTCGTGAGTCCCTACATAATGCACACTTCTGAGCTTTTCTTCACACTTTCTCACACACTACCCTTACATTCTCACCTAAATATAGGGTTTCTAAATGCTGAATTACAAGCAAATTTGGTACGGAATAAAGCCAACAAAATGGTTGAATAAATTCAACCTTACAATCTCCTCCTTTGGCTATTCCGTGAAAAAACACTAAAACAAACTCTAGACTTAACATGTGAGTTGGGAACAGTTGAACAAAACTCACTCACACCTAACTCTAGAATCTGTGTAGTTCTTGAACCATAAGAACAAGTATCTCTTGAAAAACAACAACACAGTATGATCATTGTATGCAAAAAACTTGTAATACATATGGAGCAAGTACAATGCGATCAAGAAAAATGGAATAAAGTAATAAACCATGGCTTGACCAAAAACAAACAATCACTATAAATAGTGACCACTATGCTCATTCACACAAGGAATGAACATCCGAACATGCAAGCTAATAAGCTCAATGCAAAGTATCATTTGCATGTCCAACACTCAACCAATGCAACAACTCAAGGTAATTGCATTAAGGATATAAAATCCAACAAAGGGCACAAGAGTGATGTACTTAAAGAAAATGCATAACATTAATCAACAAGTACTACGCTACAAAGCATGGGTAGAAAATAAATACTGAATATAAACTAAATCATATGAAAACAAATAAACAAAACATTAAACATAGGCAGCTCCTATTCTTCAACATTAGTACTCCCCCTATGATTATACTCCCCCTATAATCATCATCTCCCCCTTTTTGTCATGAAATAGCTAGTCCTCATTTTCTTCTAGCTTTCTTTGGATTTGGTCCAATTGGGTTTAGAGAGAAGTGAACTTCGTATCACAACGGATGTTGTGATGGTGCAGGAGAGTAGCAAGTCCGGACATCTTAGTGCTTATGTCGTGGATGGATGCCATAATGTTATCCAATTTCTCATCATAGGAGTATGAGCCAGAGTGTGAACCACTGGGAGGTGCTGAAATCTCTGTCTTGATTCCTTTCCAACTATGACCAATGCTAGCGTTGAGTGTACGAATGTTGATTGGACTTGGCTTCAGGTAGGGAGACTCATCTTCAGATGGATGAATTCCTTTAAGCTTCAAAATCCTTGAAATGAGACAGCAAAAAGGAATGCATGCCCTTGAATCAGTTCGTAGAACCGTTTTGCACAAAATATGAAAGATATGAGCACAAATGTCGATCTCTTCAACAGAAATCAGATCATGAAGGAACAAAGCTCTCCCTAGATTCATATACCTGGTGCTCGATAGAGGATATAGATTGTGGAACATGATTATTGTAAACACCCTTAGTTCTGGAGATAGTGAGGAAGCACTAATTGAGTTCCTAGCTTGTGAGAATTCCAAGTTCCTTCCAAGAGTGTCCCGAAGTAAATCCTCATACACCGGTGTTGTAGTAAGCATTGGCCGGTTGATGTGTAGGATTTCTGCCAGATAAACAGGAGACATTGAGAAACTCTTTCCTTTAACCCAGCATTTAAGCTCATCTCCTTCAACAATGCCATTAGCATAAAATTCTTTCACCATGCTCACGTACACATCATCAAGGTTGGAGAGAAGGAAGTTCCAATCCTTGATGGCAAACCATATGGGAATGTTGGTTTTACGGAGAGATGACTGGTCAATAGCCCTTTCAACTAAAGGTGTGGCTTCTCTAAAATAATTTTCATGGGTCTGAAAGGCAGCATAGGATCTGAACTTGTTGGGAACATACACTCCTAACGGTGATCGGGTCCTTTTTGGCCTAGAAGAGAGGTCATCAACATCAATCACCGGCTCTTTTCCTTTACTGCTACCTCCTTTCACAGTTGCTTTCTTGAATGGAGACATTTTCAAGCTGCATCATGTTACATCAAAGAGCAACAGAGACCACACAAGACAACAAACTCTATTAGCACAGAGTTAGTCCCAAAACAGGAATATTGTGGAAAAACCCTAAAATCATAAGATTAAGGTCACAATCATGTCACAGAATGTGTGTGTGCTACAAATAACACAATGTGCAGCCAAAGATAGAGTGTAATAACACATAACCAACAACAAAAACACCAAAAGATCAAATACCCATATTCAAGCATTAGATACACAGATATCAACCGAAACACACAATCCAAGAGATATATGACAAGAAGTGTGAAATATATTGAGAAAGAAACAAAACCCATACTTGTTCTTGAAGATTGGTGAAGATGTGAGGGAGAATATGGAGATTTTGTGTGAGAACATGGTGATTTTGAAAGACGGAAAGGCAAACAAGAGGATGAATAGTCACGAGATGCGAGGGAAAATGAAAAGTTTTTGAAACTAGTCCTGGAAAAGACCCTCAATGTGCAAAACACGCGATTTTCGCGACTGAACCAAGTCACGTACAAGTCGCCAGGACAAGTCGTGAGACACCTGAGATAAAATTTTTGAAACATTTGTCTAAGTGTTTTTCGCGACTGGAAGGTCCACCTGCGAGGAAGGCGCAAAGGGAGCCGCGAAAACTTCTATATAACCTCGCGACTAGAGCTTCCACTCGTGAACAAGTCGCCAAACCGAGTCGCGAGAACTTCTAAAACCCAGATTTTTGAAAAACTTTCTAAGTATTTTTCGTGACTTGGACATTGACCCGCTAGGGAGTTGCAAAAATCCTTTGTGTAAGCTCGCGACTGTAGACATGCGACTAGCTTGACCCGCGACCAAGTCGCCAGAACAGGGCAACACTGTTTTTGAAATTTTTGACATTTTTGCAAAAACAAAAGACTTTCCAAAAACAATTAAAACACTCAAAATATTTTTGTTTTTGATAAAAAAAAAATTGAGTATGTGAAACACATTTAATCATGTATAATCACACAAATGAATAAGGCATTCATTGAATATAGACATGTGTGATGTGTGTGGTTATAAAAAATGAGATAGTCCTTAGTCTAATGTGAAGCTTCAATGATCAATTCAACCAAGACATACACAATTAGCACTAGATAGAGTGACCCATCTTAATTATAGAAAGATGCATATATGACCTCCCACACAACTTGATAACATAACTTTGAAGCTTTTCATTTGGCTCCATATACACCATATCATTTGATCTTTTTGAATCATTACATCTCATTTTGAGATCGATGCCTGAAATTTTTAATATTTCAATTTGATGAGCAAGCCTTTGGCTTTTTGGGCATCATACATTTTTATTTTAAGTCGCTTTCCCTTTTCCCTAGTCAACACGAGAACTTCTACACAAAATGGGTGTCGTAGGAACTACTCCATAGCAATTTTCGGTAGTCCTATTTCCCTCCAAGACTTGAATCCCTTCTTCATCAATGATTATGCACCCCTTCTTTGAGAAGTGAACAAGGAAGTTCTCATCACATATTTGAGTGATGCTTAAGAGATTCGCCTTCAGCCCTTTGATGTATAAGACATCTTTCAATAGAGGTAATCTCAGTATCTCAACAGTCCTTTTGCCAAGAACTTGAGCATGACTTCCATCGCCAAATGTCACATAATCACCAACCTTCTCTTTGAGACATTTAAACAGTGATTTATCCCCTGTCATGTGACGAGAACAGCCGCTATCAAGATACCATAAACATGAATTGAAAACTTTCAAGGAAGTGTGCACAAACAAGCAAGCATGAGACAAGCACTCTTGACCTTCAAACAGATTCTTGTCTACATTTTCCATGCTCTTGTTAGAGTGAATTTTCTTTTTCAGATTCTCAACCTTATCACACAATATTCTATTTCTTCTTTTATATTTCTTAATCAAAGAATTAGACTCACATAGACTATTGTGTAAGATGTGATTCTCATTTTCAAAATATTTCAACATGTGAACAAACATCCTTGCATGTTTCTTTGTTTTTAATAACTCTAGGAGTTCATTGTTAGGACACCCTTCAAACATACTCATAGAGTCATTATCACAAAAATTTAAGCCACAATTCAACATTGCCTTTTCCATAGCTTCATCCATAGCTAAGGGGTCTAAGATCGCACTTAGGTAATTAAACCACAGCAAGTTCACCCGCTCTGATACCAATTGAATGTTCAAATAGTGTGTAAAACTCCTTAAACGTTTAGACCCCCAAATTACAAATTACCGATTCAAGCTTATTATCAAACAACGTATGTGCAGAATATGAACATAAGCTTAAAATAGAATTGATAAAACAATCTAAACCAAATAAAATCACATCAACAACAGAAATTAAATGGCAAAGATTAAAGGAAGAGAGATGCAAACACAAAGACAACGCAACGATGTGTTATCGAAGAGGAAACCGAAGTCCTTGGCGTAAAACCTCTCTGCCGCCCTCCAAGCGGTCAATAATCCACTAGAGAATGAAGTTGGGATACATGAATAGCAGAAGACCCTCTAAGCCTAATCTACCCAGTGTACCTAAGCCCTCCAAGCTTCTTGCTCCAACGAGGTTATGCCGAACCTTTGTCTTCTCTAGCTTGCAGGATTCCGCTATAGCCCATAGCATCAACCAATATCAATTGGTCACTTCCTAACTGCTTCCCAAGTACTAAATAGCCTCCTCACAGATATGGGTATGGTGAGAAAAGGTTTTGGCTAATGTACCTCTCAAGGATGTAACAATGGAGAGGGAGAGAGTAGAGGAATTTGGAGAATCAAAAGATGAAGATTGTGGATGAGTCAATCTTGTTTTTCTCTAGGGTTTTTCTCTCAAAATTCTCTCTGGAAGCTCTCTACAATACGTGGGTATAAGGGGTATTTATACTGGTGTGTGTTTGGAATACGAAAGGTTAGTTTTTCCCAAACAAAGTGGTCTGGCGACTTGGTCTCGCGACTGGACTGAGTTGCGAGTTCAAGTCGCGAGCTAACTGCCTGGCCAGCCTGGGACTTTTGTCCTGTAGTGCAACAGCTGGCGCGACTCTTCAGCTCCTCTGCATGTTTCACACATGTGTCTCTTTTGGCAACTTGCCAGCTGCGAGCCGCGAGCGAGATCCAGTCGCGAGTCCCTGCAGAATGCACACTTCTGAGCTTTTCTTCAAACTCTCTCACACACTACCCTTACATGATTCCCACCTAAACACAAGGTTTCTAAATGCTGAATTACAAGAAAATTTGGCACGGAATAAAGCCAACAAAATGGTTGATTAAATTCAACCTTATAGTTGGCTTTAATTCCGTTCCAAATTTGATTGTAATTTTGTTCAATCTTTTGTACCCTGTATTTTATGTAGGATTTCTTGTAAGGGTTGTGTGTGACAGAGAGAGTGTGAAGACTCAAGGCTATTGAAGACTAAAGAAGTTTTCGCAGGTAGCTCGCGAGAAGGCTTCCCGCAAAGTGAAGCATGTGTCCAACACATGACTGGAATGCGAAGAGTCAGGACAGGATGTAGACAACTAGTTTTCGCGAGTGTCTCGCGGGTAAGGTCTTGCCAATCTGTCATATTAGATATACACTATCTCTACCCACACTATATATACCCACATTACCCACAGATGTTGAGGAGAGCTTCTGAGAGAAAACCCTAGCCACAACCTTTGAGAGTTAAAGATTGTTATACCCACATTTCTCTACACAATCCATTACGGTTTTTCCTCAACTCCTAGCTCTCCAATTTCATATCCTTAAGAGGTTGATAGTGCAAACACTTACTACACCCTTTCAGAGTGTCAAGTGAGGTTTTGGTGCTGTTGGGAAGCATTGGAAGAAGCCAAGCTTTGGCGGATGCAATCAGGCGTGTTGCGGGATCCGGAGAGCTAGACAAGACACGGTTCCGAGAAGCCTTGTTGGAGTAGGAACTTGGAGGGCTTAGGCGCATTAGGTAGATTAGGCTTGGAGGGTCTCTTGCTACTCGTGTATCCTAACTGATTGTCTAGTGGATCGATTTACAGCTTGGAGGGCGGCGGAGAGGTTTTACGTCGAGTACTTCAGTTTCCTCTTCGATAACACATCGGCGTGTTATCTTGTGTTTGCATTCTTCTTCCTTACTCTTTTGGCTTTCATTTTACTGCTGTGTTTAAATGAATATGGCTTAGAGCAGTTACATTGTTTATCCGCTCGCATTTACTATATTGTTTATCTGCTCGCATTTACTCTATTGTTTATCCGGCGTGTTATCTTGTGTTTATCCGCTCGCATTTAGAGTAAAATCAATCGAGCCATAATATTTAATTTGGGGGTTTAAACAGCTCTTTTTTTTCTTTTTCTTTTTTTTTAACACATTTTTTAGCTTTCAATTCGTATCAGAGCAGGTACACTTGTTGTGGTTTTATTACCTAAGTGTGATCCTAGACCCCTTGGCTTGCTATGGATAGTGCTATGGCAAAGGCCAACATGAAGCATAGTAAAGGTGTTTGTGATAATGACTCTATGAGCATATTTGGAGATTGTCCTAGTAATGAGCTTTTAGAGTTATTCAAATCAAAGAAACATGCTAGAATTTTTATACACATGCTCAAATCCTTAGTACATAGGAGTCATGATATTCATAATAGCTTATGTGAGTCGAATTCTCTAATTGCTAAATATAAAAGAAGGAATAGACATTTGTGTGATAAGCTTGATTGTTTGAAAAGAAAGCTTCACTCATCTATGAATGAAGTTAAGAAAGATGAGTCTTCCTTTGATGGTCAAGAATGCCTATCTCATGCTTGTCTTTTTGTTCATACTGCATTAAAAGTGTTTAATTCGTGTTTGTGGTATCTTGACAGCGGGTGTTCAAGGCATATGACCGGAGATAAATCTTTGTTCAAAACTCTTAAGGAGAAGGAAGACGACTTCGTGACATTTGGAGATGGTAGCCACTCACAAGTTCTTGGAAAGGGAACAGTTGATATTCTGGGACTTCCCTTATTGATTGATGTTTTGTACATTAAAGGATTAAAGGTGAACTTGCTGAGTATCACCCAAATATGCGATGAAGTCTTCTTAGTTTAATTTCAAAGAAAGGGTGCCTTATCCTAAATGAAGATGGTGTTCAAGTATTGAAGGGACTTAGGACCACCGACAATTGCTATAGTGTTATTCCCAAACCAAGCATAGCATGTCGCAATGCTCGAATGAACCTTTTGGAATTATGGCATCAACGATTTGGGCATGCAAATTACAAACAAGTGGCAAAAGTCTCAAAGCTTGAAGCAATGGTTGGTTTGCCAAAGTTTGGAAAGATTGAGAAGAATGTTTGTGGTCCATGTCAATTGGGAAAACAAACAAAGTCAACCCATCCTAAAGTAAATGTAGTTGCTACTTCTCGCCTTTTGGAGTTACTTCATGTGGATCTAATGGGTCCAATGAGAACAGAAAGCATGGGTGGAAAGCACTATATTATGGTGGTAGTTGACGATTTCTCAAGATACTCTTAGGTGGAATTTCTTAGAGAGAAGTCGGAAGCATGCAACAAGATGGAAAGGTTATGCAAGAAGCTACAAAATGAAAGGGAGTTCCCATAGTTAAAATCAAAAGTGATCAGGGGAAGGAGTTTGAAAATGCAAAATTTGAAGCATTTTGCAATGAGCACAGTATCAAGAAGGAATTTTCACCTCCAAAGACTCCACAATAGAATGGGGTGGTTGAAAGAAAGAACCAGGTGAACCAAGAGATGGCGAGAGTAATGTTACTCAACAAAAACATTCCACAGAAGTTTTGGGCTGAAGCCGTGAATACATCGGGTCACATTGGGAATAGGATTTTCTTCCGAGCAGGAACAAAGAAGACATTGTATGAAATCTAGAGGGAAAAGAAGCCGAAGGTGAAATATTTCTGAATATTTGGTAGCAAATGTTACATTCTCAATGATAGGGAAAATCTTGGCAAATTTGATGCTAAGAGTGATGAAGGGATATTCCTAGGATACTCCTCAAATAGCCGAGCATAAAGAGTGTACAATAAGCGCACTAAGACGGTGATGGAATCGTTAAATGTGGTCATAGATAACACCATCTCAGAAAAGGATATTGATGATGATGGTGAAGGACCAAGCCTTAAGAAGAATTAGGCTGATGACAACATGTCTCAAGGTGATGATGCTAAGAAAGAATCACCAGAAAAAGAGTCTACACCTCCTATATCGAGAAGAAAGACTAGATTAACACAAGGATCTTTAAGCCCACTCACCCCTCTGGAAGTTCAACCTCCAATCACTCGTGATGGGGAACCTTCTGCTTCCTAGACACCGTCATCAAGAGTAACTCTCAATCATCCCACAAGCAATATCATTTGTGATTTGGATGAGGGACTTCGTTTGAGAAAAGGAACGGGCTATAGTGTGAATCATGTGACGTACAACTATTATCTTGCTCAATTTGAACCCAAGAAAGTGGAGGAAGCTTTGAAAGATGAGAATTGGTTAAAATCCATGCACCAAGAGTTGCATCAATTTGTTAGAAATGATGTATGGGAGTGGGTACCAAGGCCCAAAGATACACATGTAATTGGCACCAAGTGGATCTTCAAGAACAAGACCGATGGAGATGGTGAAGTTGTCTGAAACAAATCTAGATTGGTGGCTCAAGGATATACTCAAGTTGAAGGCATAGACTTTGATGAGTCATTTGCTCCAGTTGCAAGACTAGAGTCAATCCGAATTCTTCTCTCCATAGCGTGTATAATAAACTTCAAGTTATGCCAAATGGATGTGAAGAGTGCTTTCTTGAACGGGTTTTTAAACGAAGAGGTGTTTGTTAATCAATCAAAGGGGTTTCAAGACCCTCACTTTCCGGACCATGTGTTAAGGCTGAAGAAGGCATTATATGGACTGAAACAAGCACCACATACCTATTGGATCATGGCTTCAAGAGAGGTCAAGCCGATCGAACACTGTTTGTCAAAAGAGATGAGAAATCTCTCCTTGTTACTCAAGTATATGTGGATGACATTGTCTTTGGATCCACAATCGATCACCTAGCTCATGAATTTTCGGAAGAAATGAAAAGGGAGTTTGAGATGAGCATGGTAGGAGAGCTAAACTACTTCCTAGGGCTTCAAGTGAAACAACGGAAAGATGGGATATTTATTTCTTAAGAGAAATATGCCAAAAATATTGTAAAGAGATTCGGCCTAGAGATTTACTCTTCCGTTGATTGGGCAGCGACATCTCATAAGTCTGAAGAGAACCAACCAGCTCCTGGACTTTGATGTCATCAAGGTCCTTGCTCTCTTCAATTGCCGTCACTTTAGCACGAAAACTTTCCGGCAATGATCGAAGGATCTTCCTTACAATTTTTGAATCCTCCGTTTTCTCCCCCAAGTTGAACTTGCTGACAACCACCTCATTTAGCTTCCCATAGAAAGAGTCAAAAGACTCATCCTCACTCATTTTGAGCTCCTCAAACCGAGTGGTCAGCATTTGCAACTTGGTATCTTTCACTTTCTTCGTGCCTTCGTAGGTGGTTTCCAAAATCTCCCATGCTTCTTTGGCAATGGTAATGTGAGAGATCCTGTGAAATTCATCTGGAGACACACCACAGAAAATAGCATTGAGTGCTTTACTGTTAGCATTAGATGCAGCAAGTGCTGCCTTATCCCATGTGGATTTGGCTGCCTCAGGTCTGGTCCAACCAATCTCAACAGCATCCCAAACAGATTCATCAATAGAACACAGAAAAACTCTCATGTGAACCTTCCAAAAAGCATAGTTACTACCATCAAAATATAGAGGTGCATTAAGGGATTGAGACCGATCCATCTCAAAAGGGAGTCAAGGATCACACAATGGTATTGAACCAATAAAAGTGTACCCGCTCTGATACCAATTGAAAGTTCAAATATGTGTAAAAACACCCTTGAACGTTTAGACTCCCAAATTACAAATTAACCAATTCAAGCATTATGTCAAACAACAAGTGTGCGGAAACTTAACATAAGCTATAAACAAAATTGGAAATCAATCTAAGCCAAATATAAAAGACATCCACAGCAGAAAATAAGGCAAAGATAAAAGGGAAGGAAGATGCAAACACAAAGACAACACGCGATGTGTTACCGAAGAGGAAACCGAAGCCGTCAGTGTAAAACCTCTCCGCCGCCCTCCAAGCGGTAATCAATCCACTAGAAAATATAGTTGGGATACATGGATAGCAAAAGACCCTCCAAGCCTAATCTACCCAGTGCACCTAAGCCCTCCAAGCTTCTTGCTCCAACGAGGTTGCGCCGAACCTTTTTCTTTTCTAGCTTCCTGGATTCCGCTACTAGACCATAACATCAACCAATGTAGATTGGTTCCTTCCTAACTGCTTCCCAGAAATCCAAACAGCCCACTCGCAATGATGAATATGGTGAGAACAAGGTTTGGTAAAATGCCTCTCAAGGATTTGACAATGGAGAGGAAGAGAGTTGAGGAATTTGAAGAGACTCTAATGTATAGATTGTTGGTGAATCAATCTTATTTTTCTTTAAGGTTTCTCTCTTAAAATTCTCTCTGGAAGCTCTCTTACAATCGTGGGTAAAAGGAGTATTTATACTAGAGTGAGAAAGGAATGTGAAACGTCAAGTTTTACAAAATAGGGGTCGCTCGCGGCTTGACCTCGCGACTTGACTGAGTCGCGAGATCCAATCGCGAGATAACCGTATGGCCAGTTGTCCTGTTTTTTCCTGTAGTGCTCCAGCTGGCATGACTGTTCACCTTCCGGCATGCGTGGCACGTGTGCTGCGTTTGGCGGCTTGCAGCCGCGAGGCCAAGCTGGGAGTCTTTGTTTTCTTGCACACTCTTGAGCAAACTTCACTCTATCTCACTCACTACCCTTACAACAAGCCCACCTAAATACAGGATTGCTAAATGCTGAAATACAAGCAAATTTGGCATGGAATAAAGCCAATCAAATGGTTGATTAAAAATCAACCTTACACTTATGTTTTAGACTAACTTGACACTAATCAAGTTTGTGTTCTGTTTTTGTGTATTTGCACCTGCTCTTTTTTTTTTCTTTTTTCTTTTTTTGTTTGTTTACTTGTGCAGATGTCTCCCACCAAGCATTCTACGTCCAACAAATCATCCAAGCGTCCTCGCACGGACTCCGACAACTTCAAGTCCATTGAGGCAGACATGGCTTATAACGATTGCTACAAACAAGCTACAATAATTGTGGAAAGGGTTGTTCAATTGGATACTCTTGAGGACAGTTCCATCCCTGATATGTTCAAGGAGAGGACGTGGACAAAGCTGCTAAATCCAAGTGGCAATGTGTACTCGGAAATCATCAAAGAGTTCTTTTCAATTGCTAGTATGGATGGAGACCACATTAACTGCTAGGTGCGTCACAAGGAATTTGTGATTACAAGGGACTCAATCCAAGATTTCCTAGAAGTTTGTCCACCTTCTCAGTCGATTACCGTGCAATACGATGATCAATTGGAATCTATTGAGCCAATGGTGAAGGTTCTTGGCGGCTCACTACACAAGAAATCAATGAACACCATTCCATTCAATCCGGAAATGAGGACATTAGCATATGTCATGATCCACAACTTGTATCTAGTCACCAACTTGACAACTTTGTCTGGACCAAGGACCATCTTCCTATACAATCTCTACACACATAAAGAGATCGATATTTGTGGACACATCTTCCATCTTTCAACCAAAAGCATTACAAAAAGGAACTCTAGAACTATCATGCCATTCCCCACTCTCATCATGGGTCTAATTGCCAAGACAAAGCTCAAGATTCCGAGTGGTCTCACCACTGTGCCAAGAGTTTATCCCATTGGTGCAAACACTGTGACTAGAAGTAGAGCTCACATCACCAGACCCAAAATTGGCGTCTCTCAAATACCGAGGGATAATGTTAAGGAAGAGGGTGGAGATATCGAAGAAGAGATTGACAGATTCACCTCAGCATTAGAAAGTTCTGCTCAACCATCCTCTCAAGCACAAGCACGAGGACCCGATCGTCTAGATCGCCTCATGACACGGATAGAGCAGATGTATGGCATGCTCGAATCCCATGTGCAGTATACCTTCAATCAGTTTGGGTACATCCAGGGGCAGATTACTGCACTATCTTCACAGATTGAGGACATGTCGATGGCGCAAGGATCCGATTTAGAGTCAGATCAATTCTAGCCTCTTTCGCCATTCCGATCAAAAAGGGGGAGCAGTACATAGTATTGGTTTATTGTTGGTGGTTTATGGTTTAGCATTAGTTTAGCATTTCTTTGTTTGGTTTAAACTTTATTAGTTTTTACAACTCTTGGATAGTTTATTGCTTTCCTTTAATGCTTAAGTACATTGTTTTTATTTTCAGTTTAATATTGAGTACTTATGTTTATTTCATTGCTTTGTTGCATTTTTTTAGTACTTTTAGATGTTGCTAAACTATCTTGAGTACTACACACTTGTACCCTTGTAGGATCTTATATCCTTGATGCAAATACTTCGTGTATATTGCATTGGTTGTGTGTTGGACATGCAATTAATCCTCGTGTTGGTCTTAATTGCATTGTGTGTCCGGATGATCACCTACTAGCTAAATGATCATTGTAGTCATTCTTTAATGACTATTCTTGTATGATCAAGATATGCTTAACTGTCAATATAGTGTTTGTTACCTTGATCGCATTTTACTTGCTTATATACGTACTGTGTATTCAACTTGTCATAAGCTTAATGAAAGTTTTGTTTGTGTGCGAGTGTTTCAAGTTACAAGTACATACATGCAAGTGCTTTACAGCTTCTAGATTAGGTGTGAGTGAGTTTTGCCACTGTTCTCAAACTCACGTTTAAGTCTAGAGTCTGTTTTAGGGGTTTTGTCACTTAATAGCTAAAGGGGGAGATTGTAAAGTTGTAATTTACAACTATTTTATGTTGGCTTTAATTCCATGCTAAATTTGATTGTAATTTTGTTCAATCTTTTATACCCTGTATTTTATGTGGGATTTCTTATAAGGGTTGTGTGTGACAGAGAGAGTGTGAAGACTCAAGGCTATTGAAGACTAAAGAAGTTTTCGTGGGTAGCTCACAAGAAGGCTTCCCGCGAAGTGAAGCATGTGCCTAGCACATGACTGGAATGCGAAGAGTCAGGATAGGATGTAGATAGCTAGTTTTCATGAGTGTCTCGCGAATAAGGCATTCCCACGAGATACCCGCGAAACATTCTATTTTGCCAATCTGTCATATCTGATACACACTATCTCTACCCACACTATATATACCCACATTACCCACAGAAGTTGAGGAGAGCTTCTGAGAGAAAACCCTAGCCACAACCCTTGAGAGTTAGAGATTGTTATACCCACATTTCTCTACACAATCCATTGTGGTTTTCCCTCAACTCCTACCTCACCATTTTCATATCCTTGAGAGGTTGATAGTCCAAACACTTACCACACCCTTTCAGAGTGTCAAGTGAGGTTTTGGTGCTGCTGGGAAGCATTGGAAGAAGCCAAGCTTTGGCAGATGCAATCGGGTGTATTGTGGGATTTGGAGAGCTAGACAAAACACGGTTCCAAGAAGCCTTGTTGGAGTAGGAGCTTGGAGGGCTTAGGTGCATTAGGTAGATTAGGCTTAGAGGGTCTCTTGCTACTTGTGTATCCCAATTGATTGTCTAGTGGATCGATTTATCGCTTGGAGGGCAGCGGAGAGGTTTTACGCCGAGTACTTCGGTTTCCTCTTCGATAACACATCGGCGTGTTATCTTGTGTTTGCATTCTTCTTCCCTACTCTTTTAGCTTTCATTTTACTGTTATGTTTTAATGAATATGGCTTAGAGTAGTTATATTGTTTATCAACTCACATTTACTCTATTTCGCACTTAGTATAAGTTAGAGTAAAATTAATCGAGCCGTAATATTTAATTTGGGGGTCTAAACAGCTCTTATGCTTTTTTTAACACATTTTCGAGATTTCAACCTCGGATAATGATAAACTATATGCTCTCTTACAATTTTCTTCTGCTCATCAATTTAACAAAATACCATAAATGAGATTGATGTTAATTTACCAATAGCATATGGTCTGAGGAACCAATCGTGACTATGGTTCTATTTAACACTTAGAAAAATAATTGACAGTGTTAATTTACTCAAGGTATGTGGTCCGAGGAGCCAAGCATGACCAAGGTTCTGTTCAACACTTTAAACAAATGACAAAAAATATCAATTTACCCAAGGTAAGTGGTCCGAGGAACTGAGCATGACCAAGGTTCTGTTTGATACTTAAACAAATAAGGAGAGGCACTAATTTACTCAAGGTATGTAGGCCAAGAAGCTAGACATGACCAGGATTCTGTTTAGTCCTTCCATCGATAGTCAAAGATATTGATTTACCCAAGGTATGTGCTCTGAGGAACCAGTCATGACCAAGGTCCTAGCCAATACTCAAGTAAACATAACATATAGTATCATAAATAAAAACATGGTAGAGCTGCCTTTCATTAATAATAGTACATTTGCAAGTTATTTACATTCCAAGGACGTGGTATAGCTTTATCATCTAAGTCTTCTAGGAAATAAGCCCCTATACCAACTACTGAGGTGATACAGTATGGCCCTTCCAAATTGGGTCCTAACTTATCCCATACTAGATTTCTTGCAGTGCCCACGACTTTCCTTAACACCAAGTCTCCAGGGGCCAACGATCTTAATTTCACATTTGAGTCATACCCATGTTTGAGCTTCTTCTGATAATATGCCAACTGAACATAGCACTTTCCCGACATTCTTCAATTAGATCCAAGCTCTTCTCCCGGATTTTGTCATTATTCTCTGAAGTGAACAAGTTTGTCCTCAGTGTTGGGAATCCAGTTTCCAGAGGAATCACAACCTCGGCCTCATAAGTCATTAAGAAAGGCGTCTCTCTTGTTGACCTACGCGAGGTAGTCCAATATGTCCATAGGACATGTGGCATCTCTTCCACCCATTTGCCTTTTGCATCATCTAACCTCTTCTTGAGTCCGCTCACTATGACCTTATTGACGCCCTCGGCCTGTGCATTCCCCTATTGATAAGTCGGAGTGGAGTATCTATTCGTAATGCCCAAATCGCAATAGTATCTTCTAAAAGCTTTACTGTCAAACTAAACCCCATTGTCCCAGATGAGACTATTAGGAATCCCAAACCGAGTTACAATATTTTTCCAGAAAAATCTCTTGGCATCTGCATCTTTGATATTTGCTAGTGGTTCAGCCTCGACCCACTTGGTGAAATAATCAGTGCCGACCAATAGCCATCTCTTATTCCCAGCTGCCTTAGGGAAAGGTCCTATGATATCCAGGCCCCACTGAGCAAAAAGCTAGGGTCTGGACAGAGGATTGAGGACACCCCCTAGTTGTTGAATATTTAAAGCAAACCTTTGACATTAGTCACACTTCTTCACATACTTTTGTGTTTTTTTGCATACTCAGCCACCAATATCCTTGTGTAAGAGCCCTATGAGATAGTGATCTGCCCCCTGTGTGACTTCCACAAATGCCTTCGTGTAACTCCTCTAAGAGTGGCTCCACTGCCTCAGGGTGAACACAGTAAATAGGGTCCAGAAAAAGAGCGTTTGTACAGTTTTTGATCCTCATATAGCCAGAACTAAGGAGCTTTCCTTCGCACCTTATCAGCTTCCCCTTTCTCCACGGGCAAGATGTCATCCTTAAGAAATAGCACAACAGCATCCATCCAACTCGGTCCCACCCTAATTTGATAAAGATGGACTTTCTCCCCCTTCACTTGAGTAGGCCTACACAGATCCTCAACCAAAATAACCCGAGTTAAACTCTGCGCTGAGGAGGTCACAAGGGTGGCGAGGGAATCGATATGCGTATTCTGGTTCCTAGGGATTTGCTCTAAGGAGAAAAAGTCAAAACCCGATTACAAGCATTTAACTGATTCAAGTAGTCCTGCATTCTCAAATCCCTAGCTTCCAACAACCAGCCTTGAATCCGAGAAAGCTTCCACTATTTTTCCTCCCGTCTTCTGAACCATAGACATTGCCACCAATAAGGCCTTATACTCAGCCTCATTGTTCGTGACCGAGAAGCGCAACCGTAAAGATTTTTCAATAACGATTGTCTCAGGGAATATTACTACTAGTACCACTCCAAATCCTTTTTGGTTTGATGCACCGTGAACTTACACATTCCAAGCTAGAGGTACCTGTATAGAGACCATCCCAACTGATTTTTCATCCATGCCCTACTTTTCACCATTTTCTTCTAACAAAGGTTCAGCAAACTCGGCCACCAAATCTGCATGGACCGGGCCCTTTATAGAAGTACGTGGCATATACTTAATATCAAAAGCTCCTAGGATCGCTCCTCATTTTGCAATCCTCCCCGTGTAGTTAGCTTTCCGAAGTAAGGACTAGAAAGGGAGTTAGGTTAAAACCACAATGGTGTGAGCCTAGAAGTAATGAGGAAGCTTCCGTGTGGCATGTACCACTGCCAAAATGGCTTTTTCCAATGGTAAGTAACGCACCTCGGCCTCATGCAATGATTTGCTCAGATAATAAACTAGTATCTGCACCCCGTTATCAACCCGTATCAGTACCAGACTCACTGCATGAGAGGCTATGACAATGTAAGCAAATAAAACCTCTTCCTTCTCGGGCTTGGACATAATGGGTGGCCGCGAAAGATACTCCTTCAATTTTCGGAAGGCCAAGGCACATTATTTGGTCCGCTCAAATCCCTTCCACTTATGCAACAACTAGAAGAAGGTCCTACATCTGTCTACTGATTGAGAAATAAACCGATTTAAGGCAGCAGTCACTCCAGTCAACCTTTGGACCTCTTGAGGATTCCGAGGAGGCTGGAGATTGTTAATTGCTCTAATCTGGTTAGGGTCAACTTCAATTCCACAATGAGTAACCATATAACCTAAAAATTTGCCAGAGCCAACACCAAAAGAACACTTGGAAGCATTAAGGCGCAATTTATGCTTCCTCAATATCTTAAAAGTACTCCCGAGATCATCTGTATGCTCGAACTTTGTCTTACTCTTTACCACCATGTCATCTATATAAATCTCCATATTTTTTTCCCAGTTGAGATTCAAACATTCTGGTCATCATCCTTTGATAAGTAGATCCTGCATTTTTCAAACCAAAGGGCATCACCTTGTAGTGGTAATTCCCAGTGGATGTAACAAAAGCAGTCTTTCCCTAGTCCTCCATTGCTAGTAGTATTTGATGATATCCCTGAAAGGCGTCTAAGAAGCTCATCCGAGGATGGCCTACAGCTGCATCCACCAATTGCTCTATCCGAGGCATGGGAAAAGGATCCTTTGGACACGCTTTATTTAGATCTGTGAGGTCCACGCATACTCTCCACTTCCCATTCTTCTTCTCCACTATCATAGTATTGGCTAGCCACTCAGGATAGAACACCTTTTTTTATAGCTCTAGCCCGCTAATGCTTAAGCTTTTCCTCATTAACAGCATTAGAATGCTCCTTAGATGAACACCGAGGAAGCTACTTTTTGGGTACGACAGATGGGTTTACATTTAAATGATGACAAATGAAATTTGGGTCCACCCCAGGGGCCTCGTAAGCATCCCATGCGAACACATCGATATTTTCTCTAAGAAAAACTATCAATTCTTCCTTCTCCCGAGGAGGCAACTGAGCTCCAACCTGGAAAAACTTCTCCCTATCATCGTCAATAACGACCTTTTATAATTCCTCACACTCTGCCTCTTTTACCACCGTGTCCGAGGACAACACCAGCACCCTTGATTGCTTTAAACCCTGCATAGCGTATGCCGAGGATTCACCTCTAGTTTGATGCCTAATAGCAGCAACCAAGCACTGCCTGGCCATAGATTGACCCCCAATCAATTCCTCAATCTGTTCCCCAGATGGGTACTTCACCTTCAAGTGCAAGGTGGAAGAGACAGCCCCTATGGCGTGAAGCCAAGGTCTGGACACAATAACAGTGTAAGGGGAGTAGGCATCTACCACAATGAAGTCCACCTCCACCATTTCCGATACCACTTGTATGGGTAACCTGATCTGACTCTTTGGGATAACCATCTCCCCATCAAAACCCACCAAAGGGGAATCATAGCTAGTCAGATCCTCAAGCCTCAACCTGAGCCCCTTATATAGATCAAGGTACATGATCTCAGCCCCACTTCCCTGGTCAACTAGCACCCTCTTCACGTCATACCATCCTATCCTAAGGATAACCACTAAGGCATCATCATGGGATTGCGAGGTCCCAATTTTGTCCTCATCAGAGAAGCTCAAAGCTAGTCGGACTTCTACTCTGCTCCTCTTCAGGTCAGGGGTCAAGTCCTCAGTAAATGGACGATCAATAGACATCACCCTGGATGGAAAGGAACCTGTTCTTCCTAGGGTAGCTAAGATTACACTAATTGTACCCAATAGGGGCCTGGAAGAAAAGTCCCTCTATGTTCCTGATCCAACTTGATTGCCCTGCCCATTGGGTTGATACAGAAACTGTTTCAACTTTCCTATCTTAACTAACTGTTCCAGATGATTCCACAATGTCCTACAATCCTCAGTAGTATTTCCACGTTCCTGGTGGTATTGTAGTGAAGGCTTTGATTACGCATTGTGGGGTCACCTCCCATCTTGTTCGGCCACTTAAAGTATGACTCATTCTTAATTTTCTCCAAGACCTGGTGTACTGGCTCTCAGAATACAGTATTAACTACTTGAGCAATAGTTGGGCTAGAGTGCCCAGCAAAATCTCTCCGAGTTCGATTGCTGTTATACCTATCCGACCTGAAATCTCTCCGGTTTTGGGGGACTGCCTTGACCTTCCCCTTTCCTTGCTGTTGATCTTCTTCAACCCTTTTATACTCATCAATACAGTCTATGAGTTGGCGCACACTCTCAACAGGCTTCCTAGTAAGGGATTTCCTCAAATCGTGTTCGACGGGTAGGCCGACCTTAAAAGTCCTTATGGCCATGTCATCAAAGTCCCCATTTATCTCGTTAAAACTCCCAGTATCTATCCGAGTACGCTTTTAGGGTCTTTCCCTCCCTTATGGTCATGGACAATAGAGAATCCAGTGGTCGAGAAACCCTACTATAAGTAACAAAACAAGACACAAATGCCCGAGTAAGCTCCTTAAAGGAGTTAATAGAACCTTCTTGCATTCCATCAAACCATCTCATCGCCACCGGTCCCAAACTGGAGGGGAACACCTTGCACATTAGGGCTTCATTCTTGGAGTGAACAGTCATTCTCTAGTTGAAGTGGCTCACATGCTCCATAGGATCAGTTCGACCATTATACATGGTGAACGTTGGCTGAGTAAACCACCGAGGAAGTTTTCCTCCCTCAATCCTACGTGTAAAAGATGACTTGGAAATCTATTTCAGAGCCCTACTCATAGCATCATTGCCCAAACCTTTGCGAGATGGACTCTTCCTTCTCCGCCTATAAGGGTGATACTCATCACATGAAAAAGACTCAATGGGAGGAGTCCTTGACCTGGGGCGATAGCTATTATCCCTATCATCACCAGAAGAAGGATCGGAACTTGAAGGAGTTCTTCTACGTCGTTCGTGGCGCAATCTCCTCCGCAAACGGTCAATCTCCAATTGCATACTTCTAGTATTCTCTTCATGAGAGACGTGACTCCCACTCAAGACTGGCTTCTACTAGTATGTGTGGTATGCGCACTAACCTCTCGGTCTCTCCTTCATTCAAGATTGAGAAACTGATCTTGACATTGGGAACCAACTAACTCTTCTCGGTTTGGCCCTGAACCTACCATAGCCGAACGTTAATCTCACAAAAGCGGTTTTTCTCCTTTATATTACTCTCCTTTAATCTATCTCAGCCCTTCACGTGTAGATAAGATGGCTAGATCCTTTCCTTGTCACATTAGCACCTTCCTGAAGTCCTCAGAGATAGCTGTAAGGCTAAATCCCACTGTTCAGGTATCACCTCCACATAAATGCGGCCAAAGAGTTAGCTACAGAACATTTAATGCAGTGGTAGCAACTTTTCCTCAGATATTTCTCACTTTCCTCTTTCCTTATCCATTACCAATGCTTATCCCTACCAGCGGAACCACGCAGAATATTGCCCTTAACGTCAGGCCAACCCTTCTGACCTCTAGCTTGTTGAGCCGAGGTGAAAGTTGTCCTCGGACATACCTCCTGGAACCTTAAAACTAAACCCCTTTGCCCATCCACTATCTTGCTCTCCCACACTAGTGTTTATCTGTCCTCGGACTATTGAATGTCCTCGGACAGGGCCTCGGGCCCATTACACTCTTCTGGGCCTACCATCCCTACGAATTTCTACCATAAAAAATCTATAAAATATTTTAGTTAATTTTATAGATTATTTTCGTGAGAGAAGAATATTTTTTAATTGAAATTTTTTAATGAAATTGGATGGAATGTCTGAATTAAATAAATTTAAAACTTAGAGGACTCAATTAAATAAAAGTGAAGTTAGAGAACTGAAATTTATTTCAGTCATACTTAGAGGGCGCAATTTGCATTTTAACCTATATTAAGTCTAAATTTAAAATTTGGGGTTTAAATCATTACCTAGGTTGGATTAGGTAATTCTCGCTAATTAAGGATCAGCAACAGACTCCTACTCAAAAATTTTTAATATAAGAAAATTTCTCCTTTTTTTTTTTGTTTATTTATTTATTTTTTAGTATCTAGTTGGCACTACTTTTTTTTTTTTTTTTTTAATTAGTTGGTATACTACTATTTGAAAGTAGGGCTATAAAGGTGCAAGATGAGATTTGTGAAGTGTTTTCAAGCTCAGCTTGGCAACAAATATAAAATATTCAAACTTGGCTTAGGGATTAACAACAGACTCTTACTAATTTTATTTATAAGACAATTTCTTTTTTTTTTTTTTTTTTTTTTTGATTTTGTTTTAGTATCTAGTTGGTACTACTATTTTGTTTTTAATTAGTTGGCACTACTATTCGAAAGTAGGGTTGTAAACACGCAAGCTGCGCTTTATCGAGTATTGAATGTTTAAACTCAACTTGACAAAAAATATGAAATGTTGAAACTTGGCTTGAGCTTGAACCAAGCCCACAAACAATGTTTGAGCTTGAGCTCATCAGAAAATCCAAAAGCTTAAGCTCAAACTCAAGCTTTTGAGATCATGATCCAATACAAGTATATTATCAGACCCATATTAAGCATATTATTAAGCCCTTTTTGACTTGAACAATAGTCTCAATTTTCAATTAATTAAAGACTTAGTATGATATGAGTTAATTAATAATCTCATAAGTAAAGAGATATAAATTTTGGGGGCTTTTTCTACTTGTGGACCTTAGACAATTGCCTGAAATTTTCAAAAAAGTCAAAATACCCCTAAAACCTTTAAATGATCTAAATATCCCCTTAAAATCTCCAAAATGATAAAATTCCTCTAAATTTTCAAAAATTATTTGTTTACCCTTTCAAAACCTTCAAAATTCCCCTAAAACCTTCAAGATAACCAAAATACTCTTAAAACTACTAACATGATGAGGAAAAAAAAAAGTGCCCATTGAAATCATCCTCTAGAGTAAGACCTATAAAATGACAAACATACCTCTAAGATCTTCAAAATAACCAAATAATAATAATAATAATAATAAACATCCAAAATAATGAAAGTAACTTACAAAATATGACCAAAATATTCTTGAAGCCTCCAAATGGCCAAAATATTCCTTCAAAAACCTCTAAAATCACTTAAATGACCCTACAACCACCCAAAAAAAAAACCCCTTAAAGACCATCGAATGACAAAAATGTCTCATGAAATCTTCAAAATGATCATGCTATTCCTCAAAACTTAAAGAATCGCCCCCAATATTTTAAAATAGACAAATATTAGCTACAAAATTGGTTGTGGCCTAAGAGTACAATCTTACTCAATTTTTATTTTTTATTAGAGGTGAATTTTGATAAATCTACCATTGGATTATATATTCTTCTTATATCCAACTTGCTCGAAATTTTTTTGAAAATTAAACAATAGCTATATCATCAATAAATTATTTTAATTGCAAGTTTTTGTAATTTAAATTATACATAAGATATAAGTTTATAGATCATATAATAAATAATATTTGATTGATACAAAATTTGACATGTGTATTGAGAGCTTAAAGAACATGCAACTCAACGATTAGATTTTCAAATATGTAGTAATGTTTATTTTATAGAGTAAGATTGTAACATTAAGCTTTAACCAATTTTGTAGCTTAATTTTGTTATTTTAAAAGTAGCTCAAAAACAACTCTTAAGTGTCCTTTCATAGGTTTGTAGTGTTTGTAATTTTGTTTTAGCATAGCTCAAAAACAACTCTTAATTGTTTTAGCATTTATTTGTTGTTGTACTCTTATTTTGATTGTGTTTTTTTACTTTGATTTTAGTTTTCTGTATTAATATTTTAAAGTAATGAATTAAAAATTATTATAAAATATTTACATAAAAATATAGAAATGTTCTAGCAAATTTCAGTACCAGCGAAAGTACTACAACAACAACAAAAAATATTCAATAGGGTCACAGTAACATTTTGTAGCCTACTGTTACCGCTTGTTTAAAGACTCATATAGTTGTTTAAGTGAACATATAGGCAATAATTTAAGAACAAGAAATTTTAAGTGAGAGAGATAACCTTAAACCATTGTAGTTCTCTTTGCATCTGCAAAGCTGCACCTGGGATGTCATTAAGTGAAGTAGAAGCTGCTGACATCCCTGCCATATGTAATAAGTTATTGTCGTAGAAGGAATCTCTAGCACTTGCCAAAACGTGTTTAGTATCAAGACCATAGATAAGGCTAAAGATTTTGGCTCGACGATATTGGACAGCAACTGAAAAAATGCCCACACAAGTTGTGGATCCGCTTTCACAATATCATAAACAAACTCAAAATTCCCTTCCTTGGTTGCACGGAGGATGGCTCCATAAACCCTACCAGTCGTTCTTTGTTGAGTATTTGAAATCAATATCTGGTCCTTCATCCGACTGAGGAGTTCACGGGATAGGAAATGGGCCAACTTCATTTCATATAGATGCTCGATACCTTGGTTAATAATCAAAACATTGACAATTTAACTAGATGAACATATAATTATTAAAAAAAAAAAAAAACTTACAATCTCTTTTTCTTGTAAAGTTGTAATTATCTAAAGCTACCTTAAAGATTTGCGTACTCCATTTAAGGCGGGCTCGAGATTAATATCTGAAAGTCTCATTTACTTGTCTCCTTCATTTAATTGGTAAAAAAGAAAACAATTTCGGATCCCATGGACTTAGTTTAATAGTGTAAAGAACTGAGTAAGCATGCGTGCTTATAATAAAAAACAAAATTACCTAATAAGTTAAGAGTATTATTTTTGAGGTGAGCTTTAACAAAATTACCTATAAATTCTATCCACTTGTATTCTTCATTGTCATTACGTGAGAAAAAGCAAGTGAAAATATAAAAATTTTAAAAATTGGAGGGGAATGTAATAAAGAACCAATTGATATTTTTAAAATGGGAGGAAATGTAAATTTAAAAGAACCAATCGGAGGGAATGTAATGTGAAAATTTCAAATGTAAAATTAGATTCAGATAGAAATATGAAAGTTGAAACAGTAAATTTTAAGTATCGATTATGAATGGAATGTAACTTTAAATAACAAAAACAATTCTAAAATAGTTATTTAAGAAAATATGTTTGTTCCCAATTTCCCATTATGAATCAATTTTTTTAATTAAAAAATAACCAAGCCAAAAAAAATTAAAAATTAGTTATATTATTCTTAGTTTTTTTTTTGTTTTTTTTTTTAGCAAGATTGTAACTTTATTAAGAAGAAGATAAATTCAGTACATCTTGAGCTAAAGCCCACTCAATCAACATTGGATTCTCCTCTATCCAACTTACATAGTTTTCAATGTTTAAAATTTCTTTGGCATAACTTGCCAAAATGTGCGCTAGCCTATTACTTTGTCGTTTCACATGAGCCCAATCCCATAAGAGCATCAACGAAAATTTTTGAATCTGCTTCAAAAATCACATCTCTTATACCCACATTCCAAGCAAAAGTAACTCGCTCCTCCATTGCCTTGGCCACTATCTCTAAAGGTCCTAGTCGCTAATGGACTATTTTCCTTAGTGCTGCCGTAACCCTCCCAGCATGGTCTCTAATCACCACCCGGACACCAACCTACTAAGTCTGAGCAAAAACTGCACTGTCCACATTAACCTTACAGTTTAGAGTTGGAGGCAATGTTAATGGATTAACCGAGTTGTCATTTACCTGTGAAATAGTATGGTTTGTTGTTCGAAATTCATTTGGCAAAAATCGAGCTAACTAACCACCTCTTTTGCAGATTGTCGAGAGTGACCATGTCTTATAGCATTTCTATTAAACCACATGCACTGAGCTATCATGAGAAGCATCTCCAAAATGTCATTGCCAACAAGCTGGACAAAAATCAAATACCACACTAAATCCATGAACTCCGAATACCGTACCCCCTGTGTATCAAAACTAATCCCTCAAAGTAGCCACACTACACGAGCTTTCTCGCATTCCTAGAGCATATGTCCACTAGATTCTATACCCAATACACAAGCTTCACATACATTTTGCATAAGTTTGCTTTTGTGGGAAGTATATTTCGGCATGCTCTCCAGGAAAAAAACTTCAACTTATTCAGCATGTTCAAGCTCCAAATTTTTCTCCAGAATTTTCTGTGCATCACCATTTAAAGGTTCACCCACCCCGCTATTCATGGCTTCATCCAAAGCAATTTTATAAGAAGTGCGAACTGTGAATTTTCCTTTTGGAATCTAGGCCCACACTAGCCAGTCTCGTGGCAGACAAGAACATAAAGGTATTCTTAGAATGGATTGGACATCGGGTGGGACAAAAACTTGCTTCACCAAATTTGGTCGCCATTCAAACTTCAAGGGATCAATGAGGTCACTAAATCTGGAAAGTTTAAAGGTATTATTTGGCGGAGAGATCACTTTAAAAGTGGATGGTTCAGGTAACCATTTATCAGTCCAAATGCCAACCAATGCTCTACTCCCCACCTGCCATCTACAGCCTTCTTTGAACATTTTTTGGGCTGCCATTATGCTCCTCCAAGCAAAAGAAGGTCAAGATCCCAGTGCAGCCCCAAGGAAGTCACTATCCGAGAAATAGCGAGCTTTTAAAACTCTACGGACCAATGATGTTGTATTTGTTTGAAGTTGCCACCCTTGTTTGGCTAAAAGTGCAAGATTAAAAGTTTTAAGATCACGAAAGCCTAAGCCACCCTCCTCCTTCGTTGTATAAACCTTATACCAACTAAGCCATGCCATCTTAGTTTTTCCATCTGAAAACTCAAAACTGTGTTAAAACACAAGAACTGTTTAGACCCCCAAATTAAAATTTACGGCTTGATAGATTTTACTCTAACTTATACTAAGTGCAGAATAGAGTAAATGTGAGAGGATAAACAAATAAACTACTCTAAGCCATATTCAATATAACACAGCAGTAATATGAAAGCTAAATGAGTAGGGAAGAAGAATGCAAACACAAGATAACACGCTGATGTGTTATCGAAGAGGAAACCGAAGTACATGGCGTAAAACCTCTCTGCCGCCCTCCAAGCGGTAATCGATCTACTAGACAATCAGTTGGGATACATGGGTTAGCAAGAGACCCTCCAAGCCTAATCTACCCGATGTACCTAAGCCCTCCAAGCTCCTTTGAAAGCTCAAAAAGTGTGAAAATACAAGAGCTAGTTTAGAACCCCAATTCAAATTACGGCTTGGTTGATTTTACACTAACTTAATACTAAGTGCGGAATAGTGTAAACACAAGCATACAAACACGAGAGCTACTCTAATCCATATTTAAAGCAACATGGCAGTAAAATGAGATGAACAAGAGTAGGGAAGAGATATGCAAACACAAATAACACCGAGACGTGTTATCGAAGAGGAAACCGAAGAACTCGGCGAAAAACCTCTCCGCCACCCTCCAAGCGATAATCGATCCACTAGACAATCAGTTGGGATACATGGGTAAGCAAGAGACCCTCCAAGCCTAATCTACCCTCTGTACCTAAGCCCTCCAAGCTCCTACTCCAACAAGGCTTCTCGGAACCGTGTCTTGTCTAGCTCTCTAGATCCCGCAGCAAGCTCCATGTTGCATCCGCCAACCTTGGCATCTTCCAATGCTTCCCAGCAACACCAAAAACACTCACTACACTCTGAAAAGGTGTGGATTATGTTTGGGTGCAAATCTCCTCTCAAGGTATGATAATGGGAGAGGGAAGGAGAAGAGGCTACAATTAATTCTCACTAAGGATGAGTAGCTCTCTCTTAAAAAGATGGGTGTGTGTGTGTTGTAAAAAACCTATCTAGGGTTTTTCTCTCTAAATGGCCTCACTTACATTTGTGGGTAATGAGAGTATATATAGTATGGGTGAAGGGTAAAAGATTCACACATAAAAATCCTCCAGGCAGAATGTTTCGCGACTGTCTCGCAGGAAGGCCTTACCCGCAAGACACTCGCTAAAACGACAGCCTAGCACGACTCTTCAGCTTCCAGTCATGTGCTCCTCACATGCTCTTTCGCGGCTTAGCTTCTCGCGAGCTTCTCGCGAAATCCACTGATTCTTCATTTAAGCTTGAGTCTTCACCAACTTAATACTAAACACAATACAATAAAATCCCACAAAATACAAGGAACATAATTAGAGCAATTACAACACTTTTTGTCATGGAATAAAGCCAACATAAAACATAATTGTAAATCACAACTTTACATCCTACTCTAACAAGGCTTCTCGAAACCGTGTCTTGTCTAGCTCTCCAAATCCCGCAATACGGCCGATTGCAACCGCCAAAGCCTGGCTTCTTCCAATGCCTCCCAACAGCACCAAAACCTCACTAAACACTCTGAAAGGGAGTGGTAAGTGTTTGGGCTATCAACCTCTCAATGGTATGGAAATGGAGAGGTAGGAATTGAGGAAAACCCACAAGCAATTGTGTAGAGAATTGTGGGTATAACAATCTCTAACTCTCAAGGTTTGTGGCTAGGGTTTTCTCTCAAAAGCACTCCATAACATATGTGGTAATGTGGGTATATATAGTGTGGATAAGGATAGAGTGTATAAGTATTAACAGTTCAGCAAAACAGAATGTTTCGTGAGTATCTTTCGGGAAGGCCTTACCCACGAGACACTCGCAAAACACAATTGTCTCCATCTGTCCTGACTCTTCTCATTCCAGTCATGTGCAGGGCACATGCATTACTTCGCGGGATGCTTACTCACGAGCTACCCTCAAAAACACTTCAGTCTTCAATGCCTTGAGTCTTCACACTCTCTCTCTATCACACACACAACCCTTACAAATAAATTCCACATGAAATACAGGGTACAAAATATTGAACATAATTACAATCAAATTTGGCATGAAATAAAAGCCAACAAAAAAACACATAGTTGTAAATTACAACTTTACACCATCCATTTCCCCTACCAAAAATTTCGAACCATGCTCGTCATCACATCACATAAAGTATTCAGAATTTTAAAAACACTCATAGTGTATGTGGTTATTGCTTGGGCCACTGCCTTGATAAGGATCTCTTTCCCCGCATGTGATAACATCTTCTCTTTCCACCCCAAAAGTTTATTATCCAACCTCTCTTTTAGTTTCCGAAAGGTGTTGCACTTTGATTCTCCCACTAGAGAAGGAAGACCTAGATAAGTCTCATGTTGATGTATTACTTCTGCTCCAAAACAATCTTTGAAGTGGTCTTGAATATCCTATGAAGTATTGCTATTGAAAAATAAGGAAGTCTTTTCTCGATTTAACTATTGGCCAGAAACTTGTTCGTAGGTTTCCATAACTTTCTGTATGTTGGAGCATTCTTCCTTTCTGGCTCAACAAAAAATAAGGCTATCATCAGCAAAGAAAATGTGTGATATTTTAGGAACCCTTTGACATGCAACTACTCCTTTCAATAAACCATCATCCATTGTTTTCTTGAGAAGAGCTAATAAACCCTCTACACATATCAGAAATAAATACGGGGAGAGAAGATCCCCTTGGGACAAACCCCCTGATTGGATATTGTTAGGATTAGTGCCCTTAAATCCTATTGTATGATGCTATGTATGATATTATGTATGACTTAAGATTGTGATTAATAAAGTTATTTTATTATTGTCTGAAATAATGGTAACATGAATATTCGGACATTATCATATAGTCCATGAGATGCATAGTATGTGATTTATGTGATTAAGTCATTGAAGATATAATTCACAAGTTCTTTGTAAACTCAAAATTTTAGTTCGTAGTCGGTGATGAAATTGGGCATTTTATCTGCGAAGATTATAACATATCAACTAAGATAATTTGTCTCAATCATGGAAGTGAAAACTTCTAGTTGATGTGTTGATATGTTTTAAGAGTTAAAACATATTGAACTAGACCGTTGTGAGATTTATTATTCTCCTAACAACTGTCAAATGAATAATAAATCTCACGACTTATATTTACATGAACTCTTAATCCTAAGAGAATAATGGACCTGATCATGGAATGTAGGTTGCTTTGATAGATCAAGAGTGAGATCTAAAGTAACAGTCAAAACCTCAGTATGTTGGGCAGCCACATTTAATGTTGATGGAACATATATTCTCAAGAAGGAATTCATAGTCTCTTAACGGAGATATAAAATATTCCCTTAAGATAAGTTTAATGGGTTCGATTATTCAGAGTGTTAGGCCTAACCACTTTAGTAAGGAATTACTAAAATATATATATTTATGAAATTGGATTTCATAAATATATGATGAATAACTTAAATAGATTAAACTGGATACTCAAGGATTAAGATGTAGTAATCTACAAAGTGGCAGTCTTCATTCATGACTTTGTATTACTATAAATATTTTTTGAAAGGGTTGCATATACAATAAAGTCTTGGGATATAATTTATTAATAATGCCTAGAGTGCAATTATATTTATATTGTGGTATTAAATATAATTAATGGTAACTTTGGACTTGTCAAAAGTTGACAAAAAAGCCCAAGGCCCATTGGAGCTAGAGTCTTATTTGTTCCCTTTTGGTCCCATTCCAAGCCACACACTAAAGCCCAATTTGAAAGGCACAAAAGGCTAGCCCAATTAGATAATCAGTTATGTGAAGAGAAACATACATAATTTTTGTAAGAATATGAAATGGTATGTATGTGAGTGTTAGACACTCTTTCATTCTCTCTAGAACATATACATATAACTGATTTAGAGACCACACTTCTTGGGCACAAGTGGAATTGGAGTGAAGTGAAGATTGAAAGTGTTCTCAAGAACTACTGATCTTTGGTTTCGAAATCACCATACCAAGGTACACTCTCTTATTCCTAAATTCTGAAACTTACTTAGTACATGTTATCAATTGTGAATGAAGTAGATCCATTAATTTTCCGCTGCGTACATTCATATTTCCATCAGATATGTGGCCTTGGGGTCTCCCATTAATTTTGATAGAATAAGATATAGAGCTAACACATCTCTTCATAATATTGACCCATTTTTCATGAAAACCCATCTTGTACATAATTTTTTTCAAACACCCCAATTCTACACAATCATAAGCTTTGCTTATATCTAATTTTACAGCCATCTCACCAACTTTACGCGTTTTCTTCTAGTTAATATGATGCATTATCTCAAAAGCAACTAAGACATAATCAGTGATAAGACGCTCAGACATAAATGCACTCTGATTTTCACTAACGCTCTGTTTGTTTCAGCATTAACGTTTTCTGGAAAATGGTTCATTTTTCAAAGAGCATTTTCTAGAAAACTGTCTTATTTTCCAGTGTTTGGTAACGACATTGAAAATGCGCTTGAGAATATTTTCTGGTGTTTGGTATGCAATTTTTTAAAAATATCTCTTGTATAATTTAAAACATGTATATTATGTAAACTAACTAATATAATCATTATAAATAAAAAACCAAGAATGAATTTGGTTTTCATACTAATTAATCTAAAATTTTGACAATAGATACAATCAAAATTAATTAGTTGTCAAATTTTCATGATCTTTACCACTCATCTTGCTCATATATATAGAAAGTAACGTACGTACACACACACACACACACATATCAACCATTTGTCTACTATGGTCAACTACAAGTGTTCAATATTACTCTAAATTATATATTTACATAATGTACTGCATAATATATCATCACTACATAGTATCTGCTAACAAAAAATGTATTTTTGCCAACAAATGCAATTCTCCTAAACAATTATCATTCATTATATAACAATATTATTAGTCCACGGTAAAGATTGTCCCATGTAAAAACAATTTAGAGCAATATAGCTACTATGTTTAAAATTTTCATCTTTTACTTCTTTCATTCTTTCTTCTTCTTCTTCTATTATTTTTATTTTATTTTATTTTTTTGCACATTATGTACGAAAAAGAAGTAACTTCTGCTTGAAATCCATCAAACCGAAAATTTCTTAAAGAAAAAAGAAAATCGAGCTTAAAATTCAAAGTAAAGAATTGGGATTTTGGTAGAGAGGAATGAAATAATTACCGCTGTAAATTTGTTCTCCTTTGCAAGTTGGAGCTATTGATCGATCAATGAAGTAAAGAAAAATCTAATCAGAGAATTGTGTTACAGAAGGGAAGAGAAACATGGAGAAAAGAGAGAAGAGAGACAGTTAAAGAGAGAGATCTATGGGAAGATGAGAGACTAGAGTTAGAGACGGTGAGGGTGTGAGGAGAGAAAAAGCAAAGGGAAGAGAGAAAAAGTGAGAAAACTTACCATGAGAGAGAGAAGGTGCCAAAAAATTATGTTTCCCACGGCTATAGACGAAGATAATATTTATAGGAGATGCAACACATGAGAGAAAGATTGTTTTCCAAAAAAAAAAATTGGAAAACAGCTTATAGAAAATAAGCCTTATTTTTATTAGAGTTTTCCATTGACCAAAGATAGTTTTCCATTGACCAGGTTTTTTTTGTGCTACCAAACACTGGAAAATCTAGAAAACTATCTTTAAAGAAGGTTTTCCAGCGAAACAAACAGAGAGTAATTATGTTTGGGAAAAGATGTTTCAACCTATTTGTTGAAACCATAGAAGTTATCCTAGAGACAACATTACTGAGACTGATGAGTCTATATAGGGTGATTTTCATTGGGGTTTTTTTTTTTTTTTTTTTTTTTTTTTTTTTTTGAGATGAGCACTACATGAGTTTCATTGAATTTTGGGGGAATAATACCATGGTTTAGAAAATCAAGGAAAGTCTGAGTAGCACACTTACCAACTAAAGACCAATAGTATCGATAAAAAAGAGGAGGCATACCATTGGGGCCTGGAGATTTATTAGGATGCATTTGCTTCAAAGCCTTGACCTCCTCAGCAACTTGAAATTCTTGGACAAACCCCTTGTTCATACTCCCAGTCACCATGGGTTGGATTGCCTCCACTACTGTCGAAGCATTAGTTATTCCATTAAATTTGAAAATATTAGAAAAATAATCAACCACAATAGTCTCAACCTAACGATCATCTTCCTGCCAAATGCCCTTAGCATCACACATTCCCTTCATAGAATTTCTTCAATGTCCATTAGAAGCTTTTTCATGTAAAAAGACTAATGTTTCGATCACCCCCCACCAGCCACATATTTCTTCATTGTTGGTTCCACATCACTGATTCCTTATCCAACCAAATATTCAATGCATGACAAACTCCCTCAATTTGCTCTCTATTGTCATTACCACTACTCTAAACTTCCAAACTCTGTAGTTGTTTTTGTATACCTGCAATCTTACGCCCAACATGGCTAAACTCCATTTTATTCCATGATACAAGCCTATCCCGGCAACTATTTAGGAAAATTAAAAATTGGTAACCACCTAGTCTATACAGACCCTCTTACCAAGCTTCTTGAACCACTTCTTCACATCGTGGATCTCGGTGCCACATTGCTTCAAATCTAAACAATTTCACACCACCCCAAGGTTGGAATCTGATATGTGGAAACTGTAAAGCGAGGAGAGAGTGATTGGATGTGGACATAGCAATATGATGTAAAGTAGCTCCCCTGAAATTTAGCTTGCCATTCATTATTTACTAAAGCTTGGTCTATCCTAGCCCTAATCTGCCCCTCCTCACCATTATTTTTTGACCACGTGAATAAGGGCCCAACAAAGCCCAAATCCTAAAATGCACAATGATGTATGACCCTACGAAATTTGTCCATCTGTCTTGCTGGTCTAATATTGCAGCCTGCCTTCTCAGAACTACCAGCAATCTCATTAAAGTATCCAATGCACAACCAAGGGATTTGATTATTGTGTTTGAGGGACTCAAGTAAAGTCGACGTTTCTTCCATTTTGTTGGTCTCAAGATGACCATAAAAGCCTGTAAACCTCCATACCTTATCACTATTATCATAGTCAATTAATGCATCAATATACCAACATGAAAGACCCCAAACATGCACCTTCGATTCTGGTTTCCAAAGTAAGGCTAGGCCTCTACTCGCCCCATCACTAGAAACTGCTAAACCTTGAGAGTAAGTGTAACCCAACTCATGTTTCAAAAAATTCATCCTTTCTTGTGGTAGCCTTGTCTCCATAAGGAAGACCAGTTTGGGAGCTTTAACATGCAGAGCTCGTTTAAGAGCCCTGACTATCCAGGGGTTCCCAAGCTCCCGAGAGTTCCAACTTAAGATACTCATTGGACCTGATGGTGTTGCACAAAAGCCACTGCTGATCCTAAATGTTGAGCCATTAGCTTGCCCAAAACTGTTTTTTCCTCCTCTATCTTTTGCTTTTTTACCACATCTATTTCCTTCAATGCACCATCTATGTTCAATTTCCTCTTCTACATTGGGCACTCAATCTCAACTTCCATTGTATCCTGTTGTTGTTTGGTTGGAGCCAACTGCTTCCACTTCCCTTTCTGTTGGGCTGAAGTAGAGATATTCTTATTAATATCCATTAGCACTGTCTTGTGATGAAGAATCACTGGGAGTGGTTGAAGAATCAGATGCTGAAGAAGATGAAGGCACAACCAATCTTCAAGAAAATTATAACTCACTCCTGGAGAAGTCGGGTGAGTACACAAGAGTGGCCAAGGCAGCTGTGAGAAAGATGAAGAAGGCAGAGGAAGACTGTAAAAGTCTCCTAATTCGCTATAAGGAGGCCAAATGTGAGATAGAAACATTGAATGGTGAGCTGTCAGAAGCCTACACAAAAGTGAGATTTCTTGAGCAAGAGGTTGTGCAAGCAAATGCTAAGATAGAGAGGGTCACCACCAAGAAGTTAGATGATGTTATTTCATCTTAAAAGAACTTTTCAGACAAATCCGGGTTGGGATATACCGGAAGGAGTAGCTCATCTGGAAATGTCACAAAAGAAGTGAAGTTTATAAAGGCCAAAGAGTCAGTTGAAGTTGGCCCTACTGCTGAGAAGCCCAAGATAGAGGAGAAGAGGAATGTGGAGAACCAACGGATGGTAAACAACCCCCGTAATCAATCTGTGGGTAGGTCTGAATCCCGAGCCAAGTCTCGTCCACGATCACAAAGAGTTCCTAGATCGAACTATGTGTGTCATCACTGCAGACTTCAAGGGCATACTCGGCCAAATTGTCAAAAGCTGAGAGCAATGAATAATGCAACTACTCCAAGGTCACGAGGAGCTAGAAATGACAGGAGAAATTGGGCTGGTGAACCATCAAGAGATCAAAGTAGTGATCCCGGAATGATGGACGTGATGAAGATGATTGGTGTTTTCACCAACTGCTTAGAAAGCTTCACACGAAGGTTTGAAAGCCCTAAATCTCGTACCCAATCCTATAAGGAAATCACCCCAAACGCAAGTGACGTGTGGGTGAAAAAGGGTACTCATGCATAAGCATTACAACATGTCCATGCATCAATACTTCCTATGCTTTGTGACTTTGTTTGGTTGTTTGCTTATTAATTGTGTTGGTTGAAATTTGTTTGTTTGTTTTTGCATTCTATCATTTATTTCTTTTTGTTGTTTTTTATCAATCTTTTCCTTCTTTTGTGTATCCAAAAACCACATAAAAAGTAGAAAATCGAAAATTTTGATCGACATTATTGAGTTTTTGTCTCAAAACTTGTTTTGCCTTATACCTTTGTGCTAATGGCTTTGTGCATTTTCGAGCGTAGCTTGTTCCTTTACACTCTTATCACTGTGGAAGAAATCTTGAAATCTATGTGACTGTTGTAAATAGATCTGCAAACTTGTCATGAATGATTAGTGAATGGTTATGTTGACCTTGAGACATGCATAGACTTGTGCCTATATATCTTCCCACACTTTATTTTTTGTTTTTGCTAAAAAGAGCTCACCTAATGTAAATCTCCAAATGAAAAGAGATATTGAGCTGCAAAAACCTGTCGCACATACTAGTATTCGACTAGGAAAAAGGGAAAGCGACCAAAAATAAAGTATATGATTATTCAAAAAGCCAAAGGCTATATCATCAAGGTGGAATATCAAATATCACTCTCACAATGAGAGATGATTGTCTCAAAAAGATCAAATGTTATTGTTGAAAGTGGAGTCAAATGTAAAGCTCTGAATTATGTATTCAAGTCTTGTGGGAGGTCATATATGCATACTTCTATAATTGAGATGGGTCATATGATCTAGTGCTAATTGTGTATGCCTTGGTTGAATTGATCATTGAAGCGTCACATTAGACTAAGGACTATCTCATTGTTGATACCCACACACAACACACAAGTTTATGTTCAATGAATGCCATATTCATTTGTGTGATTGTACTTGATAAAATGTGTTTTCACATGCTCAATCTTTGTTGATTCAAACACAAAAAGATTTTTGAGTGTTTTAGTTGTTTTTGGAAAGTATTTTGTTTTCTCAAAATCTGAAAATTTCAAAAAACAATGTTACCCTGTTTTGGCGACTTAGTCGCGGGTAAGTCAAGTCGCATGCCATAGTCGCGAGCTCGCGGGTCAGTTTTGGCGACTTGTTCGCGAGTGGAAGGTCTAGTCGCAAGGGATACACAAAGATTTTCGCGGCTCAGCTCGCGACTCCCTCACGAGTGAAACTTCCAGTAATGAAAAACACTTAGAAAATTTTTCAAAACTTTTGGCTTGAAGTGTTTTGGCGGGTGTATCTGGCAACTATATGGCGACTTACCTCAGCCACGAAAAGCGCGTGTTTTGCACAGTGAAGGCAATTTTTAAAATCTTTTTCAGTTTTCCCAGAACTTTATGTGACTGTTCATTTCCTCTTTCGTCTGAAACTTACCCAAACACTCTGTGTCACCCCCTTCGAACTCCATTGTTGCTTCATTTCTTCTCAAAATCATCAAGAAAAGGTATGGGTCTTCTCTTCTTCACTTCATATTTTATGTTTTGAATATTATTTTCTTGCTTTTTGAGTTGTTACTGTATTTTGACATGTACTGTGTTCGAACATTTTACTCTTAGATTGCTGGGTATGGTTGGCTGTGTTTGGTGCTATTTTCATCTACTTTCATATTGTTAGTCACATTGTGCTAATCTTTGTTCTATGATTTGGCTTTTGTTGGTTTTCATACTCATTTGGTATATGGGTTTGGTATTTTTTTTTTATTTACTCCTTTTGTGAGTGTGCGTGATTAAGTATGTCTGAGGCTTTGGATTGCTTATCTTATATTACTGTGTTTCTATGTGGATCTAACTTTGTATGATGATCGAACTCCAGAGACTCAAGACATTCTACAAGTTCTTGGACCTGACCATGAAGTTTCTAGTACAGGCACATCCATAAGCACTGCCAAGTTTGCACCAGAGTTGACCACACTAAAGCTGATCATGTTCTCTAATCTATACCCACTGTCCAACACTACCTTCATCAATCTTGGAAGAGCTCAATTCCTCTGTGATCTTATTACAGGAGCCCCCATTGATATCTGTACCCATATCTTTCAGACCATAAGAAAGACCGCGGCTCAATCAGCAGCTCGAGGATGTATTCCATTTTGCAGTCTCATCATGAAGTTCATTCTTCGTGAAGGTATTGTTCCTCCCTCAGATGGAAAAATGATGACCCGTCTGTGTCCAATCTCCATGTTCACTCTACAAGCCAACAAAAGTCATTCCTCTAAAACACCAAAGAGTGTACACATCTCTTCGGTTACTCCATCTGCTCCTGAGTCAGAGACACATGTACATACCACACCCACTTCGCGTGTCCTCCCTGACGTTCAACAAACTAGCATTCCACAAGTACAGTCTGATCCTCAAACTAATAGAGTGGGTAGTTTGCTTGAAAGTATTCAGAAGCGCATTGAGGAAATGGTGACACTTCTCTACTCCACCAATAACCATGTTCAAATGCGACTCGAGATCATGGAGAATCAGCTAGAAGCTATTCAACAAAAGTTAGACGACAGCCTTTAGTTATTCGTGCCAAAAAGGGGGAGAGCATACAGTAAGGGGGAGAAAGTTCAAAGGGAAGTGTGCATAGTAATAGGGGGAGTACACATACTTTTGTTTTGGTCTTTCCTTTTAACTTATAGGTTTATGTTTTGGATAATTTGTTGTTATTATGGGTTTGATACACTGTGGCTTTGGTGTATGTTTGTTTCTAACTCATAACACATGAATGGTTTTGAAACTTGGTTTACTTTATATATATATATATATATATATATATACTGTTGATGTTTTTCAGTATATAATGTGTTTGTACCCATGGTGATTTTGTAAGCTTTTAGGGTTTTTGTTTTCATTATCTGTAGGCTTTATGGTTTGTACCATGCTTTGTGCAGCCTCTATGTTTTGTTAAATCAGTACTTCTAACTAAATGTCATGCATTTTCTTGTTAAGTACTGTCACTCTTGTGCCCGTATAGGATTGTTCCTATATGCATATACTTAGTGTATTATGCATTGGTTGAGTGTTGGGCATAAAAGTAACTTGCATTGTTCTAGTTAGCTTGTATGTTCAAGTGTTCATTCCAAATGTGAATGAGCATTGTGGTCACTACCTTGTAGTGATTACTTGTTTGATCAAGCCATGGTTTGTTTCTTAACTCCATCTTTGCTTGATCACATATTGCTTGCTTCATATGCATTTCATGCTGTTCTGCATACAATGATCATGGTGTATTGTTGTGTTTCAAGAGTTTCATGTTCATATGTTTCAAGAGCTTCACAGTTTCTAGAGTTAGGTGTGAGTGAGTTTTGATCAACTGTTCCCAACTCACATGTTAAGTCTAGAGTCTGTTTTAGGGTTTTGTCACGGAATAGCCAAAGGGGGAGATTGTAAGGTTGAATTTATTCAACCATCTTGTTGGCTTTATTCCGTGCCAAATTTGCTTGTATTTTAGCAATTAGAAACCCTGTATTTAGGTGGGATTATTGTAAAGGTAGTGAGTGAGATAGAGTGTTGAAATGCTCAAGAGTGTGCAAGAAAACAGAGACTCACGGGTGACTCGCTATTGCAAGCCGCCAAAAGATGCACACGTGCCAGGCATGCCAAAAGTTGAAGCGTCATGCTAGCTGGAGCACTACAGGACAAAATAGGACAACTAGCCGTTCTATTATCTCGCGGCTGGATCTCGCAACTCAGTCAAGCTGTAAGGCCAAGCCGCGAGCCAGCCCTGTTTTGAAAAACCTGACTCTTCACATTCCATTCTCACCCCAGTATAAATACCCCTTATACCCACGAAAGAAAGAGAGCTTCCAGAGAGAATTTTGAGAGAGAAACCCTAGAGTAAAACAAGATTGATTCATCCATAATCTTCACATGAGAGACTCTTTAAATTTCTCAACTCTCGTCCTCTCCATTGTTAAACCCTTGAGAGGTCTTTTACCAAAACCTTTTTTCTCACCATATCCATTACTGTGAGAGGGCTGTTTGGTGTTTTGGGAAGCAGTTAGGAAGGAACCAATATACATTAGTTGATGCTATGGTCAAGTAGCGGAATCCGGGAAGTTAGAAAAGAAATAGGTTCGGCGCAACCTTGTTGGAGCAAGAAGCTTGGAGGGCTTAGGTACACTGGGTAGATTAGGCTTGGAGGGTCTATTGCTGTTCATGTATTCCAACTACATTTTTTAGTGAATTACTTACCGCTTGGAGGGCGGCGGAGAGGTTTTACGCTGAGGGCTTCGGTTTCCTCTTCGATAACACATCGTGTGTTGTCCTTGTGTTTGCATCTTCCTTCCCTTAATCTTTGCCTTTTATTTTCTGCTGTGGATGTGTTTTTAATTGGCTTAGATTGTTTACCAATTCTGTTTATAGCTTGTGTTCATTTTCCGCACACTTGTTGTTTGTCATAAAGCTTGAATTGGTTATTTTGTTATTGGGGGTCTAAACGTTCAAGGGTGTTTTATACACTATTTGAACTTTCACAAGTAAACATGATGTGAAACATGTGAGCAACTTGATCATACACCAAAACAGTCATATAGAAATGACTACAATAATCACATAGCAAAGCAAAGCAAATGATCATCCGAACATGCATTCAATGAAGCACAATAGCATAGGGATATATACATGTCCAAAACACAAACACGATGCAATACAAGAAAACAAACATAAAAAGAAACAAACAAAACAAAGTTTTCTTATTAACTCAATGTCTTCTCCCCCTTGTTATATGCATCTCTCCTATGGAATATCTCTCCCCCTACAAATGTGCATGAAAAATAGAATTTCTCCCCCTAAGGATGTGCACAAGAGTCATATAGAAATGACAAAAACACTCCGGTATACTCTCTAAAGTATACTCTCTCCGTTTTTGTCAGGAATAGACAAAGGGTCAAGGAGAAAAGAGGGCAAGAGATGAAGAACGAACAATGCTAATGATGCATGAGGGGTGCAAGATGAATGAGAAAATGAAGCTCAATCCTAAGACAAAACAAAGTGCTACAAAGTATAAGGTAAACATGACATTCTAGGATGAAGAAACAAGGTATAGACCAATGCATGACAAGGGTAGCAAAGGTGTGTGCAAGAGGTGGCTATGTGCAATGCATGACCAATGCATGAAAAATGCACATATGGGGCAAGGTATGTTAAATACACAACCAATGAACCAAACATGTTCCTAATGAGGAAACATGAGAAACCCCAAAGTTTGGTACTCATCGGAGTCCAAACAAGTGAGAAAATGCCTAAGAGGCATTTTATCAAACACCTAGCATGCACACTATGAACAACAATGTGAAACAATGCATGAACATCATGAAATCCACCCTTAATACATGTTCTTTCTGCCACAAGGGGCCAACAACCAATGCAAATCAACAAAAGAAACCAATCCCATGAAAATTTTGACAAAAATTAAGTTTTCCCAACCCCTATGATGAAAATCCCAACCAAGAGCACAAAACTCTCCAAAACATAATCTAAGGATCCAAAATAATGAAAAAAGTTTAAAATTACCTTAGAGATGTTAAGGAATGAAAAATCATTCAAATTGAATGGGTTTTGATGTAAAAATAATGAAAGAGGGGTTTAAAAGAGGATTGGAGAGGTTTAAAACAGGTTTCTCACGAAAAAAAACTCTTTAAAAAGCTGATTTTAGGCGTTTTGCGATTGGGCGAGTCGCCAGGTTCAGTCGCGAAAATTTTCGCGAGTCGCGAGTGAGTCGCCACAGCTTCTGGATGAACTCGCAACTGGGGTTTCGCGACTAGCGAGTCACCAGCTGAGTCGTGAAAAACTCTGACACCTGTTTTTCAACACAGAACATGTTTAAACAATGAAAAACAAAGTAGGCACTAAACATGAACACAAAGAGTGATAGAAATCACTTCCAAAAACATATAAAATGATCAAAAATCTTTTGGATTGATCCATATATAGTTGAGCACACACACATCACATTTAAATAAGTACAATCGAACAAATGAATAAGGCATTCATTGAACATTAGGCATGTGTGTTGTGTGTGTGTATCAAATGTGGAATGGTCCTTAGTCAAGAGTGAAACTTCAATGATCAATTCAATCAAGTCATACACAACTAGTACTATGTCAAGTGGTTTATCTCAATTATAGAAATGAACATAAATGACCTCTCACAGGAAAATGATTACATATCTTTGAAGCTTTTCATTTAGCTTCTTTACAATTCATAACATTTGATCATTTTGAATCAATACATCTCATTTTGAGATTGATGCTTGAAATTTTTGATATTTCAATTTGATGAACAAGCCTTTGGCTTTTAGGTATCATACATTTTCAATACAAGTTGCTTTCTCTTTTTCCTGGTCAAATATTAGTATGTGCGACAGCTTTTACAACTCGTTATCTCTTTTCATTTTGAGATTTACATTTGTTGAGCTCTTTAAGCAAAAACAATAAAAAGTGTGAGAAGATATATAGGCACAAGTCTATGCAAGTATCAAAACCATCAAGACTATTGACCAATCATTCATGACAAGCTTGAAAATCGATTTACAACAATCACACATAGATTTCAAGATTTTTCCCACAAAGAAATAAGTGCATAAAGAACAAGCTAAGCTCGTAAATGCATATAGCCATTTATACAAAGGTACAAGGCAAAACTCACATGTGATATGTGCTCAAACATATACAATCAAACTTTTTGAATTTTTCATTTTTATGTGGTTTTGGATTTTTACTCACACAAAACTGAAACAAAAAAAAATAAGATCAAATGCAAAAACGATCAAAACACTGCATATAAAAAGATGCATGATGCATAAATGTGTGACAATGAAGTATCAAATGCATGAAGAGTCCTACAAAGATTGAAAGAATTCTATCAAGGATCAAAAGAGCAAAAGCTCAACCATAAGAACCCTTTCTCATCCAAAGACAACAATTTTTTGGAATGAGTGTCTCATAAGAAGTGAGCCGAGGGTTGGAAGAATGAGAACTGGAGATGCACATATACAAGGAGTTAAGAGCATTAAACACTTTCTTTAACAACATGCTATTTTCACTCAAATCCGGTTTACCCTTTTTAGCATAGCTTCCAAGAAGCTCAAGTTTCTCTTTTCTTTTGATTCTTTTAAAAACATGAAACTTAGTGCATTGAGGTCTTAGATGACCAAAAGCACCACAATAGTGACAAACAATGTGTTTAGGCCCACTGGGCTTTTTGGGAATGGATCTAGCAACTTGGTTTTGTTCTCTCTTCGACTTAGAGCATTGAGGCCTTATATGACCAATCACACCACAATGGTAGCAAGTTGGAACAAACTTAGATCCATCCAAAATCTTAGTTTGAGACCTAAACAGAGGCTTAGATTTAATAGTCTTTCTCTCCCCCTTTTGATTTCTTTTATGTGGAGGAATGTACACCGATTTGTCTTTTGAGGTAGAACACACAATAAATACAAAATCGGGTACCACAACATGATTGCAACAAATATTTTCATCCTTTTTAGCAATAGGTTCAGCAATCAAACATTTGGCATGCATTTTCAAAGATTCATTCTCACATTTTAGCTCATCAACAAGTTTGTTAGACAAAACAAGTTTTGCATCCAAGTTCATATTCAAACATTCAAACTCTTTCAGCTTTTCAAGAATTTTCAGCAAATTTCTTATATTTCTCAACCAATTTGTTGGATTCATTGAGTTTAGCAATCAAATCATCATTTTCACAAAACAACTTGCTCAAATTCTTTTGAAATTTCTTAGCATTTTTCTTGAAGAGATTGTCATTTGGAATATCAACAACATCCAAAACATCTATAGAAGCATACAAAGCATTATCCATGGCAAAACACACAAGGGGTCAAGGATCACACTTAGGTATTTAAACCACAACAAGTGTACCCGCTCTGATATCAATTGAAAGTTCAATTAGTGTATAAAACACTATGAACATTTAGACCCCCAATTAACAAATTATCAATTCAAGCTTAATATCAAACAATTAATGTGCGGAATATGAACATAAGTTTAATACAGAATTGATAAACAATCTAAACCAAATAAAATCACATCCACAGCAGAAATTAAATGGCAAAGATTAAGGGAAGAGAGATGCAAACACTAGGACAACACAACGATGTGTTATCGAAGAGGAAATCGAAGCCCTCGGCATAAAACCTCTCCACTGCCCTCCAAGCGGTAAATAATCCACTAAAGAATGTAGTTGGGATACATGAATAGCAGAAGACCCTCCAAGCCTAATCTACCCAATGTACCTAAGCCCTCCAAGCTTCTACTCCAACGAGATTACGCCGAACCTATTTCTTCTTTAGCTTACCGGATTCTGCTATTTGACCATAGCATCAACCAATATGAAATTGGTCCCTTCTTAACTGCTTCCCAAAGCATCAAACAGCTTTCTCACAGATATGGATATGGTGAGAAAAAGTTTTGGTAATGTACCTCTCAAGGATGTAACAATGGAGAGGAAGAGAGTAGAGGAATTTGAAGAGTCTCTATGTGAAGATTGTGGATGAATCAATCTTGTTTTTCTCTAGGGTTTCTCTCTCAAAATTCTCTTCGGAAGCTCTCTATATTTCGTGGGTATAAGGGTCTATATATAGTGGGGTGAGAAAGGAATGCGAAAAGTCAGTTTTTCCCAAACAGGGTGGTCTGGAGACTTGGCCTTGCGACTGGACTAAGTCGCGAGTTCAAGTCACAAGCTAACGGCCTGGCCAGCCTGAGACTTTTGTCCTGTAGTGCAACAGCTGGCATGACTCTTTAGCTCCCCTGCATGCTTCGCACGTGTGCCAGCTTTGGCGGCTTGCCAGTCGCGAGTCAGCCGCGAGTCCCAGCATCTTTGCACAATCTTGAGCATTTCTTCACACTCTCTCACTCACTACCCTTACATGATTCCCACCTAAATACAGGGTTACTAATTGCTAAAATACAAGCAAATTTGGTATGGAATAAAGCCAACAAGATGGTTGATAAAATTTAACCTTAAAAAAATTGACAAGATCGAAACTGTGAGGATGAACTTGAAAATTGATTAAACTTAAAGAGTGTAATTTGTAATTAAATATAAAATAAAGAGTATAATTGTTGCTGTTCTAATGAGGCTTTAGGAACCACAAGACCAATCCCTTGAAGTTTATCTCATTTTCTGTTATTTATTTTATTATCAATTTTTTATATGACACCAAAGGTAATAGTGGCAAGGTAATAGAGCTGATATTGGAGCTTATTTTTCGGAAAAGTTTCAGGAGTTGTACAAGTCAACGAATCCACCATTCTCTTCAAATTTAGAAAATCTGATTGAAGCCAGGATAATTGAATAGGAAAATATGATATTATGCTCTATCCCTACTAGTGAAGAAATCAAGAAAGTGATATTTAATATGAATCCTCTCAAGGCTCTGGGACCTGATGACCTGCTGGGGTTATTTTCTAGGTTGCACGGACACGCCATTTTTGGCGTCGTGTCCGTGTCCGACACGTGTCGGACACCGGAACGGGGACGACGCGCTAGTTTCCGGTGTCCGGCGGTGTCCCTCTTTTTTTTTTTTTTTTCGCTTCTCCGACACGGCTCCGACACGGCGCCGACGCGGTTCCGACGCGTCCGACACGCCAGCAGTAAAAAAAAAAAAAAAAAAAAAAAGGAAAAAAGCACAGATTTTGACAGATGGACTTACCATTACCGTTGATCTGTGACAACCCTAAAACCATAAAACATTTTTAGAATCTGAAAATTGGAAGATCAAACCACAAAACTCAAGTTCTTCACTTCTTCTCTGTTGCTGAAACCCACTTCGCTGCCGCTGCTGTCTGTTCTTCGCCGGAGTTAGCTCTTGCCGATCGGCAAGCTCTGACGTCGACGGCGTTCCATCCGTCCCTTCCGATCTCCATCTCTCTCTGCAACAGGTCCGATTCACCTCTTCTCTGTTCTCTCTGCTTTTTTTTTTTTTTTCTTTCTTTCTTTCAAGTGTTAAAGACTAAAGTGTGGGTGGGTGTAATGTTAACTGTTAAGCACTTATATATAAATCGTGTTTTGTCTGATTTTTTTTTTTTTTTTTTTTTTTTTACTGCTGCTGTGGTGCCGTGAACTCTGTCTTTTTTTTTTTTTTTTTTTTTAGTTATAACTTATCATTTATAAATTTGTTTTTGTGTCCTGCTATAGTTTTATTTATTTATTGAAGTTAAATATTGTAGGTGAATTATTAAAATGAATCCTGAAAATGAAAGTGAGAATGAGAAATCATCTTCTGAGAATGCTGCTCCTCTATGGAAATATGTTACTAGATTAGAAAAAGCAAGTGTTGGTGGTGGGAATGTTTCTTTTAGATGTAACTATTGTGAAAAAATTTTCAAGGGGTCTTATTCAAGGGTGAAGGCACACTTGTTAAAATTGCCTAAGTTTGGAATACAAGCATGTGTCAAGGTTGGAGATGAGTATCAAAATGAAATGCAGAAATTAGAAGATGCATTTGAGGAATCTTCGCGTAGATTGAAGAAGCCTAAGTTAGTGTCTTTACCAACTGATTCTCTTACTAGTCCTAATTTGGATAGTAGGGAGAGTAGTACAGCTATAAGTCATCCATTTTTCCAAAAAAAAAAGGGGTTGGGATTGGGAATTCTCCTTTGGAGAAGGCTTTTAACAGTCAATGTCGAGAGCAATTAGATTGTCTTATTGCTAGGACATTTTACTCTGCTGGCTTACCCTTTCACTTTGCTAAAAACCCGTATTGGATTGAGATGATCAAGTTTGCAGCTAATAATAATTTAGCGGGTTATGTTCCTCCGGGTTACAATAAATTAAGAACAACTTTGTTGCAAAAAGAGAAGGCACATATTGAGAAGTTGTTGAGGGCAATTAAAGACACTTGGAAAGAAAAGGGTTTAAGTATTGTAAGTGATGGGTGGACAGATGTACAAAAAAGGCCACTTATCAATTTTATGGCTACATCACAGAAAGGGCCAATTTTTATCAAATCCATTGATGGTACCAAAGAGTACAAAGACAAGCACTTCATTGCTGACTTGTTTTTAAAGGTCGTTGGTGAGGTTGGGCCTCAACATGTTGTTCAAATTATTACTGATAATGCGTCTGTTATGAAGGCTGCAGGATCTATTGTTGAAGCTGAATATCCTCATATATTTTGGTCACCTTGTGTTGTGCATACTCTCAATTTGGCTTTGAAGAATATATGTGCACCTAAGTACTCTTTGCAGAATGAGGATGCTTATAATGAATGTAACTGGATTGCACAAGTTTCAGATGAGGCAACTTTCATTCGTATTTTCATCACAAATCATTCTATGAGATTAGCAATTTTTAATTCATATTCTCCTTTGAAGTTACTTGCTGTTGCTGAAACACGATTTGCTTCAATAATTATCATGCTTAAAAGATTCTTTCAAGTAAAACAAAATCTTCGAAATATGGTTGTTAGTGAGGAATGGATGTCATATAGAGAAGATGATGTAGGAAAAGCTCAAACTGTGAGGGATTATATTTTGAATGATTTGTGGTGGGACAAGGTTGCATACATTCTAAGATTCACAGAACCTATTTATGAGATGCTTCGAGTGGCTGACACGGATGCACCTATTCTCCATAAGGTGTATGAAATGTGGGATTCCATGATAGAAAATGTGAAGAAAGAAATATACCAACATGAAGGCAAGGAAGACTATGAGGAGTCTCCATTCTATAATGTGGTACACAATATACTTATTGAACGGTGGACTAAAAATTGCACACCACTTCATTGCCTAGCCCACTCCTTGAATCCAAAGTAATTTTTCTATCTCTTTAATCTTTTCGTTTATATTCTTTAGGTATTTCTAAATAAATAAACTAAACTTATTAGTTGTACTTGTTTATTTGTTTTTAACTAGGTATTATACTATTAAATGGATTGAGGAAGTTAGAGGCCGTGTTGCACCACATAAGGATGCTGAAATTTCAGTGGAGAGAAACAAGTGCCTCAAAAGGATCTTTCCTGATCCTGATGATAGGCAAAAAGTTAATGTGGAGTTTGGTTTGTTTAACTCATTACAGGCTTATGATGAGGATAACATGGAGGATAGGTGGAGCTACAATCCAATGCTTTGGTGGTCAACTTATGGGTCTACTTTACCACTACTTCAAACTTTAGCTCTAAAACTTCTTGAACAGCCTTGCTCATCATCATGTGCTGAGAGGAATTGGAGTACCTATGGCTTCATCCATTCTATGAGGAGGAATAGAATTACTCCTAAACGTGCTGAAGATTTAGTGTTTATTCATTCTAATCTTCGACTTCTTTCAAGGAGGAGGCCCGAGTACAATAGTGGAGAATCTAAGAAGTGGGACATTGGTGGAGATAATTGGGATGAACCATTTGGAGGACCTGGGTTGCTTGAGATTGCTTATCTCACACTAGATGAGCCAGAGATGGAGACAAGTATTGTTGAGAATAATGATTATGTTGATGATGATGATGTTGTTGTTCTTTGATAATCTTGTAGTTTAAAACTTGTTATCTTTTTATGTTTTTAGTTTGATGTTGAACTTATTATCCTTTTATGTTTTTAGTTTGATGTTGAACTTGTTATCCTTTTATGGTTTGTACTCTAAACATTTTATGTGTATTATTGTATTACTTTGGGTGTTAGTTTACTTATTTGTAGTTCTACATAATTTGAATTCTAGATATAAATGTATTTTATGTCTAAAAATATTAAAAATGTGTCTAAATATAAAATTTAATTAATTATTTAACCGCCGTGTCGCCGCCGTGTCGTGTCCTTATTTTTCAAAAATTGCCGTATCCCCGTGTCCGTGTCCGTGTCGTGTCCGTGTCCGTGTCCGTGTCCGTGCAACTTAGGTTATTTTATAAACACTACTTGCCCATAGTTGGAAACCAAATTATTGAGGCAGTGCAAAGTTTCTTCCAGGATGGTTGGCTCAGGAATAAACCAAACCTTCATAGTTCTCATTCCTAAGGCCCCAGGTGCAAGAAATTTTAACCAATTATGGCCAGTAAGTTTATGTTATGTGTGTTACAAGGTGATATCGAAGATCATAGTGAATAGATTGAGGCCGCTGCTGAGTACGCTTATTGACTTGGCTAAGGCAGCCTTTGTGCCTAATAGTTAGATATCGCGGTGGCTGTACAAGAGATTGTTCACAGATTCAGGAAATTAAAAATGAAAAGAGGGTATGTGAGATTAAAGCTAGATTTCTAGAAAGCCTCTAATAAAATGGAGTGGACTATTCTCCAAGCTGCAAGGCCTTTGCTTTTAATGAAAAACTAGTCGCAAATCCTGTGTGTTGTGCATGATAATATTGTTATAGGGTGGTCTCATTAAATTTCTTTTTTGCATTTTGGACTAATTTAATAAATAAGGTAAATTATGTATTTAGTCCTTATCTTTTATGCTATATTTCAATTTGGTCCCTAATTTTTCAATTGTGTCAATTTGGTCCCTAACCTTTTAATGTCATGTCAATTTAGTCCCTGATGTTATCTCTTAGGGTCTGTTTGGATACAGCTAAAAACTGAAAACTGAAACTGAAAACTGAAAAACACTGTAGCGAAATAATTTTTAAATGTGTAAATAGTATCGTGGGACCCATTTTTAATGAAAAAGTTGCTGAAAAGTGAAATTTGTGGGTCCGTGAACAGTACACGATGTGTTGTGATTGGTCCAAAAATATTTGAAAAGTCAAAGTTTGCAGCTACTGTTCATTGAACAGTGCATGAACAGTAGCCGCACCTCTCAAAACGCTCAAAAACGCGTGAAAAAAAAAAAAAAAAAAAAAAAGTAAACGTAAACGCAGACTTTTCATCCCAATCCAAACGCAACCTTAGATGGAAAAAACTGACGTGTCAAATAAAATAATAAAAAATTAATTTACCTGTCACATCAAATGCCAACTCTACAGCCACATCATATCAAAATATTTAAAAATAAATAAATAAATTGTTGTTCTCACGGAGACTGGGATTGGGGAAAAAATTAAGATCCTTGACTCTCACGTATGCTCATCCTAACCCCTGAGCCCTAACTCTCTTGGCTAAAATAGAGGTTTTAGACAACGACGAGGTCTGGCAGCGAGGACTGGCGGCTGATTTTTCTCTTCAACGGCAGAAGATTTCTCTATCACACGTTTTAGATGATGATTTCATATGATAGTTTTGTACGGAGCTCAAATTGGTTATGGACGTTCTTTTATGGTTATGTCTGTTCTTTTTGGGTTTTTTACGGATGTCAATTTGAAACAAAATTGTACCCCATCATAGGTTCTCACGTACGATCATATGGAGGCTTGCTAAACAGTGATGTTAGGTGTTTTTGGTATCGCTCCACGTTTGAGGACAGCTTTGATTATTTATTTATTATTATTATTATTAACAATGTAAAAGGAGATTAGTGCCAAAAGATGTGCACACAAGTCCAATTCCTGGACTTCTTGGAATAATTGGCTCAAGGGCAACTTTGAATTTGATGCTTGGGAACATTCTCTTTTGGATTCAAAGGACAGCTTTGATTGATGCAAATCCTAATGTACTGACGTATGCTTTGGAACTATCACAGTATATATGGTTTTGTGTTGGATAGCTTAAAGATCAACTAATGTACTAGTTTCAAATGATGTACTAGCGTAGTGATTTAGCAACCCCATCATATTCAACAGTTTCCATTCAGTTCAATCCATACTCCATAGGCATTTTTACTAACTTTGAGAGAGAGAGAGACCAGGTGCTGCAGCTACTTGAAGAGAGAGGCGCTGCTGGAATAAGAAAGAAGGTGCAGCCGGAAGGAAGAGGAAGGCGCCACCGTCCTCACGTTAGGAAATTTGGATTTTAGGGAGATGTGTTTTAGATTGGGTTTGCCCCAGTTTAATGAGATAAGTGAACTTTATTATCAAAGTAAAAAGGATTTGATTTAGGTTTTTTTTTTTTTTTTTTTTTTTTTTTTTTAAATTGACGGGGCAATACATCTATTTGTTGATGTGACAATTTTTTTTTAATTTATTCCATTTGACACATCAAATTTTTCTCTCTAAGAGATAACGGCGAGGACTAAATTGATACGGCAATGAAAAGTTAGGGATCAGATTGATACAATTGAAAAGTTAGGGACGAAATTGAAATATAATGTAAAGAATAGGGACCATTTATGTAGTTTACCCTAATAAATAATAATGTATTTTATAATCATATTTTCATTTGTTATAGGGACAATCACAAATGTAATATTTATAATTTTTTTTCATACCAAAATGAAAAGTGAAAACAATATAATTTTTCTCAAGAATTCAATAGGGAGAAAAAATATATCATTTTTTTAATAAAAATTATTTACAACATTTTGTATGTCATTAAAAAGTGTATAAATTTTGGAAATTATTTTTTTAAGTTTTAAACAAAAATTTTCAAACCCAATTTTTTCTACCGTAAAATAAAAAACACCGAGAAACATATAAAAAAAATAATAAAATTCAACAAAACTACAATTAAAATAAAAAAGAAAAGGAAAAATAAAACTCACTTCAAAGTTAAACTCATTCTTCTGAATATGTAAAACATTTCAAATGTGATCTGATCAAGCTAAATATCCAATATATAATCAAATTCAAAAATTTTAATAAGGTTTTGAGGTAACGCAATAGAAACATGTCACTATTCCCAAGAAAAAGTGTTGGTTATTACCTTATACATAATAATTGTAACTCATTTTTCATAATTAAAAATTTTAAAAAAAATTAAAAAAATAACAAAAGAAAACAAGAGTACAAAAGGGGAAAAGAGTAGAGAATTTTTTTTTGAAAAAAGAAGAAGTATTGTTCTTAATATTGTCATAATCTAATCTAACATCTAATCCAACATGTGAAAAATGAATAGATAAATAAATAATGTTAAACTCAAAATTGAATTTGTTTTCTTAAAAATATCAAAGTATACACTAATGACATTAGAAAGATGAGCAATACAAAATATTCGTAAATGCTTAAAAACAATTACTCAAGCACCTAAATACATCATATAATAAAGACATAACAATTTGGTGCTAATTTGTTAAACAAAATATTTACAAACAGTGAAATGAAACTGCACAAAGACCATCTTTTCAACTATACTAATTGTTCTTCATCATATTATCCAAACGATCCTAATGTTTTCCAAATAAATTAAAACTTGACAACAATACAAAATATGGACATATTATAATATGATTTTCCCCAAATCTAGTCAACAACATTAAAATTATTTAGTGTTGTAAATAAAATGAAAAACAAATACTTGCATCAAGGAACACATATAGGTTAGTCAATAACAAGACACTGGGAGTACAAACTTCATAAAAAATCCAACAAAAAATGAAAAAAAAAAAAAAAATTTGAGAGAGAGAGAGAGATAACCTTTTTGTGTGGAAAAATAAAATATGCATAAAATGAGAGAAACTAACAAATTTATAGTAAGAGGATGAGAATAAGAAGAGTCAAAATAAAAGAAGATAAAGGGGCAAAGTTATATATAAAGTTAAAACCATCTAATAGGAATATGTATAGACAATACTTAGTTATAACATTAAAATTAAAGTAGATAAATATGTAAAGTTAAAACCACTAAGATGATTTATAAAGCCAATGTATTTATTTATATATTTAATATTGTCAAAAAAATTAAAGGTAAAAAATAAATATGAAAAAAATAATGATATGGAAATGACGTGGAGGATTAGGTGACTTAACATGAGTGTAGCAACAATAAATGCTGCGTTTCAACTTTTAGATATATATAGATATGTGAAGCTAATACTACAATGTATTTCTACTGTTTAGTTCACTCTATTGCTAAATGGAAGCAAATTCTCCTCCTTCTCCCCATTTAGAGGACTAAGGTAAGGAGATCCACTTTCGCCTTATTTATTTATTATAGCCTTATTTATTTATTATAGGCAATGAGTAATACTCTTAAGGATGGTGAGCAAAGAAGTAAATCAAGGCAAGCTCTCAGGGTTAAAGAGGCCAGAAATGCTTCTTCAATCTCCAAATTATGTTATGTTGAGGTGACAACTATGATGAACTGTATAAATATATACTACAAATGGTCTAGGCAAAGTGTTAGTGCGGAGAGGTCAGGTTTCTTTGTCTCAAAATGAGTTCACCCACAATTTCAAAGATAATTAAAATTGTGATAAAATGTATTCTATGGTCAAACGTTTTTGGTGGTGTCATAAAAAGGAAGCGGCTCACTATTATGCTCTTGTTGCTTGGACCTCTCTTTTCTGGCCTAAGAATAAAGGAGGGTTGGGGTTCAGAAGTTTTTGGGAGTAAAATATGGCAATGCTGTCAAAGCTTGCCTGGTATGTTCTGACTAGAAAAGAGTCAATGCGTGTAGCTTCTCACAGCCTAGTACATAGTTAGGAGGAACTTGTTGTATAGGCCTTCAACTGTCAATGCATCATGGTCTTGGAAAAGCTTAGAGAAGACAAAACCATTACTGTTGAACGGAGACTACTGGTCTGTTGGGAATGGCAGTTTCCTCACTTGGGAAGAGCCTTGGGTCCCAAATTGCCATCAGCACTAGCCAAAGCCTTTATCAAAAGATTGCTTCAACTCTTATTTATTGGTGGCTCAACTAATTAACCAAGAAGGATCTGACTGGGACAACCAAAAGCTGCAATCAGTGTTTGACCAAGAATCCAACAAAGCTATATGAAGGCAATTCCAATCTGTCTATGGGTTGACACCCTATTTTGCAGCTCGTATTTAACCTCACATGGAAGGTAAAAGAGTAATTTCAACTTGAAAATAAGCGTCTTAACTGTGGTCACTAGATCCTTTCATTAAAATGATCTTAATGTTATAACGATCAAATTAATTGGTCATAAGCCTTAATCGAACATCAAATTGAAAGTAATCATCTAATCGAGTTTTAATGGCCGATATGCACTATTACAAATTGAGTCCGACTACATGTGATTATGAAAAATTAATTAAATTGGTTATAGTTATAATCAATTTGAAATTAATGACGTGTCATAATTTGATAGGCTAGGATTACATCTTACGGTAAGGTTGTGCACACTTGATTAGTTAGATAATCAAACACTAATTATTCAATGAGTAATTTGTTTAACTATCTTTTTAATTGGGGTAAATTTGGGACTGATTAATTCTGAAATGAAAGTAATTGGAGCCTATTAATGTTATTGGAAACTAATTTGGGGCCTATTAATGTTTATTATGCAAAAACTATTTTCCAACAAATTACCTTTACTCACCATTTCGTTGATATCTCTCAAAATATTTTGTATTTGTGAGTAAGGTTAATTTGGACAGAAACTAGACATCTGAGGTTTCAATTTGAGCACAAGAATGAGGCAATTCCGATCAGGATTAAAAAGGATATGATTTTTTGAAGTTAGCTATGAAAACTATTACAAGAGCTACGAGAAAAACAGAAGCTTTAGATATTTTGCTTGCCCACCACTCCCACCTACCTCCAAATTTAATGCACCAGCTTTCTCTAAATACTAAAATAGGATCTAGGTTCATGATTCTCTTTGATCACTACTATATAAACCCTCTATTTCCTCCATTCCAAAACACACAAAACACTCTCTCTTCTCCCCTATTGAGGTCTAGTGAAATAAAGTAGTCTTTTCATATCTTAGTCTTCCTGAGACTCAAGGTATTGAGTGAGACTTACTCTCCCTCTCTTAGTTCTTCATTTCTTCTCCACTTTTAGGGCCTCCACCAAGAGCATTCTCCTCCACCGTGTGGATCTTGCATGCAGGTATAATCTCTTTCCTTAACTTGTTTTTATACTGGTATGATGAGATTAAGATTAGAACATACTAGTGATTATTTAAATTTCTTGAATATGTTTGAATGTTCTTTAATGTTCATATAAATTCTTCACATGTTCTTGGTTTTTCATTATATGTCCATGCATGACACTAGCATCGATCTTAAATCCACATTCAAAATATGAAAAACATGTTGGTTTCATAATTCTCTCAAATCCTTAAATCTAGGATATCACCATCCACACACATTCCCTAGAATTTATTTTTTTCAATCAAAATGCATTGATTAATATATGGAATTAGGGTTTATCACATGCACACATTAAATTCAACATGCAAATTGATTGCTAACATATTGGATGATATGATATAAGTGTCAGCCACCATAGTTTAGAAGACCGGTTTCACCGAGCAAGGTTGGTACCTAACACCTTCACATCTTGTAACATAGCCTCTAAGCTTAGATCAAGGGTTAATAGATCAATGCTTATCCATGTAATTTTCAATTTCTAGATTGTAACTAGGAAACAAAGTCATGTACTTTATCTTAGATTGTATCTGGGACCAAAGCCATGTATTTTCCTATAATCAATGTAAATTTAGTTTTAAATTAATAACTTGATGAAATTTTTATGGTTTTCTTTTCTTTTTTCCTAATAATTATATACGTGGCAACTCTATTGCAAAATCCTTAATTTAAAGGGAAAAATATAATTAGTCGAACCTCTATTTTAAGAGGCAATAACACAACTCCACCCATTCATGTTGGTTAACGGGCCAAGGGCACGGTCTCTCACACTCTGGGTCCAAGAAGGCAAATGGATTTAGACAAAAACTATCAATGGCGTAAACCCAGTAAAATTTGCTTATTGGGCTCTACAGACTGAAAGTCCTCCTGCTTTGAATGGTCAAAATGCAAGTAATATATGGAAGGCAAATATCCATGACAGCTTAAAAATGTGCTTATGGAGAATTACTACTAATATACTCCCAACAAAGCTAAACTTATGCAGATGTGCTCCAAATATTGATGTAATTTTCCCATTGTGATCTTCTCTTGGTTGTCCAGACCAAGGTTAAAAAAAAATAAAACAAGATAGTCATTTTTTTTTTTTTTTGACAAATAAGGGTGTTCAATCCTCTAGAATATCTAATTATTCTCTTGGGTGTATGGGTGTATATAGTCCCCCCATTCCACACACACACACCCCAGGTTTTACATGGATGAATCCCATAGAGGTGGCCCCAAGATACTTGCAAGAGATTTCGATCTCATGATCTTATGGATATCATGAGGCCTTAAGAATCACTAAACCAATCCCTTGAGGTTCAAAATAGTCATATTAATAGTGCAAATGTGTGTTTCATTCAGATACTTAAACAAGATTCTATGAGCCTTTTCTTGCTATCAATTAATCTAAATTAATGTATTTCACATCAAGTAATTTATTGCAGAACTTACCAAATTTTCATATGAACAAATTGACTTAAAACCAATCCAACCTGAGTGACCTAATTTGTTACATACTCGTTTAAGATTATCCATTTTTAGCCAAACTCTTTTTTGATTGAAACATAGTTAACTCAATCTAACTTGACCTGTTTGCTAGGTCTAGGCTTCTAGAAGCTACTCAAATTAAAATAATAAAAATTAAATAGAAAGAAAAAGAGTTGTGGTGTTCAAAACCTTGGTTTGGACGACTCACACATATCAAAGAATCAAAACCCTTAAATTGGACTCTATTAAGAGTCCATTTAGGAACAATTTATTTAGCTAAAACTAAAAATTTTTAGTTGAAAATATTGTAGATAAGACTAAAAGATAGCTGAAATAGTATAGTGGGACTCATGAATAATACCAAAAAGTGCAATGGAATCCATAAATAGTAGTAGAAATAAGCTAAATAGTGAAAAAAGCTGACTTTTTAAGCCAATGTCAAACGTAACTTAAATGTAAGTATAAAAAAATATAGCAAAACTCATTATATAAAACAATTCAATGTTTGTTTAGGTTAGTTTTACATTATGCTCATCTCATCTGGTCACATAATCACAGTTGAAAATCGCAGCCTCTCTTTGTGACAGTTCCTTCGTTGCTTCTAAAAAAATAAATAAATAAATAAAAAATAAATAAAAATCAGTGATGGAGGAAGAAACTAGTTGAAAGCTCTGCACAGGCAGCCCAACCCAAGCCCACGACCATTCACTCTCTAGAAGAAACTAGATAATAGGAGATCAAATCAAACATGAGATTAGTTTAAAGAAAAGGAAAATAATGAAACATACAAATTAATAATTAAAACAATATCAAAGAAAACGTATCTTTCTCAATGAAAAGATGGTGATGAATTGAAAAAATAAATTGAGGGAATAAAAGTCTTTATGCAAAGAAAGTAAAAACTAAAATGTGAAATATATACAAATAGAGTAAGGATTTTAAAGCTCATAGCAACTGATAATTATTTTTTTTATGGATCAGATGGGGGAATAAGAAATTTGAATTCAAATAAAATAGGTTATTAAATGTGTGTGCGTGCTAGATAATGGGGAGTTTAAAGTTGTACATAGGTAAAAAGGTGGATGGATTTTGGTGGTGTTTTCTTTTCCCCAAAAATAACATTGATGCATTGGTTTATAGAGTTGAAAAACTTTTGGGTAAGGGGGAGGGAAGATGGGTAATTACCCATCAAATCCACTCTCTCCTCCACTTTTCTCTCCAATTTGGAGTGAAAACTATTGGAAAATGCTAAAATCATATCAGCAATTTGTAAAAATGTTGTAAAATAGTTTGTGTCTATTGCATTACTTTTTCTCTTAGCCCAGATTTGGGAGGAGAGAGTGGAAAGGAATGAAAATAATAATTTTATAATATTCTTCCTTTCCTTTGTTTGGGAGTTTTAATGGAGTGAATGAAAAGTTCATTCCCTTGTTCAGGAGTTTAAGTGGTAGGAAATGGAATAGATAAGAGGGAACACTCATTTCTCTCTATTCACTTAAAACCTCAAATTTTCATTCCTCCCGAAATTTGGAGGAATGAGAGGGAATGAAATTAGATTTAATGAATTTTTTATTAAAACTCTTAAAATACCCTTATATATTCGACCCTTTATTTTAAAATATAGGTCTAATAGTAATATTATCATAAAATGATTCTATTTCATTCCCTTATGTTACTCCCAAATAAGATTACTTACATTTCATTAATTTTCATTAATTTCTATTCATTTATTTTAAAACATCCAATTAAGGTTACTTAATTTCATTACATTTTATTTTTTCCCATTCCTTTCCCTTACTTAAATACATTTCATTCCATTCTATTCCTTTCCATTTCCTTATGATCATTCTATTTTATTCCATTAGATTTCCTTATGAACTACCAAACGAAACCTTAGAGTAATGTTGCAAATACAAACTATTTTACAACATTTTTATAAACTTCTGATGTGGCAAATTTTTATTAGTTCTAATATGATTTCATCACTAACATCACATTTTTACTTACAATAACTATTTGGAAAATGCTAAAACCACATCAGTAGTTTGTAAAGATGTTATAAAATAGTTTGTCTATAACACTACTCTCTCTTAAACGGTGGGCCTAGAGAAAAAAATCCCTCACCCACATTTTCTCCACCACCCCCCGCCCCCTCATTTTCTCTCCTATTTTTTCATACCTTGTATTTTCTCTCCTCATTTCACTTCAACCAAACAAATTCTTGGAGTGTAGAACAGAGGAGATGATCGTATTGGTGGCAAGATTTTATTTATTTATTTATTTAAAGAGATAAAGATAGGACCAATGGTGAGTTTGAGGAGGCTTGAAATCAATCCTAGGGTGGTATTATATAAGACTTTTTTCTTTTTTGAGAGAATATTATATTAGATTTTGATAGAAGCTATTTGTCGGGTATCATAGATTCATAGCAAGATTTTGGTTAACAAATTGCTAGACACTTTTTTGGACAGCAGACCAGCAAAGCTGAAGCGCATAAAGCCTGGGCTAAACCTTTTTCTTTTGCAGCCCACCACCCGTGTAAACAAGGACCTGGAGTTGGATAAAATTGGGCTCACAAAATCAGTCCCCAAGTCCCATTCAAATAGAAGCCTTAATGCCAATCCAAGGTGGTCTTCAAAATAACACACGAGCCATGAAAGAATACCCCACAATCCGTGGGACTAACTCATGTAATTGGTGAGGTGGCAATTGGCATTAGCATTACTCTCAACTAAGCCCAGAAAGGTCAACAAGAAACAGAGACATGGCTCTCAGCCTCTCACGCAAACTCAATCAAAAAGGCAGTCAGGCTATTTGCTAAATTAACTTGGTTAAACTGAAGCAAAAATAACAAGGATGCCTCTTGAGAGGGAGGCCAAAAACGTTGGGGGGATTATTACTAGCTCCAGAATGAAAACCATACACTTCAGTCTCTTGACTTCTGATACATCCTTGAGCATAAGGATGGTAATTTGGCCTCGCCCCTCCCCGCTTCGCCTCACGCGGATTTTTCCCACTCCACAAAGGTTGTGGGGTAGAGATGGGTTTAGACTTTTTAGACCCAACTCGCCCCATCCCGCCCTGCCTAGCATTGATGAAGGTTCAATTGTAAATTTTTCATACCTTAAAACCCTCCTATTTAAACAAACATATCATTAGCTTATTTTATTCTACCCAGCAAGGTTTTCTACTTCTTCTTTTTCTCTAGCAAGGTTGGAAATAAGGTACCAATTTTAACATTTTCTTTTGTCATTATTATAAACAAATTTTATATTATTGAATCATTGATTTTGTATTATGAGATTTTTGTTTTTACTATGATACTACCTTGTTAAATACTTTAATGATATTATTCAATTTTTGCTAAAAATAGTTTGATTTGATGGGATAAATTTATTTGTAATTTAAAGTATATTTTTATTAACAAAACAGGTTTTATTAATAACAATTATAATAGTAGTGGGCAAATTAACAAGAAGTAGAGTTTTACGGGATATGACAGGGTTTCGTGGGGCCCTAAGGGGCAAGGATGGGGTAAGACATAACCATGCGAAGCAGGGCAAAAACCCCATCTTTCGAACCCGCCCCATCCCATTGTCATCCCTACTTGAGCACTTTGTTGCATTTAGTAGTTGTATAAAATGCATTTATGAGTTCTTGAGTACATATATAGGGATACCCATTTCTCCTCCAACTCATTACTTTCTATTTCTCTTATTTCTAACATCTAATAAAGTCCCTTAAGTTGTGACAGCTATTTTGCATGCTTTTATAGTTGCTGTCATTTCTCAAATGGCTAGCATATATCTTTTGGCCTAACTTACTGCACGTACCTCATGATTTGTTCAAGCCAAAAGAGGAATATGCCGCTTGCAATTAAGATAAGTTACCAAAATCAATTTTCTTAATCACTAAAACAGATCTGAATTTTCTTAAACAAAAGAAGCAATTTCATTCATAAATAAATTTGTGTGATTTAATTTTTATTTCACATGTTCAACATATCATTCATAACATGCATAACATAGTACATTGGTCATAAGAGTCTAGAAGACTAAATTCTGTCTGGGCGGAATGGGTGCTTAACACCTTGTCATTCAGTAACCTAGCCTTTGGATTTAGGTCTTTGGCTAAGTAGATATAGCCTTGTGTTTGTTTATTTTTTAGTAGAATGTAACTAGGACAAAAGGCCATGTGTTTTGGTAGATTGTAACTAGGACCTAAAGCTATGTAACTTTTCAATTTTCCAAATATGTAATATTTATTCAATCAATGAAGAGAAAAACTCAATCATGTATTTGTATATATTTATTTTTTCTTATTTTTTGTATTTTAAAAAAAAATGGCGATTCCATACCACTTACCCAAAAAAAGATGTGTCCTAAAAGGTATCCAAATCTCTTTTTTGAGGGACGCTTTTGTCGAGGTCTGTCACAATAGTATAGTGAGATTTATGAATAATACCAAAAAGTGTGATGAAACCCATTAATAGTAGTAGAAATAAGCTAAATAGTAAAAAAACTAACATTTTAAGCCAATGTCAAACGCAACTTAAATGTAAGTATAAAAAAATATAGCAAAACTCATTATATAAAACAATTCAATGTTTGTTTAGGTTAGTTTTACATTATGCTCATCTCATCTGGTCACATAATCACAGTTGAAAATCGCAGCCTCTCTTTGTGACAGTTCCTTCGTTGCTTCTAAAAAAAAATAAAAAATAAATAAAAATCAGTGATGGAGGAAGAAACTAGTTGAAAGCTCTGCACAGGCAGCCCAACCCAAGCCCACGACCATTCACTCTCACAAAAAGACTGCAACATGGTGCCAATCCGTTCTTGCTCTTGCTCATGGTCTTTTAGGAGGACTGTTAACCTTGATTCATTTATCAAGGGGTTTACACAACCTACAAGAAGAATCTCTCAGTATTATCCCACATCGATTAAATTAAAGACACATATTTTATTTTGAAAGTTATGCAAGATGAAATTAGATTACCGAGCATAGTCATCCCAATGGGCGGTCCAACCTTAACCTTAATACTGTTGAGACCTGTGCTAGTAGTCTGGTAACTTAAATTTTTTTTTAATATATAAATAAAAAGAATAACAATAATAATAATAATAATATTGGGACATTTTTTTATTAAGAGATAGAAAAAAATATAATTATTAAAAAATTAATAATAAAAAATATATATTAGACTCCGGCCATAAAAAAAATAATAAAAAAAAATGATTCTTTCTTTTAAAAAAGAAAAGTCAATTAAAAAGATTATAGGTAACTCATTTGGCCCAACTTGGTAGGCTAGCCCGTAAAAGACAAAATGAGTATTGCCCATGGCAAGGCCTTAGGATGGGATTTCCCCTTTCCGCTTAGCCTAGCTCAACCTGTTGGCGCTAAACCCATGAGCCAAGTAAAAATGGGGTGGATTGGCCCGACTGAGCTATTGCCAACACTTAATCACGCACAGAAATGGACCCACTTGAAGGCTGGGGGGGGCAGGGGCAGGAGCCATGGCCCCCCTGGTTTTTTGAAAATACTTCCTAGTATGTATATATACATAAATTTTAAAATCTGCCCCAAAATATTTATTCTTGGCCCCCTCCACAAAAATAGTTCACAAATTAACCCATGATACCTGGTAAAAAATATTCTGTTACATCCCTTTTGCCTCAAGAATAAGAAAAAATACCTTTGGACAAACAAAAAATACCAACACAATAAATCACAAATCCAGTCTACTCAATAGTCCCAAGAATATATAACAATAGTAACCATAAACCATAAATTCGGTCTAAACAGAAACAATACACACAAAACAATAACAAATCTAAAATCCTAATTTTTACCCATTAATTTCTGCATTTCACTCCGTCTTGCTGTCTTTCCCAGCTCTGTTGTTCACTAAAGTTTAAACATTTGCTTCCATTTTCTCTACTTTGTCAAGCCAGCAAAGCTGCAGCAGTGGCACTTTTTTCTTCACGTTACTGCCTTAATGTTATTTTTGAGAATCAATGATATTGTGTTGCTATGATTATTTGCCTTTTTTTTTTTTTCCCGAAACTATTTGACTGCCTTTAATAAATATAGAATTAATTAACTCCAAAATATGTGAAATGTATTTAGTTGACATGTAGATGTATGATTGATTTTGCAAATTAAGTGTATTAGTTTTGGTTGATAGAGGACTTAAAAAAAAGTTTTGTTTTACAGCTGTAATTCAAAACAATCAAAAAAAATATTCTATTTTTTTAGCTTAACTTAAAAAAAAATTAAAAAAAAATTAAAAAAACACCAAAATACAAATTGGAGTCGCAGTTGACAAATTTGTTTTCTTTGAGTTAATACCAAAAAACAATTTTTTTTTTTTTTTTTTTTACTAATTTTCAGCACAATACAACTAAAAGATATAGAATAAAAAATATATATCTTATTTTTGGCAAAATAGAATTTTAAGAACTTTTTTTTTTTTTTTTTTGAGTTTATGTTTTGCCTCCCTCCCCCTTCCCAACTTAGAATCTTGCTTCCGTCCCTAGTCATGCATGCTTGTTACCAAGAAGAGTACTAAAGTGATTGAATTTGTGTGGACTCCCAGGTTACATTCCTAGAATGGCTGTCATGGTTTGACTAGGTAAGCCTCATCCCCTTGGGTTAAAGGGTGAACCACATCCACCATGGATGAGTAGCGACACTATCAATGAATTGAAAGTTTGATTAAATAGCTATAAATAGGTAAGCCCCAGCCTCTTGTGCCTAAAGGGAGGATTCAATGAATGGTAAGTTTGATTATATAGTTATAACTGGAAAATTTGATTGTACAGCCCGTTAAGGAAGGGGCCCTCACCCACAGGTTTAAAACCGTACATGTGAATCAAGAACCACGACACCCATCCTAGCATGCGGGAAATTATACAGTCCTCTAGTGGATTATGTCACTTGTCCATCATTCCACTAAAAAACTCCCACTTGTTTAAAATTGTTGAGTAAGTAATTACTTTTTGTTTTAAAAAAATTTATAACGCAACAATTTTAAACAGGTGAGAATCTTTTAGTAGAATGGTGGACCACGCTACTTGTCTACCATAAAGTCTTTATAATTTCTCTATACCTACCTACTTATTCCACATAGAAACATCCCACTTTTTTTAATATCTTTTCTCTTTAAAAAAAAAAAAAATCATTTTTTTTTCCTCAAAAAACATGTAAAACATCAAGAACTCTGGATGGTAAGGGCAATTTTATTTTTAAAAAATCTTAAATATGTATACACATTTAAGTATAAATAAATAAGAGCTTAAGTATATATAGGTTTGTTAATATGATTTAATGAATAAAGCAGCTAAGTTTAAAGCACCCATGGGTAACACTATATATACATTATAGGGGTTAGGCCTAAACCTTCTAGTTGGTTAATTATTGTATTTACTTGGAATAGTGTTAATTCCTTGAGCCTTTTATGTCATATCGGGCAGTCTGTTGTTTTTGGAATTCAAAGCTGAGGCCACACACAGGTTGATTCCTCTTTTTTCTTTTTTTTCTTTTTTTTTTTTTTTTTTTTTTTTTTTTTTTTTTTTTTTTTTTTTTTTTTTTTTTTTTTGAATACTAAGTATAAAAAAGGAGATGGGAGAAAATTTTAAAAAACCAAACAGTAGTATATATTCAAAAGGGTCTACACAAGTTAATTCCTGAAGCTACAGAAAGTAGTTTCCAAGCAAACACCCAAAAAAGAATGTTTTGGGGTGTGTGGCAGTATTGTGGATAAAAGTGGAGATGGAGCATCGAAAATGGTATGAAAGTTGTGGGATGAAGTTGAAAACATCGAAACTTTGAGCATGAAACATGAAAACTGATCAAACTTTGATAGTGTAATTTGTAACTGAGCCTAAAATAAAGAAATGCATGATTATTGTTGTTCTCATTAGGTTTTGGGAAGCACGAGACCAATCCCTGGTTTATCTCATTTGCTGTTACGTATTTTTTATAACTTTTTTATATGAAACCCAATAAGTCAATTGTCTCGGAACGTTATATATGTTTATTTAAGCATGAGTTCTCAGTGCTACCATAAAAAGCTTCTGGGTAGACTCCTTTTTTGATGAACAAGCATCTGGGTAGACTCTAAAATATTATGCGTGCTATATAAGGATAATGTAGTATATAAGTATATTATAAGGATCATGTAGTATATTATATATGTTATTTTTTATTATGTAATTTTACATGTGCTATAGTGTATATATGAGGGGATCAAAATGTTTCTGTTGGAATTTTTATAGTTTTTTTTTTTTTTTTTTTGGTGGTATAGACAATGATATGAGAGGCAAAAAAAATCAAAATATTTATTGACCTTAAAGTTGAAAAAGTATGCACGTGAAGGTTTGGACGTTTCATACAGTGGTTCTAATTAAAAAGTCAATATTTTTCTTCACTTTTTTCATTAGCATGAGAATGATAAAGTGAAAGATGATTTTCTGCACTTATTTTTCTACAATTATGGGGTTGAGGATTGAGCCAACAGGATTATGAAGATAGTTTGCTCAAGCACGCGCACGCATACGCACATGCACATGCATACACACACACACACAATGAACTCCAAATATGGAATATATGATATGAGTCTTATGACTCTCTTAGTTAGGAGCTATTTGGTAAAAGTATTTAAATATAGTTTTTTGTTTTACAATCCATAAAATGGTAGGTCTCACACTTGAATTTATTGTTTTGCTAATATTTTCTAAATACAGTTTTCAAAAAACTATTTTCCTAATTTAAAATAGGATTTTGAAAATAGTTATGGGGAGTTTTCAGGATATAGAAAATGTTTTTAATAACATAATTGTAAATAAATTGAAAATAATGAACCCCACATATTTGTCCAAACTCTTTCATCTCTTAAATTAAGGGGTTTAACTTTATTATAAAAAGAATTCTCACACTTCAAATTTGAAACTTATTCTTAAAAAAAAAAAAAAAAAAAAAAAAAAAAAAAAAATTGATGAACTCTATTCCCTTATTATTATCTACCAAAAAAAAAAAATTAGAAATTTTACGCATTACCTTTTTGTAAATATTTTTACAAAGAAATCTCAAAAATAGAACTGGTCTCTCAAACAATTATTTTTTTTTTTTTTAGTATTTTGAAAATTATTCTTAAAAATGGAAGCCAAACACGCAAAATATAAAAATTATTATCTAAAAACTAGTTTCGAGTTCAATTTTTTGAAAATTATATTTATATTGTTTTAAAAACAAAAACAAAAATCCTCCTACCAATCATACCCTTATAAATATTCAAAAGAGTTTTATTTATTTATTTTAAAATTTAACTTCGACAATCCCTCCTCAAATTTCAAAAATTGTACTTTACCCTTAAAATTTATTTTTATTAAAATCAATTTCATTGTATTATGTTAATCTCTACATTCCATGATATGAGAAAAACACTTGTTACATCTACATTATACTCCTAAAAATGCTTATTACGTTACAACTAATCCCTCCGAGCCATTTGTCATGATCTGGAAAAAGAGTTAGCCACATTTGTATTAGCCCCAAAAAGACTATTCAAGGTCTAATAAGTGCTCATTGTAGTCTTATATAGCTTATATTAATCTAGTAAACACTTGATGCGTGGCTCAACAAACACTTGTGCAACACATGCATAGTTATCTAATCCAATTCACATAATTGTAAAATATTACAACATTGCCAGATATGTAGTTTCTTTCAATGTCACACGGAGAGAAAGAAGAAATTGGCATGGTTTACATTATTAAGAGAAAATATTATAACTTTATAAATATCAGTTTCAGTCTTTGGTTTGGTTCCTAACTTGATGGGATGGGAGTCACAAGGCTTTAAACTTCAAGAATGAAAATTGAACTCGCATCAAATTTTCAAAAGCAATTAATATATAAAACAATTTAATATTATTGGCTAAATATTTGTGTCAAAACAAGTGTTATAATGTATTTTAATCAATTTTGGTCTTTATTAAGTTGAGTTATGAAGTAGAATATCATATAGAAAGTCCGTGTAATCCTGGCTATAAACAAAACCTTGCTACAGAGGAGAGTGAGAGGCTGTAGATCCAAGAATATCTAGTAACCTCCTTGAAGCTACATATATAGTTCTAGACTCCTCTCCTCAGAATGTTTTTCTTGTGAGATCTTTTCAGGGTTTCTCTATGGAGGGAAGGTGAATCTAGTTCATTTGCTGGGGTTGCATATAGATGAAGTTTATTTTACAAAGATTTAGCAATTCTAGACTATTCTTGTATTTTTTTTTTTTTTTAATAATGAATTTATTTTCTTTTGCAAAGTTCTTCAAAATTTTCCACCCCATCACAAAATTTGTGTGTTGATTTTACTGTTGTTATTGGTTTTAGATTATGTTGATATATTTGTGACTGCTTTAATACCATATGGATCTGCAATTCAACGAATTGTTAATTTACGGGTCTAGATCAGTATTTTTCATAATTCATTGTTTAGGTCAGTTCATGCTGATTTGGTCGGAGAATTAAAAATCTAAAAACTTGGTAGGGGCCGGGGACCAGACGTGAATTCAAGAGCTATACCTTCTTCCTTTTTCCCGGGGTCCACTTCTGCACCGAAGTTTCATTCATGGTCATAGTCAACTACATTTGCACGCACGGCTCAAAGTTTCACATCATTCTAGAGTTACATCAAAAATGTCTTCCTCTCACTATTAATTTTGAATCTTTAATCTATAAAGTATCACAAACCAGCGTGGATATGCATGGTTAGCCTGGCCATGCCAAGAATGTTCACAAATAAATAAAAAGAGAGACCTCGTAGCAAATACAATGAGACCATCACCTTGATTAACTCAAAAGCTTTGGAAAAAGATCAAGATTGGAGTAGTTAACAATGCTACAGTATATCTAAATAATTTGCATGGTGGGATTTGCTCAAATATATAGTATTTATTTAAATCTTAAGCCTATCAGCTAAAGATAAGGGAGTGAAAGCTTTGTCTGAGTTTGTGTCTTTATTAGCATCATCAAAATTAAATTAAACACAGACTCATTGAGAGAGCCTAGCTAGTTGAAATGTGGGGACTGCTCCAAAGTTTGAAGCACAAAAAAGGGAAATCCAAAACATGCTGTCTTGTAAGACCCCATCTTTGCCAATTGAAAAAGGAACCAGTCTTCGCTTATTCTGGGAATTGTGCACTTTTCCAACACGCAATTGTCGACATTGGTGTATCCCAACTTCTTTGTGTAATCGAAAGTAATACCTTAAGAAACATAAATACACACTGTCCTTATTCCTCACAATTCTTGGGACCATGAGACTCATTGGTACACTTTCAATTGATTGAATTCTACTACTCCTTTCCGCTGGGAATGGCAAAGTACTTATATTCACTGGGACTAGCTTGCATGGCTGACCCAGCTAATGAGCAGGATTTGGGTCTAAGGGTTTGAATTTTGACTAATTATGTAGTTGGGTGCCTTTCCATGATTTGGGCAAGACCGAAGGAAAGCTTTTTTTTTTTTTTTTTTTTGGGAAACAAACACACACACACATCACAAGGGAGGAGGAATGAGATTTTAACACAAAAGCATACCACACACTCCAGTCAAAAGTTATAACTACTATTATTAATTTTCATGTATATGTAATCATAGATTAGACTTTAGTATTAACAGTCTATGTAGATTATTCATTAAAAAAATATTAGAAAAACAGGTCTTTTGTTATAGCTTATCAAGAGTCTTATAATTTAGTGATATTATTTGGTTTTCCGTACTAGGAAGAAGTATGATTCAAAAAACTCTCCTTACTTGTTGTATAAATCTAATGTAATAGCTCAAATGTATTTAATTCAAGAGAAAACTTAACGGATACTTTAAGGGTATTAGTTTAAGAAATATTTTTAGAAATTTTTTATAAAAAAAACCTATTTATTTTTTTGACTGCTTTTTATATTTCCTACGTAAATAGTGTTAATATTCTCCAAAAATAGTTTATTAACAATTACCTATTAAGAGTATCCGTTAATATCACCTTTTAATTCAAAATTATAACTAATTTTCTCGGATTCTTGAGAGGTCCAAAAGAATGTGAATAATTTGATAATAAAAGAGATTTATTAAATAAATTGGAGCTCATTAAAATCAATCAATCTTTAAACTTAATGTATTATACATACAAGGATAGGTTTTTACTTTCATATTTTTTTATATATATATTTTTTTTTGATAAATGAAATTTTGATCCAAAGAAAGCAAATTTGAAAGATTCGAACTAACGACCCCCAATTCATGAGTTGTGATTTCTAATTGATTTTTCTGCTGCTAACCTGCTACCCCTTGGGTAAGAGGAAGCAGAAAAAATAATGATTTTTACTTTCAATCTTATCGTTAATATGATTATTATGGGGTTCTTTTAACTGAAAATTTAATGAATTTGAGACATATCTAACATGAGTTTTGTTCTTTTCAATCGTGCAACTGATACCCCTTGGGGGTTAAAAAGGAGGTTGAAAAATTAACCGTCTTGATTTTCTATGTTATCTTTTTTGTGGAAAGAAATTTTCTATGTTATCAATAATTTGGAATCTAATGAATTTGACTTGACAAATGTGAATGAAGTTTTGTTTTTTTCATCTTCAAGATTCCTTTATGGTAGGGAGTTCAAATTTTCAATAAATATTGATCTATCAAAATTAGTGAACGGAGTTCAATGAAGGCATAGAAAGAACATATGAAATATTTAGGGCCTGGGTTTATGAACTTGGTCAAAATTTTAATTGATATAAAGGAGAGAGTCCCATTAACAGATGCGCTTAGAGAAATTATTAATAAACGATTTTAAGAAAGTTTTGACATAATTTTTACTAAAAATATAAAAATCTATCAAAACAATTATTTCATTTTTTCTTTTCTCATAAAAAAATTCTAAAAATATTTAATAAACCAATGTCCTTAGGAGATCAATTAACTTTTTCGTAAGGGGAAATTATATTCCCTCCATACAAGGATTTAAATTCTCTAAATTTTCTAGAGTACTCTACCAATACATTTCCTTAAATCCTAACCACTCTTTTATGATTTAAAGATCTAAATTCTACCATGTTAGCATTTCACTAACAATAATTTTATGTTACGCCTATTTAGAAAACTCAGTTTTTTTTAGAGAACAAGGTCTTTTTGTAGTGTTACTCTAGTTATGTAATATATTATAAGCCTGTTTAAAAAACTCTATATACTACTTTTGTGTTCGTGTATTCTAATAAATATTACTATTTCCTCAAAAAAGAATAAAAAATTAAAAAAAAAAAAAAAAAAACTTTTTAGAGAACATTTAATGCATCTTTAAATTTGTAATGATAGGTTTCCAAAACTACCTTCTTTGGAAAATAATTTAAACTTTAGCTAAAAAGGTTGATTGACTTTTTAAATAAATTACCTTCCTAAAATGAAGGGTATATTAGGAAATTTATTTATTGACTTTTCAAGTAGACTTTGTTTTGAGACATCCTAAAATAGAATAGAGGCCTAATAATTTGGGATGGAGACAATATTGTACTTTTGTAGCTCTATTTTGAACTTGGTTCTAGTTTAAGACATAAATCAAAGGATTAGACAAGCTCTCACGGGATATCTGACTAGAGGGCTTATTTGTTTGGGATTTTTGGGATGTCTCATAAATGGGGAGTGAAATAATCTGTCCAAAGGCTAAAACATCACTTCCTTTTATCAAAAAGAAAATTCAAAGGATCCAAAACACAGGATAAATTGATTGAGTCCAAACTTAATTATTAATCAAGCAACACAAAACCACAGTAATAATTCACAGCCATTTTAAAAGCAATAAACTCAACACACAAAATTGGTGATGAGGTAGAAAATCAATTGAGAACTCTTCAAAGGACAAACCACTCTTGGGTACCAGACCCGTAGATCTTCTTTAAGAATTTAAACTCCTAAAGGAGGTTTGACTATTAAATCTTCTTGTACGATAGCCTCACTCTCCTTTTATACAAGAATGTTTGGTTTATATAGAGAGAATTATATTATACATGTGATAAAGTATAGTCAATTTACTATTTACACAATCTCAATCCAGCGAGTATCACACGAATGTCTTAAAAACTTATATTTTTAAGCTTCAATCAAGCGAGGGTCTCATTAACATTTTGTCTAATGTTTGCTTCAACAAGGATATTTTCCCTCATGTGTGTATTGTGAAGCTTGAGTTTTGAAGTTTTACTTCTTAAACTCGACTTAATACAAATTGAATTAAATTAAAATACAACCCTTATAACGGTTTATTCTGACACAGAAATTTAGCAAATATACTAAGACTAACATTTATTGTTTTTTTTTTTTAAATATATTTTCTTTTTAAAGAATTTTAATCTATGACATTTGATCCTAATGATAGCTCTTTATCATAAGATCAAGAGACACCAATTAATTTTTGGTATAGACAAAGATTGAACTTTATATCTCTTATTCAACTATTAAAAACTTTACTAATTAATCTTTTTTTTTAATATATTGAATCCATACCAACTTCACATTTGTTCTTGTATTGAAAGATTGGATGTTTGTATTTTTACCATAATTATAGCGGAAGTACTAGTTAATATGTCCCCACATAAATAGTTTTATTTATTTATTTTTTATGAAAAGTGAAAGCAGAGAGGACAAGCAGCATATACATAAATGGTTGGGGAACTAAGAATAAGATGCAGAAGCCAAAATTAGAATCAGAGTTGGATGTTAATAAAGAAAAAAGAATAAAAGCGAACGCGTTACATATCCACAGATGGATGGACCGTAACGCATACTTCACATGGAGACCAAAAACTGGGTCCTGGGTATATGGGTATGGGTGCCACAGAGACTAGTTTGTTGTCATAAACAAATCCTGAACATAAGCATAGTGTCATATAGTCCCAAAACAGTTCCAGGGGAACCAGTAAAGTAAAAGCCTCCAAAATTATTTGAAAAGGACTTTCGAATGATTTGTTTGCAGAGACACGCACGTGGGATCACTTTCTCTATACCCATCATTCTCTCTCTCTGACACACTTCTCATTCAATACAAACTATGTGCAACACACAATATTGAAAAGGAGAAGAAAAAGAAAAAAGAAAGAAATTTCTCTCTTTTTCAAAATTTCTTTTGTTTTATTTTCTAAGTAAACAAAAGTACAATTGGGGTATGCATATATAACTAAAAAGAGTTTGGACTTTGAAGGGACATGTTAGATTCTATTCCCACTTTTGACTATTTATTCTATTCCAGTTTTCTTTTCCTGTTCTAAAGAAAAATACTAAGTCCCCTTTGCACGTTATTCAAAGAAACTCCAATATTTTCTTCATTGTTCAGTTTTTTTTGGCTATTCCATTGCACTATCAGACAGAATAATTCAGTTCTAGAACAAAGACTATACAAGTAGAACATCGAATATTCAGGTTCTTTTTTCTTTCCTTATCCTATAATGGTTTGTCTCCCCACTCCTACGCCTTGACTCTGTTTTCAATATGTTTGCTGCTTCCGAGAAACTTTCATACATTAAAATTCTATTTGCAATTTTTTATATTAATTATATTATTACTATAAATAATAGGAATTGCTTGCTTGGGTAGTTGACTTTTTTGGGGAAAACCCATTTGTGCTGTCAACCTCTTTCGTGGGTTGCCACCCCCTCTCCTCTTCTTTTATGCTTTAGATTCTCTGCTTCACGAATGCCATAATGTGTAACTTCTTATTCTTTTCTGGTAATTTCTCTTTGTTTTTGGTTGTACTATGTTCATGTGCATTCTCTAATCTTATATGCTTTTTCAACACACTAGTTTCTTGGCTTCATAGTATTCGTTTTTTCTGTTAATTTTGACTTGATTCAACGTTTTTTGTTGTCTTTAAACGAAGTTAGCAGTATTCTGTGTCAAAAGAAACACTTGGGGATCCTAGATGTTTTCTGATTCTTATTCTGTTTTATTATTTAATTAACTTATCAATGGGTGATTTTTTTTTTTTTTTTTTTTTTTTTTTTTTTTTTTTTTTTGAGGAATATGAGTCTAAATTGAGTGGTTTTGGTGTATATTTTTGTTTCTGTAGGTTTATGATTTTGGGGTCTGTCACATTGGTGCGGTTTCAAGCATGACTATGAAAAAGCAAGATGAGAAGAAAAAGGTTCTTGTTCTTGTTTTTATTAATCTCTATGGCTGTTATTTTCAGACATCTTTATAGATTCTTAGTTTCTTCTCCATAATGGGGCTTTGAGGAAAGTGAATGGGCATGCACTTTCTGCTAAGATTGATGGACTACTTGTTAGTCAAGTTGTTATCTTTCTTATCCATTCTTCTTGCTTGTGATTTCAGTCTTTCATGAGGAATATTTTTACTAGAAGGGATAGAAACGGAAGGGAAACGATTAATAGGTCATTTGATTCCCCTGGTGAGTGCTATATGGCATTTCTTCTTCAAGAGAATTAAAGAAAGTAAAAGGGATCACTTTCTGATATGCAAGAATTACAATCTGTTATTATAATTAGTCTTGTCGTTTTATGGATAACATATGCTTTATCTTGAAAGCGAATGTTTACCTTTTCCTTTCAATGGAATAGTCGTTTTTTCTGTTTTTTTTTTCAACAAGATATTTTCAAAACAACTTATCACTGTATTACATTAGGAATTGAATTGGTTTAATTATGTAAACATAATAAGAGAAAATGGGGGAGCATCATGCCAATTTGCTCTCAAATTGAGAATATATTCATGATTAAACTTTAAGCAAGGTTGGTAGCAAAGGAAACAAGAAGGAAAGACACACACACACACACACACTCTCTCTCTCTCTGTGTCTGATTTTTATAAATTCTGTGTTATCAGTTCAAAATTAAGTGGAGCTTGAGGAGAGACATAATTTCTCTGCTATACCATCAATATTACAGAAAGAGTTTCTTTGGCTTAAATTGTTTGAAGTATCCTAACCACCAGTCCTTTTAGTTTTAATTGTCCTTTGCTTTTCATCTGTAAAATTTCTCCTGCTTTTTTCTACTTGCAGAAGCACAATCTAGTCCAACCCTTGAGAATCTTATTTTTACCAGCACAGGAAGTCCGATGACTTTTCATCAAGATGTTCAGACCTTCAGGTACTCATAAAATGACCTTTTTCTTCCCTTCATCAGTCTTTTTTCTTCCTATTACATAGAGATAATAATATATATTACTAAATTTGATTATTTTAATCCCTAGCATTCCTTGTTCTTGTTTGTGTTCTAGTGTGTTTGTAGCAACGTGGAATGTAGGTGGGAAATCTCCCCATAGTGACCTTAACCTGGATCAAATTCTTCACACAGATCAATCAGATATGTATGTCTTGGGGTATGCGCTCTTTCTCTCTGCTTAAGTTTTGTCCACTTACTTTCTATGAGTTTTAATCAAAATACTAGATCACAATATTGTCACATTTTGTCTTTAACTAATTTCTTTTTCCTATGAACAAAGTCCATCAGAATTCTCTCCCAAAACAGAAAAATGAAAAAGAAAAAAAGAACTCTGAAATTCTTGTTATGAAAATTTCTGAGATGACTGATATGATGATTTTAGTACAAAATGACCGCAATATGGGTTCCAGTGACTAATATTACAGTCTTGGGGTATGCACTCGTTGGGGTATACCAATGACTGACGTGCCCCACCCAAAATTTTGGAACTAAGGTTTTGTTGTTGTTGTTGACACAAACAAGATTTGCAGTTGATCCATACCTGTAGTATCAACACCAATAGGAGCATAAGTAAAAGAAAAAAACGGCTGACATTTTAGTACTACCTCTAAGTTTTACTCAGTTCTTATCAGAAATTATCCACTATGAATTTATATTGGGGGATTTTACTGTTTCTCATAACTTAATTAAGTAATTCCATCATACTGTTCTTTCCTGTAGTGTAATTGTTTTCTAAATTATCAGTTTCCAGGAAATTGTCCCTTTAAATGCCGGAAATATTCTAGTTGTAGAAGATAATGAGCCTGCGGCAAAATGGCTAGCATTGATCAATCAGTCACTGAACAAACCATCTGATGTGGCTGCAAGAGGATCAAAACCCACAGTCTCCCTTGGTGGTTCCTTGTTCTTCTCAAAGCCTTCCCTTAAAAAGTTCAGTGAGATTTTCAGGACAGAGAGTGGAAGGAAGTTGAAGAGTTGCAACTGCACTTATGAATTAGAAAGGAAGCAGAGTAAGGATTTCTGTTTCCCATGCCAACCGTCACATATATCCGAAGACTACTCTCCTTTAGAAGAGGATGATGAAACATCCCTTACCATGGACTCAGAACTTTCCATTCCCTCAAGTACCAATCAGATGAAGTACAGTCTTATAGCCAGTAAGCAAATGGTTGGAATTTTTCTAACTGTTTGGGTGAGGACGGAACTTGTGCAGTATGTTGGCCACTTGAGAATCTCCTGCATCAGTCGTGGAATTATGGGTTGCCTTGGAAACAAGGTTCGTTGAATCTTTATTGTTTCAGACACGTTTTATTCATATGCATACATAGGTGCAAAGATAAAAATCATCTTGATGTTGATTCTCTGATGGCAGGGATGTATTTCTGTAAGCATGACATTCCATCGTACAAGCTTTTGCTTTATCTGCAGTCACTTGGCATCGGGTGAGAAGGAGGGGGATGAGCATAGGAGAAATACGGATGTCATGGAGATACTCAAAAACACTCAGTTTCCAAAGATCTGCAAATCGTCTAGGGTGCCTGAGAAAATTCTTGATCACAAGTGAGCATTTTTTAAACTAGTGATTACAGAACTAGTGTCATAGTCTTTAGAATTCTTCTATTATAGTCTGTTAATACTTTCCGTATTTCTGTGTTTGATTACCTTCTGGAAAATTGGATTCAGTCGGGTCATATGGTTAGGGGACTTGAATTACCGAATAGCATTGAGCTACTCTGAAGCGAAAAAGCTCATGGCGGAGGATGAATGGGATGCCCTACTTAACAAAGATCAGGTAGTTGACTTTACCATACAACAATAAAGTTTCATTTGGAGCTTGGACAACATATAAAAAGTTTAGTTTCAGTGCATCTTGTAGAAATTAGATCCCCTCTTGTAGCTCATATTACTTTTGGGTATAAGTTGTACTGACTAAGTCAGTACAACTTATAAAATTCTGGGGTCATAGAATTTTAGGTATGGGAAACTGAATTTCATCACTGTCACCGATTATCTCATTTTTCTATTAGTGACAGCCATAGTGGTGAATTTGTGCCTTCAAATGCTATGTGAAATGAAATTTTGAGAAAATGACCATTTATATAGGATTTGATGACACAATCTTATCTTTCATTATCACTACCAAATTCAAATTAACATCTTTCTCAAAAAAAAAATTAACATGAGTCATTTATTTGAATATTGGAGAAGAGATACATACAAACTGAGATGGATTTTACTATAAATTCCATGAAAATCAGATTAGGATTTCATTTTTTGATAAAGAAATATAACAAATTGATTTACTTTTGTTGCTCAGGCACCCCAATCAAGCTTCGCATTTTTTTCCCCAAGAATCCAAGCTTGGCATTTTAATTTGGCACTTTTCTGTATAAACAATTGCCAGAACGTTTTTGACTGCCTCTGTTGTGGCATGCTTTGCTTGTTGCAAAATGTTGTCATTCTGGTGTACTCATTTAGGTTTATATGCTTTTACAGCTACAAATTGAAAGGAAAGCAGGAGTATTCAAGGGATGGAAAGAGGGAAAGATATACTTTGCACCCACTTACAAATACTCCTACAACTCGGACATATATGCTGGAGAGACAAAAAATTCAAGAAAGAATCGGAGAACTCCAGCTTGGTATGCATAGATAATTATAAAATTGGACTTGATTAAACATTTCACATAAAAATCTGAGCAACTTGGATTGGCAGGTGTGACAGAATACTATGGCATGGAAATGGAATAAGACAACTTTCTTACGTACGTCGGGAGTCTCAGTTTTCTGACCACCGGCCCGTTTGTGCAACATTTTTGGTGGATGTTGATGTTGTATCGGCTGGATTAAGGAAGGGATTATCTAGCTCTAGGTTGAAATTTGGGATTGAAGAGTTCTTACCTCAAACTAGGAATTATTTCCATTAAATAATGTGTAAGTTCATGCACAAATTTTGATTATGAGGCACTGTAGGGGGAAAAAATAAAAAGAGAAAGGTTTTCTGGTATCTTATTGGATACTCTTGGTCTCATAGCATCTTTAATGGGCAACCGTTGCTTATCATAGATCCCCATTTGTGAGATTTAAAATATATATAGCACTGTTTAATAAGTTTATGATCTTTTAGTGTAAACAACATTGCTTGATTTTTTTTTTTTTTTTTAATATCAGGTACTAATGCACTAACACAGTCATCACAAGACTGAAGAAATATTCAAATTTTGCTGTTCATGTCAGATTTGTAGGAAGAAAAGCATAGAGATGGGTGCAGAATCATTATTAATTGGGCAACCTGTACACAGCATTTTGCAAGCGCACAACTGTAATTGCTCTCCATGAGCAAAATTTTTCTTGAGAAATGCTGTACAATATATTTTTTCCCGCCTGTAAAAAATAATTTCCTCTGGTCAATGTACATGGGTCTTAGAGATTCTACCTCCTGAGAGGCAAAAGACAGTAATGCTTATGCGTCGAAAACATTATACTGTAAGCCTTTATGTCAATGAGGCAAAGCCTAGTTACAGTTCCTTCGGTACTCCTATTAAACTCAACCATGTCATTAAATTGACTAATAAACCATATGGTTGAATTTAATTACCCTTAACAAAAACTATGTGCTGCAATGATTAATAGTGACATGGTTGAATTTAATTGGGAATCCTAGAGTTTAGCACCTAAGGAATGGTAAGTTTTACCCTATATCAATATATTTGTTATGTAGTTTTAAGTTATCTCTCAGTGCCAGTCATTGGAGAGATGCTTAAAAGAGGTATCTTCTAGTTGCATATCATTGCAGAAATGGGATAATTGTGAATATTTTCTGCTTGTGAGGCACAAATGCTTGGCTTAGGTTCACAAGTAAACTGGCTCAACCTCTGCATTGAACCATTATTCCACGTTATTGCAATGCTTTTTCGTTTGGTAAATGGCTGTGTTTAATTTGAAAAACAAAGATGAAAGTGAGAAAGTGAAAAGATGTCTAATCCTCAATTGAAGCTTAGGTAAATTTCATTAGGTATGATGATTTTAAATATGAGAGCATTTAGTTTCAAACTTATCTTTGAAACATGCAAGTTGCACTAGTAAGATTAATATTATCTCTCTGTTGTGTGTCCAATATTTTAGTTCTACCTACGTCATTCACTGATTCACATATTTTGGTATGTCATTTTAATGATTGTAAATTAGTTAGCTGGTAGAATCCAAAGTTAGCCATCCAACCATTTGTAAATAAATCACGTGAATTATCACATGATTTCTCTTAATAAGAAAATTAATGTAATCCAATCTTTGGGAATTTTGCCTTGGAATTTGGAAGCTTGGAATAGTCAAAGATTCATCACATGATATGCCTTTATCTAATCTACATTTTTAATGTGAGTACCAAAAAAACAAATAATCTAGGGAAGCTCTTTTTCTCTGTCTTTTTATTTCACACATCATTAGCTGTTATAAGTTGCCTTAATTCATCATTAGGCTTAGCATTGGCAAGAAAACATCCTCTGGGTCAGCAAAACCATGATGTCTTGCTGGAAATCATTGTTTGTAGTTATCTTTGCAATTACATTGATGCTTTCACTTGGGGTTAACACGGCCCAAGCCAGAGTTCATCCATCTGCTAAGTCTTCAACATTGCTCACCGCTTTTCAAGACCTCAAACATTCACATTCAGACTCGAAAAAGACGAATACAACCCGGCCACTGGTCGCCAGCGTTCGAAGAATACCTCCTAGTGTTCCCAATCCTATTCAGAACAAGTAATCTAACTCCCTCTACTGGTGTACTCATGGCTTCCAATATATCCGAAAATTTACACCAAAGTCATCTTTCTGTGCTGGGTGGCCCAGGTCAAAGCCTCGGATAGTTGGCTGAAGTGTTTCAAGTGGCATGAACAGCCAAGGCTTAGATATTAAGTCTCCAATATGAACTTTTTATATTTACTTTTGTTATTTGTTTTGTTTTTATCGTAGCACTTTTCCATCTTTTCAGAAATAGTGTAGAAGTTAGCTCTCTCTCTGTCTATCGTTACTTGTATTAGCAGAAAGTAAGGATTAGGAACAAGAAGAACGCATATGGTATAATCTTCAATGTCTGACACAGTTTTTGATGCTTTCAAGATATAGATTTTCTACAGCGTTTTGTTATACTTCACAGTTCTTGTAACTTGGAAGGTAGTTTACTCAATATAAGGCAATCAATTTGTACTTAACTAAAAACGTCGTCAAAAAGATACTTAAAAAATGTAATCAATTTGTTACTGAAACCCTGTTTGCTCATTTGTTGAAAATTAAAAAGATGAAAGCTAAAAGCAAAAAATGTTGACATAGAGACATTTGAATGTTCATTGATTAATAGTGTAGAAGTTAGCTCTCTCTCTCTGTCTATCATTACTTGTATTAGCTGAAAGTAAGGATTAGGAACAAGAAGAACGCATATGGTATAATCTTCAATGTCTGACAGTTTTTGATGCTTTCAAGATATAGATTTTCTACAGCGTTTTGTTATACTTCACAGTTCTTGTAACTTGGAAGGTAGTTTACTCAATATAAGGCAATCAATTTGTACTTACTAAAAACGTCGTCAAAAAGACACTTAAAAAATGTAATCAATTTGTTACTGAAACCCTATTTGCTCATTGAAAATTAAAAAGATGAAAGCTAAAAGCAAAAAATCTTGACAAAGAGACATTTGAATGGTCATTGATCAATTATGCCTTCATTGCCTGAACATCAAAACCACTATGTTTAGTATAGCATATTTTCATCCTTAAAATCTATGTACACTTTTTTTTTAAAGTATCACATTTTTTTAAAATTACCATTATATTTTTGTTACGAACTTGGTAGTTCAACTAGTTGATACCTCTTGATATTTCTAAATGAGACATTCAAAATTCAAATCCTCTCACTCCAACAACTGATATATATGTGTGTGTGTGAGATATTGTTATTGTGGTGGTGCAGCCCACAAAAATATTGGGATAATTGGGCCAAGATCTCCAATTAATTAGTATTCTATTTAAGGGTATAACCCACAATGAAAGGTCTAAAGAGAAGTTCAGTTGGCAGATGGTCCATAAAATCTGTTGTGTGGTGGTTAATATTTAGGAATCTGACTGCCCAAGAAGGATCTAAGGCAACCAAGATGCCCTTTAGATGTCCCAAGCTAAATCACATTTCTCCAATATTGGAAGATGGTTTCTCTCTCTTTCTCTTGTGTTTCTCTCCCTTGAAAATGTTCCAACCCTCATTACTAACCCCCCCCCCCCTTCCTTTTTATACCATTATATTAGTGGACTCATAATGATGAGATAATATTCTACTTGTATGTGGGTCCCTCCACTCGTGGCATTTAGGTGGCCCCTGGGTCTATGCCACTCTTCTAACGTGTCTAATCTCGTGTTAGGGAGTGAGAACTATTGCTCTGATGCTAGAATAATTTCTTAGTAACTTGAGCCTGACACTGAATCTTGTGCTCAACTGCCAAAATCCTCTAAGGCATTCTTTCCCTTCCTCGGACGATAGATGTAGCTTGCTCAGATACCATTATAAAAATGTGATGGCTTATGTGTAGTTCAACACAAGCCTCCTGCACGTGTGCTGGTCCAGGGATTGATGGTCCTCGGCCCAAGTTCAACATAGGCCGAACTTTGTCCTCCAACGGTGGTTATTATTATATTAACTAATAGAAATGCATTATTTAATATTATTTTGTTAAATAATAATACAAGTTAATGAAATAAATATTGATTTTTAAAAAAGGCTTAATAAACTGATGATCATATTAGTTATTTAAAAACTAAAACAATCAATATATATATATATATATATAAAAGCGGAGACCTCATGTGAGAAAGCATAAGGTTCTGCCAAGTAGTACATTGTATGACATTATTTTCATATAGGCTTTCACCACAGATGCATTTATTTCAATGTATTAATAAAATTCAAAGAATTTGTATACATTTATAACTTTACATGCTTTGGATAGATATAGATGGATCTAGAAAGTCATGAGAAATGTAGAAATTAAGAAAATTTTCAATTTTTTGCATAAGATTAACTTTAATGCAAAATTGCAAGAGTCAAATTCAATGAATTGGGTAATATGATTATTTGTCTCCACATTTGCCTAATATATCCTCATTTCTTTTGGGCTTCAAAATTAGACTATTATAATTTTCCTCACAATATATTATGTTAATTTTCAAAATATTGTGTTCGTCTTAAATATTTTTTTTAGATTTTTTGTATACTTTTTTTACTTATGTAGCATTGTAATGTGTTTAGGCTTATTTTTTTTCATATTATGTGTCAATTTAGATTTTTGGTTTTCCATATGATGCATATACTTGGTAAGGATTTGTAGTATATTTTGTGTTTTGGCTACTTTTAGTTCAATTAAAAGTTGAAGGTTAAATTGTGATATTATTGCATCACTGTTGCATTATTTTTTTTTTCTGTTGTATCATGAAATTCTAGTAGTTTTTATAATTAATTGATATATAAAACATAAATCATACAAGAAAGACACTTAAAAACCGACAGATTTATAGGTGACAATGTGAATTGTGACCTGGTGACATTTATTGGTTGCATGAATTAGAGGAATTTTCCCCCTTGAATTTTTTTTTAATAACAATAATAGTATTCATGAAATCAATGGATTATAAATAATTTCTAACAAAATTTATCAAAATGCACCACACATTGTGCAGGATATTGGCTAGTTTCTTTTAAATCATATCATATACTATATAATAAAAGTTGGGCATAAAAGCTATAGTTGCGCCAAGTGGCTGCACCAAATTGCATAAATTTTATTATTATTATTTTTTTTTATAAATTAAATTTAGTTGTTTGGTGCCATACATCTACTATTCTTAAAGGAGGCCTAAATTATCACCTAATTAGGGAATTTTTAGATAATCCTAACAAATAGTATAATAACTCCATTAATATAAATCTATCCCAAAAAAGGTATATACCTCCATTAATTTGATAATTTTTATATTGATGACATTTAAAAAAAAAAAAATTTATTCTATCATATTTCCTTATAGCTATTGTAGGGGCGGTTTTTGGGGCTCAGGCCCAACAGGCGAGCGATTCTGGCCCAAAAGTCCCTCAACAATGAATTTGTAGAGAGTAGATTACAGAACTAGGTCTTGACAGCGTGAACGTAGTTACGAACAAGCCATGCAACCAGTTGGACGTGGGGATATTCCTCTATGCTTTTGGGATAACAGTCCGTGGGGTTGTATCTTCTGCTTTTTACTCCAACTCCTTTCTCTTTTTCTCTGTTTTTCTTCCTCTGGCTTGCAATCCCCTGACCATGAGAATTTTCTTCTCTTATATAGCATCCTTCCTGCGATAATGACCCTACACTTGTTAATCATCTAGGCTTCTACTCGAGTGCCTGTCCCATAGGACATCCTCCTTCTTTTCTGTGAGTTGCACTGACCAAGATAATCCTGTTCTCCTGTCCTTTCCACATTAATGCGGCTGGAAAAGTTGCTCCTTGGCATTTAATGCGGCAGTTGTGGTTGCCCCCCCCCCCCCCCGAACGTCATGCACTCTTCCTAGATTTTGGTTGGCCTTGCGCCATGTAAAGGGAGTGAATCGGACCCCCATTTGGTGCGTCCGAGGAGGTACTCCTCCTCGGACGCCCCTAAACAAGCCCGGCCCAACATGATTGGGCTGGGGGGGGTCTTCCGCCCGTGTCTTCGCTTCTTGTTGTGGTTGGGCCTAGTACAGGTACTTTGGCCCAACGTTGACTGGCGAACTTTACCCCCCACAATAGCCCCTCAAAATTCCGGCCTTTCTTCTGGGTCCGAGGAGAAAAGGCGGGATTTTGATACTTACTGGACAGTTCGTGGTGAACTCTTGCTTTACACGTGTAAGGGGGGGGGGTATGCCCTCACGTGCCTCATTAATGCTGAGGGTGTTTAATGACCCGGGGGAAATTAACTGCAGCTTTTGAGGTTTTACACTCATCCAATCCAACGGTTGGAGACCGGATCTACGGTGGACAACGTTTCACTCGCTCTAGACGTCTGTTCAACTTCTTCCAAGTATAACAGGTTTTGAAGGCGTTCGTCCCTCATTTTTGACGAGCACTCCAATATTCAGAACGTCTCAGAGCCCTCTCCTTCAGTCTGTTCTCACTTTCGCTGCCATTCTCTTGAAGATTTCTTTGAGCTTCTTACCTGTAAGTGCGCGCTTCTTCTTCGTTATTCTCCATTATTCAAACTGCCTTCAAGTTGTTTTAGGATTAGAGGGGATGGGTAGGCTTGAGAAATTGGTAGATTCTCCGGCCGGTATGGCGGGTTTCAGGGCGAAGTATCGTATTCCACCGGAGGTAGGTTTAGAGTATTGCCATCAGGAGGATATTTTGCTCAAGAGGAAAACAGGGGAAGTCGCAATTCCAATGATAGCCTTCGTGGAAGGAGGAATGACGATTCCAATGGGGAGAATCACTAGGGATTACCTACGTGGTCATAGATTGGCCCTTCACCAATGCACCGCGAACCTGTTCCGGATCCTGGGGTGTGTCGACGCCCTGAACGATCAGATGAACCTCGACCTTTCATGGCACGACGTGGTTCATCTTTATGAATGCCATAAGCTTGGCGACTCATATTATTTAAAGTCCAGGACTGACGAAGTGAGGTTGATATCCTGCCTTCCGAAGTCCAGCAAAGGCCTGAAGGACGACCATTTGATCGTCTCCGGACCATGGCATGACGGCCCTCACTGTCCAACTAGGGCGGGAACGCCAGGTGGGGTGTCATAGAGCTAGATTCCGTGGGAAGGACTTTAGTTTTGAGCTCCTCTCCCCCCTTTTTCTTTTATTTTAAAATTGTTGGTTTGGTTGCATGTCTCCTCGGACTAACATGACCCTTTTAATGGCTTTTGCAGACAAAGGGCGAACATCCCCTCGGCTGAGTTTGATCAACATCCAGGCTCTGAATTACCTTCTGAGGTCCGAGATTTTCGTTAGCGAGGACGGACAACTACGGTCGGCTCCTTTGATTTTGGACTTCGTTCCACTCATTCGATCCCTGGTGGAAGCCGGACAAGCTATAAGGGCTGGTAGTCCGAGATTGGCACGCATTGACGTATCCATACCAGGGTTTTCTCGCTGCAACAGACTTGCCTCCTATTCAGTTACCTCCCCAACGCGCCTTTCCCCCAGTAGTTATCCCGGAGGAAGAGGCCGGTTCTTCGCATTCATCCTTAGAGGATCAGATAGACCAGTTTCAATTTTCCGAGGAAGGGGAGGCGTCGGTCAAAGTAGTAGAGCTCTCCGACTCTGACGCTGATTTAGATCGCGCCTCAGCGGCTCCTGGTACTGGTTTAGTCATCGCACAACCTGATATCAGCGAAGACACAGAAGAAGAAGAAGGAATGGATCTCCAGCTAAGGACTGGCCTCAGGGGCCTTCTATCTAACAGGTCCAAAGGGCAGTCCTCCAGGGACGTCTCGAAGGGACAGACTGCTCCTAAAGCTCCCGTTCCTCCTCTCCCTCCCTCGTCAGATGTGGCGCTACAGCCCATGCCTAACTTAAGGCGAAAAAGGCCCGTAGAAGAGACGGAGGAGGGAGAGGTTGCCCGTGAAAAGGCCCGGCCTAAAAAGAAGGGCAAGGAGACGAAAGAGCCCCGAGAGAAAAGGACAAGGTCCACTGAGAGCCGAGATGAGGCGGCCATTACTAGGGGACAACAGACATGGTCCCCTCGGATAGAGTTAGAGGGTGCCCCAATCCCCTGGGATGCGACCCTATGGGAATCCCAACGAGAGCAGGCCTCATTCTTGGCCGAGGCCCTGCAGCAGCCTCTTCTCCTGCCCCGTGACATGGAGGGTCTTAGGAAGACTCGTCAGCCGGAACTTTTTATGTCACTGAAGAGGGACATGGCCATGGTAAGTGGAATCCTCTATCTTGTCTCTATACTGTGTACCCCCTTATCGTCATGTTTTAATAGTTCTTTCATTTCCGTCCGAGCGCAGGTCACTCAACAAATTTATGTTGCTGAGGAGTGGGCCAAAAAGGCTCGTGAGGACATGCATAGGGAGGCTCAGTCCCGTTCTGCAGCTGAGAGGGCCGCTGGCGATCTCAAACAAGATTTTGATCGTCAGACCAATGAACTAAAGGAGGTGAAGAAGGCCAATGCGAGTGCAGAAGCTGGCCTAAAAAATGCTGAAAAGCAAGCTGACAAGCTGCGCAAGCAGCTCCGCCACTCTGAGGAGAAGCTGACAGCGGAGCAACAAACGGTTTCAGAGCTTACGGCTGAGCTTGCAAGGACCAAGGAGGAAGCTCGCTTGTCCAGGGAAGCTGCAGAGAAGGCCGTGGCGGCTTCATATGAACGTGGAGTCCATGATACTAAGGAGAGATTGGCCGAGGAAGTTGCCACCGTCTGCAGGGAGTACGTCACCACGTCCTGGGGTGTAGCCCTGGATCGGGCAGCCGTCCCAGCAGATTCTGATCTCAGGAAAGCTGAGAACATCTTTTTCCCTGAGGAAATACGCGAGATTCCTAACGAGGTCGCCTCCACTGAGCTTCTTTCAACAGACTCCTCCGCTCCCGAGGCTGGGGGCACGGAGCAAGCCACGCAGGGCCAGTCGCCCGAGGACAGTCTTCGCATCAGCGAGATCCTTGCACAGGCCCAGGAGGTTGCCCCGGAGAACCCAGCAGCGAATGATCAGCCTGCTCTGACTCAAGGCTCTTAGGGACGTAGTATAGGAATTCATCTGTTTTGCTTTTTGTGCTTTGTTTTGCTTAGTCATTGCTAATGTTTGTGAACCAAGCTACTTTGAAGATTAAATGACAAAAGCTATTTCATTTCAGATATCGTTGCATTATTCCATTTTGTTTTCATCATGAATGGATATTGGTTTTGCCATTTTACTGTTGAAAGTTAAGTATAAATGAATGAGAACGTTAGAATAGCGATAACTCATAATTGCGCAAAAACGGCTACGAAGCTGATTTCTCCCAAGTCCGTGGCTGTGAATCCGTGCAGGACTTGGGCTCCATTTAACACTTAGTGGGAATCGCATACCCGTTAATTTCCCCCGAGTCTGTCGTCCGAAGAGCCATGCAGGACTTGGGTTCTGTTTAACACTTATTGAGAACCGTTCCGTGGTTAATTTCCTCCAAGTCCGTGGTCCAAGGAGCCATGCAGAACTTGGATTCTGTTTAACGCTTATTGAGAATCGTTGCGTGGTTAATTTCCCCCAAGTGTGTGGTCTGGGGAGCCATGCAGGACTTGGGTTCTGTTTAACGCTTATTGAGAATCGTTGCGTGGTTAATTTCTCCCAAGTCTGTGGTCCGAGGAGCCATGCAGGACTTGGGTTATGTTTAACGCTTATTGAGAATCGTCGCGTGGTTAATTTCCCCCAAGTCTGTGGTCCGGGGAGCCATGCAGGACTTGGGTTCTGTTTAACGCTTATTGAGAATCGTCGCGTGGTTAATTTCCCCAAAGTCTGTGGTCCGAGGAGCCATGCAGGACTTGGGTTCTGTTTAACGCTTATTGAGAATCGTTGCGTGGTTAATTTCCCCCCAAGTCTGTGGTCCGGGGAGCCATGCAGAACTGGGGTTCTGTTTAACGCTTATTGAGAATCGTTGCGTGGTTAATTTCCCCCAAGTCTGTGGTCTAGGGAGCCATGCAGGGCTTGGGTTCTGTTTAACGCTTATTGAGAATCGTTGCGTGGTTAATTTCCCCCAAGTCTGTGGTCCGGGGAGCCATGCAGGACTTGGGTTCTGTTTAACGCTTATTGAGAATCGTTGCGTGGTTAATTTCCCCCAAGTCTGTGGTTCGGGGAGCCATGCAGGACTTGGGTTCTGTTTAACGCTTATCCCGAATAGTTGCCCAGTAACACGGCATCAAGTATAGTGTCTTTCATTAATAAAAGTACCTTTTCAGGTTATTTACATTCCACGGACGTGGCACTACACGTTCGTCCAAGTCTTCCAAAAAATACGCTCCAATGCCGGCCACGGATGTGATACGGTATGGGCCCTCCCAATTTGGCCCAAGCTTCCCCTATGCAGGGTTCCTCGCGGTGCCCAGAACTTTCCTCAGCACTAGATCCCCGAGCGTCAAGGGCCTCGAATTCACCTTGGCGTCATAGCCCCGTTTGAGCTTTTGCTGATAGTAGGCGAGGTGCACCATCGCGCTTTCCCTTCTCTCTTCGAGGAGGTCCAAGCTTTTTTCCAGAAGTCCGTCGTTAGCAATGGGGTTGAATGCATTAGTCCTCTGGGAGAGAAAGTTTATCTCTAATGGGATGACGGCCTCGGCCCCGTAGGTCAACGAAAAGGGGGTTTCTCCCGTGGACCTGCGAGGCGTGGTGCGGTACGTCCACAAGACATGGGCTAGCTCTTCAACCCACCTCCCTTTCGCGTCGTCCAACCTCTTCTTCAGTCCATTCACTATGGTTTTGTTGATGGCCTCCGCTTGTCCGTTACCCTGTGGGTAGGCTAGTGTAGAGTATCGGTTGACAATCCCCAGTTCACTGTAATATTCCCTAAAGGCCTTGCTGTCAAATTGGAGGCCATTGTCTGAGATCAGGGTGTGTGGGGTCCCGAACCTGGTGACAATATTTTTCCAGATAAACTTCTTGACATCGACATCCCTAATGTTTGCCAGCGCTTTAGCTTCGACCTATTTCGTGAAATAATCGGTGCCGACGAGAAGAAACTTCTTGTTCCCGGCAGCTTTGGGGAATGACCCTAGTATGTCTAGGCCCCATTGTGCGAATGGCCAAGGGCTGGACAACAGGTTAAGTACTCCGCCCGGCTGATGTATATTCGGAGCAAACCTTTGGCATTGGTCACACTTCTTCACATATTCCAAAGCCTCCTTATGCATGCTCGGCCACCAGTAACCCAGCGTCATGGCCCTGTGGGAGAGGGACCGGCCCCCCGTATGGCTTCCGTAAATCCCCTCATGCAACTCCTCCAGAATGAGTTCCGTAGCCCCTGGGTGCACACACAGTAAGTATGGCCCGGAGAATGAGCTTCTGTAAAGTTTGGAGTCCTCGGACAACCAAAATCGGGGAGCTCTCCTCCTGATTTTGTCAGCCTCAACCTTATCGTCCGGTAAGGAGTCGTGCTTCAAGAACCGGACAAGAGGGTCCATCCAGCTTGGTCCCTCCCCGACGTTGTGTACCCGAATACCGTTGGGCTCCTCTTCCGTTGGGCGGCAGAGATCCTCAACTAAGATAACCCGCGGAAGGGGCTGAGCCGAGGAGGTGGCCAGTGTTGCCAGAGAATCAGCATGGGTATTCCCACTTCTGGGTATATGCGTTAAACGGAAGTCCTCGAAATGGGCTTGCAAGTGTTTAGCTCGGGCAAGGTACCCTCGCATTCTTTCATCCTTCGCCTCCAATTTCCCACTTACTTGCCCCACTATGAGTCTCGAATCCGAGAATATACTCACGCATTTCCCACCCAACTTCCGGATCATTGACATCGCTTCCAACAGTGCCTCATACTCGGCTTCGTTATTCGTTGCCGGGAATCCCAGTCTCAATGACTTTTCCAAGGTTATACCTTCGGGAGAGATTAGAACGAGTCCCACTCCGGAGCCCCTGTGGTTCGCTGCACCATCGATGTATGCTCTCCACTTATCGTGTTCTTGCAGAGAAATCGTGCCGACCAATCTCCTATCGACACTCGGTGATCCCGACACTTCCACCCCTTCTAAGGTGGGCTCCGCGAATTCAGCTACCAGATCGGCGAGGACCTGACCCTTTATGGCGGTGCGAGGCATGTATCTAATGTCGAAGGCGCTCAGGATGGTTCCCCATTTAGCTATTCTTCCTGTGTAGTCGGTGCTACGGAGGACGAATTTCAGTGGAAGTTGGGTTAGCACAACTACTGTATGTGCCTGAAAATAGTGGGGGAGCTTCTTTGTAGCTTGCACGACGGCCAATATTGCCTTTTTGAGGGGGAGGTATCGGGTCTCCGCCTCCTGTAGCGATTTACTGACGTAATACACGGGCCGCTGCGTGCCGTTGTCCTCTCGGATTAGCACTAGGCTCACCGCATGAGCGGCGACCGCGATGTATGCATACAGCACCTCATCGGCGTCGGGACTGGACATGATTGGTGGTCGGGCGAGGTATTCCTTAAGCTGTTGGAAGGCTAAATCACACTCTTCAGTCCACTTGAAACCCTTGTGCAATAGGAGGAAAAAAGGTCTGCATCTGTCCGCTGAGCGGGAGATGAAACGGTTCAAAGCTGCTATCATGCCGGTAAGCTTCTGGACCTCTTTGGGATTCCGAGGAGGCTGCATGCTATGAATGGCTCTTATTTGGTCAGGGTTAACCTCGATTCCCCGGTGGGTTACCATATAGCCCAGGAATTTCCCCGATCCCACCCCAAATGAGCATTTGGATGCGTTCAGTCGCAGCTTGTACCTTCTCAGGATTTGAAACACTTCGTCGAGGTCTCTGATGTGGTCGGCCACCAATTTACTCTTTACTACCATATCGTCTATATACACCTCGACAGTTTTTCCCATCTGTTTCTCAAACATCCTAGTCATCATCCTTTGATAGGTAGACCCGGCATTCTTCAGGCCATAGGGCATCACCTTGTAATGATAGTTGCCAACTGGGGTGACGAAAGCAGTTTTTTTCCTGGTCTTCGGTGGCCAAGGATATCTGATGGTAGCCCTGGAAAGCGTCCAAAAAACTCATTCGGGGATGCCCGACAGTTGCATCTACCAGTCGGTCTATTCGCAGCATCGGGAAAGGATCCTTCGGGCATGCCTTGTTTAAGTCCGTGAAGTCCATGCAGACCCGCCATTTCCCGCTCTTCTTCTTCACCACGACGATGTTCGCCAACCATTCGGGGTAAAATACTTCCTTGATAGCCCCAACTCTCTTCAATTTTGCGACTTCCTCTCTCACAGCATCTGCATGCTCCTTTGACGGGCGCCGGGGAGGCTGCTTCTTCGGTATAATAGCCGGATTAACGTTAAGGTGATGACATATTAGGTCTGAGTCAACCCCGGGGGCTTCGTAAGAATCCCAGGCGAATACGTCCTCATTTCGTCGAAGAAAATTAATTAGCGCCGACTTCTCTTGTGCTGGTAATTCCGAGCCAATTTGGAAAAACTTCTCGGGGTCTGATCCGACGAGCACTTTATCCAGCTCCTCGCAACTCACCTCTATGGCCGGTCCTCCATTACCCGTAGTTAGGACTGGGGTCCTTGATTGCTATAAGCTATTCCCGGCCGAAGTGGAAGGTCCGCTGCTTGGTCGTCGAGAAATTGCCGACACCATGCATTGCCTGGCCATTCCTTGGTCCCCTACTATCTCTTTGATTCGACCTTCTGATGGATATTTCACTTTCTGGTGCAGGGTTGACGACACAGCCCCTAGTGCATGAAGCCATGGCCGTGCCACAATAGTTGTGTAGGGGGAGTATGCGTCTACCACGATGAAGTCCACTTCCACTACTTCTGAGTCTGTTTGCACAGGCAACCTAATCATGCCTTTCGGGATGACGACTTTTCCCTCAAAGCTAAGCAGGGGTGAATCGTATGGAGACAGGTCTTCCTGCTTTAAGTTCAGCCCTTTATACAGGTCTGGGTACATTACCTCCACGGCGCTACCCTGATCAACTAACACCCTCTTCACGTCATAACCTCCTATTCTGAGCGTCACGACCAGGGCATCTTCATGGGGTTGAATAGTTCCTTCCTTATCCTCCTCAGTGAACCCGATTAATGGCGGGGCCCTCGCTCTGGCTCTCGCGGATCCTCTTTCGCCTGGCTCTGTCGGGAACCCACCCACTGACATCACTCTGAACGGGCCGGAGCCGGTTCTCCCAGGTGCGGCAAGAATGACATTTATCGTGCCTATGGGTGGCCTCAATGCGCTTTGTCTGGTTTCGACATTCGACTGCTTAGGGCGGTGCAACAGATGCCTTAGCTTTCCCTCTCGGACAAGCCGATCCAAATAGTTCTTCAGATTCCTGCATTCGTCAGTGGTGTGACCAGGCTCTTGATGATACGCACAGTATAGATTCTGATTGCGTTTTGAGGGGTCGCCTGCCATCCTGTTCGGCCACTGAAAGAAAGGTTCGCGCTTTACTTTCTCCAAGATCTCGTGCAATGGTTCTCAGAACACAGCGTGGACTACTTGAGCCCCAGTAGATCCTGATTGTTCCATATAATCTCTTCTCGGCTTGTTACTGTTGCTGAAGCAGTCCGACCTGAAGTCCCTCCTCTCCTGAGGGACAACCTTCGCCTTTCCCTTCCCAATCTGCTGGTCCTCCTCGACCCTTTTGTACTTGGCTATCCTGTCCATGAGTTGTTGCTCGCTGGTGACTGGCTTCCCAGTGAGAGACTTTCTCAAGCCGTGCTCTGTCGGCAGGCCCCTTTTGAAGGTACTGATGGCGACGTCATCGTAGTTCCCTTCTATCTCATTGTACGTTTCCCAATATCTGTCCGAATAGGCCTTCAGCGTCTCTCCTTCTCGCATGGATAAGGATAAGAGGGAATCAAGGGGCCGAGGGGCTCTAGTGCTGGTGATGAAACGGGAACCAAAAGCCTGCGTCAGCTGTTGGAGGGCATCAAACCATCTCATTGCCAGGAGTCCCAGGCTGGATGGAAACACCTTACACATTAACGCTTCGTCCCTAGAGTGGACGGCCATCCTTTGGTTGAATTGGCTCAAGTGCTCCACTGGGTCAGTTCGACCATTGTATAGGGCAAACGCCGGCTGATTGAACCGCCGAGGAAGCACTGCCCTCTCTATTCTGCGGGTAAATGGTGACTGGGAGATTCGGTCCAGGGCCTTGCTCATGGCGTCATTGACCAGGCCTTGGTAAGACGGGCTTTTGCGACCGCGTTTGTGAGGCCGTTCTTCCTCATAGGAGAACGTCTCGCTCGGAGGGGTTCTCGACCTTCGTCTGTATTCACCGTCCTCACCACTGCTAGTGTCCGAAACGGGCGAAGAACGTTTTCGCTGGGCTCGACGCAGCTTCTTCTTCAAATCATCAATCTCTTGCTGTGGGCCCTCCGCTTGTTGTGCTGGTGGGACGCGTGATCCTTCCCTTTTGAGCGGCTTCTACTCGTGTGAGAGGTGTTCACACTGCCCTCTCGTTGATTATCTTGGTCCTTCGCTCGTTCGAGGTTTACAAAGTTGTCCTGTCGTTGAGATTCTGCACGTCCGGTTTGGCGCAGACCTGATCCTTCCATCCCTTACTGTTTCACTTGTCGAGACACAAGTTCTCCCCACAGACTGCGCAAATTGTAGGGGCGGTTTTTGGGGCTCAGGCCCAACAGGCGAGCGATTCTGGCCCAAAAGTCCCTCAACAATGAATTTGTAGAGAGTAGGTTACAGAACTAGGTCTTGACAGCGTGAACGTAGTTACGAACAAGCCATGCAACCAGTTGGACGTGGGGATATTCCTCTATGCTTTTGGGATAACAGTCCGTGGGGCTGTATCTTCTGCTTTTTACTCCAACTCCTTTCTCTTTTTCTTTGTTTTTCTTCCTCTGGCTTGCGAGCCCCTGACCATGAGAATTTTCTTCTCTTATATAGCATCCTTCCTGCGATAATGACCCTACACTTGTTAATCATCTGGGCTTCTACTCGAGTGCCTGTCCCATAGGACATCCTCCTTTTCTGTGAGTTGCACTGGCCAAGATAATCCTGTTCTCCTGTCCTTTCCACATTAATGCGGCTGGAAAAGTTGCTCATTGGCATTTAATGCGGCAGTTGTGGTTGTCCCCCCCCCCCCCGAACGTCATGCACTCTTCCTAGATATTGGTTGGCCTTGCGCCATGTAAAGGGAGTGAATCGGACCCCCATTTGGTGCGTCCGAGGAGGTACTCCTCCTCGGACGCCCCTAAGCAAGCCCGGCCCAAATTAGACTTAACAAATATATATCATTTTTAATTTCAATAGGATTTAAATTTTATATCAAATGGACTCTACCAACATATTCATCCTTAAAAAAAAAAAAAAAAAAAATTATATCCTATATTCCCTTATTGCTTCATAGTGGCAGTGCCAGAAATTTATCTTTGGGGGGGCCATATATAAATTTTTTTTTTTTTTTTTTTTTTTGTGTGTATGAAATATAAAATAGTAATGTGCAATACTTCATAACTCAATATATGCTATAAACAAAAATGTATTTAATTAAAATTAAACAATCATGAGACAAGATTGACAAAACAATTTAATATCTTTAATCAACTATAAAATAGGCAAAGTCGCAAAATGTACAATAACATAAAAGTTAAACATCTTTTTTCAAAACTGTAACCTACACTCTTTAAGAAATCTAAAGTCATCAAGTATTGAGTCAGTAGTGAGGTTCTCAGCAATTTCCCTTTCAATGTAGCTAGCTAAGTTATCTGAGAGAAACTCGTCCTCCATTTTGTTGCGTAGTCTTGTTTTAGCAATTTTCATAGCTGAAAAGGCTCACTCACTAGTTGTTATGGACATTGAAAGAGTCAAAACAAGGTGAAACAATCAATCAATAAGAGGATATACCTGTGACTTTTTTGTCTCTACTAACCTTCGACATAATTCTGCTATAGATGACAAATTCTGAAACTTGGAATGATTTTGCACATCATGCTCAAATAGCCTCAATTGAATTTTCAAACCAATCCTATCACGCTCAAAAAAATCAAGAGGATAATATTTCTCAACAAGACGACATATGTCATCCACATTAAAGGATTTGTAAGCATCCTTTGGATCCAAAGCTGAGCAAAGTTTCAAGAGTTCTATTGGTTGTTCACCAAACCTATTGTCAAGCTCTTGCAATTGAACATCTATTGTAGCGTTAAATATATCAAAATGGTAATGATGTTCCACTGTAACATGATCCCTTTTCTTACGACCTCTACCTTTAGCAAATCAAGTACTTAGATCTAGAATATCAATTCCAAATATTTTGGAGAATCCTATGACATTCTCAAAAAAATTATCCCAACCATCTACTTTTAAATTTTGGATGAATGTCTTTGTTGCTGAAACTAAATTTTGGGCATTTGAGATGTCTAGAGATTTCTGATGCAAAGCTTGACAAACAACATCAATAATACCCATGATTTCCTTCATTAAATGTAAACTAAATATAGACTCAAATGAATTAATCATTTTATGAGTTACATTTGCATATCCATGTTGCAAGTAGGTGGACCCGTCTTCCTTTATATTTTCAAGCACCAAACAAGTTGGAGCAAACATCCTCATTAGGCTACAAATATAATTAAAATGAGACCCCCAACAAGAATCACCAGCCCGTTTTAGAGTCCCAATTTGGTTTGCTCCTGTTCCCGTTTCAAGTTCACCAATAGCTAGCATTTTGGCAATTTTTGTAGCTTGAGCAACTCTTAGTTCATCATTACATTGAAGAACCAATTGTAGTGATAATGAAATTTAAATTCAAGAAGAATTCATGGATAAGGATTACCTCTCTTGATGCAGCAACTAATGCTAATTGTAACCGATGAGCAAAGCAATGCACATAGTATGCATAAGGACAATCATTAAGAACTAAGGCTTGCAATCCTTTCCATTCACCACACATGTTGCTAGCACCGTCATATCCTTGTCCATGAATATTTTGAATGTCAAGATAGTGACGAGAAAGAATAGCATATGTTTCATTCTTCAAAGTCAATGCAGCAGTGTCTTTAACATGAGAAAGATCAAAAAAGCTTGTGTAAAGCCCTCATTGTCAGCAAATCCCAAAACAAAAGCCGTTTGCTCTCTCTTTGACTCATCACATGACTCATCAACAATAATACAAAATTTGGAATCCCCAATGTCCTCACAAATCTTACTCTGCACTTTACTTGCAATAACATGTAGAATCTCCTTCTGAATTATAGGCGAAGTGTACTTAGCAGATTTAGGAGCATTTTCGAAAACAACTTGTTCAACCTTATCACTATAAGATGCCAAAATTCTAATCATCTTAAGGAAATTTCCCCGCTTTTTTGATTTAGGGGTTTCATCATAACCTCCAAAAGGACACCCTTGAAAGGTAAGCCATCGAACAGTATCGATAGAAGTTTTCACTTGCAGTCGATTATTTAGAATTTGTTCAGAACTCTGCACATTCATCATTTTATCCATATGCATTGATTCATTCAATAGATCATCACAATATTTCAAAGCAATATTGTGGGGTGAGCAAGGATCCCCCCAACATGATTCAAAAAGGCACAATTCTTTCCATTATTGACTTTTTTCCAATTTCTAAATCCTATGAAAGTAAAAGCATCACAGCCAGGGCGTCTACTTCTTTCCATGGTAAAGAGATAGCATGGCAGACAATATGCAACATCTTTAGTAGGAGAATACTCCAGCCAAGAAGAAAATTGAGTGAACCAAGAAGCTTGAAAGTGATGAGGATGCTTTTCTCTAGAAAATGGATAGTTTGAAAGACGGATTTGATATGGTTTAGCTTTTAAATAAGCATGTCTAACTTCATTATGTATATTGGCTAGATAGTTACACATTTCAATGTGTTCTCCTGGATCTCGTTTTAAAATTCTAACATCAACTTCATTGGAATTAAGTGGTGAAAATTTTAAATGAATTTCTTCAAGTTCCGCTTCCACCACTAACGGTCTGGAAGGATTTTTTCGGGATCAATCCTTAGAGATTTGGAAGGACGCTCATTAAAAGGTGACACTTCAACATTAGAACCCAAAAGTGTACTATTTTATGAATTACTGTCTTCATGTTTTTTGAAGAATGAGTCAATAGTCCTAAACTTGCCCATGCACCTAGATTTATCAAATTAAATTATCACTCATTAAATAAAATGACTGAGATTTAAAAAAAATATACTAAAAAAATACTAATAGTTCAAAGAATGCTAAATAAAAGACAAACAATCATTCAAATGTCAATGCATAAAAAATATATATATAATAAACAACAACTAAATACAATTTAATATAGTAGTATATATTGTATATAATATACTGATTATTATAATAATAAATAATATATTATAAAGAATATATAAAAGAAAGCAAAGAAAAGTAAAGCAACAAAATCAAAACAAAATAAATAGTACTTGGAAAAAGTCAAAGAGTTAAAAGCAATGGGCATCAGGTATAAGGGGCCAAAATGATAAGGTTATTTAAAAATTTTCAAATTATTTAAGATATTTTCAAAAAAAAAAATCCTTTTTTTTATAAATTTTTTTCAAAAATTTTGGGGGGTGGGGGGGGGGGGGGGGGGGAGCCCCCTTCATCCTTTAATAGCTACGCCACTGTTGCTTCATAGGATTTAAATTTAACATCAAACGGGACTCTACCAATTTATACATCCTTTAAAAAAAAAAAATTTTAATCTATCTTATATTTCTTAGTAACCCATTCATGTTCTTTTTTTTTTTCCCCTATATTTTACGTTATGTTGATATCAATTTTTTTTTTTTTTTTTAAATTCTATTCATATGACCTTTTTTTAATTCTACTTTTTATGGGATAGAAACAAACACATTGACTAGATATCTTAATTTCAATAGGATTTAAATAAATTCTATATCAAATGGAACTCTACCAATATATATAATTTTATATATCCTTTTTGGAGTGAAGCTTGCTCCAATATTTGAATGCCTAAATCCCATGACAATGAAGGTGTACATTCTTTCTTTTTATTATTATTATTATTATTATTATTATTATTATAAATGCAGATAATAATTAACTAAAAAGATATAAATTTTAAATTCACTTTTAGATATAGACAGAAAAAGAGACATAACCGTTTTAAATACTACTAAGACATCAGATAATGAGAAAAATGATAAACACACTGGAAATACTATTTATCATAAATGTAAACAATATGGACATACTAAGAAACAATGTGATAGACATAATAAAATTTTTAAACAAATCAGTAATTTAGAGTTTGAGAAAGATGTAATAAATGAATTAATGGAAATGTTTGACGTTAAACAGAAAGAGATAGACCAAGTAACAAAAAAGGAAGAACTAAAATCAACCAACCCACTTAAAATCAATAAAAGAAAAAGGAAACAAAAAGACATAATAATAAAATTGAAAAATAATCTACCTAATCATTTAAAAGACAAAAAAAGACTATTTACTAAAATTGAAAGATTCTATAGACATACCTATTGTTTGTTTTTAAGTGTAGGAAATATGGACATCATGTTACGGAATATGGAAAAAGAGAAAAAGCTAAGAAAGAAAAGACAAAATAAATTAACTCTACAAGACTTAATGACAGAAGCAAAAATGGTAAAACAAGAAATTAAATAAATTAAAGAAGATAATTCCACAGACATAGATGAATAAAATATTGCAAAAACAATAAATTTGAAAGAATTGTTTAAACCCATGATAGACCCCCCTTTATTAGAAAACGATGCTCACAATAGACATAATTTTTTGAGTTTAATTGACAAAGTAATTTTTCAAAAATAGCATACAGAAATCACTCTACTAATTAATAAAGAGTTTTCTTTAACAGAAATTGCTTTGATAGATTCTGGAGCTGACATGAATTGCATACAAGAAGGATTAATATCTTTAAAATATTATGAAAGATTATCTGAAAGATTAACTTAGATACTTAATTATAAATTATTAATGTTTATAAATTAGCCAATGTTCACACATGTTTCGAAACTATTTTTAAAGACCTCTCTTCTAAAGTTATTTTAAGAAATCCCTTTATGGCTTTACTTTACCCTCTTTTGATGACAGATGAAGGAATTAAAATTAATATACTAGTTTTTAGATTCACCTCACTCCAAATCCCGAAAGAAATTTGTTCCCTTAATACTGTCACTATCCTAAAAGATATTAATAAAGAAAGAATTTGTAGAACAAAAGGACATTTGACAGAAAAATCACTTGATGGCCAATTGATAGATAATGACATAGAGAAGTTTAAACAGGATATAGAGACAGAGATTTGTTCTTATTCTCCCACTGCTTTTTTGCATAGGCACCAACATATAGTCCAAACATCTTGTGAGAAAGACTCTAATAGAAAAGATACAAAAGAAAGAACTATGCTTATAATCTCTTTTAGTCAATATAAATGGACTGATAATTTAACAAATGTACCAAGCAAAATTATAATAAATGACATACTTACACCCTTTACAATAATCTCAAATACTCATATAACAGATCTTTTAATAAAAGAAGTCTTGACAGATAACCCTTTACTAATCATTAAAGAAAACATTAATTGTGGTAATTTCATGAACAAAGACAAATTTAATTACTTAACAAATAGAGTTAATTATAAGTCCTTGACAGATTTTCCCTAGTCCATTATAAGGGTTGATGAAAGACTTTATGGAGAAGCTTTATTTCACATATTCTAGCATAATGAGATATATAGTAATACATACAAAACGGATAGAATCATGGTAGACTTTGTAAAGTTTTTGAATTCCAACTACTCTGGCATTGACAGACTTCATCATGACTACTCTTATACCACTACTTAGCGAGAGCACAAAGGTGTAGAGACAGAAGTTTGTTCTATTATATATGCTTTAAATTTTAAAAATGATTTTTTTATAAAACATTTTAAAGAAATTTCAAAGAAAGACATTGGCAAAAGAGTTTTAAAAATGATTTTGAAAGAAGATTTGCAAGAAAATATTTACTTTCAAAATAATATTTCGAGACATAATCCTTTTCCCTAAACCCAATTGCAGACTACTATGGATAAAAGACCCTCCAAGGCACACATGAAAGGAAAGGGCAAGGCACCAGCGGTGCAACCTAAAGAAATCCGAAAGGCATTAGTGAAGATTTCGAATAAGCATGAAGGCATCTCGATAGAGACAATATCCCTTCAAGATACATTGCTAGCAGAGGCAATGTATTCATGTGGTGGAAAAAGTGAAATTCTGCAAGAAGAGCTCCGCTCTGATCTCATATTTCAGGACGGAGAATTTACAGACCTTCCTTTTCATATTAAATTACTTCTTAATAATCTCCAAGCAGCCTTCACCCTAAAAAAGAAACCCTTATTCCAAAAGACCCTTAAGGCTTTGGAATTACATCTTGTTATCACCAATGCATTTATTGAAGCACTTGGTTGTCAACTCCCTGGCAAGGAGGATGGAGATTCAAGCTCCACAAAGGTAGAATCACAGTCTCTAAAAAGCTATCTTATGGGAACAAGCTTTTCAGCAAAATACAAGACTTGCCGTTAGAACCTTACCCCCTAAAATCCAACAGAATATACTAACTCATAAAGCCATAAAAAGTTCTTATGATAGATGGCTGTATCTTTTTAAAGTATTAGACTCTACAGCATGACAGACGACATATGGCTATCCCATAAAGGCACATGGTATGAAAGCTTTGGAGAAACAGAAAGAGTTTATGATGGACAGCATCCCTATCCGGGATTACTTATCAACACAGAGACAGAGGATCTAGTGATTTGTGATCCTTTATGGTTATCTGAGATGCTAGAAGCAAGGTTTATTAGCAAGTTAATCCTAACTTCTGGAACTCATATTAGTTTATTTCCCAAAGTCATCCAAGAAGCAACCTCACAAATTGGAGGACTTAATTATATGATGCTTATTATCTGGAGTGCTCTCCCAGCTTGGGACACTAGCTACTATATGGAAGCTTGGCCAGCACACATTCTGGTTCTCATTAGTGATTTTGGTAGTAGCCCTGACTACAACTAGTATACAGAAGAAACTTATTTATCACTTGAAGATCCACATGCTCTGGCTCAAGAATGGTTTAATTTTATGAACAAAAAGATTTATGAAGTACAGAAAGAATTAGACAGTGACTTCCACTTATATGGCTACACCAGAAGGATAGCCGTATATGGACCAAGACCTTCAGTAAGGAGGCTTATTGGAAAAAGAAAGATTGCTAAGGATCCCAGAATAATGACAAAGAATCATGCCCCCACCTATCTTCCTATTTCATACTATGTTCTATGTGGCAATTATGGAGTACTCCATGAGCATGAGTAGCATGAAGATAACTTTGATCTGCTAGATTATGATAACTACGCGGATACAGATTGATAGACAGACAGACAACTACAACAGATCACTATTCAATTGCAACAGATCACTATTCACCAGCAACATATCACTAATCACCAACATGCGTGGATAGCTTCCAAATAGATCCAAGACAGTCCAGAAAAATAGAGACAGATGTTCATAAGTTACTATTGTTTACTAGTATGCGTGAAAAGAAACCTGATAGATTCCCAGACAGACTACTGCTCATCAATATTAATATTCTTCCACCGACAGATTAACTTGAGTTAACTTTACTAACTCAGGTTACTTTTGAAGACTTACCATGGTTCATTCCATCTATAAAGAGACAAACTCCAAAGACAGAAGATAGGTTCCAATTCTCAAGGTTATAGTTCTCAAGTTTAAGGTTCAACTAAAGGTCCAAAATTGTTCTAAGTTCTAAGTATTAGAAAGAAGATAGCCCTTTCTCCCTTAGAAAGACTTTTGTAATCATTCCTCTCTCGTAATCCTGTAACCCTTCCCTTTAGATAGAATCTTGTAACCTTTCAGTTTCAAAGACTGATTTTACTTTCTAACCTTGTAACTCTTCAGACAGTTTTATTTTCAAAGCTTGTATCAAAGACAAAAGTTTGTTTTCACGTTTTAACAAAAGACAGAAGTTTTTATTCAAGTAAGATTTTACTAGTTTCTATTTTCATATTCCATATTCCGTTTTAACTTATTTTGAATATATCTATTTTGCTATTTTCTTCTTTATCATCTATTTTATCATTGTTCATGTTTCCATCTAGTTTCGCCAGTAATTATTAATTGCTTAGAAATAGAATAAATACGTTTATCAGCTCGTTATCTATTTGCTTGCTCACACTTAGGATAGGCACACACTAATTAGAAACACATACTGTGATGATATAGATTATGATGAAGGTTATAGCATGAGAGATATAGACAATAGTTGGTTAAATGATAATATGGATTATGAAATTGATTCTGACTCTGACAGTGATATGGATAATTACAATTATAATTGTAATAATACAAATAATTGGAGTACATACACAGGGGATAAAATCAATAGACAGATTGATAGAAACAATAATAGTTTCTTAGATAGGATTAATAAAAAATTGGAATCTTTAGAAGCTATTGAAAGATCCACCACTGTAGAAAGAAAAAATGATAGAGATAATAGAATAGACATTTTTTTGGACCTTTATGAAAAAATCAAAGCTTTAAATTCTATACAAGAAAGAAACTTTGAACCCCATCAAAGATCATCTTTAGTGATAGATAATTGGCATGATAGAAAAAATAGTAGCTTAGTAAGCACTGACAGATTCATAAATATTACATGTAGAAAAGATGACGGGTGAAATAATTTAAAAACTCTAGAGACCACTCTGACAGAAAAGAAAGACTATAGTCACGTAGTAAGAAGTTCTATAGAAAGCCAAGAAAATAATAATAGGAAAGATGGCATAATAGAAACAATACAAAAGAATCCTAGTACTATAAAACAAAAGAAGAAGCTAAATGCAATTGATGGAGACAAAGAAAGAAGAATTGAGAGACAACAAGGTAATAGTACTCTAACCAATTCAAAAGAAACTCTACGTAAAGAGTTAGAGATAGAAAAAGACATAGAGACATGTAATAATGATAGTCTAGAAAAAGGAGTCAACAAAAAAGAAAAAGATGATAGTTCCAAAAAGAGTAATAGTTTTAAAGAAGAAATTGATGAAAGACTAAAATCAATTGAAAAAACTATGGATTATACCCGAGACAATAGTTTAGTAGAATTAGCTAAAAAAATAGAAATTTTAAATTCACCGATAGAGATTAAAGAAATGAAAAAGGACATAACAGTTTTAGAGATTACTAAGTTATCAGATAATGAGAAACCTGACAGACATATTAGAAATATTATTTGTCATAAATGTAAAGAATATGGGCATACTAAAAAACAATGTGACAGACATAATAAAAATGTAAAACGAATAAGTAAATTAGAATATGAGAAAGACATAATAAATTAATTAATGGAAATATTTAATGTTAAGCAAAAAGAAATAGACCAAGTAACGAAAAAGGAAGAACTAAAATCAACTAACCCACTTAAAGTCAATAAAATCAATAGATAGACAAATAGACACAATAATAGTTTCTTAGATAGGATTAATAAAAAAATTGGAATTTTTAGAAGCTATTGAAAGATCCACCACTATAGAAAGAAAAAATGATAGAGATAATAGAATAAACAGTTTTTTGGACCTTTATGAAAAAAAATTAAAGCTTTAAATTCAGAACTAGAAAGAAACATTGAACCCCATCAAAGATCATCTTTAGTGACAAATAATTGGCATGATAGAAAAAATAGTAGCTTAGTAAGCACTGATAGATTCATAAATATTACATGTAGAAAAGACGATGGGAGAAATAATTTAAAAACTCTAGAGACCACTCTAACAGAAAGGAAAGACTATAGTCATGTAGTAATAAGTTCTATAGAAAGCCAAGAAAATAATAATAGGAAAGATGACGTAATAGAAATAATACAAAAGAATCCTAGTAGGAGACTTTGAAAAAGTAAGAGACTTTGAAAGAGAAATGGCTAACAACCCAAAAGAAACTCTACATAAAGAGTTTAGCATAGAAAGAGACATAGAGAAAGACAAAGAAAGAAACATGATAAGGAAGGAGAAAGAAAAAGAAAATGATGGCTTGGTAAAAGTAGTCAACAAAGAAAATGATAGTCTAGAAAAAGTAGTTAACAAAGAAGATAGTTCCAAAAAGAGTAATAATTCTAAAGAAGAAATTGATGAAAGACTAAAATCAATTGAAAGAACTATAGACTATACCCGAGACAATAGTTTAGTAGAATTAGCTAAAAAGATAGAAATTTTAAATTCACCTATAGAGATAAAAGAAATAAAAAAGGACATAACAGTTTTAGAAATTACTGAGTTATCAGATAATGAAAAACCTGACAGACATATTAGAAATATTATTTGTCATAAATGTAAAGAATATGGGCATACTAAAAAATAATGTGACAAACATAATAAAAATGTAAAACAAATAAGTAAATTAGAATTTGAGAAAGACATAATAAATGAATTAATGGAAATATTTAATGTTAATCAAAAAGAAATAGACCAAATAATGAAAAAGGAAGAATTAAAATCAACCAACCCACTTAAAATTAATAAAAGAAAAAGGAAAAAAAAAAAGACATAATAATGAAATTGATAGAAAATCTACCAAATAACCATAAAGACAAAAAAGAATATTTATTAAATTTGAAAGATTCTATAAATATATCTATTGCTTGTATTAAGTGTAGGAAATATGGACACCATGCTACGGAATGTGAAAAAGCTAAAAAAGGAAAAGACAAGAAAGAAAAGACAAAAAAGAAACAAATTGGCATAGATATAAAACCAGTAACACTACAAGACTTAATGACAGAAGCAAAAATGGTAAAACAAGAAATTAAAGAAATAAAAGAAGATAATTCCACAGACATAAATGAACAAAATATTGCAAAAATAATAAATTTAAAGGTATTTTCTAATCCTATGATAGACTCCCTTGATCATCCTATAGATAATGAAGTTATAGATATTAATAAAATTGATAGCAATAGACAGAATTTCTTGAGTTTAATTGACAGAGTAATTTTCCAAAAATGTCATACAGAAATTACTTTAGTAATTAATAAAGAATTCTCTTTGATAGAAATTACTTTAATAGACTCAGGTGCTGATATGAATTGTATATGAGAAGGATTAATACCTTTAAAGTATTATGAAAAATCATCTGAAAGATTAACCCAGGCTAATGGAGAAAATCTCATAATTAATTACAAAATAGGCGTAAATGCACTTTTAGTCCCTACATTTTATTTTTTCCACTTTTAGTCCCTAAAACCAATTTAAGCTTTCCGTTTTAGTCCTTAAAGCCTCATTCCGTCACCAATTAACGGGGAAACTGACGGGATGAATAAAATATTATTTTTTTTACACACTGGTGAATAAAATAAGGAAGGAATGAGATTAATAACTCACGTGAGTGTCATGTGAAGCACTTATCCTCAATTTACCTTCCACTGGCGCGCAGGTAATGAGATAATCACACAGCACTTGACACGTCCAGCCCCCACACGTGTGTACTTACCCACCCATGGCGCGCACCTTTCTCCCAAATCAGACTTAATCCCTAGTAAAGTGAAGTGAAGTGAAGCTCTGCCTCTGCCGAAACAGCCAAATCACACTTCTCTCTCAAACCACCATCATCATCAACCATCTCAAGATCTTCAACCATTTCGAAGTCCCTGATCAGATGGAAGCAAGCGTTTCATCCAGTTCAAGCTTGAGAAAGAGAGCTCCATTTTGGTGCTACTGTGGTGAAAAACCAGTGTTAGTGGTTTCGTGGACACCAGAAAACCCTGGCAGAAGGTTTTATGGCTGTATAAACTACTGGGTATTTCAATATTTGATTATTTTTTTTAATTAATCATGTTTTTTCTACTGGGTACTGCAAGCTTTGTTACTGTTGGTGGGTTATTGATGTTACTCTGTTTTAGTGAGATGGGGTTTACTTCCTCTTCATTGTTTTTGGTTTTTTTTTTTTCCAATGTCTATTATTTTTTGATAAAACAAGGGAAAATCTAGGAAAATTGATTTTGAATCATGGGGTTTTCATGTTTTTATCTTTATTTTTATTTTTATTTCATTGGGGTTAAGAGAAAGGGAGGAATTGTGTTTTGCATTGGGGTTTTCGTGTTTTGCATTTATTTCGTTTTCCTGGGTTTGGAAGGAATAATTTTGGGTTTTTTCATTTCTTGTTTTACTAAGCTGTTTGGTGGTGTAAAAAATGGTGGGGAATTGTGTTGATATATCTGTGAGTTTTCCAGTGTTAGTGGTATGTTTGTACTTATAAAGAGGAAACCAGTGTGCAAGTGGAGAATTATCATCAGTATGGTAATGTTTATAGAATTAGCTGGGGAATGTTCCCCTTTTGTTGACAATTGTATTATTTTCCTTGACAATTGTTGCAAGTGGAGAATATTTTCCTTTCAATTTCATGGCAATTGTATTATACAGTCCTTATTGGTCATTAAGTAGCTTGATGGACAAAGAAATTGGTTTGCATTTCAGGTTGGGCGAAAGTGCAAATTCTTCCAATGGCGTGATGATGAGATATGTGAACGTGGTAAGGTGCTCATCCCAGAGCAAAGGCAACGGATTATCAGACTAGAGGCCGAGGTTGCAAGATGCTAAAGGAGAGAGAAGTCTTACACTGTGGCTTTGGCATTCTTATTGGTGATATGTGGGATTTGTGTCTTTAATTGTATGGGTCGTTAGACAAGTAGTGGAAGTTTGATTAGGCAGCAACTGGGTAGTGTGGAAGTGTTTATGTTTGGTTAGCATGTTACATAGATAGGGGAGTTTCAATATCCTGTAATTGCTAATGCATAGGGCTGGCAGGCTGGTAGTGTGTAAATTTTTTGGTTAGGCAATTAGCATGGAAACACCTGCTGGCTTTTTTTTTTGTACCATTCCTGGAATGAAATGAATACCCCTGTTTTCTAACTGTGTTGTTCAATGGTAAAATATTAATAATGATCCTTTCTCTCCTTTGTAACTCTTTCCCCACATTGAATGATATGGAATTTGTGTGTGCTTGACATTTGTTTAGTATTCATCAATGAAATGTGGGGCTGCTGGAATGTGTTTTGTTCATACTGGTTTCAGTTTAATAAAATAAAAAATACAAAGTTAAATAACCAATTGGAAAAAAGAGATGTGAATATGAAATTTTATAATTTCAAAGTCAAAGAGAGTAAATGATGACAATTCAAGGCATGTTGGCACAGTACCAATGCTTCCAAATGTTACCAATGTGACAAAAAACAATCCCAAAGCCACAAAAAGAATAGATTATGAATTAAAGAGTTTTGACCAAGCTATATCCAAAAAGTTTATAAATCTTATTATATTGTTTTGTCTTTTTGGGTATTGCAACTTATATAGCATCAGACTCCAATATTAGGGATAGATAGACAAAGGCCAGGTGACCCTTCTGGTTCCACTGTTGGGCATGCCTTGTTTTGCTATGTTCCATGGCAGCCACAGAGCCAGGTGTGCAAAACTGCAAATATATTCAGGGTGGTCAAATCTTTTGACAGATTGACTTAAGGCACACTATCCAGACTTGATGAACCAAACTTTTTGCAAATTTCTACCAACAAATTTCTGCAGCAAATTTCTGCAGAAATTTGTTTGATTTCTGCAGCAAATTTCTGCTGCAATAAAAATTTCTGTCTTTCGAACAAATTTCTGCAGAAATTTGTTGGATTGCTGCAATACAAATTTCAACTGCAATACAAATTTCTGCTGCAATCCAACAAGTTTCTGCACAAAATTTCTGCAATACAAATTGCTGCAGCAAATTTGTTGGGTTGCTGCAATACAAATTTCTGCCACAATCCAGCAAATTTCTGCAATACAAATTTCTGCAACAAATTTTGCTGCAATGCAACAAATTTCTGGAAAAAAAATTTCTGCAGCAAATTTCTACTGCATATTTCTGCAATTCCACTGCATACAGTCACAATTCTATTGCATATTTCTGCTGCACACAGTCACAACTCACAGCACACAGCACACAGTAACAACTCACAAATTTCTGCTGCATATTAATAGTACAAACACTTACAGCAAACACAGTAACAACTCACAAACACTTACAAATTTCTGCTGCACACAGTAACAACTCACAACTTTCAGCTTGTGCCAACTAAGTCACAGTTTGTACGAACACTTACAACAAAGACAGTCAAACAAATACAAACACTTACAGCAACACTACAAAATATCAGAACACAGTCAATTCTACAAATATCAGCACTAGACCACAGTCACAGTTACCACTTTCTACAAAATAAAGGGCAATGTTCCATACTTAACCCTATCACCATAACTACACAAAACAAGCAAAAAAATGAAATTGTGCTCTCTTCACTTTCTTGGACCATGCACAGATGATGATTGACTCCCACCATGTCTGATTGCTTCCATGTATCTGGATGCATTCTTAGAAGCCTTTACAGTCTCTGATGTGACCACCCTTGCCTTTTTCTGCCTTGGCTTTGGGTTGCTGCTGCTGGAGTTTTGATGTGCACGTACATTCTGTGTGGTGCTGCCTGACTGGTGTGGTGCAGCTTCAGTGGAGCTGTGCTGTTGGGTATATGTGCTTCTAGTCCTGGCATGAGGTGTTACATTTGGACTAGGTTGGTGCATCCTGGTCTGAGATGGTGTAAATTGAGTGGCTGAGCTTGTCTTGGCATGAGATGGTGCACCTGACCTGAAGCTGGGCTTGCTGGATTGGTGTGGTGCACTTGGAGTGGCTCGGCTATGCATGCTAGACTGAGGTGGTGCACCTGGAGTGGAGCTGAAGCTATGCATGCTGGCCTACAAACAGCAACTAATAGTTGGATTAATGTTGTGTGTTCATAGGATTAGAAAAATATGTTTTAATAAATGTCTAGCAAAGCAAGCCATTCTCTAACATGCATATCAGATATGTTATGAACAAGTCACAGGGCATGCAATGGCTAATGAGAGTCATGGAAAAGCACATATGTAAGCATGAGTTTACTGTAAAATGTAAATGACAACCGGCCAGAATTTTTTTTTTGGTTTTGTTTTTGGGGCCAAGCAAATAAATTACTATGACAAGCTCATCTACAATTGTATTTCACATATATTACCTTTTTAGATGAATCGGTTCTATTTGTGGAGTTCCCTCCAATCTCACCCTTGCAACTTCTTTTATTATGCCCTAACTTACCACAGGTCTTGCATTGCTTAGAGATGCCGGCTCTCCTTGTTGGCTCATTAGGTTCCCTTGCTCTCTTCTTCTTTGGTCTGCCAGGTGGTCTTCTTTTGATGGGAGGCTGAACTGGGGTAACACCACTAGGTCTCCACATATTGTCTCCATTGATTGGTGTTATGATTGGTTCATAGCAAGCCTTGTACGTAGAGACATGGTAACATGGATGAACATACTGCTCAGCATCTTGTCTGTTAAAAAATATGCAGCTGATTGCATGAGCACAAGGTATGCCACTTATATTCCACTTCCTACAGCTGCAGTGTGCTGTGGCCAAGTCAACGGTGAAGCTTTGCAGACCATTTTTTACTTCAAATTGGGTCTGTCCTGCCCAACAAGCTACCCACCTATTGGCTGCCAATTTTTCCTTGTGCAACCTTTTCAGAACCTTGGCACAAATATCTGACTCTACTCTCTGAATCTTCTCTCTGTTCTCTTGAAACCGAGTCATGATATACAGCCTGATACACTCAAGCTGCAAGTACATACAAGTAAAATAAAACATTAGATATTAATTGCAAAATCTACTAAATTGTGAGTTGTTACTGTGTTTGCTGTAAGTGTTTGTACTATTAATATGCAGCAGAAATTTGTGACAAATTACTGTGTGCTGTGTGCTGTTAGTTGTGACTGTGTGCAGCAAAATTTGTTGCAGAAATTTGTATTGCAGAAATTTGTTGGATTGCAGCAGAAATTTGTATTGCAGCAACCCAACAAATTTGCTGCAGCAATTTGTATTGTAGAAATTTTGTGCAGAAACTTGTTGGATTGCAGTAGAAATGGGTACTGCAGCAAGAAATTTTGTGCAGAAACTTGTTGGATTGCAGCAAAAATTTGTATTGCAGCAACCCAACAAATTTGCTGCAGCAATTTGTATTGCAGAAATTTTGTGCAAAAACTTGTTGGATTGCAGCAGAAATGGGTACTGCAGCAAGAAATTTTGTGCAGAAACTTGTTGGATTGCAGCAGAAATGGGTACTGCAGCAAGAAATTTTGTGCAGAAACTTGTTGGATTGCAGCAGAAATTTGTATTGCAGCAATCCAACAAATTTCTGCAGAAATTTGTTGCAGAAATTTGTTCGAAAGACATAGAAATTTTTATTGCAGCAGAAATTTGCTGCAGAAATCAAACAAAACATACAAGTAAAATAAAATAAGTAAAATAAAACATGTGATATTAATTGCAAAATCTACTAAAAACAGTACCAAACAATGAACCTAATTAAATGTAGGTAATCACAAAGACTCATACCATGCTAATAATAGGCTTAGACCTGAATTTAAGAATCCTACTGTTGAAACTCTCACACATATTATTTACTATAGTGTCAGTCAAGGCATCCTCACTAAACATGTGTTTGGCCCATTTTGTTGTTGAATGAGCATCCAACCAGCCGTGTGCATCAACATCAATGCCCTTCAATTCATCCATCACCCTATCAAACTCTTCTCTATAAGTTGCCTTGGCTGCCCTCCAAAAGAATTCTCTAATCAGAACACCAGGATGGTTCTTCCTAAAATTGTTGTAGAGGTGCCTACAGCAAATTCTATGCTCATACTGTGGCCAGTTATCAATAAAAGTATGCACCAACCCTTGTCACAAACAGTACCAATGTCCTTAACTTGTCTTAGAGATAAATACAATGTGTAAATGAAGAAAAAAAAAACCAAATAGAGAATAAATTACACACCTTTTGCTGGTCTGACATAAACACCCATCTCCTATCCTGACCTATGTCTGCAAGCAACAAATTGATGAACCAAGTCCAAGAGTCCTTGGTTTCAGCCTCTACCACTGCATATGCAAGTGGGAAATACTCCTCATTAGGATCTCTACATACTGCAGTAATCAACTGTCCCCCAGACTTGTTCTTCAAATGGCAGGCATCCAAACCAATGAATGGCCTGCATCCAGACAAAAACCCCTTCTTGCAGCCCTCCAAACATATGTATAGCCTCTTAAAATAAGGCACCCCACACACTAAATCCATCTCAGCCGCTAAATCACCATCATGGAAGGTATGTACCTTCATAAGGATGGTACTACCAGGACTAGCTCTTCTTAATTCCTCACAGTACTCCCACAGCTGGTTGTACTGTTGTGTATAAGCCCCCTCAACATATTCTTGAGCCTTTTCCCTAGCCCTACCTGCTTTTCCTACACTTATGTTTAGGGTGTACTTGTCATGGACAGCCTCTTGGATGTCTTTCAGCTTGATATCGGGCTGTCTTTTCACCTTCTTCATCAACTTCTTCCCAATATATGATGAAGTACACCTAGGATTCTTATATGTTCTAGAGCAGGTGTGTTCCAATGTCAAAGTCCTTAATTGGTAGCTCCTCTCCCTTGGCACCTTTGTTAGATATGCAACAAACTTGCACCTTTCTTGGCATACAGCTCTTACCCTTTGTAGATCATTTTTAACAAATTTGATCCCCCATCCACCAGAAACTGCATAATCTGTTATCACTTCCTTAAAATGCTTAGGTGTAGTAAATAGCATATCTTTCTCAAAATAAATATGCTCAGCCTTAGCCACTGGCTTAAACATAGGGAACTTCCTCACTTGCTCTTTTTTTTGTTCCCCTTCATCTCCCACATGTGTCTTGTTATCATCCTCAGACTTATCATCACTATCATACCCAAACTCATCATCAGATGATGATTCTACAACACTGTGCAATTCCTCACTCTCATAATCAGAATTCATTATACCAGCACCCATTTGGCCTGGTTCATTAACTTCAGCATCATCCTTACCATCCCAACTGTCACTACTATCCTCAACAAAGTCCCTAACACCATGACCCAACTCTACATCATCTTCTAGGCCACTTCCCCCACCATCACTTCCCACACTATCACTACTATCACTTATATCAATGACCTCAGGTGAATGCTCAGTGATAGGTTCTTTACCTACTCTTCTTGAACCCGCTTGAGAAGCAGCCACCTTAGTAGGAACACCAACATTAACCTTAAAATCATCCTCATTTTTAAAAGCTTGATCATTAAAATACATGTCATCACTATCACTATCATAAAAATCACCCCCATCATCTTCACTACCATCATCATTGTCATAATAACCTGTAAAGTCTTGCTCCAATGCCAATGGCTGCACACCCTCACTAGCATCCTCTCCTTCATCAACTAATATAGGCTCATGTATTGGGAGCTCTACATACACATGAATATCTTGATGACTCCTCACTAATTCTGTCAGGTACATGGCATCACTATCACCAACAATCAAATGGAAGTCTGCCAGTTCTTGGTCCACTCCAGGCATTTTATACCACAGCCTGCTAATAGACGTGTACCCAAAATCCCTACATATACTCTCTATCTCAACCTTAGACCACCTGTCAGGATCACAAATATCAACTATATCTACTGCACCTCCCACATATTTTCGACCATTCTCAGTAAAATGGCCACTATGATGCACGGATATACTAAATAGGTTATCCATTCTGCATGCAACATAACACCAAAACCAATTAAACAATGCTAGGTATAGAAGAAAATATATATTATATTTAACAAAACAACACTCATTCCTAATAAAATATTCTATTATGCATGCAGACAACACAACACTTAATCAAATATTTAAGTAAAAATCATACTAAAAGAAACAGAGAAAGCACTTTTGTCATACACGGGGAACACAAGGACCACACAGTAAACCACAAACAAACACATGCAGACAAGGACCAACAAACAGTCAAAAAGCCAAAATATACAAAAAGGCAACACAACACTTAATCAAATATTTAATTAACAATACAACATTTCAATAATTTTGTCATACTAAAAGGAACAGAGAAAGCACTTTTGTCATACTCGGGGAACACAAGGACCACAATGTAAACCACAAACAAATACATGCAGACAAAGACCAACAAACAGTCAAAAAGCCAAAATATACAAAAACTTTGTGGCCCCTACTAGGAAAAAGCCAACAAGCTTCTTGTAAAGCTATAAATAAGGACAGAGAGAAGGCCTTTTCACAAAGACAGACCTTTTCGTGAGATGGTTGATGATGATGGTGGTTTGAGAGAGAAGTGTGATTTTTCCTTAGCTTGATGATGGTGGCGTTTCGGCAGAGGCAGAGCTTCACTTCGCTTCACTTCACTAGGCTAGGGATTAAGTTTGATTTGGGAGAAAAGGTGCGCACCAGGGATGAGGGGTGGGTAAGTACACACGTGTGGGGGCTGGACTTATCTCATTACCTGCGCGCCAGTGGAAGGTAAATTGAGGATAAGTGCTTTACGTGACACTCACGTGAGTTATTAATCTCATTCCTTCCTTATTTTATTCACCAGCGTGTAAAAAAAATAATATTTTATTCATCCCGTCAGTTTCCTCGTTAATTGGTGACGGAATGAGGCTTTAAGGACTAAAACGGAAAGCATAAATTGGTTTTAGGGACTAAAAGTGGAAAAAATAAAATGTAGGGACTAAAATGGAAAAACTTCAAAATGTAGGGACTAAAAGTGCATTTACGCCTACAAAATACCTAATGTTCATATATGTAATGATGAAGTATGTTTTGAAACTGTTTTTGTTTTAATTAAAGACCTTTCTTCTAAAATTATTTTAGGAAATCTCTTTATGGCCTTACTTTATCCCTTCTTAACAACAGCTGAAGGAATTAAAACTAATGTGTTAGGAAAAGACATATTTTTTTTAAAAAAATTATTTTACCACCTATCTCAAAAGAAATCTATTCACTAGATAATATTTCCATAATAAAAGAAATTGATAAAGAAAGAATTTACAGGAAAAAAAACATTTGCTATCCTTAAAGTTAGAAATAATATATGAAAGAATTGCTGATCAATTGACAAATCCCATATTAAATCATAAAATAGAAGTATTTAGACAAAAGATTGAGACATAAATTTGTTCTAATCTCCCTACTACTTTCTGGTATAGCACCAACATATAGTACAATTACCTTATGAAAAAGACTTTAACGAAAGATAGATGCCTACTAAGGCTAGACCAATACAAATGAATAATGAATTATTAGAACACTGTAAAAAAGAAATTGCAGGTCTTTTAAATAAAGGTTTAATCAGGAAAAGCAAGTCTCCTTGGAGCTATGTTGCTTTTTATGTTAATAAACAGGCAGAACTGGAATGAGGAGTTCCAAGATTAGTTATAAATTATAAACCTTCAAATAAAGCATTAAAATGGATTGGATAAGATATCCTATTCCCAATAAGAAAGATTTACTTGACAAACTTCATGAAGCAACCATATTTTCTAAATTTAATATGAAAAGTGGATTTTGGCAGATACAGATAGATGAGAAGGACAGATATAAAACTACTTTTACAATTCCTTTTGGTCATTATGAGTGGAATGTCATGCCTTTTGGTTTAAAAAATGCACCTAGTGAATTTCGAAATATAATGAATGATATATTTACACCTTTTACAGATTTTTCAATTGTTTATATAGATGATGTTTTAATTTTTTCCAAAACAATTGATGACCATTGGAAACATTTAGATATATATTTTTAAAGTAATTAAACATAATGGATTTGTTGTATCAGTCATTAAGATAAATTTTTTCAAAGAAAAAATCCGATTTTTATGTCATAATATTTACAGAGGAACCTTAAGCCCCATTGACAGAGCTATTTGATTTGCAAATAAATTCCTAGATGAAATATAAGATAAAAACCAGTTACAAAGATTTCTTGGCAGCCTAAATTATGTTTTAGACTACTTTCAAGGATTAAGAGAAATATGCAAACCCTTGTATAAAAGGCTAGAGAAGAATCCTCCCCCATGGATAGAAAAACATACTATGATAATCAAACAGATAAAAAAAAATATGTTAAGCAACTTCCTTGTTTTGTTATTCCTTCCCCCAATACATTTAAAATTGTTGATACAGATACTTCTGACATAGGTTGTAGTGGAATTTTAAAACAGGTAGCAAAAAATGATACAAAAGAACAGATTGTTAGATTCCATTCTGGCTTCTGGTCAACTACCCGGCAGAATTACAGCACTATTAAGAAAGAAATTTTATCTATTAAATTATGTGTTTCAAAATTTCAAAATGATCTTTTTAATCAAAAGTTTTTTATTAGAGTTGATTGTAAAAGTGTTAAAGAAGTTTTACAGAAAGATGTTCAAAATCTTGTTTCCAAACAGAGTCTTGCTAGATGGCAGGCTATTTTAAGTTTTTTATTTTTTTTATTTTTGATATTGAATATATTAAAGGAGAGACTAATTCGATTCCTGATTTCCTAACCCATGAATTTCTATAAGGAAGATGAGCCCCCCTGCAGATAAGAACAAATCCCCAAAACCTAGAACCAAACAGTCTTATGCTGCTCCACCAATCCCTCTTGCCCCTAGCGGATTCCTCTCTTTTCCCTCTTTCAACTCACCTACCTTCTCTTCAAAAAGACCCCAAGAAAGATCCCCATTGACTTGCAGTCCGAACCCCTTCCAACCACTCTCCCCAAGCTCCACTCCAACAACCAAACAGTCATATGCCTTGCCCTCAACTCTTCCCTTAAAAACTCCATTCAACATAGTTGCATCCTCTTTCCCCCTTTAGCCTCTCCCTCTAACCAATCAAAGAATAGACCCTCTACCTCTCAAGAAGCCCAAGCCCAAGCCCCAAAAGAAGATCACAGTATTGAACTCCAAAAGATTCCTGAAATTTTATTTTATGGATTGAAGGAGAATACCAGCACATAACAGACACCTTCTCCTTAGTCAGTTAGCTCATACCTCTAGGATGGGAACACCCTAAGATAGAAACTTTAAAGACCCAGACATTTTATGAGTTTATTCTAGTTGATGCAGACTCAATTTTAGTAACACATATGCCTTGTTCCCAAGATCCAAACAGAATTGGCTACTCTAAAGTTGACATAAAACAGATCCTCACCCCCTCCCAATGGAGAGCACAACCATAGATTACCAGGAACTTTTCTCAAACCTTTGAGCCTTAGTTTTATAATTATTATGACTATATGGAAGATTGGGATAGGTTCCTTTTACTTCAAAACAATATTTACAGACATACTTGGTTTTTCCGATTTGATATGTATAGAAAGAAAGACATGATGATACCAAGATGGTTCATTGACTGGTGGAATTCCTATGGTCCTGAACCTATGATTCTCCCTCCTAGTCTTTTAAAAGCCTATGAGACTTCCAAGAAAGAACCAAACATACCGCACCTTAAAGATTTCCCACATCCTTTGCAGTTCTTTTACAGGTTTCCAAATCTCCCATGGATCATCAGATGAGAATACAAGATAGAAAAGCATCCCCAGTATCCTTTTCCCATGCTCACTAGAAAGATTAAATTAAAATGGTTGAATAAGTTTAATTTTGATCATATTTTCCAAGAATTACAGAAAAAGACCTCTTCCCCCTAGACAGAAAATTCTAATTTCCTTTTAGAAAAGAGTCAAGTCCAGTGCCAACTTGCCTTTGTCTCAGACAGAAGACAGCTTAAAAAGCAACTGCTTGAAGCTGCATCACAAATTTCAGATGATGAAGATGACACAATAATGGAATCCTCCTCTCCAAATTATAGGACTCACCCAAAAGCATTTCAAGATTCTCAAGATCCCTATGACATATGACAGAAAAAACAGAATGACAACCCGCTCAGACAGACCCTTCAAAGATAGATTACTATTCAAAAGCATGAAATAGACAATCTAGACAAATTAGACAGATATTCCTGACAGATATTTTTGACAGAACACTATTCACTTGCATGCTTTAGACAAACTATTCAGATAGATCTAGAAAAATCAGACAAATATTCATGACAGATTACTATTCACCAACACGTGTCTGACAGATTCCTAGACAAATTTATCAGAAGCTACTTTATGATATTCTACAACTTTTAAGTCTCCACCGACAGATTAACTTGAGTTAGCTAACTCAGGTTACTTTGAAGACTTACTATGGTTCACTTCATCTATAAAAGAGACAGACTATGAAGACAAAAGACAAGCTTCTAAAGTTCCAAGTTTTAGAAAAGTCTTTGTAATAACCTTCCCTCTCCCTCAAAAAGACTTCCCCTTTTGTAATCTTATAACCATTCCCTTTAGACAGATAATCTTGTAACCTTTTAGATATATATATATATATATTTTTTGTAGTCTTGTAACTCTTTAGACAATATTTTATTTTCAAGCTTGTATCAAAGAAAGTGATATTGATGATTATAACTGCTGTGCTCTTATTTACTGCTGTGCTCTAATACCAATAACTACCCAGGAGAGAGCACAGCAGTAATATGGAAGCATAAACAACGATAAAATAGATGATAAAGAAGAAAATAGCAAAATAGATCTATTCAAAATAAGTTAAAATAGAGTATGGAATATGAAAACAGAAACTTGTAAAATCTTACTTGAATAAAAACTTCTGTCTTTGATAAAACTTGAAAACAAACTTTTGTCTTTGATACAAGCTTTGAAAATAAAACTGTATGAAGAGTTACAAGATTACAAAATAAAACTTTCTTAAAGCTTACAAGATTCTGTCTGAAGGGAAGAGTTACAAGATTACAAGACAAGAAGTATTTCTGAGGGAGAGGGAAGGCTATTACAAAGAATTTTCTAAAACTTAGAACTTTAGAAGCTTATCTTCTCTCTTCGTAGTCTGTCTCTTTTATAGATGTAGTGAACCATAGTAAGGTCTTCAAAAGTAACTTGAGTTAGCAAAGTTAACATAAGTTAATCTGCCAGTGGAAACCTATAAAATATTGTGACTATTAGTGAGCAGTAGTCTTGTCTTGGAATCTATCAGTTTCTTTTCATGCATGGTAATGAACAGTAGACGCATGCTAGTAAACAGTAATGACCTATAAACCTCTATCTATATCTAACTGGACTGTTTGGATCTGTCTGGAAGCTATTCACGCATGTTGATGAATAGTAATCTGTCGCCAGTGAATAGTGATCTGTCGTCGTTGTCTGTCCAGGAGAGCCTTCTATCTTGCTTAGCATATTTATCAATCTGTATCCGCGTAGTCATCATAATCTAGCGTATTAGAGTTATCCTCATACTGCTCATGCTCATAGACTACTTCATAATTACTACATAGAACGTAATATGAAATAGGAAGATAAATAGGAACACGATCCTTTGTTGTCATTAATCTAGAATCCTTAACAATCTTTCTTTTTCCAAAAAGCCTCCTTGCTGAAGGTCTTGGACCATATATGGCTATCTTGTTAGTGTAGCTATATAAGTGGAAGCCTCTATCTAATTCTTTCTGTATTTCATAAATCTTGTTACTCATGAAATTAGACCATTCTTGAGTCAGAGCATCCAGATCATCAAGTGATAAATAAGTATCTCCTGTATACCAGTTGTATTCAAGGATATAACCCCAATCATGGATAAGGACCAGAATGTGTGCTGGCCGAACTTCCATATAATAACTATTGTCCCAAGCTAGAAGAGTGCTCCAGATAGTGATCTTCATATAATTTAGTCCTCCAATCTGTGCGGCTATTTCTTGGATGACTTTGGGAAATAAACTAATCTGAATTCCAAAAGTTATGATTAATTTGTTGATAAACCCTGCTTCTAGAATTTCAGATAACCATAAAGGATCACAAATTACTGGATCTTCTATCTCCGTGTTGATAAGTAATCTCGGATAGGTATTGTATCTGTCTCCTGTTCCTTCATAAACTCTTTTGCTTCTCCAAAACTATCATACCATGTAGCTTTTTAAGAAAACCATGTGTTGTCTGTCATGTCTTTTGTTTTGACAAATGCTATAGAGACTAAAACTTTAAAAAGATGCATCCATTTGTCATAAGAACTTGTTATGGCTTTATGGGTTAGTATATTTTGTTGGATTTCAAGGGGTAGGGTTCTAATGGCAAGTCTCGTTTTTTGCTGAATCTTAGGGTGGAGCTTTGAAAAGCTCGTTCCCATAAGATAGCTTTTTAGAGACTCTGATTCTATCTTTGTGGAGCTTGAATCTCTGTCCTCTTTGCCAAGGAGTTGACAACCAGATGCTTCAATAGATGCATTGGTGCTAACAAGATGTAATTCCAAAGCCTTAAGGGTCTTTTGGAATAAAGGTTTCTGTCTGAGGGTAAAATCTGCCTATAAATTATCAAGAAGTAGTTTAATATGAAGAGGAAGGTCTGTAAATTCTCTGTTCTAAAAAATGAGATCAGTGCGAAGCACTTCTTGCAAAATTTCACTTTTTTCACCACATGAATACATTGCCTCTACATGCAACTTATCCTGAAGGGATATTGTCTCTATCGAGACGCCTTCATGCTTATCTGAAATCCTTACTGAAGGCTTTCGGAATTGTTTGGGTTGCACCGCTGGTGCCTTGCCCTTTCCTTTCATATTTGCCTAAGAGGTTCTTTTACTCATAGTAGTTTGCAAATGGGTTTTGGGAAAAGGATTATGTCTTGAAATATTATTTTGAGAATAAACATTTTCATGCAAAGTTTCTTTCAAATTCATTTTTAAAATCCTTTCAACAATGTCTTTTTGTGAAATTTCTTTAAAATGCTTTATAAGAAAATCATTTTTAAAATTTAAAGTATATATAGTAAAACAAACTTTTCTCTTTACACCTTTGTGCTCTTGCTGAGTAGTAGTGGTATTAGAGTAGTCATGATGAAGTCCGTCAAAGTGAGTGGAATACAAAACTTTTTCAATATCTATCATGATTCTATCCATGTATGTATTACTATATATCTTATTTTGTTAGAGTAAAGCTTCTCCATCAAGTCTTTCATCAACTACTGTAATAGTCTTAGGAAAATCTATCAAAGGCTTATGATTGACTTCTCCTGTGAAGAAATTAAATCTGTCTTTATTCAATAAATTACCACAATAAATGTTTTCTTTAATGATCAATAAAGGAGAATCTGTCAAGACTTCTTTTATTAAATCTTTTGTTATATGAGTATTTGAGGATACTATAAAAGGAGTAAATATGTCATTTATTATACTTTTGTTTGGTACTTCTATCATGTTGTCAGTCCATTCATATTGATTAAAAAAGATTGCATTCATATTTCTATCTTTTATGCCTTTTCTACTAAGTTCTTTTGCATAAGGTGATTGGACTATGTGTCGGTGCCTATTCAAAAAAGCAATGGGGAAATAAGAACAAATCTTTGTCTCTATATCTTGTTTAGAGTTCTTTATATCATTAGCTGTCAATTGGTCATCAAGTGATATTTCTGTCTTTAAAGATGACAAACTTGTTTCAGTTCTATAGATTCCTCTTTCATTGATATCTTTTAAAATAGTGACCTTTTTGGAAGAATGATTTTTCTTTCAGGACAGGTGGTAAAATGAATCTAAAGAATATATCTTTACCTAACACATTAGTTTTAATTCCTTCATCTGTCACTAAAAAGGGGTAAAGCAAAGCCATAAAAGGACTTTCTAAAATAATTTTAGAAGGAAGGTTTATAATTAAAACAAAGACTATCTCAAAGCATATTCTATTATTACATATGTAAATATTAGGTATTTTATAATTAATTATTAGTTTTTCTCCATTGGCCTGAGTTAATCTTTTAGATGATTTTTCGTAATACTTAAAAGGTATTAGTCCTTCTTGAATACAATTCATGTCAGCAGCTGAGTCTATTAAAGCAATTTCTGTCAAAGAGAATTCTTTATTAATTACCAAAGTGATCTCTATATGCCATTTTTTAAAAATAACTCTGTCAATTAAGTTTAAGGAATTTTGCCTATTGTTATCAATCTCATTAATATCTGTAACATCTTTATTAGTAGGAGGATCAGGAAGGTCTGTCATTATTATGTCTGTTACGGGTGAATCTGTCAGAGGTTTAGAATAATTTTTCAAGTTTACTATTTTTGCAATATTTTGTTCATCTATGTCTGCCGAATTATCTTCTTTAATTTCTTGTTTTACCATTTTTGCTTCTGTCATTAAGTCTTGTAGTCATACTGGTTTTATATTTGTACCATCTTGTTTCATTTTTGTTTTTCTTTCTTAGCTTTTTCTCCTTTTCCACATTTCGTAACATAGTGTCCATATTTTCTACACTTAATACAAGCAAAAGGTATTTTTATAGATTCATTCAATTTTACCAAATAGTCTTTTTTGTCTTTTAGATGATTGGGTAGATTATCTATCAATTTCATTATTATGTCTTTTTGTTTCCTTTTTCTTTTATTGACTTTAAGTGGGTTAGTTGATTTTAGTTCTTCCTTTTTCTTTACTTGGTCTATTTCTTTTTACTTAACATTAAATATTTCCATTAATTCATTTATTATGTCTTTCTCAAATTCTAATTTACTTATTCGTTTTACAATTTTATTATGTCTGTCACATTGTTTTTTAGTATGCCCATATTCTTTATATTTATGACAAATAATATTTCTAATATGTCTGTCAAGTTTCTCATTATCTGATAACTCAATAATCTCTAAAACTGTTATGTCCTTTTTCATTTCTTTTATCTCTATCGGTGAATTTAAAATTTCTATCTTTTTAGCTAATTCTACTAAACTATTGTCTCGGGTATAATCCATAGTTTTTTCAATAGATTTTAGTCTTTCATCAATTTCTTCTTTAAACCTAATACTCTTTTTGGAACTATCATATTTTTCTTTTTTGTTGACTCCTTTCTCTACACTATCATTATTACATATCTCTATGTCTTTTTCTATCTCTAACTCTTTACATAGAGTTTCTTTTGAATTGGTTAGAGTACTATTACCTTGTTGTCTCTCAATTCTTCTTTCTTTGTCTCCATCAATTGCATTTAGCTTCTTCTTTTGTATTATAGTACTAGGATTCTTTTGTATTGTTTCTATTATGTCAGCTTTCCTATTATTATTATTTTCTTGGCTTTCTATAGAACTTCTTACTACGTGACTATAGTCTTTCTTTTTCTGTCAGAGTGGTCTCTAGAGTTTTTAAATTATTTCTCCCATCATCTTTTCTACACGTAATATTTTTGAATCTGCTAGTGCTTACTAAGCTACTATTTTTTCTATCGTGCCAATTATCTGTCACTAAAGATGATCTTTGATGGGGTTCAAAGTTTCTTTCTTGTTCTAAATTTAAAGCTTTAATTTTTTCATAAAGGTCCAAAAAACTGTCTATTCTATTATCTCTATCATTTTTTCTTTCTACAGTGGTGGATCTTTCAGTAGCTTCTAAAGATTCCAATTTTTTATTAATCCTATCTAAGAAACTATTATTGTGTCTATCAATCTGCCTGTTGATTTTATCCCCTGTGTATGTACTCCAATTATTTGTATTATTATAATTATAATTATCCATATCACTGTTAGAGTTAGAATCAGTTTCATAATCCATATTATCATTTAACCAACTACTGTCTATATCTCTCATGCTATATCCTTCATCATAATCTATATCATCATAGTCCATGTTTCTAATTAGTGTGTGCCTATCCTAAGTGTGAACAAGCAAACAAATAATGAGCTAATAAACGTATTTATTCTATTTCCAAGCAATTAATAATTACTGGCGGAACTATTACTAAGCACTGGTATCCTTGTTATCGGGACCACCTCCTTGGGAAACTTTGTCGGCTAACAAAAAACGGGTTGACCAAGGCGAAACCATGGTTTGCCAACAAGTCTTGAGGCTGACCAACGCTAACAAGGAGCAAATAGTGGCTATGCAATAATAAAGGTTCCTAGTAACTTCTTAATTGCAATGAAATAAAGCTCATACATCTACCATCCATGGCTCTAATACCAATAACTAAGCTACATGGTATGAAAGTTTTGGAAAAGCAAAAAGATTTTATGAAGGAACAGGAGACTGATACAATCCCTATCTAAGATTACTTATCAATATGGAGATAGAAGATCCAGTAATTCGTGATCCTTTATGATTATCTGAAATGCTAGAAGTAGGGTTTATCAGCAAATTAATCATAACTTATGGAATTCAAATTAGTTTATTTCCTAAAATCATCCAAGAAGTAGCCGCATATATTGGAGGACTTAATTATATGAAGATCACTATCTAGAGCACTCTTCTAGCTTAGGACAATAGCTATTTTATGGAAGCTCGGCTAGCACATTTTGGTCCTTATCTATGATTGGAGTTGTATCCCCGAATACAACTGGTATACAGGAGATACTTATTTATCACTTGATGATCCGGATGCTCTGGCTCAAGAATGGTCTAATTTCATGAGTAACAAGATTTATGAAGTACATAAATAATTAGACAGAGGCTTCCACTTATATAGCTATACTAACAAGATAGCTGTATACAGTCCAAGACCTTCCACAAGGAGGCTTTTTGGGAAAATAAAGATTGCTATGGATCCTAGAATAATGACGGCAAAGGATCATGTCCCTATTTATCTTCCTATTTCATACTACGTTCTATGTAGTAATTATGGAGTAATCTATGAGCATGAGCAGTGTAAGGATAACTCTGATCCGCTAGATTATGATAACTACGCAGATACAGATTGATAGACAGACAGATATGCTAAGCAAGACAGAAGTTTTTATTCAAGATAACTCTGATCCGCTAGATTATGATAACTACGTAGAGACAGATTAATAGACAAACAAATATGCTAAGCAAGATAGAATGCTCTCCCAGACAGATAACTAGACAGACAATGGCGATAGATCACTATTCATTGGCATGCGTAAATAGCTTCTAGACAGATCCAAGAAAGTCTAGACAGATACAGACAAAGGTCCACAAGTCACTACTATTTATTAGCATGCGTGAAAGGAGACTTATAGATTCCCAGACAGACTACTGCTCATCAATAGTCACAATATTCTATAAGTTCCTACTGGCAGATACTCCTGACAAAACACTATTCTCTTGCATGCGATAGAAAGTATCCTGACAGATTCAGATTCTCAGAATATATGGTTCTATAAGTTCCTATTGACAGTTTAACTTGAGTTAACTTTACCTACTTAGGTTAATTTACCAAGGTTTATTCGATCTATTAAAGAGACGGACTACGAAGACAGAAGACAAGCTTCTAAAGTTCCAAGTTTTAGAAAAGTCTTTATAATAGCCTTCCCTCTCCTTCAGAAAGACTTCCCCTTTTGTAATTTTATAACCTTTCCCTTCAGATAGATAATCTTGTAACCTTTTAGATAGTTTTATTTTGTAATCTTGTAACTTTCAAACGGTATTTTATTTTCAAGCTTGTATCAGAGACAGATGTTTGTTTTCAAGTTTTATCAAAGACAGAAGTTTTTATTCAAGTAAGATTTTACAAGTTTCATTTTTCATATTCCATATTCCGTTTTAACCTTACTTTGAATATATCTATTTTGCTATTTTCTTCTTTATCATCTATTTTATCATTGTTATGCTTCCATAATACTGCTAGGAGAGTGCTCCAGATAGTGATATTCATATAATTAAGTCCTCCAATCTGTGCAGCTACTTCTTGGATGACTTTGGGAAATAAACTAATCTGAATTCCAAAAGTTATGATTAATTTGCCGATAAACCTTGCTTCTAGCATTTCAAGTAACCATAAAGGATCATGAATTACTAGATCTTCTGTCTCCGTATTGATAAGTAATCTCGGATAGGGATTGTATCTGTCTCCTATTCCTTCATAAACTCTGTTTGTATCTCCAAAGCTTTCATGCCATGTAGCTTTATGAGATAGCCATGTATCCTCTATCATGTCTTCTGTTCTGATAAATGTTGTAGAGACTAATACTTTAAAAAGATACATCCATCTGTCATAAGAACTTGTTATGGCTTTATGAGTTAGTATATTTTGTTGGATTTCAGGGGGTAAGGTTCTAATGGTAAGTCTCGTTTTTTGTTGAATCTTAGGGTGGAGCTTTGAAAAGCGTGTTCCAATAAGATAGCTTTTTGGAGACTGTGATTCTATCTTTGTGGAGCTTGAATCTCCATCCTCCTTGCCAGGGAGTTGACAACAAGATGCTTCAATAAATGCACTGGTGCTAACAAGATGTAATTCCAAAGCCTTAAGGGTCTTTTGGAATAGAGGTTTTTGTCTGAGGGTAAAAGCTGCTTGTAAATTATCACGGTGTAGTTTAATATGAAGAGGAAGGTCTGTAAATTCTCTGTTCTGAAAAATGAGGTCAGTGCGAAGCACTTCTTGCAAAATTTCACTTTTTTCATCACATGAATACATTGCCTCTGCTAGCAATGTATCCTGAAGGGATATTGTCTCTATTGAGACGCCTTCATGCTTATTCGAAATCCTTACTGAAAGCTTTCAGAATTGTTTAGGTTGCACTGCTGGTGCCTTGCCATTTCCTTTCATGTCTGCCTGGGAGGTTCTTTTACTCATAGTAGTCTGCAAATGGGTTTTGGGAAAAGGATTATGTCTTGAAATATGATTTTGAAAATAAATATTTTCTTGCAAAGCTTCCGTAAAATTTATTTTAAAAACTTTTTTGTCAATGTCCTTTTGTAAAGTCTTTTTAAAATGTTTTATAAGAAAATCATTTTTAAAATTTAAAGTATATGTAATAAAACAAACTTTTTTCTGTACACCTTTGTGCTCTTGCTCAGTAGTAGTGGTATTAAAGTAGTCATGATGAAGTCTGTCAAAGTGAGTGGACTTCAAAAATTTACTATCTGCCATGATTCTATCCATGTATGTCTTACAATATATCTCATTCTGCAAGAATATGTGAAATAAAATTTCTCCATAAAGTCTTTCATCTACTACTGTAATAGTCTGGGAAAATCTGTCAAAAGCTTATGATTAACTTTTCCTATGAAGAAATTAGATCTGTCTTTGTTCACGAAATTACCACAATTAATATTTTCTTTAATGATCAACAAAGGAGAATCTGTCAAAGCTTCTTTTATCAAAACATCTATTATATGAGTATCTAAGAATACTATAAAAGGTGTAAGTATATCATTTATTATAATTTTGTTTGCTACATCAGAATGTCAGTCCATTCATATTGACTAAAAGGAATTATAAGCATAGTTCCATCTTTTATACCTATTCCACGAAATTCATTTTCACAAGGTGTTTGGACTATATGTCGATGACCATACAAAAAAGCAATGGGGGAACAAATCTCTGTCTCTTTATCTTGTTTAAATTTCTTTTGTCATTTTCTATCAATTGGTCATTGAGTAATATTCCTGTCTTTAAAGATGACAAACTTCTTTTAGTTTTATAGATTCTTTCTTTAATAGTATCTTTTAAGATAGTAACATTATTGAGGGAATCAATTTCTCTTGGGATAAAGGGTAAGATGAGATTAAAAGATACATTAATTTTAATTCCTTCATCTGTTGTTAAGAAGGGATAAAGTAAGGCCATAAAGGGATTTCCTAAAATAATTTTAGAAGAAAGGTCTTTAATTAAAACGAAAACAATTTCAAAACATACTCCATCATTACATATATGATCATTAGGTATTTTGTAATTAATTTTGAGATTTTCTCCATTAGTCTGGGTTAATCTTTCAAATGATTTTTCATAATACTTTAAAGGTATTAATTCTTCTTGTATACAATTCATATTAGCACTTGAGTCTATTAAAGCAATTTTTGTCAAAGAGAATTCTTTATTAATTACTAAAGTAATTTCTATATGCCATTTTTGAAAAATTACTCTATCAATTAAACTCAAGAAATTCTGTCAATTGCTATCAATTTTATTAGTATCTATAACTTCTTTATCTGTAGGATGATCAAGGGAGTCTGTCATAGGATTAGAAAATACTTTTAAATTTATTATTTGTGCAATATTTTGTTCATCTATTTCTATGGAGTTATCTTCTTTAATTTCTTTAATTTCTTATTTTACCATTTTTGCTTCTGTCATTAAGTCTTGTAAAGTTACTGGTTTTATATCTACACCATCTTATTTCATTTTTGTTTTTTCTTTCTTATCCTTTTCTTTCTTAGCTTTTTCTCCTTTTCCACATTCCGTAACCTGGTGTCCATATTTTCTACACTTAATACAAGCAATAGTATTTCTATAGAATCTTTCAATTTTAGCAAATAGTCTTTTTTGTCTTTTAGATGATTGGGTAGATTATCTATCAATTTCATTATTATGTCTTTTTGTTTCCTTTTTCTTTTATTGACTTTAAGTGGGTTAGTTGATTTTAGTTATTCCTTTTTCTTTACTTGGTCTATCTATTTCTGTTTAACATCAAACATTTCCATTAATTCATTTATTACATCTTTCTCAAATTCTAATTTACTGATTTGTTTAACAATTTTATTATGTCTCTCACATTGTTTCTTAGTATGTCCATATTCTTTACATTTATGACAAATAATATTTCTAATATGTCTGTCAGTTTTCTCATTGTCTGATAACTCAGTAATTTCTAAAACTGTTATGTCCTTCTTCATTTCCTTTTTCCCTATCGATGAATTTAAAATTTCTATCTTTTTAGCCAATTCTACTAAACGGTTGTCTCGGGTATAGTCCATTGTTCCTTCAATTGATTTTAGTCTTTCATCAATTTCTTCTTTAAAGCTATTACTCTTTTTGGAACTATCATTTTTCTCTTCTTTGTTGACTACTTTTTCTAGACTATCATTTTCTTTGTTGACTACTTTTTCTAGACTGTCATTATTATATCTCTCTTTGTTTTTCTTCATAGTGTCTTTTTCTATCTCTAACTCTCTACGTAGAGTTTCTTTTGAATTGGTTAAAGTACTATTGCCTTGTTGTCTTTCTATTCTTCTTTCTTTGTCTCCATCAATTGCTTTTAGCTTCTTCTTTTGTATTATAGTACTAGGATTCTTTTGTACTGTTTCTGAATGTTCAAAATGTGTGTAAAACACCTTTGAACGTTTAGACCCCCAAATTACAAATTACCAATTCAAGCTTATCAACAAAAAATGTACGTGCGGAAAATATAAATAAGCTAAAACAGAATTGATAACATAATCTAAACCAAATAAAATCACATCCACAGCAAAAATTAAATGGCAAAGATTAAGAGAAGAGAGATGCAAACACTAGGACAACACAGCAATGTGTTATCAAAGAGGAAACCGAAGTCCTCAGCGTAAAACCTCTCTGCCGCCCTTCAAGCGGTCAATAATCCACTGGAGAATCAAGTTAGGATACATGAACAGCAGAAGACCCTCTAAGCCTAATCTACCTAATGTACCTAAGCCCTCCAAGCTCCTACTCCAACGAGGTTACGTCGAACCTTTGTCTTCTCTAACTTACCGAATTCCGCTATAACCCATAGCATCAACCAATATCAATTGGTCCCTTCCTAACTGCTTCCCAAGCACCAAAAAAAAAAACCTTCTCACAGATATGGGTATGGTGAGAACAGGATTTGGCTAATGAACCTCTCAAGGATGTGACAATGGAGAGGGCGAGAATTGAGAAATTTGAAGAGTCACTATGTAAAGATTGTGGATGAGTCAATCTTGTTTTTCTCTAGGATTTCTCTCTCAAAATTATCTTTGGAAGCTATCCATATTTCGTGGGTATAAGGGGTATTTATACTGGAGTGAGAAAGGAATGCGAAGAGTCATTTTTTCCAAAACAGAGTGGACTGGAGACTTGACTGAGTCGCGAGTCCAAGCCGCAAGCTAACTGAATGGCCAGTCTGGACTTTTTGTACTGTAGTGCTACAACTGGCATGACGGTTCAGCTTCTCTGCATGCTTCACTCATATGCATCATCTGGCGGCTTGCCAATCACAAGCCACCCGCGAGATCCAGTCGCGAGTCCCTGCTTCAATGCACATTCTTAAGCATTTCTTCACACTCTTTCACACACTACCCTTACATGATTCCCACCTAAATATTGGGTTTCTAAGTGCTGAATTACAAGCAAATTGGCACGGAATAAAGCCAACAAAATGGTTGATTAAATTCAACCTTACAATCTCCCCCTTTGGCTATTCCATGACAAAACCCTAAAACAAACTCTAAACTTAACACGTGAGTTGGGAACAGTTGAACAAAACTCACTCACACCTAACTCTAGAATCTGTGAAGTTCTTGAACCATAAGAACAAGTATTTCTTGAAAACACAACAACACAATATGATTATTGTATGCAGAAAACTTGTAATGCATATGGAAAAAGCACAATGCGATCAAGCAAAATGGACTTAAGTAATAAACCATGGCTTGACCAAAAACGAACAATCACTATAAATAGTGACCACAATGCTCATTCACACAAGGAATGAACATCTGGACATGCAAGCTAATAAGCTCAATGCAAAGTATTATTTACATGTCCAACACTCAACCGATACATAAACACTAGGTAAATGTATCAAGGATAAAAATCCAACAAGGGCACAAGAGTGATGTACTTAAAGAAAATGCATAACATTTAACAACAAGTACTAAACTACAAAGCAAGGGTACAAAACCCAAGGTACATAACACTGAATATAAACTTATATAAATATACCAAAGTACCAAAAGCTTTAATCAAAGTATTAAAAACATATTCATACGAACACTGTAACCATATCCAAGAGTATATAAAAGACTATAAGCACATAGCTAAAAACTAGACTAGCAAAACAAAAATTTGTTAGGCTATCCAAAAATATGTGTGACTGAATGTATCAGCTTCCTCTAGCTCCCCTTGTCACTATGCACATATGCACACTATTAGCTTCCTCTCCCCCTTACTGTATGCTATCTCTCCCCCTTTTTGGCACGAATAGCTAAAGACTGTCCTCTAGCTTTTGTTGAATAGCATCTAACTATGTCTCAATGGTTGTTAGACGCATTTGAACTTGATTTTTGGTGGAGTAGTGAAGCCGTTCTAATCCAGAAATCCACTGAGACACACTCTCAATCAAAGTGCTTAACCTGTCAGCTTAAGAGCTAGGAGGTGCAGATGGAGTGCGAGTTGTTTGTATCTTAGAAGGAATTGGAGAAGTAGTCTTTGTATGTATAGGTGTAGCTAAACCTTGACCGGATGAAGTGGTATGAAGGAAGGGTTCACTCTTAGGTGCTTTGGAAGAGTGACTTTTGCTGGCTTGAAGAGAAATCATGAACAGTGGACGAAGACGATCCATTTTCCTCCCATTTGTTGGTGGACTTACCCCTTCAAGAACCATGATCTTCATAACAAGACTACAAAAAGGAATACAAGTTCGTGTTGCTGATCGAGTCGCTATTTTCCCAATGATCTGAAAGATGTGGGCACATATGTCAATTGGAGCTCCAGTGATCAGATCACATAGGAATTGAGCTCTTCCAAGGTTGATGAATGCAGTGTTTGAGAGTGGATACAGGTTGAAAAACATGATCAGTTTGAGAGTATTCAGTTCAGGTGTAAACTTTGTAGTGCCTATGGATGTGCCTATGGATGTGCCTTTACGCAAGACTACATGATCAGGCCCGAGAACTTGAAGAATGTCTTGTATTTGAGGCTATCTATCATTATACGGAGTAAGGTCTACATCTGTTGGTCTAGTGATGCGAAGAACCTTTGCAATGTAATCTGGATTGACGGTGAACTCTTTTCCGCGTACCCAACACTTCAACTCAACTCCGATATATTTAGCATTCGAATAGAATTCCTTGACCAATTCATCAATCGGATCCTCAAAGTTCCCGAACCGATCAGCCCAATCTTTTGCTTCAAATATCCTCGGAATAAATGTAGTTCCCAAGGTGTCAAATTTGACCACTCGTTCCACCACAGTAGGAGCTTTTTGAAAAATGCTAGAGTGTGTTTGTGAATCAAGAGGAGTCCTAAATCTTTCACTGTTTAAGTCTTGAGACAAACGGCGAGTCTGTTTTGAAACAGGGTATGATGGAACATCAATTACAATGTCTTTTCCTTGAGAGGAACGACGAGACATCTGCAAAGGAACAGACACACAACAGAGAACCAAGTGCAAAAACCACAAGACACAAACACTACCTTGATTAGATTCAAGTTAATTAATGAAATAAGTGCACATTGAAATATAGAAAGAGATAGCACACAAATGTGGTAAATGGATCAAGAATGCAGCATTTAAGCACGAGAAACACTAGTGTGTGTGGTGTGTAGGCACAACTACGCACAATGTAGATTATGAAAACCCTAGAAATACAAGTAACTGTCTTTGAGACAATTACTACAAGCATGAAATGCACAGCACAACACAGGTTAAATCAGATAACATGCTCAAAACAGAGACACATTCAAGGAAACAAGTATATCAAGCATCATTTAAACAAACCCCACAAAACCCAATCAAACAAACTCAACAAAATAAACCAACCTTAACAGTTTTCATGAATAAACTTCTATGATATGAACATAAACGATTGAGATTGTGATCAAAAATTGAATTCCATGATCAAAAACTGAATTCCATTGATGCTATAGCCTTAAAGTTCAATCTAACATACTTGATATCAAACTTAAACAACATCAAAACATCAATATCGGTTTTTATCAAACAATAATTTCAATAACAATGCAAAAAATTGATTGTAGAATTTTCTAACATCATGAAATTACTATCTTTGATTCCAAAACTCACAAAACATGTTATACAAATTCGAAATTAAAGACCACTCTAATACTAATTGTAGGAAAAACATAGTTTGTATCGCATACAAAACATACGCAATGGAAAATTAACGGATCTACTTCATTCGCAATTGATAACTTGTACTATGTAAATTTCAAAATTTAAGAACAAGAGAGCGTACCTTGGTGATGTGAAATTCAAAACCAAAGATTAGTTCCACTTGTGCCCAAGAAGTGTGGTCTCTCAATCAATTTATACGCATGTGTTCGAGGGAGAATAAGAGAGTGGCTTACACTCACATACACACGATTTTCATACATTACAATGCATTGCCAAATTCTTTATGTTTCTCTCCTTATATATAATTGATTATCTAATTGAGCTAGCCTTTTGGGCCATTCCAATTGGGCTTTAGTATGTGGCTTGGAGTGGGACCAAAAGGGACAAATAAGACACTAGTTCCAATGGGTTTTGGGTCTTTCTGTCAACTCTTGACATGCCCAAAATTACCATTAATTATATTTAATACAACTATATAAATATAATTGCACTCTAGGTCTTATTAATAAATTATTTTCTAGGACTTTATTATACATTCAACCTATTCATTAAAATATTCGTAATAATACAAAGTCATGAATGTTGACTGCCATTTTGAAGATTACTACATTTTAATCCTTGAGTAACCGGTTTAATCCTTTAAGTTATTCATCATATATTTATGAAATCTAATTTCATAAATATATAGTTTAGTAACTTCTTACTAAAGTGGTTAGGCCTAACACTCTGAATAACCAAACCCATTAAACTTATCTCAAGGGAATATTTTATATCTCTATTAAGAGATTATGAATTCTATCTTGAGAATACATGTTCCTTCAACCCCATTAAACCTCTCCCATCCTCTCTTAAACCCCTCTTTCACTATTTTTACATCAAATCCCAATCAATTTGAATGGTTTTTCATTCCATTAACATCTCTAAGGTAATTTTAAACTCTTTTCGTTGCTTTGGACCCTTAGATTATGTTTTGGAGAGTTTTGTGCTTTTGGTTGGGATTTTCATCATAGGGATTGGGAAAACTTAATTTTTGTCAAATTCTTGTATGAGATTGGTTTCTTTTGATGATTTGCTTTGAATGTTGGCCCCTTGTGGCAAAAAGAACATGTTTTAAGGGTGGATTTCATGATATTCATGCATTGTTTTACATTGTTGTTCATTGTGTGCACACTAGGTGTTTGATAAAATGCCTCTTAGGCATTTTCTCACTTGTTTGGACTCCGATAAGTACCAAACTTTGGGGTTTCTCATGTTTCCTCATTAGGAACAGGTTCATTGGCGGTGTATTTAACACACCTTGCCCCACATGTGCATTTTCCATGCATTGATCATGCATTGCACATCGCCACCTCTTGCACACACCTTTGCTACCCTTGTTATGCATTGATCTATACCTTGTTTCTTCATCCTAGCATGTCATGTTTACCTTATGATTTGTAGCACTTTGTTTTGTCTTAGGATTAAGCTTCATTTTCTCATTCATCTCGCACCCCTCATGCATCATTAGCATTGTTCGTTCCTTCATCTATTGCCCTTTTTTCTCATTGACCCCTTTGTCTATTTGTGTCAAAAAGGGGGAGAGTATACTCTAGAGTAGTATACCGAAGAGTTTTGTCATTTCTATATGACTCTTGTGCACATCCTTAGGGGGAGAAATTCTATTTCTCGTGCACATTTGTAGGGGGAAAGATATTCCATAAGGGAGATGCATATACCAAGGGGGAGAAGACATTGTGTTAATTAGAAAACTTTGTTCTGTTTGTTTTCTTATTAGCTTTATGGTGCTTTGAGTTATGCTTTGTTGTTCTCATCACATCATGTTTGTATTTTGGACATGCATATATCCCTATGCTATTATGCTTCATTGAATGCATGTTCGAATGATCATTTGCTTTGCTATGTGATCATTGTAGTCATTTCGATATGATTGTTTTGGTGCATGATCAAGTTGCTCACATGTTTTACATCATGTTTACTTGATTGCAATTTACTTGTTACATTATACTTGTCCTTTTATTACTTGCTTTACCTTGAGGGTCTAATGTGTTTTGTGCAAGTGTTTCAGGTTACAAGTATATATGTTCCAAGTGCATTACAGCTTCTCATCATTTTGAAGGGGAGAAACTTTAAGCACTTTTAGTTTATATTGTTTAAGTTTATATTCAGTATTTTGTGGTTTGTATCCATGTTGCTTTTGTAAGCTTTTAGGGTTTGTTTCCATGTGCTTTTGTAGGCTTTTATGGTTTATACCATGCTTATGCAGCCTCTATATTTTGTTGCCTAGTACTTTTAGCTAAATGATATGCATTTTCTTTAAGTACTCTCACTCTTGTGCCCTAGTAGGATCTTGTTCCTAGATGCATATACTTTATGTATTGTGCATTGGTTGAGTGTTAGGCATGCAAGTGATTTGCACTGAGCTTATTGGCTTGTATGTTCGGATGTTCATTCCAAGTGTGAATGAGCAATGTGGTCACTATTTTATAGTGATTGCTTGTTTGATCAAGCCATGATTTATTACTCATTCCATTTTGCTTGATCGCATTGTGCTTGTCTCATATGCAATTACAAGTTTTTCTACATACAATGATCATACTGTGTTGTTGTGTTTTAGGAGATTCTTGTTCATATGATTCAAGAGCTTATCAGATTCTAGAGTTAGGTATGAGTGAGTTTTATTCAACTATTCCCAACTCACATGTTAAGTCTAGAGTTTGTTTTAGGGTTTTGTCACAGAATAGCCAAAGGGGGAGATTGTAAGGTTGAATTTTATCAACCATCTTGTTGGCTTTATTCCGTGCCAAATTTGCTTGTATTTTAGCAATTAGTAACCCTGTATTTAGGTGGGAATCATGTAAGGGTAATGAGTGAGAGAGTGTGAAGAAATACTCAAGATTGTGCAGAAATACTCAAGATTGTGCAAGGATGCAGAGACTCGCAGCTGACTCGCGACTAGCAAGCCACCAAAGCTGGCACACATGTGAAGTATGCAAGGGAGCTGAAGAGTCATGTCAGCTGTTGCACTACAAGACAAAAGTCCCAGGCTGGCCAGACCATTAGCTCGCGACTTGAACTTGCGACTCAGTCCAGTTGCAAGGCCAAGTCGCCAAACCACCTTGTTTAGAAAAAACTGACTCTTCGCATTCCTTTCTCACCCCACTATATATAGAACCTTATACCCACGAAATGTAGAGAGCTTCCAGAGAGAATTTTGAGAGAGAAACCCTAGAGAAAAACAAGATTGACTCATCCATAATCTTCACATAGAGACTCTTCAAATTCCTCTACTCTCTTCCTCTCCATTGTTACATCATTGAGAGGTATATTACCAAAACCTTTTCTCACCATACCCATATCTGTGAGAAGCCTATTTGGTGCTTTGAGAAGCAGTTAAGAAGGGACCAATTTCATATTGGTTGATGCTATGGTTTATAGCGGAATCCAATAAGCTAAAGAAGAAATAGGTTCGGCGTAACCTTGTTTGAGTAGGAGCTTGGAGGGCTTAGGTACACTGGGTAGATTAGGCTTGGAGAGTCTTCTGCTGTTTATGCATCCCAACTACATTCTTTAGTGGATTATTTACCGCTTGGAGGGCGGCGGAGAGGTTTTACGCCGAGGGCTTCGGTTTCCTCTTCAATAACACATCGTTGTGTTGTCCTTATGTTTGCATCTCTCTTCCCTTAATCTTTGCCATTTAATTTCTGATGTGGATGTGATTTTATTTGGTTTAGATTGTTTATCAATTTTCTATTAAGCTTATGTTCATATTCTGCACATCAATTGTTTGATATTAAGCTTGAATTAGTAATTTGTAAATTGTGGATCTAATTGTTCAAGGTGTTTTATACACTTATTGAACTTTCAATAATATCAACATCCCAAAATATAATATAAAATTACAAATGACTTATTGGATAACTCATTTGACAAAGAATAAAAACATATAAGAAATTTACAATCTTTAAAATTAATTTTATAATTTATTATCAATTATGGTTAGCACTCTATTTCAATTTGAGAATATACATTAAAGTTTGATTGTTTACTTATTTATACATGATCTCTTTTATGAATATCATATCATTGTTAAACAACACACACTCTAGGAAATATCATAATTTATTTTGAAAAGCCGTTTATTTTGGACATAAATTGTTAAAAAATAGGTCTAAGCATTCATAATTTATGCAAATTTGATACTTTGGCTTCACTATTTTCACACTTATGAATGTTTCTCACACGTCTACAATTTTAAATCTATGTTTTTAACTCTACTGTAACAAGATTATCTTGGCATGTATTTTCCTATTTGATATCTAAAAATCTTTACTCATTACAAAATGTTCAACCATTCATCTTTTAATTCATTTGCATGCAGTTATGTAAATGTTTCAATTGTTTCCTTAAAAGTCACAACAAATAATTAAACCAATATTGTCTTAATTTTTTTTTTTACCATAAAAAAAAAAGTTTTAAAAAATTGTTCAGGTCGCGGGTCGGGTTGGCGTAGTCCTCAAAAAATACAAGTCGGGTCACGGGTCAACTCATTTTTACTTCGAGTTAAAAAAATCGAGTTCGAGTTGGGTATTTTTGGGTTGGGTTGGGTCAAAAAATTATGACCTGTTTTGCCATGTCTAGGAAATTATAACATGATTAAAACCATCATGACCTTGGAGACAAGTTTATAAATATTTTAGATTAATTAGAAAAAAGAGATTCAATTAAAAAAAACACTTTAAGTTTTCTTTGTTTACATTTTCGCCTCTAAAGTTTTTTTTTCCCCCCCCCCCCCCCCAATTTTGTGCCTCATTAATGTGGTCATTCCACTAACTTCTATCTAGTGGGTTTCTATCAAACCAATTTTTATATTTATTTTCCATTTTATCTTTTAACTCTTTTTGTTTTTGATTTTTCTCAGTCTCTTCTTTCACCCCCTCCTCTTCCCTTTACAAATGCCATCCCCACCTCAAACCCCAAACTAGTATACTCCTATCAACCACCCCAAAAGGCCAAAATACTTAAAAAGATTAGGTTTTAGGCCAAAAGCCTTCTCCACTTCACTCCCTACTAGTTAAATCACCAAAACCCTCACGAAATTAATCACAACAACCAGTCTTCAACCCTATTTTCCCAACTAAGCCGACACCATCCAACCAATTGAAATCCACAAATGTATCAAAAGTTCCTCAAAATCCAACATCCTAAAACTATCATTTTATACCCTCAATCAAAACTCAATTCAAACTTGAAAAGCTTTCCCAAAGCTCATTACACCAAATGCATTTAAAGATTTTGTTTTAGACATCATCAAGTTCTTTTTTATTATATATTTTAAAATCAAAATTTCTCTATAATATCAGTATTAGAATAAACATTTTACTATCACATGTTTTTGGTCTCTAAAATTTCTAAGTAACTAAAGTTAGGAGATTCCGTGACAAGGCACAAATTAAAGACATTTGGAATAAAATTATAATGAAATTAAATTGACACTTGGTTCAAAATTGTAGTACACTTAGATTTAATCTAATTTGAGTGATTCAATGAGCTTTCACATTAATATATTATACTAACTTATAAACCTTGCATATATACAGAATGCAATAAAAACAGCCACAATGATATATATATATATATCAAACGTTTCTATCTAATAAGTAACAAATTATACACACTACAAATAGTATTAAATATAAACATAATAAATACAAATGAAGTCTTTTTATATTTTTGAAGTTTGGATGTGTTAACAATATAAAGAGAATGTGATGTGAGAGATGGAGATAGAGATTAAGAGAATAATTTGTACATTACATATATTATGTATGTATAAGGAGCTTTTATATAAGCACAATATGTGAGGAGTACAAGTAATATGAGTATACCTCAAATTCAGTACACTAGGTCAAAGCCTAGTGGACTAATAGACTATCATATATACTAACAAGATGAATGAATTTGCATATAAATATATACTCCAAAAGTAGAGTACAAATGAAATCACACTTGAAATAAAATTAGAGTACTTTTAATCTAAGAAAACTTGTCATCAAATTATAGGACAATTAGAAGGACAGTTGGCTCAAAATTAGAATTTAATTTAGATTTTAACTTTCAGTTTTATAGATTATATATGATACGTATACCTAGTTTGATATTATTTTTTTAAAATATATAAAATTATAATTTAATATAATTTTAAATATATTAGTTTTTTTTTTATTTTTTATAATTTGATAGTTAAAATGATGAAGAAGAAATTTGAATCTTAGATGTCTTGGAAACACCATGAATGTAAACTGGTTGATTTACAAGACTTTTGGCAAATATATTTAAATTGTGCTATCGAAGCACTAATTAACAAAGAGCAATGATAAAAAAATAAATAAATAAATAAAATAAAATAAAAATAAAAAATTAACAAAGAGCAATGCTACATGGTATATACACAAAATTTTATAATATTTTTTATAATAAATGAGTTGACAAACTTTTATTTGAATTAATCACTAATGTCACTTTTTCATGTAATTTATTACTTCGACAATTATTAAAAATTTTATAAAACCTTTTATATCCACATATTTGTCGTTAAGCTTATGTTTAATCATGTAATTAAGACATCATGTAGTTTCATATCATATCATCAAATGACGAATTACCATATGATATGATGAAAGAAATCTCATCAAAACTACCGTGGCGTACACTACATATTATATAAAAAAAGATCAAAAGACAAAAGTAAAAGTGAAAATCATTGGTTTTTTTTTTATGACACATACATTCAAACCAACGCGCCAGCCGTGAAAATCGTTGGTTTGTAACAAAACTGTAATAATTATATACGAGAGGAAGTGTAAACTACTCATAGCTACGTGACATCTGGCCTGTCTTTCCTTGCAAGTTCCTACCACACTACCCTACAATTATTGCCCATCTTTTACTTCTCAAACCTACACACCAAGGACCAAACCCCATCACCATTAATATTTTCACACGCATTTATGATTCCCCTTCTTCTATGCTACCTCAACATAAATTCAAACTAAATGCTCTGCATGTACATTGCGCGCACACACACAAACTCTCTCTCTCTCTCTCTCTTCACACTCTCAAATCCACCAAACCTCAATTGCATTTTCACAAAACCTTACTCTTAGCCTCAATTGCATTTTCAAGCATAGTAAGGTTGTATTCACTATTCAATTCACAAAAACTTCTACCTTTCCAATTGCACAAAACTTCTACTAAGTTTTGACTGAGAATAAGATCACATTCAGTACACAAAATTTTCATCTTTATTGAGTTTGCAAAAGGTCAATAGCCTTACCCAAATTTTCAGAGGCCAAAATCACAAATTTCAGAATGCCAAAGCCCCCAATCTTTCTCTTCATTTCTTCTCTCATACTACTTTTCTTAGCTGTGTTTACCACAGCTCAATCCTCTTCACCTTCCACTGCATGCAAGTCCACCCTCTACCCAAAACTCTGCCGTTCGATCCTCTCCACCATTCACTCCTCACCGTCGGATCCCTACAGCTACGGCAAATTCTCTGTCAAACAATCTCTAAAACAAGCACGTAAAATGTCACGCGTGATCAACAAATACCTCACCCACGACAAGAAAAGATCCTATATGAGCCAAGCTGAGATTGGTGCGCTATACGATTGCGGCCAGCTCTCTCAACTCAATGTGGACTACTTGGAGTCAATCTCAACTGAGCTGAAAATAGCTGCGTCTTTGAACGATGAGCTTGTGGAGCGAGTTCAGACACTGCTGAGTGCAATTGTGACAAACCAGCAAACTTGTTATGATGGGCTTGAGTATTCTAAGAGTAGCATTGTGAGTGCATTGTCTGAGCCTCTGAACAATGTGACAGAGTTGTATAGTGTGTCACTTGGGTTGGTGACACATTCGTTGGATCGAAATCTGAAACTGAAAAAGAAGAAAAAGGGGTCTAATGATGGATTTCCGACCAAGGGAGACCCTGTCCGGGAGCCACTTGAAACCCTCATCAAGGTACTCAATCTTATTTCTTAATTAGTGCCTGTTATTTATTTATTTTTTTGGCTATCTTATTTTCTTGCAAAGTAACAGTATTTTTCAAAATATTTTGGCAAATTGTTATTAGAGTAACCCCACTTTCAATTATAACATACTTCCTCACTAAATGTACCACCGTACTAAGTGTAAAAAAAGAGTCTCTTTACAGATATCTTGGTGATTGGTTCAATAAACTTAAAAATTGTGTAGTAAACCCAAAAGTACAAGTTTCATCAATCCATAGAATTTTAAAACATCTCATAATTTAGGAGTGGGAGTACAATAGTCTCAGCAAAAACTAGAATACCATATTTTTATATTAAAAAAAAATTATGTGAAATGATTTATTAAAAAAAAAAAAAAACTATGCTAGGATTGTTAGAAATTTTATATATATCACCAAGGTAATTTCGATATTTATTTATCAATTATTGAACTATAAATAATTACATTTATTACTAAGTTTGGTAAATATTTTGTATAATAAAATTTGATTACACTAGTTTTAGGGCCTGTTTGATATTCTATCTCAAATTCACATTTTAAACAACATTGCATACATTTTCACACACTTTTTTATCTGCATATATTTCAAAAAATTACAAACAACATTATTCAAACTACTCCACCAGACACCCCTTTAACATTTCTCTACAAAAAATTTTGTGTCGGTTAGCTATTGCTGGCAGAATTGACAATTTGCTGGCATATTGCTTGAGCTGGTGGTCCAAGGGGTAAAATTCATTGATTATGTTAGCTATATAGGGCTGTCCACGGGACCCGGAACAGTTGTTTTAATTACATATAAACTTTTAACAAAGAGTCTGATATTGATATTGATATTGATATTTTTTTAGGAAGTACAGATTTAATTGCAGAGCTTTAGCAGTAGTAGAAATTATGTAATATAGGATTTTACTTAAAAAGCTCTTTAAGTTTTAGAATTAGAGTGTTTTACAATTACACTGAAAAATGCAATAGAGTTTTGAATTTATAAAATATAAACAGTTAATTAAAAATTATTATTTTTCTTCTTAAAAGTTTCAAATTTCAACATTGAGCTTAAAACTGTTTTTAGTTTTTAAAGGCACCTTAAAAGTTAAAACACATTTTTAGTGAATTGGTAGACATCTCACTTTAATTTTTTTACCCCCCAAAAAAGAGTTTTAAAGTTCTCAAAGATCATTCATGGACGGCACAAAGTCCTAAAAATAAGAGCAACTTGTTAATTATATAATATAATTGCACCAAGAGACAATCTAGACGGATCTTTTGGTCAGAGATTACCTAAAATCTAGTGCTTATTGTGTATTAAAGGTCGAGTTAATTGAGATTTGGGGCCCTTCAAAATTTGCCCTCACAATTGATGACTTTTGCCCAAACTTCCTGAATGAGGTACCCAGAAATAAAATAGTGTTTGGGCCGGTTGAAAGTCAAGGTGACTTGCTAGAAAGTTCAGTGTTCACGAAACACGGTTGGAGTTGAACAACTTGGCTGCCACTTGCCACTTCACACTTCACATCACGTATTTTTGCATGTGTTCACCTTCATTTTTTTAATTTGACTGAATTCGATAGCAATTTTTTTTTCTTTTCTTTTATGGTTAGCAGCGGTGCCTTTTTGTATAGTCTCATAAACGTCTAAGGTTTCAATTTAGAAAAATAAAAGAGAAAAACCGAAATGTATATATATATATATACATACTATTGTGTTATGGATGAATGGAACATCTATGGCTAATAGTTTTGATTTTAATTACTCATATATCTAGGACGGCCAGATGCCGCCTATAAATTAATAGTTGGCCCTGGGAGATTTCCCTAAAAGGAGGGGATAGATTATTATTATATATAATTATCTTTGTGTGTCTTTTGAGTTGGTAACATAGTCATTAGAATTCTATCAACCATCAAGGGACTAGGGAGTAGTATTTTATTGATTATTGAAGATTAGTTTTACAAATTCCTTATAGAAAGTGATTTTTGAAACATGTCAAAAGACAAGTGCACATACTCAGCCGAAAATAATAATGATAATAATAATACACAATGAGACAATACGAGTTTCAAAACTCGGTTACATTTATGAATAATCTATATGTGAAATCTTCTTATTCAAATTTAATACAGTAGTTAATGATTATTTTGAATTTTTTTTTTAACTCTTGATAAATTTTGTAATGATATTATTATTTAGTAGGGTATGCAAATTGCTTATTTTTTATTATTCCATTTTAATTATATAAAAATAAAATAAAAAAAGGAACATACACTTTTATCTCCTTGTACTTAGTGATGATGTCACTTTACCTTGCTAACTTTTCAATCTTATGCACGGTTTTTTTTTTTTTTTTTTTTTTTTTTTTTTGGGGGATACATCACTAGTTGACGGTCAGAAATTTTTTGAAACAAAGAAATTAATTTCGTACCATACTAGTCAATAAATTTTGCACTGGTGCCTAGGCCAGTACAAAAACACTTTGATTTTGTGTCATTTTAAATATCAGCCATACCAAGGTCATTCCAACAGGATTGAGAGAAATACAATTTTAATTCGTAAATGAATACAAGACTGAAACAAAAAATTAGTTGCTGAAAAAATTCACTCACCTTATACTAGATGTCTCCCAAAATCTCACGATCTTATCCATTTCTCTCCTATCTTGGTCTCTTACCTTCTTCTTGTTCTTTGTTTTTCCTCTGCATGTTGCTCTGTCTTCTAAGTCTTTGTACATTGCTTTGTATTTTGCATCTTTATTTATCCTTAGTTTGAAATCGTGACTTCAAGTCATGTTTTCTCATATTTTTCGCGAGTGTGTACTATGTGTGTAATAGCATATATGAAACAAACAATGCTAAAAAATAAAAAATAAACATGTAAAAAGTAGAGAGATTGGTGGAGGAGAATAAAAGAGGAGTTCAAAACAGTGTTGAGTAAACGAAAGATATAAGTAATACTAAGGACACTACAAATTTTTATTACATAATCTTTACATATTAATATTTTACCAACCACAAAAAATAATTTTGACAATTATTTATTATGTTATTAAAATTTACCAAGAACACTCATTATCACATCAATTTGTAAATGTAATGTGATAAAATTTGTAGTACCTTTTACATTTTGTAAAAATACGTACATTTATTTGGTAAATTTTCATATATTAAATTTCCTATACATACATACATACACTTTTTTTTTTTTTTATATAAGGACATACATACACTTAAATAGTAGTAACTTCGAAACGGTATACTGATATTAACCAATATTGAAATATATCATTCTTTTATCCAAACCAAAATGATTTTTAGTACAAAATTGACTCTCTTGATTACAAAGCTCCTGTTATTAACAAAATAGTTGATGTTTATATTTTATTTTTACCAAACTCTTGAAAAATATTGTAATGATATTATAGGGTTTGTAAATTGCTTATTTTTTACTATTTCATTTTAATTATTAAAAAAAAAGGAAGGTGCACTTTTACCTCCTTGTGCTAAGGATGATGTCACTTTACCTCGCCAACTTTTCCAATGATAAAGTTTACTTCACCCTCTTGGGCATTGGAGTATTTTTCATTTTTTGAATACTTCAATAGTTATGGGTAAGACGATTTGAACCCTAAATGTTTTCTTTAGAAATTTTTCATTAGTATTAAAGGAACTATGCACTTGTACCATATGTGTGATGCAATTTGGAAATAAATAGCCAAAACCCTACCAGCTAGTTGCTCTTCAATACAAAATATTGGAGAAGCTTTTTATCATGGATTTTGTTGGATCTTGATAAGAGAGATTCACAAGACATGTTTTTTGAAAGTCTAAATGAGTCGTTGACATCACATAATAATTTTCACAAATTTTTTCACCGTTAAGGTACCAAATTATTATTGATTTTCATATAGCCATATCAGTAACAACACTTTATTGTTTTCTATGAACTTACCATTTCAATAATTGTGAAACAAATAATGATAGAAAAAAAAAAAAAGTTCGGTTTGTATTATTTTTTATTTTTTATTTTTGCAAAATAGATTGTGATGTTTATTTGAGGAGTTTTGGGGTAAAAAAGGAAATTGAAGAAGTAATTTGCTGTAGGCTCTACGGAGATCCTCTTGCCAAAAATCAGTGCATTGCCCCAACAAGGAACGGACTCTCAGTGAGTTGAAAGGCAATAATGGAATTCTCGTAATCGATAAAGTGACTGTAACCCGTAATGGTACCGGAAACTTCACATCCATCACCGAGGCAATTGCATTTGCTCCCAATAATTCAATGCCTGAAGATGGATTATTTGTAATTTATGCTAGAGAGGGGTATTACGAGGAGTACATTGTGGTGCCCAAAAATAAGAGGAATATACTGTTGATTGGAGATGGGATCAACAAGACTGTGATCACTGGAAACCATAGTGTGATTGATGGCTGGACAACTTTTAATTCTTCAACCTTTGGTAAGTACTATAACCATGCCATACATCTTGTCTTCCAAAAAATTTCTATCATGTTTATGTGTTTATCAAAAACATTATAGGCAAGTATTGGAGCTCATCCTGTCACTATCAAATTTTTCTTTCATTTGGATGATTACATGATCTTCATTTCTAAGAGGTGTATTTAGGGACATGACATGACCTATTGTGATTAATGTACAATAAAAATAAAGTTAGTAGTAGACCTAGGTGAAAGTAATATTGCTCAAATCACAATAAGCCAAATCAATAATTATGAAATAAATGGTAAAAAATGTTGTATCTCTAATATTACTCTTTTTTATCACCTTACATTATATTATTATGTTTAAATAGCTTTTGGTTTTCAAATTTTATAGCTGACATGAGTTTTCACCTGCTAAGCTGTTGACCTAGCTACGCAAGTTTTTATTTAATATTATTATTCTAATCAATGATACATAAACACATAAGCATTCTATTGTCATAAAAATGTTGTGAACATAACACTTCTCATTAAAATGTGCTTAAATTTAGGAGGATAAAAATTAAACTGAGCCTAAAAGTTGTTAAGTGTAATGATTAAATGATTAAATGATCAAATTTACACTTTTCTAACTACTTAAGTTTTTGCAATAAGTGGTAGTGCTTGTGTTGGTTCAACCTAGCTCCCAAAAATATTTTCACATGTTTTGATTGTTTTTGAAATGTATACAACAATAACTTGTGGGAGACTATACACGAGTCCTCTAGGCTTTATTTGGGGGTGTGGATCAGTGAATTTAGCAATAATGATTGACTCATATCCATCATCATAAAACTTGGAAAATTTTATTTGTGCTGACTCCAAACCAATTCGTATGGTGGCGCAGCTGTTTCCGGAGACAGGTTTATAGCAGTAGACATTACATTCAGGAACACAGCTGGTCCTACGAAACACCAAGCAGTGGCTGTAAGGAACAATGCCGACCTCTCCACATTCTATCGTTGTAGTTTTGAAGGCTACCAGGACACACTTTATGTTCACTCTCTCAGACAATTCTACAAAGAATGTGACATATATGGAACTGTAGATTTCATATTTGGGAACGCTGCTGCTGTGTTTCAGAGCTGCAATATATATTCTCGGAAACCACTGGTTAACCAGAAGAATGCAGTCACAGCTCAGGGCCGGACTGACCCAAATCAGAACACTGGTATATCCATCCACAATTGCACAATAGAAGCTGCACCTGACTTGGCTATGGATTTGAACTTCACATCAACTTATCTAGGCCGACCTTGGAAGGAGTATTCTAGGACTGTGTATATGCAATCATATATTGGTAGCGTGATTGATCCAGTTGGATGGTTGGAGTGGAATGGAACATTTGGACTAGACACACTCTATTATGGGGAGTTTAAGAATTATGGACCAGGTGCAAATACCAGCATGAGAGTACACTGGCCTGGTTATAGTTTGATGAATGCTACGCAGGCTTTGAATTTCACTGTGTACAATTTCACAATGGGGTATACTTGGTTGCCTAATACTGATATACCCTTCTATGCAGGACTACTAAACTAGAGATCTAAAACTGGATAAAAATTTCATTCATTCTTCTGGTGCTGTTAACTTAATTTATAATGAAGGCTTTGTATATTCTTTCCTTCACTAGAGTACTTCATTTATGGCCTATAGAATCGTATGGAAAACTGTTGGAGGGTTTTCTTGATCAATTACATGTGAAAATATGTTAGGGAAGTTAAGTTTGCTTTATGTTATGTTGGAATATTTTTATAAAATGTATTTTAATTCTGATTAAAAGAAAGTACTATTAAGAATTTTGTATCCTACAAGCGGTGAGGCATGTAAAAATAATCAGCAAAGTGGTTAGGCTGTTGCATCCTAGAGATAACATGTAGAAATTATTTTTCTAATACATTGGATAAATCCATTAACGATGCATATTGTCTCAAGATAGCGACTTGGTCTGTGCCTCAACCCTGCCACCTAAATTGTAATACATGAGTTTACAATAATTTTGTTTATCATGTTATGACTTATGAGATTATTTTAGGGGACCATCGAGTTAATGTCTCTCAACTTATTATTTAATTTTATGGTGAAATATAATTTATGTGAAATGTTATTATTCAAATGATTATTTGAAGATTATGAAATTTAATTTATTTATTAATTTATGTTCTTAGGAACAACTTGTTAAGAATGGCCAGCGTCACTATTGCGTTTCTATGCTTGTAAAGAGAACAAATACTAAGAGGGTGTTTGGTTATTGATTTCAAAACATATTGTTTAGTGTTTAAACACTAAACAATATTGTTCAAAAACAAAAAAAATATGTTTGGTCATTGATTTCAAAAAGTATTGTTTAAAAAATATTGCTCAAAACATATGTTTCAAACAATAGTTTTTGAAATCAGCTTGGGAGTGATTTTGAACAACAAAAAACATTGCTGAGTGGCATTTTCGTAATTAAGGTGAACAGTACCGGTCAGCTTTTAAACAATATTTTATATTTTTTTTGTACTTTGTTGATTTAAAAAATATTTATTTTGTACTTTATTCAGCTTTTTTTTACCATCTAACACACACATACCAAACACATATTTTATGTTTTTGAACACTGAAACATGTTATTTAAACCATGATACCAAACACATTTTTTTGTTTTATAAACACTAAAAACATATATTTCAATAACACTTTTTAAACTACAATTTTCACATCTTTTTAAACAATAAAACTTGAACTCTATAACCAAACGGGCCCTAAAATACTGCAAAAGTGATTTTGAAATAACCTACAATTGCTTTTGAGAATATCTATAGGCACAAAATTTGACACTTGTTGATGTGGCATTTGTTAGTGGTAGCTTAAAAATTGATGTACGTGGTGAGCCTAAATAAGAACTTGTTTGTTCTGTTTAGACCCCTACAAACCAAATTTGTTTAACCTAATTAATTAGCCAAGTAGTTACTTAAATTAATATTCAAATCTAGGTTAAACTCATGCAATCATATTACTTAGTGTAGAAAAGTAAATAAGACAGCGATATGATGATTCAGGAAAACCAATGAAACCAACAGATTCAAGGTAAAAAACCAAGGAAAGATTTAACCTAACTATCATTTACAATAGAATGAAAGTTTACAATATATTTTCTACCTAAAATCTAAAGCTACCTCATGTAGAACTTACTCACACAACCACGTGCAGCTCTGACTCCACGGACTCTTCTATCTAAATTTGCTAAACACAAACACCCACATTTGTAATTTTGAGATCTCACTCAAAGGTTTTGGATCATCAGCAATTGTTGATCTTGTAGCAGCAACTTTAGATCTACAAGTTCTAATGGTATGAGAAAGATTTCCGGTAGTAACTTTGGAAGGAGAAGGCACAGTACCTTTTAGATCTTAAAAGAGTATCTCCAAATTCATCACAAAATGTGCCTTAGGGTTTCCTTTAAACACTTGAAACCCTAATCACTTAATGGGCTTAAAAGGCTAATGGGCTTTAATTAAATTCTGCAAAACCCATCTATCGATCGGTCAAACTTGTTCTCTCGATCAGTCGAACCCGGCATGTTTCGAATTCTTGAACCTCTAGTTCCTTATTCTTTTATTCTGACTTGCAACACCTTAAGCATTGTCTAATAAACCCTATAGACTCAAGATTTATATCTAGACAAGTTTGTGTTCACAGTTTGTCAATTGTTCTAAACTTTTAGAACCTAACAATCTCCCTATTTGGCAATCCGTGGCAAAACTTACATACAAAATGAAATGCTCAAATACATGAACAACCCAATCACAATAAAATGCCGAAATACATTGCAAATCCTAATCTAATACTTCTAACCCAAAAGTTGCAAGAAGAGGCAGAAGATCTTGATTGGAATGTACTTGTCTTTCCTAAACATTTTCAAGCAGTCGAGAGAGACTTTCGATAGGTCAAACAATGTAAATTTTAAAACTTAAAAAATCTGGAAATTTTATGTAGAAAAATAACTTTGAAAAGCATTTTTTTTTTTTTTAAGACTCAATGTATATGCACATGATCCAGAAAAGTTTTAAACACATGATGCCTCTTAAATGCAAATGTCAAAACCAATCAAGAAGTTAAAATCACATAATTAAAACTTCTAAAACATGAAAATCTTTTTTACCAAAACAAAAATTTGCATTTACACATCAGATCATATGCAATTAAAGATGACCAAATTAGTCAACACACAATCATATGTACATAATTTAGCAAAGGTTTGCGTGTAGTGTGTGCAACTAGTATGTATACAAAGTATAGAAAATGTGGTATGTAGATAGTAATTAAGCAAAGTTTCTACATCATCAATTACATTGGTTTGAAAGTGAATATCAACTAAAAAGTTACATCATATAACTCTCACATCTCCTAGAAAACACACTTGCAATCATGTAAAAGCATTTTGAATCTTTTTTGCTTTTTCTTTTTCTTCTGATTTTTTTTAAAATTTTTCTTTTTGAGCACAATCAAAGATATCATGTATGGGCATATTGGAGATATAAAAGAAATACCCTTGTTACAAACTCTTTTTTTTTTTTTTTTTCTTTTTTTGGTTTAAGATAACACCTCATTTTATCTTCTTGTGCAAGTGTTACACCTTACTGAGCATGGCTTTTATGATTTGCACACAGGTGTTCATGATTGACGAGTAACAGTGATGAGACGGTTATTTATGCCTTTCTCCTATAATTTTCTAGTCCTTGTGAGCAAAATATGTATCATCAAAATCAATATCATTTGTTTAAAGACTAAACAACTCACACAATTAAGCACTACATAGTACAAACTAGCAAAGTGTAAAATATGCTCATCAAAAATAAACAAGATACATAGTTATGAAATGCAAATTTCATCATCCAACCTTAATTACACACTTAATGGTGTGCAATAACCAAAAAAAAGAAATTGTGTTTTTAAAATTTTTATGACCAAAAACAAAAAGCACACACTATGCTAAATGAATAAAAATGAAAATGCAATGTATGACAACACGCAATGCATAAACAATGCTCAACTAAGCTATAAAAGGTACACAAACAAGAAATATCAATTTCTTAATTAACCAATGGGTACATATACAAACTAATACATACTCATACAAAATCAAAAATAGCTTATGCACTTAATTATGCAACACATACTTTCTATGTTTCTCCATAATATCAAGCACGTTCTAAGTCAAGAAAGAGATATCATATTCATGTAATCCTCAATAAATAAAAAAATTAAAAAATTAAAAAGACACAATAAAATTTGTCTTTTTGAAAATTTTCAATGTTTTTGGATTTTAAAAAATAAATAAATAAATAAAACAACCTAAAAACAAAATAGCCAAAAACAGAATGTAAATATGTCCACAAATAATTGAAAGAATTAAATTAGGGACAAGTAAACAATACTCATCTTAGCAAGTCTTTTCTCAACATACAGCACGCATCTTTGGCTTTATGAGAAACAAAGTGTATTTGAGGGATTATACATTTCTTCTGAGAGAGACTAAAATCTTGCAATTTCCTTTCACACGCCAACAAGCTTAAATTTATTTCAAAATCATATGAAATAATTTATCAGAACTTGTAGCAGGAGATATATCATTACATATCCTAGACTCAAACACATAATTCTTAAATTTCAATTTATGACAGTTAGGACGAATGTGATCGAAATCCCCACAAAAATGACAAACAAGAATAAATTTAGACATATCAGTATTCCTAATAGCAAATCTAGTCCCAGATTTTGGTTTTTGCCTCAACAAAGTACAATTTGGTCTAATGTGACCAACAAAACCACAAAGGTGACAAGTAGGCACAAAAACATATTTATTTTGCTCTCTAATAGGAGGTTTAGACATAGGTTTAGAAACTTCAATGTCTACATTAGAACTTTTACCTTTGTCTAACCTAGCAAAATAAGCATTTTCTTTATGATTCCTCTTGAAATGAGGAATATAAACATTGTTAGCTTTAGGCTTAATAGAAACAAATACAAATCTATCATCAACAACAATAGTTTTGGTACGAGACAATTTTTTCAATTCAACTTTAGATTAAGCTAACTCTTGTTCCAACCTTTTCATCTTTTCATCTTGAGAGGAAAATTGATTTCTTAAAAATACATTCTTTTTATTAGATTTATCCAATCTCACAATCAATTCCTCTTTTTCTAGTTTAGCCAGTTTTAACTCTTCCTTGAATTTGTTAGCAATTTTCAAAAATTTAGATAATTCCTTACGGAGAGTTTCACAGGCACCAATAAGATCAATAGAAACATAGCAGTAAGACACATAAAATTATCCATGACAACAGAGATCAAGGATCTCATTCAGGACGTTAATCCAATCAAAGTGAAACCGCTCTAATACCACTTGTTTGTTCTGTTTAGACCTCTACAAACCAAATTTGTTTAACCTAGTTAATTAACCAAGTAGTTGCTCATATTAATTATTCAAATCTAGGTTAAACTCGTGCAATCATATTACTTAGTGTGGAAAAGTAAATAAGACAACAATATGATGACCTAGGAAAACTAATGAAACCAACCGTTCCAAGGTAAAAAACCTGGAGAGAATTTAACCTAGCTATCCTCAAGGTAAACAAATTCACTATGATAGAATGGAAGTTTACAATAGATTTTCTCCCTAAAATCTAAAGCTACCTCATGTAGAACTTAATCACATGACCACATGCAACTTAGACTCCATGGACTCTTCTATTAGAATTTGCTAAACACAAACACCCACGTTTGTAACTTTGAGATCCCATTCAAAAGTTTTGGATCATCAACAGTTGTTGATCTTGTAGCAACAACTTTAGATCTATCGGTTCTAACGGTATAAGAATGATTTCCAGTAATGACTTTAAAAGGAGAATGCACAGTACCTTTTAGATCTCAAAAGAGCTTCTCCAAAGTCATCACAAAACGTGCCTTAATACTAGGAGAATTAGATTTAAAACCCTAATCACTTAATGGGCTTATCAGGATGATGGGCTTTAATTAAATTTTGTAGAACCCGTATTTCGATTGGTTAAATCTGTTCTCTCAATCGGTCGAACTTGGCATGTTTCAAATTCTTGAACCTGTAGCTTCCTTATTCTTATATTCTAACTTGCAGCAACTTGAGCATTGTCTAATAAACCCTATAAACTCTAAGATTCACATCTAGACAAGTTTGTGTTCATAGTTTGTCAATTGTTCTAAACTTTTAGAACCTAACAGAACTAGTACAAACTTGCCACATCAACTGGTATAAAAAATGTTATCAATTTTTTTGTGTATGTAACATTGCTCATTGCTTTGTAATAACAAGCCAACATGGAACCAATTTAACTACAAATCAATGCACATGACACTTGGAGTAGTAAGTCAAGATTTAGAAATCCAACATTAAGCCATTTCGAAAATTTTAATAATTGCACAGTTCGTATACATTACTTTTTGAAATTGTATTTTTAAGGTTGAATTTAATCAACCATTTTGTTGGCTTTATTCTGTGCCAAATTGGTTATAATTCAACATTTAGAAACCATGTATTTAGGTGGAAATCATGTAAGGGTAGTGTGTGAGAGAGTATGAAGAAAAGCTCAAAAGTGTGCAACTCAGCAGGGCCTTGCAACTGACTTATGGTTGGCAAGTCGCCAAAGCAGGTACACGTATGAAGCATGCAAAATAGCTGAAGAGTCACACTAGCTGTTGTACTATAGGACAAATCTTCCAGTCTAGCCAAACAGTTAGCTTGCGACTCAAACTCGCGACTCAATCAAGTCACGAGGCCAAGTCGCTAAAACACCCTGTTTGTTACAAAACTGACTCTTCACATTCCATACACACCCTAATATATATAGACCCTTATTCTCACGAAATGTAAAGAGTTTCCAGAGAAAATTTTGAGAGAGAAACCCTAGAAAAAAACAAGATTGACTCATCCACAATCTTCATCCATAATCTTCATCCTTTGATTCTCCAAATTCCTCTACTCTCACCCTCTCCATTGTTACATCCTTGAGAGGTACATTAGCCAAAACCTTTTCTCACCATACCCATATCTGTGAGGAGGCTGTTTGGTGCTTGGGTAACAGTTAGGAAGGGACCAATCGATATTGGTTGGTGCTATGGGCTACAGTGGAATCCGGTAAGCTAAAGAAGACAAAGGTTCAGCGTAACCTCGTTGGAGCAAGAAGCTTAGAGGGCTTAGGTACACTGGGTAGATTAGGCTTGGAGGGTCTTCTACTGTTCATGTATCCCTACTTCATTCTCTAGTAGATTATTGACTGCTTGGAGGACGATGGAGAGGTTTTACACCACAGACTTTGGTTTCCTCTTCGATAACACATCGTTGTATTGTCTTTGTGTTTGCACCTCTCTTTCCTTAATTTTTGCCATTTAATTTCTACTATGGTTGTGATTTTATTTGGTTTAGATTGTTTTATCAATTCTGTTTTAAGCTTATGTTCATATTTCGTACATACATTGTTATGATAAGAAGCTTGAATTGGTAATTTGTAATTTGGGGGTCTAAACATTCAAGGTGTTTTACACACTATTTGAACATTCAATTGGTATCAGAGCAGGTGTAGTTGCTGTGGTTTAATTACCTTAGTGTGATCCTTGACCCCATTTGAGATGGACCAGTCTCAATCCTTAAATGCTCCACCATATTTTGATGGTAGCAACTATGCCTTTTAGAAAGTCAGGATGAGGGCATTTTTGTGTTCAATGGATGAAACCATTTGGGATGCGGTGGATGTTGGATGGACTAGGCTGGAGGTTGCTAAATCCACTTGGGATAAGACAGCCCTTGCGGCAGCTAAGGCTAACAGTAAAGCTTTGAATGCTATTTTTTGTGGTATATCTCCAGATGAGGTCCATAGGATATCTCACATCTCTATTGCTAAGGAGGCGTGGCAAATATTGGAGACCACATATGAAGGAACAAAGAAAGTGAAAGACACTAAATTGTAGATGCTGACCACTCGGATTGAGGAGCTAAAATTGAGTGAGGACGAGTCATTTGACTCATTATATAGCAAGCTGAATGAGGTGGTTATTGGTAAGTTCAACTTGGGTGACAAAACGGAGGACTCAAAAATAATGAGGAAAATACTTCGATCATTGCCGAAGAGCTTCCGTGCAAAAGTTACCACAATTGAAGAGAGTAAGGACCTTGATGATATCAAAGTTCAAGAACTAATTAGCTCACTTCTTACATATGAGATGTCATTGCCCTCACAAAGGAAGAGCAAATCCCTTGCTCTTAAGATGATTAATGAAAGGTTAAATGCTCACAACTCATCGGATGAGGATGTTGTCAAGAAAGATGTTGCATACCTTGTAAAGAATTTCCGAAAATTCTTAAAATTCAAGAACAATGGAAAATTTGCTAAGAAAGGGAAATTCCCAAGTTTTGGAAAGGATAAAAAGAACTTCAAAAGTAAAGATGGGAAGGAATCTCAGTCTACTCAAGGAATCACTTGCTTTGAGTGCAATGAACTTGGACATGTCAAGAAAGAATGTCCCAATTATTTGAGAATGAAAGGCAAGCTGTATGCCACAACTCTTAGTGATTTGGACTCTTCCAATTTGGATTTGGAAGAGAGCTGTGATGGAGAAGGGAATTACTCCGCTTTTATGACTATTGCTCTCGTTGAGTCTTCGGATGATTTGAGTTTGCTTGTAGAAGAGCTTGGTGAGCTTAGTGAGGTGGAATCAATGGGAGTAGTTGAAGAATCCGATGTTAAGGAAGATGAAAGTACAGTGGGACTTTAAGAGAATTACAATTCCCACCTTGAGAAGTTAGGAGAATATGCAAGGGCGGCCAAGGCTGCCGTTGAAAAGATAAAGAAGGCAGAGGACTATAGAAGTCTCCTAGTGCGATTTAAGGAGTCCAAATGTGAAATAGAGACGCTGAATGGAGAGCTAACTGAAGCTTCCTCAAAGATTAAATTTCTTGAGCTTGAGGTGGTTCAAGCCAACGCTAAAGTAAAGCGAGTTTCCTCCAAGAAGCTTGATGAAGTACTTTCTCATCAAAAACCTTTCTTTGATAGAACTGGATTGGGATATACTGGATATAGTAGTTTGGCTGTCAATATCTCCAAGGAAGTAAAGTTTATGAAAGCCAAAGAACCGATGGTAGCTATCACAAAGGCTGAGAAAGTGAAGCCAAAGAAGAAGAGGAATGTAACTGACCAACGAGTGTTGAATAAGCCTCGTAACCAATCAGCAGTCAGATTTGAAGCCAAAGGGAAATCACTTCCAAAATCACAAAGAGGTCCGAGAACAAACCATTTTTGCCATCATTGTGGACTTCAAGGAAACACCAAACCAAATTGTCATAAGCCTAGAGCATTGAAGAATGCAAGTGATCAGAGGTCAAGAGGACCAAGAAATGACAAAAGGAATTGGGCTATTGAACAATCAAGAGGTCGAGATGGTGATTCCAGAGTGATGGACGTGATGAAAATGATTGATGCATTCACCATCTGTTTGGCAAGCTTCAACAGAAGGTTTGAAAGCCACAACACTCGTACCCAATCCTATAGGGATATCACCCCAAACGCACGTGATGTGTGGGTGAAGAAGGGAACTCATGCATAAGCATTACAACATGTGTCCATGCATTAATACTTCCTATGTATTGTGACTTTGCTTGGTTATGTGTGTGTGTGTGTGTGTTTTTTTTTTTTTTTTTTTTTTTTTTTTGCTAACTTGATTTGAAAATTTTGTGTTTTCCTTGTTACTTGTTTTAAATGTTTTTACATTGGCTTTTGATCAATCTTTTCTTGCTTTTATGTCAAAAATCTAAAAACACATAAAAAGTAGAAAATCCAAAAAGTTTGATCGACATAATTGTGTTTTGTCACTAGCATATTTTGCCTTGTACCTTTGTACTAATGGTTTTGTGCATTTACAAGTGTAGCTTATTCCCTATGCACTCATATCATTGTGGGAGAAATATTGACATCTATGTGATTGTTGTAAATAGATCTTCAAACTTGTCATGAATGATTAGTCAATGGTTTTGTTAATCTTAAGACATGCATAGACTTGTGCCTATATATCTTCCCACTCTTTTTATTTTATTGTCTTTGCTTAAATAGCTCAACAAATGTAAATCTCAAAATGAAAAGAGATAATGAGCTGTAAAAGCCATCGCACATACTAGTATTTGACTAGGAAAAAGGGAAAGCGACTTTTATAAAAATGTATGATGCCCAAAAAGCCAAATGCTTGCTCATCAAATTGAAATATTAAAAATTTCAAGCATTGATCTCAAAATGAGATGTTTTGATTCAAAAAGATCAAATGTTATGATGTGATTGGAGCCAAATGAAAAGTTTCAAATTATGTAATCAAGTTTATGTGGGAGGTCATATATGCATATTTCTATAATTGAGATTGGTCACTTATCCTCGTGCTAATTGTGTATGACTTGGTTGAATTGATCATTGAAGCTTCACATTAAAGTAAGGACTATCTCATCTTTGGTACCCACACACATTACACATGTCTATGTTCAATGAATGCCACATTCATTTATGTGATTGTAGTTGATTAAATGTGTTTCACATGCTCAATTTTTGTTGATCAAACACAAAAATATTTTTGAGTGTTTTAGTTGTTTTTCGAAAGTATTTTGTTTTTGCAAAAATGTCAAAATTTTCAAAAAAAGTGTTGCCCTATTCTGATGACTTGGTCGCGAGTCAAGCCAGTCACATGTCTCCAATCACAAGCTTACATAGAGGATTTTCATGACTCACTGGTAGGTCAATGTCTCAGTCGCAAAAAATTCTTAGAAAATTTTTCAAAAATTTGGGTTTTGGAAGTTCTCGCGACTCGGTTTGGCGACTTGTTCACGAATGGAAGCTCTAGTCGCGAGGATATACAGAAGTTTTCGCGGCTCCCTTCGCGACTTTCTCATGGGTGGACCTTCCAATCACGAAAAACACTTAGACAAATTTTTCAAAATTTTGTCTCTAAGGTTTTTGGCGACTTGTCCTGGCGACTTGCATGCGACTTGGGTTAGTTGCGAAAAACGCATGTTTTGCATATATTGGATAGTTTTTAAAACCTTTGAGTTTTCCATTGAACTTTTGTGACTGTTCATTGTCTTCCCTGTTTATATCTCTCTCAAATCCACAGTGTTTCTCACAAAAACCACCATTGTTGTTCATCATTTCTACTTCAATATTCAAGAAAAAGGTATAGGTTTTCTTATTCTCACTAAATATTTCATGTTTATCGCCTTGTTTTCTTGGATTTGTGAGTTGTTATTAAGATTTGTGATATATGATGATTTGGATATGGGTTGGGTTCGTGTTTGTTAAGTTTGGGTGTTTAGGTTTTGTTGATTTTGTTTTTAGGATGCTAGATGCTCTTGTTATCATGATTGATTTTCATCCTTGAGTATATCAACTGATCTATCTTGTGTTGAGCATATCATACTCATTGAGATATGTCTTATAGACATGTGCTTAAATTTTCGGGATTTTGAGATTCACACTATTTGTGAGTGTCTTTGGTTCACAATGTTTGCTTAGTGCATATTAGTTTATGTGTTTGGTTGTGTACCCTAGGTTGTTTATGTTGTGTTTCTGTGCACACTGTCACACTGTGTTATGCTTTAGAATTGGTGATAAAATTGTATTGTGTTCTTCTACTTTAGGTTATCTCATGTCATGTTGATTTTGAACTGAATATAGACTAATTAATTGTTTGGTATTATTCTTTGTTCTTTTCAATGCTACTCACTTGTTACTAATTTTTGAGTTTCCATCTATTGTGCTCTGTTTTTGTGGGCTTTGGTGCTGTGGTTTTGCAGATGACTCCTACAAAGAAGACTACTACCAAGAAGGGTGACAAGAGGTTGAAGATGGATAAAACAAAGTTCAGGTCTCCCCAACATTTTGAGAGGTACACTCAGCTCTACTTGAAGGCACCTATCATCCAAGAGAGATTTGTGGATTTGGTAGATTTGAGGGACACATTCATCCCTAGTTGCCTTCAGGACAAGGGTTGGAACAAGCTACTGAGTGATTTGCTTGGAGTATGTGAACCTCTAATTAGGGAGTTCTATGCTAATGCTGTGTTAAGAGAGGATGAGATCAACTGCTAGATTCGAGGACATGAGTTTACCATAGACTTGGATGATATTGATGAGGTGCTAGGGTTTGAGGATTTGAAGCATGATTTCACACACTACAAGAATAGGAAGCTATCTATAGAAATTGTCCAAACTCATATTGGTGGAGTTAGAGAGGGGAGATGCCTCAACACCACTACCTTTGCAGCTAATATGAGATGCCTTACTGTAATCATGATGTTCAACCTATATACCCAGTGAAGAAGATGACCACAATCAACAATGCTAGAGCCATTTTCCTCATGGAGCTCAAGGAGAACACCTATATTGATATAAGTGCTCACATCTTCTTTATTATTACTAATGAGACCAAAACAACTTCCAGGGCAAAGCTAATCTTCCCTAGCCTACTTATGAGGCTTTTTAGAGCAAAGAGTGTGGAAATTCCTCAAGATATCAACCTCATGCCTACTCTCTCAACCATTAACACTCTAACTATTGCAAAGATAAGAGTTCGACTTCCGGGTGATGAAGAGGAGGGTGATCAAGAAAAAGGCGAACCAATGGAGACTGAGATAGAGGCTGAAGGACAACCCTCAAGCTCAAGAGGCCGTGGCAAGAGGAGTAGAGCTTCATCTTCATCAGTTGTGCCTTCAGATGCATTCCAGATCATCCTTGAGAGGATTAATGGGCTTAAAGATGTCCAGAATGAGCAATCTAACAGGCTGGCTACTCTCCAACATTAGATGAACCTACTTTCAGCAAAGTTTGATAGTTTCACCACCCAGCAATAACCCTTTGGCCATTCCGGTCAAAAAGGGAGAGATTTTTGGAAGGTAGCTCTTGAAGGGGACTACCATTTTGAGGGGGAGCATGCCAAAAACTTAATTTTAGCAATGTTTACTTTATGTTATTTATGTGTTTTGGTGTTAAATTTTGGATAATTTTTAATTATGGGTTTGCTACATACTATGTTAAACACTTTGGTTAATTTCTTGGTTTAAACTCATGGATGTTTTTAGTACTTTTGAAATTTGTGGTACATTAGTTTATATATATAAGTTTAAATTCAGTATTTATTTTGTACCCATGCTTTGTAGTATAATACTTGTTGTTAAATGTTATGCATTTTCTTTAAGTACATCACTCTTGTGCCATTTGTTGAATTTTATATCCTTAATGAATTACCTTGTGTTGTTGCATTAATTGAGTGTTGGACATGCAAGTGATACTTTGCATTGAGTTTATTAGCTTGCATGTTCGGATGTTCATTCCTTGTGTGAATAAGCATTGTGGTCACTATTTATAGTGATTGTTTGTTTTTGGTCAAGCTATGGTTTATTTCTTAATTTCATTTTGCTTGATCGCATTGTGCTTGCTCCATATGCATTACAAGTTTTCTGCATACAATGGTCATATTGTGTTGTTGTTTTTCAAGAGATACCTATACTTATGGTTCAAGAGCTACACAGATTCTGAAGTTAGGTGTGAGTGAGTTTTGTTCAAATGTTCCCAACTCACATGTTAAGTCTAGAGTTTGTTTTAGGGTTTTCTCACGAAATAGCCAAAAGGGGAGATTGCAAAGTTAAATTTAATCAACCATTTTATTAGTTTTATTCCATGCCAATTTGTTTGTAATTTAGCATTTAGAAACCCTGCATTTAGGTGGAAATCATGTAAGGGTAATGTGTGAGAGAGTGTGAAGAAAAAGCTCAAAAATGTGCAACTCAGTAGGGCCTCGCGACTGGCAAGTCACTAAAGCAGGCACACGTGTGAAGCCTGCAGGGGAGCTAAAGAGTCACGCTAGTTGTTTCATTACAGGACAAATCTTCCAAACTGGCCAAGCAATTAGCTTACGACTCGGACTCGCAACTCAGTCAAGTCGCAAGGCCAAGTCACCAGAACACCCTGTTTGTTACAAAACTGACTCTTCACATTCCATACACACCCTACTATATATAGACCCTTATACCCATAAAATGTAGAGAGCTTCTAGGGAGAATTTTGAGAGAAAAACAAAATTGACTCATCCACAATCTTCATCGTTTGATTTTCCAAATTCCTCTACTCTCACCTTCTCCATTATTAGATCCTTGAGAAGCACATTTGCCAAAATATTTTCTCACCACACCCATATCTGTGAAGAGGCTGTTTAGTGCTTGGGAAGCAGTTAAGAAGGGACCAATTGATATTGGTTGATGCTATGGGCTATAGCAGAATCCGATAAGCTAAAGAAGACAAAGGTTCAGCGTAACCTCGTTGGAACAAGAAGCTTGGAGTGCTTAGGTACACTGGGTAGATTAGACTTGGAGGGTCTTCTGCTGTTCATGTATCCCAACTTCATTCTCTAGTGGCTTATTGACCGCTTGGAGGGTGGCGGAGAGGTTTTATGCCGAGGACTTCGGTTTCCTCTTCAATAACACATCGCTGTGTTGTCTTTGTGTTTGCATCTCTCTTCCCTTAATCTTTGTCATTTAATTTCTATTGTGGTTGTGATTTTATTTGGTTTAGATTGTTTTATCAATTTTGTTTTAAGCTTATGTTCATATTCTGCACATACATTATTTGATAATAAGCTTGAATTGGTAATTTGTAATTTGGGGGTTTAAACATTCAAGGTGTTTTACACACTATTTGAACATTTAGTATTTAAACACGATTTTAGGGAAATCATATTTTAAAAATATGATTTAACAATTTTAGTCATGTTTTAGTGTGTGTAAAGTGAATATGTAATAAGAAATATATAACTATAAACTATCATTATTACTCATTACTCATTAATATTATATCTAAGGTTGTCAAAAATGGGATCCTACGTAGGATCATTAAAGGTAGGTGGGATCGTAGATCATAGGATCGAATCGTGAATCATAAAATCCTACATATTTTCAGATTTAAAGCAGAAAACACATTGTTAATAATTTTGTATGTTGAATAATCATGTAAATTATAAATTCATTCGTAAAAAACTAAGATTTGCATCATATAATATAATTTGCATGTCATATAGCGCAAAGTCTATACTAACGAAACAAATATATTTAAGTGAACATTTAATTATTCTCATTCTAAGGTTCTTATAACTACTGTCCTAAATTCCTAATCATTATTATCCATTTTATCATCTATGTATACATTATATATTTTTATACTAGAGCTGAAAATGACATCAAAATAAAATTTCACACCCAACTATTCAAGTCATACTACTCAGCAACAATTAAAGAGAATGCTCAAAAAAATCAATCAATCAATATACAAATACAAGCATAATTGATAAAATTATATATAAAAAATATTTTAGTAATATTAGAATACAAATTAGTATATTGATCAAAAAAATTTAACAACATTATAGCTTAAAAGGAAGCAAAGCCAACTTCAAAATCTTCATTTAGAAATGATGAAGCATTCCTTCATTTTGATTACAAGTGAACTAGAAACTAGAAAACATTTGCTTAGGTTAACATAATTTAATAAAAAAATAAAATAAAATAAAAAGTCATACCATCACCAAAAAAAAAAAAAAACCCTTATAGTTTCATCAAAACAAAAAATTTATCCCATAAAAAAATAAAAACCAAAAATTTATGTTTTTGGTAGGATCCCATACGATCCTACAATCTTATACGATCCTACCATTTTTACGATCCTAATGTAATCCTAAACGTTTTGGTGGGGTGGGATCATAAAATCATAAAATCGTGCAATCATACGATTCAGATCGCGATTTTGATAATCATAATTATATCACTTAATATTAAAGCAATAATGCATAACAAGTTCTTCCATTATAATCATAAAGCCAAAGAGAAGAAATTTGGTGTAGTTGGAGAGAGAGAAGACGTGTTTAGCTATATGTGCAACAGAGATGATCCCCATCGTATGGCTTTTTCTAGTTCTTATGGGGTTGGTATGATATAAGGCTAATTTAGTGGAGCACAAGGGTTTTGTTTAAGTTGAAGAGCACCTATGTACTATATAGTAAAGCAATTAAAAGAATGACTCGATGGATCGCTGCTCTGTCATTGTGTGAACCTAATGGACCAAATAAATGGTTTATTACGTGCCATTTGGACCTAGAACTTTGTCTTATACTGGTACTTAATATTGTTATTTTAGCATGTTTTTCCCAAGGCCATGAAAAAATAGTCTCATAAAGCATGTCTCGGAAAGTAATTGTGTCTCAATGGGTTGACATGAGTGGATAGAGAAGACCACTTAATTTGATTCAGTTTTGTTTTGTGACTCATAAATCAAGTGGTTATGCCAGTTTATCTATTCGATATAATCATTCTTTTTGAGGAACCAATTTGGGTTCGGTGTTTCTGTGTACTTGATGTAAAGGCTTGATTCATGGGGTTCGAGGTTCGAAGGTTGAGCAGGATTGTGGCTTTAAGGCTCACAAGACAGGCCACCAAAGATCCGATGTGAGAAGTCAATTCTCTTGAGGTATCCTTCCGTATGCCAGCTTCAACAGAGCTGAGTGACTGTATCAATTGATTTAGATTTTTGGCGAAATTACAATATTGATCCCTCAAATTTATCCAGTGTGCACAATTGATCCTTCAAGTTTCAACTGAGTACAATTGGTCCCTTAAGTTTAAAAAATGAGTTGTGTACATTTTTAGACCCCTTAAAACACAAGTTGTTTAAACTAGTTATTTAGTCAAGTGATTACTTAGCCAAATTATTCAAATCTAGGTTAACACAAGTAAATCATATCATGTAAACAATGCAAAAAATAAAGAACACAACAATATGATAACCTAGGAAAACCAAACCGGTAAAAAACCTAGGGAGGATTTAACCTAACTATCCTCAAGGTAAAACAGATCCACTATGAAAGAATTTAAGTTTTACAATAGCGACTTAAACCACTAACATCCTATTACTACCTCGAGTAGAAAACTTACTACCACAACCACATGATAGCTCCGAGTCCACGAATTACTTCTTTTCTTGATCCACAGCAACCACAAGTAGTCCCACTTGGGTTTTTCTTTAAGCTCTTGAAACAGCAACTGAAGAGATCACCAAGATTTCAACATCAATCTCGATCTTGATAACCCTAAGTAAGTATGAAAGTAAACACCTCTAGATTTCACAAGAGATTCACACACACAACATATCAACCACCTTTAAAACATGGCTAGAGTTTTTCCTTTTATACTTGAAGCAAAACATAAAACCCTATATGTCATATGGGCTTGGGCTGTGTTGGAAAATTCTGCAGAAAAACAATCTGCACGAGTTTCGATCAATCGAGTCTAATTTTCGATTGATCGAGCCTTGCAGAAATTGAATAGTAATTTCCTACCGTTACTCAATTCCAACTTTACACATACACACACTTTGAGCAACCTAAATCTAGACTAAACATTTTGATCATGGTTTGCCAACATATACATATTGAAGTTCTAATACATTAGTTCCTAATTTTTTAGAATCTAACAAGTTGTATTGGTCCTTTTACTAACTGTCGTTAGTGGTGTTACTTACTTAGCTAATGGAATAATGACTTGGCATTTTTTTTAATGACATGACATTTTTTAATTAAAAAAATTAAAATAACTAGTTTCCACTTATGATTTTAGCAAACTGATTGGTTGTAATCTGAAGCCATCAACATCTTTGTCAACTACAACTTCCGAAGCTAAATAGAAGGAATTGTTGGAAACTATAGTCACCAATCTTTCATTGGAGAAAAGCTCAAGGTCCTTAACAGCAACAAGATTCCTATTCGGGTGGTTGAGGGTAGCGAATATACTCAACGCTTCCAAAGCTTGTAGATATGTATTGGAGAAGAAGATCGGATTACAACTCGAGCAAGCCACACTAGACGACCTTTTGATCCTAAGCTATTCATATTTGAATGAAACTCACTACAACATTGATTGCTTTGAGAGGATCTTAAGCCATTTCCTCGATGGATTACAAGAAACAAACCAAACCAGCGAAGACGGAAACAACGGAGTCAGATTTCAAAAAATTGATCGACGATTCTTTTTAGAGATCGCCTCTGACACGAATCTCAAACCAGAAAAATTCTATCAAAAAGCCGTCTAGTGTGGCTTACTCGAGTTGCAATCCGATCTTCTCAACTGAACCTTTTTAAAACTACATTACCTCTGCCACTATACAATTGTTCAAATATTTTTTGTAGAGACGTACGTTTCAATGTTTGGTCCATAGTTTAGCCATTCAATGCTTGCACAAAATCCTCATTGTTCTGCTTAGCAAAAAAAAAAAAAAAAAAAAAAAAAGCCCATATATTTCTGAAGTGACATTATTTTAGCTTTGACCCTCCATTGACCACTTGCCATTTTGGTGCAAGTGTCCGTCTGAGATGATATAAACCCATCGGTAAAGCTTCACATGCAACGGCATGAGAAATAGCCCTCAGGTCAAGCTTTTTCAGTTTTCATTTCACCTTAATTATGCGTGTGCTCTCATAAATTATAACGTGATTTGAGCCCCAGTTTCTTATGGTAATAATTGCACCGGTGCATTAGCATATAGCAGACCTATGATATGATCCAGTAAAGTCTTCATAGAGGTCTACATCTTGTCATCACTACAAATGATGCCTCCGACGTGAATCTCAAACCAAACAAATTCTATCAAAAGGTTGTCTAGTGTGGCTTGCTCGAGTTGCAACTCGATCTACTTCTCTAATGCAGCTCTGCAAGCTTTGGAAGCATTGAGTATATTCGCTGTCCTTAACAACCCAAATAGGAATCTTGTTGTTGTTGAAGACCTTGAGCTTTTCTCCAATGAAAGATTGGTGACTATAGTTTCCAACAGTTCCTTTAGTTCGGCTTTGGAAGCTATAGTTGACAAAGACGTTGATGGCTTCAAACTGCAACTGGGTCAGTTTGCTAAAATATTAGGTAGAAACTAGTTATTTTAATTTTTTTAATTAAAAAATGCCATGTCATTAAAAAAAATGCCAATTCATTGTTCCGTTAGCCACATAAGTAACACTAAGTATTTTTAACACAAATAAGGAGAGGGGGAGAAGGTCTTTTAAAGAAACTTATAGTGGTATATATCCAAAAGGGTCTAACTCTTGGATACAGAACACAGACTTTAAACCTCTTTAACTCATGCTCATTTTCCAATGTGAGATTAACCCATTCTTTTTTCTTTTGAGAATACTAAGTATTTTTAACACACACACAGGGATAGGGGAAGAAGGTTTTTTAAAGAACTTACAATAGTGTATATCCAAAAGGGCCTAACTCTTGGATACACAACACAAGCTTTAAACCTCTTTAACTCATACTCATTTTCCAATGTGGGATTAACCCACTATTTTTTCTTTTGAGAATTCTAAGTATTTTTTACACATACACACAAGGGGAGAGGGGGAGAAGGTTTTTTAAAGAAACTTACATTGGGTTAATCCCACATTGGAATATGAGTGTGAGTTAAAGAGGTTTAAAGCCTGTATTGTGTATCCAAGAGTTAGGCTCCTTTAGATATACACCACTGTAAGTTTCTATTTCTTCTCGTTCTAGTTGTAATATTTTTAGTTTTTTGAAAAATTACACTTTCCCACCTTAAACTATACCTCATTTTATGCAAATGCACATTTACCCTCTTAAACTATTCCTTTGCACACTTTAGACCCACGATTTAGTTAACTGTTAATTTAGACAAAATTTAGACTCGTGTAAGTCAATTGACAGTTGCAATAACAAAAATACTGAATTGCCCCTTATTAACTATCTTATAAACAGATACAGTCCCTCACTATTAGGCATCTTCTTCTCCACGGTCTCTGTCTCTCGCTTCGCTCCCCTAGTCCAAATCTCTTGCTCTCATCAACTACAAAGATGAACTTCTCATCAACCAAAAAAGGTAAGAATATTTACAACTAAAAAAATGAATGAACACCAGAAGGGTAAAGTCATTTAATACTACTTTCTTCGCTATACAATAACCATAGCTCCTTCCAAGTTTCAACAACTCCAAATGCAAACCGAGCCTAACTTCCACAGAAGGCAAATAGAGCTTTAACAGTCTTATCTAACATAGTTACTATTTTCTTCCTTAAACAGTCTTATCAAACCCAGTTTTTCATTGAAAACTTTTCTGGATATTTTCCGATAGAGGAAAATAGAGCTTTAACAAGCACTTACAACACCCAACTGATCCAACTCTACAAATTAATTTAAACCCAGATAAAAAGATTAAAAACCCAAATCAAATATCAATTTTAATTTTAAAAATC